>NC_139461.1:106772142-107455357 GCF_057233095.1 Heloderma suspectum
GGGGAGCCTTGCAATTCTTGTATGAAAAGCAGCTGTAAGCCTAGACATCCCCATGAAGGGGAGCCTTCCAATTTCTGGGTGAAAAAAGGAGCTCTCAGGTGAGGCATCCCCAAGAGGAGGAGCTTTATAATTCATGTGTTGAAGCCAGCTCTGTATTAATCTATCCCCATGAAGGAAAACCTTTCATATAGTGGGTGAAAAGCAGCTCTAAGCCTAGACATCCCCATGAAGGGGAGCACTGAAATTTCTGGTTGAAAAAGAGGTATCAGGTGAGGCATCCCCATGAAGAGGGGCCTTACAATTCATGTGTTGAAGCCAGCTCTGTATTAATACATCCCCATGAAGAGGACCCTTGAAGACAGTGAGTGAAAAGCAGCTCTCAGGTTATGTATCCCCATGAAGGGGAACCTTGCAATTTCTCGGTGAAAAGGAGTTCGCAGGTGAGGCATCCCCGTGAAGAGGAGCCTTGAAATTCATGTCTTGTAGCCAGCTCTGTATTGATCCATCCCCATGTAAGGGAACATCGCGAATTGTGGGCTACAAGGAGCTCTCTATGTTTAGACTTCCCCATGAAGGGAAGCCTTGCAATTATTATTTGAAAAGAAGCTCTAAGCTTAGACATCCCCGTGAAGAGGAGCCGTGCAAGTCCCATGTGAAAAGGAGCTCTAATCCTAACCATCCCTATGAAGCAGATACTTGCTATTACTGTGTAAAATGCATCTCTAAGCCTGAATATCCCCATCAAGGGGAGCCTTGAAATTTCTGGGTGAAAACAAGCTCTCAGGTGAGGCATCACCATGAAGAGGAGCCTTACAACTCATATGTGAAAGCCAGCTCTGTATTAATCCATCCCCATTAAGGGGATTCTTGCAAACTGTGGGTGAATCAAGAATCAAGAGCATTGATTCTTGCAAATTCTTTCAACATAGCCTAACCATCCCTATGAAGGCAAACCTTGCAATTCTTATGTGAAAAGCTGCACTAAACTCCAAAATACCCATGAAGGGGAGCCTTGCAATATTGGGGGGAAAAGGAGCTCGCAGGTGAGGCATCCCAGTGAAGAAGAGCCTTGCAATTCATGTGTTGTAGCCAGCTCTGTATTAATCCATCCCCATGAAGGGGAGCCTTGCAAATAGTGGGTGAAAAGGACCTCTCAGGTGACGCAAGGCTACTCTTCATGGGGATGCAAGTCCCATATGAAAAGATGGGAAAAGAAGGTCTAAGCCTAGCCATCCCTATGAAGCGGATACTTGCTATTCCTGTGTGAAATGCATCACTAAGCCTAGACCTTCCCATGAAAGGGAGCACTGAAATTTCTGGCTGAAAAAAGGAGCTCTCAGATGAGGCATCCCTGTGAAGAGGAGCCTCACAATACATGTGTTCAAGCCAGCTCTATATTAATCCATCCCCATGAAGTGGACCCTTGAATATAGTGGGTGAAAAGCAGCTCTAAGCCTAGACATCCCCATGAAGGGGAGCACTGAAATTTGTGGTTGAAAAGGAGGTGTCAGGTGAGGTATCCCAGTGAAGAGCAGCCTTCCAATTCATGTGTAATAGCCAGCTCTATATTAATCCATCCCCATGAAGGGGAGCCTTGCAATTCTTGTATGAAAAGCAACTCTAAGCCTAGACATCCCCATCAAGGGGAGCTTTCCAATTTCTCGGTGAAAAGGAGCTTGCAGGTGAGGCATCCCCATGAAGAGGAGCCTTGAAATTCATGCGTTGTAGCCAGCTCTGTATTAATCTTTCCCCATGAAGGGGAGCATTGCAAATTGTGGGTTACAAGGAGCTCTCTATGTCTAGACATCCCCATGAAGGGGAGCCTTGCAATTCTTATTTGAAAAGCAGCTCTAAGCTTAGACATCCCCATGAAGAGGAGCCGCGCAAATTCTGGGTGGAAAGTAGCTCTCTGGTGAGGCATCCCCTTGAAGAGGAGCCTTGCAAGTCCCATGTGAAAAGAAGCTGTAAGCCTAACCATCCCTATGAAGCGGATACTTGCTATTCCTATGTGAAATGCATCTCTCTAAGCCTAGATGTCCCTGTCAAGGGAAGCCTTGCAATTTCTGGGTGAAAAGGAGATCTCATGTGAGGCATCCCCGTGAGGAGGAGCCTTGAAATTCATGTGTTGTAGCCAGCTCTGTATTAATCCATCCCCATGAAGGGGACCCTTGAAGATAGTGGGTGAAAAGCAGCTCTCAGGTTATGGATCCCCATGAAGGGGAGCCTTGCAATTTCTCGGTGGAAAGGAGCTCGCAGGTGAGGCATCCCCGTGAAGAGGAGCCTTGAAATTCATGTGTTGTAGCCAACTCTGTATTAATCCATCCCCATGAAGGGGAGCCTTGCAAACAGTGGGTGAAAAGGACCTCTCAGGTGTGGCATCCCCATGAAGAGGAGCCTTGCATGTCCCATGTGAAAAGAAGCTATAAGCCTAACCAATCTTGCAATTCTTATTTGAAAAGCAGCTCTAAGGTTAGACATCCCCATGAAGAGGAGCTGTGCAAATTCTGGGTGGAAAGCAGCTCTCTCGTGAGGCATCCCCGTGAAAGGGAGCCTTGCAAGTCCCATGTGAAAAGAATCTCTAAGCCTGACCATCCCTATGAAGCAGATACTTGCTATTCCTGTAAGTATCTCTAAGCCTAGATGCATCTCTAAGCCTAGACGTCCCCCGGAAGGGGAGCCTTGCAATTTGTGGGTGGAAACAAGCTCTCAGGTGAGGCATCCCTGTGAAGATCAGCCTTCCAATTCATATGTGAAATCCAGCTCTATATTAATCCATAACCATGAATCCATAACATTTTTGTTTGAAAAGCAGCTGTAATCCTAGACATCCCCATGGAGGGGAGCCTCCCAATTTCTGGGTGAAAAAAGGAGCTCTCAGGTGAGGCATCCCCATGAAGAGGAGCCTTACAATTCATGTGTGAAAGCCAGCTGTGTATTAATCCATCCCCATGAATGAGAACCTTGCAATTTCTGGCTGAAAAGGAGATCTCAGGTGAGGCATCCCCTTGAAGAGGAGCCTTACAATTCATGTGTGAAAGCCAGCTGTGTATTAATCCATCCCCATGAAGGGAAGCATTACAAATTGTGGGCTACAATGAGCTCTCTATGTCTAGACATCCCCATGAAGGGGAGCCTTGCAATTTCTGGGTGGAAACAAGCTCTCAGGTGAGGCATCCCCATGAAGAGGAGACTTGCAAGTCCCATGTGAACAGAAGCTCTAAGCCTAACCCTCCCTATGAAAGGGATACTTGCTATTCCTGTGTGAAATGCATCTCTAAGCCTGTACATCCCCATGAAGTGGAACTTTGCAATTTCTGGGTGAAAAGGAGCTCTCAGGTGGGGCATCACCATGAAGAGGAGCCTTACAATTCATATGTAAAAAGCAGCACTAAGCCTAGAGATCCCCAGGAAGTAGAGCCTTGCAATTTCTGGGTAAATGGAGCTATCAGCTATCAGTTGTGGGTTACAAGGACCTCTCTATGTCTAGACATCCCCATGAAGGGGAATTTTGCAATTTCTGTGTGAAAAGGTGTCAGGTGAGGCATCCCTGTGAAGAGGAGCCCTGTAAGTCCCATGTGAAAAGGAGCTCTAAGCCTAACCATCCCTATGAAGGGGATACTTGCTATTCCAGTGTGAGATGCATCACTAAGCTTAGGCGTCCCTGTGAAGAGGAGACTTACAATTCATGTGTGAAAGCCAGCTTTGTATTAATCCATCCCTATGAAGAGGAGCCTTGCAAATAGGGTGTGAAAAGGATCTCTCAGGTTAGGGATCCTCATGAAGGGGAACCTTGAAACTCCTATGTGAAAAGCAGCTCTAACGAGAGACATCCCCATGAAGAGGAGACTTGCAATTTATGTATTGAAGCCAGCTCTATATTAATCCATCCCCATGAAGGGGAGCCTTGCAATTCATGTTTGAAAAGCAACCCTAAGCCTAGACATCCCCTTCAAGGGGAGTCTCGCAATTCCTGGGTGAAAAGGAGCTCTCAGGTGAGGCATCCCCACGATGAAGAGACTTATAATTCATGTGTGAAAGCCAGCTCTGTATTGATCCATCCCCATGAAGAGAACCCTTGAAGATAGTAGGTGAAAAGTAGGGATGGCAGAGAGTTCCGCCACGGATCTCAGTGAGGCCGAATGCCAGTGCATTCGGCCCCCCAAACTCCGTGGCGGAACGGCCTGCCACACCCCCCGCGGATCCCCCCCGGGACAAGACTTACCTGGGGCAGATCTTCCGGGCAGCAGCAGCTGCAGCTGTGGCGGCTGGTCTTCCGACCGGCTGCCGCCGCCACCATTTGCAGTCTTGTGTAAAAAAAACACACGACGTGATAGGCTAAGTAAAGATTTACGTAGCCTATCATGGCTGGGTTAAAAAAAAAAAAAGAAACGACGTGATAGGCTACGTAAAGATTTACGTAGCCTATGATGTGGCTGGGTTTTTAAAAAAACTTTAATTTTTTCATAAAGTTTTTAAATAAAAACTTTATGCAAACTTCAGTTGCGTCCCTGCTAGCCAGCGGCCAGATGTCCAGCTGAAGCCAGCTCTATATTAATCCATCCCCATGAAGGGGAGCCTTGCAATTTCTGGGTGAAAAGGAGATCTCAGGTGAGGCATCCCCGTGAAGAGGAGACTAATGATTCATATCTGAAAGCCAACTCTGTATTAATCCATCCCCATGAAGGGGATCATTGCAAATTGTGGGGTACAAGGAGCTCTCTATGTCTAGACATCCCCATGAAGGGGTGCCTTGCAAGTCCTATGTGAAAAGAAGCTATAAGCCTAACCATCCCTATGAAGGGGATACTTGCTCTTCCTGAGTGAAATGCATCTCTAAGCCTGGAGGTCCCCATGAAGGGGAACCTTGCAATTTCTGGCTGAAAAGGAGATCTCAGGTGAGGCATCCCCTTGAAGAGGAGCCTTACAATTCATGTGTGAAAGCCAGCTGTGTATTAATCCATCCCCATGAAGGGCAGCATTGCAATTCTTATTTGAAAAGCAGCTCTAAGGTTAGACATCCCCATGAAGAGGAGCGGTGCAACTTCTTGGTGAAAAGGAGCTCTGGTGAGGCAAGGCTCCTCTTCACGGGGATGCAAGTCCCATATGAAAAGAAGCTCTAAGCCTAACCATCCCTATGAAGGGGATACTTGCTATTCCTGTTTGAAATGCATCACTAAGCCTAGACCTCCCCATGAAGGGGAACCTTGCTATTTCTGGGTGAAAAGGAGGTGTCAGGTGAGGCATCCCCATGAAGCAGAGCCTTACAATTCATGTGTTGTAGCCAGCTCTTTATTAATCCATCCCCATGAAGGGGAGCCTTGCAAATTGTGGGTTAAAAGCAGCTCTCAGGTTAGGGATCCCCATGAATGGGAACCTTGCTACTCCTATGTGAAAAGCAGCACTAAGCCTAGACATCCCCATGAAGGGGAGCTTTGCAATTTCTGGGTGAAAAGGAGCTCTCAGGTGAGGCATCCCCATGAAGAGGAGTCTTGCAAATCATGTGCAGAAAGTAGGTCTAAACTTGGGCATCCCCATGAACAGGAGCCTTTGAATTCATGTGTGAAATCCATCTCTAAATTAATCCACCCCATGAAGGGGAGCCTTGCAAATTCTGGGTGAAATGGAGCTCTCAGGTGCGGCATCCCCATGAAGACGAGCCTTGCAATTCTTTTGCAAAATGCAGTTCTACATTGTGCAATTCCCAGGCAAATGATCCTTACAATTCAACTGTGATCACCAGCTCTAACTTCACCCATCCCCATAAAGGGGAGCCTTACAATTCTCGTTTGAAAACCAGGTCTAGGCTGAGACATCCCATGAAGGGGAGCCTTGCAACTCCCATGTGAAAAGCAGCTCTAAGCCTAGACATCCCCATGAAGGGGAAGCTTGCAACTCCTGTGTGGAAGCCCGTTCTGAATTAATCCATCCCCATGAAGGGGAGCCTCGCAATTCTTTTTTGAAAACCAGTTCAAGGCTGAGACATCCCCATGCAGGGGAACCTTGCTATTCCTAACCTTGCTAGTCCAAAATGCAGCTCAACCATGTGGCATCACCTTGAAGATGAGCCTTGCAATTCCTGTGCAAAATGCATCTCCAAGTTAATCCATCCCCATGAAGGGCAGCCTTGCAATTCTTGTGTGAAAAGCAGCTGTAAGCTGAGACATCCCGATGAAGGGGAACCTTGCAACTCCTACGTCAAAAGCAGCTCTAAGCCGGGACATCCCCAGGAAGGGGAGCCTTGAAATTCATATGTGAAAAGCATCTCTACCTCAGCCATCACCATCAAGTGGAGGCATGCAAGGAATGTGTGAAAACTAGCTCTCAGCAGAGTCTTCCCCAGGGAAGGGAAGACTGAGTCCGGAGCTCAGGTAAGTTCTCACCAAAGGGAAGACTGAATCCTGAGGCGTTGAGAAGATGGAACCAGGTTGATGTATCTCATGTTGAACAACTGCTTCAGTGCCCACAATACCAAGTGATGTTTCTCTGGTTGCTTGGAGCTGAGGGAGGAAAGAAAGTGAATGTGAAGTAGACATTCGAAATATATTATGTAGCCCACTAGACAGTTCTATATATTATGTAGCCCACTAGACAGTTCTATGACACATTCCTCTATGGTGTTCTGAGGCCAGAGGTGAGAGAAGAGTGGAGTCTTCCTCTCCAGTGCTTGCAGACCCCCCCTCTTCTTCTTTTTTTTGTAAGAGAAACAGCCCCTGGGTAATGACTGTGACTGCTGCCATCTTCTGCTATCCTTCTGATTGGCTGTGAGCTCACCAGGTGCTTCTGAGAGCTCCAACTGAATTGGAGGGGTGTGGCCTGAGTACTCCCAGCAGCTGACTGGGCGGGAAGCTTCAGTCTGTTTCCCGCCTCCCAGCTGAGCAGAGCAGAGCAAGCTGCTCCAGCTGGTCCAGGGACTACAGAAGCAGGCAAGCTCCCAGAGAACGAGCGAACAGAGCAAGCAGACAGGGGAAGCAAACAGGAGTTGGCCAGGGGAGTTCGGCAGGGGAGGTCAAGGGGGAGGCCCCTAACATTTTTTTAATTATTTTTATTTTTTATTTTAACTAACTTTTTTCCATTTATTTGTCTTGTAACACACACTTTCACACCAGTGGGACTCTGCTTTTAACCTCTACTGAGTAGAGGAGCAGGCACAGGCTAGTCTAGAACAATCACGAAGCTAGACACAAAAAGGGAAAAGAGGCTATGGAAGGACAAGACTCTCCAGTGGTGGTGACCTGCAAGGTGTGTGCAATGTTGTTTTCTTGCCTCAGAACAACATGGCCTACACCTGCAACAAGTGCAAGTTGATCACGCTGCTGGAGGAAAAAGTAAGTGGACTGGAGCAGCAACTGTCGACCCTCCGGGGAATAAGAGAACACGAAGAGTTCTTGGACAGAATGGGGGAACTACAGCAGCAAAGGGCAGACCAGAAGCTTGAAGAGCAACAGCAAGATGAGGCAGTGGGAAATGCTGAGGTGAAGAAAAATGGAATAGAGGATACTCCTTGGAAAAGGGTGACAGTTAGGAGAAGAAGAACTAGATGCCACTCTGCACCAGTGGAAGCAGTGGAGCTGTGGAACCGATTCCAGGTACTTGCGGATGAGACTGGAGGACAGCCTGCAGAGGAAGAATCACAGGGGAACCTGCATAAGAGTGAGCAAGAGGCTAAAGGTCAAACAGAGGCGATGAAACCCAGGCCTACAAGAAGAAGAAGAGAAGAGTGGTAGTAGTGGGAGACTCCTTGCTGCGTGGGATCGAGACCCAAGTATGTCGTGAAGACCCATGGACTCCCAGGTATGTTGTCTCCCAGGAGGACAGATTAGAGACGTGACTGAAAGGTTGCCTGCACTCATAAAGCCCACTGACAGGTATCCCTTCTCATCCATGTGGGAACAAATGATACCACCAAGCGGAGCTACGAAAAGATCACGTCAGACTTTGAAGCTTTGGGAAGGAAACTCAAAAACTTTGGGGCCCAGATAGCTTTCTCATCCATCGTTCCAGTACTTAGAAGAGGGATAGAAAGGGAACGAAAAATACTCCGGGTGAATGACTGGCTACGAAGGTGGTGCCGACGAGAGAGATTTGGATTCTGGGACCACGGCCTATACTTCCTGGAAGATGGGCTGTTGGCTACGGATGGGTTGCACCTCACAAAGGATGGGAAGAATGTGTTTGGCCACAGCATGAAGAACTTCATCAGGAGCGCTTTAAACTGAATCCTACAGGGAAGGGAGATGTAATGTTGGGGGTAACAATGGACATAGGCGCATGCACTGCAATGGAGAGAACAGCTCTGATAGCGCCCAATAATAGTCTTCAGACACATGTAGGAAGAAAGCCAGACTATGAAGCACATGGTCTGAGATGTCTATATACTAATGCCCAGAGTATGGGAAACAAACAGAACGAACTTGAACTCTTAATACAAGAGGGAAATTATGACCTGATAGGTATAACTGAGACTTGGTGGGATGACTCTCATGACTGGAATACAGCAATTGAAGGATATAACTTGTTCAAAAAGAACAGGAGGAACAGAAAGGGAGGTGGGGTTGCACTGTATGTGAAAAATACATATCTCTGCACAGAAATACAGGAGGAGGAGCTTGGTAGCCCCATCGAGAGCATCTGGGTTGAAATAAATGGAGCAAAGAATAAAAGGAACCTGGTGGTCGGACTCTACTACCGGCCACCCAATCAAGGAGAAGACAAGGATGAAACTTTTGAAAAGCAAATAGCCAATGTTTTAAGGAAGCATGATGTAGTAGTAATGGGGGACTTCAATTTCCCCGATATTTGTTGGGAGACAAATTCTGCAAAACATGGCCCCTCCAGGAAATTCCTGACTTGTGTGGCGGATAACTTCCTCCTACAGAAAGTAGAGGAAGGAACTAGAGGATCAGCTATCCTTGACTTGATCCTAAGCAACAGAGATGACTTAGTGGATAAAGTAGCAGTTACAGGAACTCTGGGGGAAAGCGACCATGTTGTACTTGAGTTCTTGGTTCTAAGGGAAGCAAAAGCCAAGTGTAGTCAAACGCGTACCCTGGATTTTAGGAAAGCTGATTTTCATAAACTCAGAACAATGATCAGTAAGGTCCCATGGCAAGCGATGCTAGCGAGAAAAGGAGTCCAAGATGGGTGGGAGCTTTTAAAAAAGGAAATTCTCAAGGCACAATCACAAGCAATTCCAACAAGAAGAAAAGGTGGAAGACAACAGAAGAAGCCAATGTGGCTTCACAAAAAGCTTAGGGATGACCTGAAAACAAAAAAAGGACACATATAGGAAGTGGAAAGAAGGCCAAGTAACAAAGGAAGAGTACAGGCAGATAGCACAGAATTGCAGGGATGGCGTCAGGAAGGCTAAAGCTGAGAATGAGCTGAGGTTAGCAAGGGATGTTAAAAACAACAGAAAGGCTTTCTTCAGCTATGTGCATAGTAAAAGGCAGAGGAAAGAAATGGTGGTTCAGCTATTAAATAAGGATGGCAAAACGATGACAAAGAAAAGGCAGAGGTGTTCAATTCCTACTTTGGCTCAGTCTTCTCCCAAAAGAGGGTCTATGACCCCCCTGGCAAAGGCAAAGTGCAGGCTGAAGGGGCAGGATTGCAGCTGGAGATCAACAGGCATATGGTCAAGGAACACCTCATTACTTTGAATGAGTTCAAATCTCCAGGGCCAGATGAACTGCATCCTAGAGTCATAAAGGAACTGGCAGAAGAACTCTCAGAACCACTGTCTATTCTCTTTGAGAAATCATGGAGGACGGGGGAAGTGCCAGATGACTGGAGGAGGGCTAACATTGTCCCTATCTTCAAAAAGGGTAAAAAGGAGGAACCTGGGAACTACAGACCAGTCAGTCTGACATCAATCCCTGGGAAAATTCTGGAGCAGATCATAAAGCAATCCATTTGTAAGCACCTTGAAAACAATGCCGTGATTACTCGAAGCCAACATGGATTTGTCAAAAACAAGTCCTGCCAGACAAACCTGATCTCATTTTTTGATCAAGTAACCTCCCTTGTAGACCGTGGGAATGCTGTAGACATCATATACCTTGACTTCAGCAAAGCTTTCGACAAAGTGCCCCATGATATCCAGATGAGCAAACTAGCTCAAAGTGGGCTAGATGAAACAACGATCCGGTGGATCCACAGTTGGCTACAGAATCGGACTCAAAGAGTGCTTATCAATGGGACCTTCTCAAACTGGGGAGAGGTAATGAGTGTCCTGGGCCCAGTGCTCTTCAACATTTTTATTAATGACTTGGAGGAGGAGGTGCAGGGAATGCTGATCAAATTTGCAGATGACACAAAATTGGGAGGGATAGCTAATATTTTGGAAGACAGAAACAAAATTCAAAGTGATCTGGATAGACTGGAGCGCTGGGCAGAAAACAACAGAATGACATTTAATAGGGACAAATGCCAAGTTCTGCACCTAGGAAAAAGAAACCAAATGCACAGTTACAAGATGGGGGATACGTGGCTCAACCACACTACAAGCGAGAAGGATCTTGGAATTGTTGTCGATCACAAGCTGAATATGAGCCAACAATGTGATGTGGCTGCAAAAAAGGCAAATGCTCTTTTGGGCTGCATTCATAGAAGCATCGCTTCCAAATCCCGGGAAGTACTAGTTCCCCTCTACTCAGCACTGGTTAGGCCTCATCTGGAGCACTGTGTCCAGTTCTGGGCACCACACTTTAAGAAGGATGCAGACAAACTGGAGAGGGTTCAGAGGAGCGCAACAAAGATGATCAGGGGACTGGAAACAAAGCCCTATGAAGAGAGACTGAAAGAACTGGGCATGTTTAGCCTTGAGAAGAGAAGACTGAGGGGAGGTATGATAGCACTCTTCCAGTACTTGAAAGGTTGTCACAGAGAGGAAGGCCAGGATCTCTTCTTGATCATCCCAGAGTGCAGGACACGGAATAATGGGCTCAAGTTACAGGAAGCCAGATTCCGGCTGAACATCAGGAAAAACGTCCTGACGGTAACAGCAATACGACAATGGAACCAATTACCTGGGGAGGTGGTGGGCTCTCCCACACTGGAGGCCTTCAAGACAAGGCTGGACAGCCATCTGTCAGGGATGCTCTGACTTGGATTCCTGCATTGAGCAGGGGGTTGGACTCGATGGCCTTGTAGGCCCCTTCCAACCCTACTATTCTATGATTCTATGATTCTGTGATCTCTGATGGGTCCTAGTGCCACTCTATGAGGATCTTCAATTTACCCATCCCTTCCTCTGGAGAAACATGAACATGTTGTGCATGCATAGTGCCTGCTGTAGTTTACCCAGGATTGTCCCTTCCCTCTCAACAGCTTCCAGAAAAATGTCTGGAAAAGGCACAACTGAAGAATCAGATGTAGGCCTAGGGCAAATGTTCGGACACACAGCCCTCTGAGCGCCACCACTTTTATCCTCAATTCCCAGGACCTTTTGTGCTTTTCTGAGAAGCACTGGGAAATCCTCATCTTCAAACAATCTAATTAGAAGTGGTTTAGTAGGACCCCCACCCCCATCATCCACTGAAAACTCTCCTACCTCTTTAATTGAGAGAAGGGGAGACTCAGACAAAACTTGTAATGAGGTAGATCTAATCTGTGTTGTTGCCTCTCTGACTCGGCTGCGAACATGGTGGTTGCTAGGAGTTGCGAGTCTTGCCCACCCCCCTCCTTAGACAAGGAGGCTTCAGGTCTGTAAGCCCCCTTCCCTCCAATTGCCACTGAGGGTTGGGCAAAGACTGCGGAGACACAGAGGAGGTATGTCTTCATTTGTGGCTTCTCCAGCAAGAACACCCTCTGTCAGAAGCCACAGAACTTCATTAGAAGAAAATGGTGAGGGAAAAGTTCCCGCATTTTCCCCCTGAGGCAGTTAAAATAGACAGCTGAGGAATGTCCAAACAAAGCTGTCTGAGACTAGGTTTCCCACTTTTCCTGAGGTAAACTTTCAGCTCGTCTCCCCCACTCTGTTGCTGATCTAATTTCTTTACCTAAAATTTGGCAAATCCAGTGACAAAGTTCAAGACGAAGTGCTGAGTTCATGGGGGGAGGTGGGAAAGCCAAGTGAGCCACAGTACTCTCCCGGTGCTCGCCCGGGAGACTGGGCCCCATGGTCTTTGACACTCTGGTGAGAGAACTAAGGACCTGAACTAATCTCTCCCACCACACATTACCTCAACTCACTTTTGCCGACATATCGGGACTCCGAAGAGTCCTTCAGAGCCACAGAGCAGTCACCAACTGAAGTGGCAGTCTTCCCTCCTGAGGGGCCAGCTGTCTGGGAGATCTTCCCCTACTTGCACCTTCCCCAATCCACTGACAGCTCTCCTGAGGTATCAAGAGGGAGAAATTTGAGGGAGAAAGAGCAGTTAACGGAAAAATAAAATACCCAGTCACTCAGTGACTGTCTCAGTGTTGAGTGACATGCTACTCATGTGGCATGATTTCATTTAACAACTTAAAAGGGTTTTCACTGTTTTCCTGCTTTAAGTTTTAAAATATATTTTCAAAAATATTGAAGTTTTAGATAGGTTTTTAGGTAACAGGGATCTGTATTGGGACCAATACCTTTCAACTTTTTCATAATGACAGTGTGGCGTAGCCGTTAGAGTGTTAGACTAGAACCTGGGTACTAGTCCCCACTCGGCCATGAAGCTCACTGCATGGCTTTGGGCCACTCACTAACCCTGAGCCTAACCTACCTCACGTGGTTGTTGTGAGGATGAAATGGAGGAGGATGCCCATGTAAGTTACCTTGGGTTACTTGCAAGAGGAAAAAGGGTAGGATATAAATGTAATAACAAATGTAATAATAGTAGCAGTAATGGTAATAATAATAATCTGGAACTAGGACTAAGCAGCAAGGTGGCCAAGTTTGCTGATTACACCACATTATTTAGGGCAGTTAAAACAAAGAGGGATTGCAAAGAGCTCCAAAAGGATCACTCCACAGTGGAAAAATGGACATCAAAATGGCAAATGCAGTTCTAGGTAAGCACATGGGGGGCGGGGGGGGGGATCCCCACTTATACAGTCGTGACTAAGACAGACCTTGGGGTTATGGTTGACAGTTTCATGACAATGTCAACCCAGTGTGCAGCTGCTGTGAAAAAAGGCACATTCCATGTACTCCAAGCCATAATTAGGAAAGGAATAGACTTGGCTGAAGGGATGGGAAAATGCTGCAAGGCACTGATGTTTCAATAAACTCTTAAAGTCCCCTCCCCCCGATCCATGACTTTCTGGTTCAAGTCAGGCAGACACTGGGAATTTCGACACCAGCCTTAAATCCAGCATTTAAAACGGGACTTTCTGCTTCTGTTCTAAATGCAGGATCACAACAGACTCCCTTTACACACGCTCCCTTCCCCCCTCCTTCTCCCCATATCTGAGTCTTCCATTAACTTTCATTGATGTCACTCCTCTTCTTCCCGCTTTAACTCTTTTGATGGAGGAAACTGAAGCGGAACACAACGGTGTAATTTGATAGCTCATTATCCATTTAAAAATGGGAAAAAGAGCATTAGTGCAGGAGGGTCACTGCAGGAATCGACTTGGCTGCATCATGTAAAGAGCCCACAAACTTCCAAGAAGGAGCAATCTCAATCACAGGATAATAGCCTGGTGTGAAGGAGCCCTTAGTTTCCTCCTCCCCCCCAATGCAATCCCTTTTCCATTTGTGTTATGTCTTTTAGCATGTAAGCCTGTGGACAGGGGCTGTCTTATTTCCTATCTTTATAAGTCACTTTAGGAGACTTTTGAGCTAAAAGGCAGAATAAAATGCAATAAAGAAATAAGCTTGCATACAATTTCAATCTATGTCACTATGTCAAAAGTGGTTTTGAAAAGTGACTGGCAGTGTGGAAGTATCTGTGATAAAAATTAATGTAAATTTCTGAGTGCATGATAGGGTATGCTTTTGATTCCGTTGCACAAAGAATCCTGTGTAACTGGGAAGCTTACACTTTTCTTTTTGTTTGAATCTGAAGAAATTGCCCTGAGAAGGTGTGAAATTACTGTCCTTATACAGTGGGGATCTCTACACCTCAAGTTTATTGCACATTCATGGTTGCTCACTCACTGAATTGTGCAGGTCCATTACATGATGTTGTCGTTGTCCAGTCATTATTCCATTATTTCCTCCCACCTGTCCTGTGTTTTCCTCAAACAGAAAAAATGGGGTATTTTTCCAGATAGGCTCAAATGGAGCGCCATATCCTCCCCGTGTATTTCTCCCCTAGCATGAATGAAACACTGAGTGTGGTTGTTGGGGGCATGGTCATGATGTCGAAGGTCTGATGGGCCTTTAGCCTTCCCGCACCTGCGCTATTTTGGTTCCTCAGCATTTTCAGCCTGCCTCTTCAAAACAGAACAGCAGCGAGAGGGGGTGGCAGAGCGGAGGAGCAGCAGAGGGGCTGAGCAGCAGGGACTGGCCAAAAGCATGGAAGAGGGAGGCGGGGCTGTCCGCTTATCAGTCCCCATCCACCAGTCGTGCAAGGGGAGGGAAAGGGGCAGGAACCCAGGAGCAAGTATCACTTAACCTGGAGAGTATGTAATGCTTTTTCACAGAAACATAATGCTATGGGAATGGCCATCTACAGAGAAGGAAGCACGTGTAAAGGGAATAGGTTGTGATCCTGCATTTAAAACAGAAGCAGAAAGCCCCATTTTAAATGCAGGATTTTAGGCTGGTGTAGAAATCCCCTTAGTCCAGTGTGCTTACTTTCAGATCAGTGTGCAAAGACATAAAGGGCAGTGTGATAAACCCCTACTTCTGAAGTAGCTCAATAGTGCTTCCTAGAGTGTCTGGTAAGTTGGTACTGGGATACCTGAATAGTTTAGTTCTCACTTTTTGTTCGTTTTCTGTTCAGACCCACTTTTTCTTCCAAAACTTAAGCTCTTTTGCACAATGATTTGTCCAGTTGGAACTGGCTACCTCTTTCACCATCAGGTGTAACTTCATTATGAAGATGGGTCCAGCCAGTAAGTAAATTTCTAATTTGCGGGCTAGACTATTATCAGAAATGGAAGTTATCACGCTATTGGACCCTCTTCCCCTATATACACCAAATCAACCCCTGAGATCTTCCAAGAAGGCCTAACTCGTCATTCCATGACCAACAGCAAGTCATCAGGTAACAGCACATAAGCAGGCCTTCTCAGTAGTGGCACACACCCTCTGGAATGTTTTCCCACATTTGGCCTGAGAGGCAGAAACTGTGGAAAGCTTCAGGTGCCTTTTGAAGATCTGTCTTTTTACTCAAGCATTCCCAGACTTGTAAGGGCGACCTTTTCTGCGGTGGCATTCCTATTGTGGAATGAGCTTCCCAGAGAGGTTCGCCTGGCACCTACGTTGTGCTTGTTTCGGCACCAGGTGAAGACCTTTTTATTGTCCCAGGCATTTTAGTTTAGTTGTTTTTATCTGGTACTGTATTTTAAATGCCTTGCTGCAAGCTCTATTTTATTTTTATATTGTAGTTTTAAACTTTTATATTGTTTTTATCATCTGTATTCTGTATTTTATTGTTAATTGTTGTGAACCATCCAGAACTTTGGCTATTGGGTGGTATAAAAATGAACTAAATAAATAAATAAGTGCTTTTCTATCTTACCCCAGCTGTTTCTGTAATGTTTAAAATATTATTTATACTGTTTTTACATTGGTTTTATGATATTTTATGTATTTTTATGTAAACTGCTTAAAGGTTGTAGACTAGCAAGTGGTATACAAGTAGTTTACATAAACAGTCTCTAGTAAGGGGGCAGTTTTTATTGTAATCAGATTCCCATAAAAGCGAATTTGCTCATTCCTTTTCCCCTTCCTAAAAACATGTAATAAAGAGACCAAGGTGCTCTCTCAGACCATTGTTCCCAACTCTGCTTAGGAATATATGTTCATGTATAGATTAATGAGATTTCAGAATGTTTAATTTACTGCATTTTGAAATGTGCATTTAGTATTAGCAGTTGTCGTAACTTTTTAGAATGTATTTACAACAGCAATATAGTAGTAATATCCCTTTAACAGTGTTTGGCTGTTATACCCCGCTCTGAACTACACTGTATTCACTCCTTCATTTTTACTGTTTAAACATCAGGCCTCTCCTCCTACACAGCACTGGAACAAAGGTATTTTCTGAAATTCACTTGAGTAATGGCTTTTTAAGAGATGAGCCAGCTTGCTGTACTACTCTAGGAGCAGCCTCCTATTGTTACAGAGTACTTGGGTATGCCTTTTTACTTCTTGATTAAGGGTGAACATGTATTATATAAAGTTATTTCACCTGCATTTTTGAAGAGTATGTTTCCATTAGATTTCATGATTGAGTGATACTGATAACTTCATTGATAACTTTACCATTTTTCAACTTACATTTTTGCATGTTTTTCAGAGGCATTTGTTTTGATGAGTTACTATGATTTTTAAACTTGTATTTTTTAAACCCTCATTTGATGTAAGTACCCTTTGTAAAAGTTTCCCCATCATGGATCTCTGAGCTCTGAACTGTCATCTCATGGAGTTTGGCTTCCTTATAGTGAATTTAAAAAAAAACAGATTTAGGTATTACTCTGGTAACTTTGTTATTTACATTGATTTACACTTGAGGCTAGAGCTCTGGATGTATGAGTAAAATACGTTTTATTTTTCCTGCAACCTGAGTGTTTGACCGGGAACCTGAATAGGTAGTTTCACCTGGATACCAGTTTGAGTCTGTGACTCTTACAGTCATGGATTTTTGCACTCCATGCCCCGTCATCTGGAATGCCACAAAATTGAACTTACTGAAACCTTGGGAGGGATGAGACCACAAGCAGCTATTGCAGAACTTATGGATGTTGGCACTCCAGCTCCTAGAAGGATAATTCAGAGTGGCTAAAGCCTTTGGCCTGGCTGCGCTTGGGGTGACTAGCTGCAGTAAAGTGGCATCTAGCCTTACTTGGCAATCAGTCACTTCTGATCAGGACTCCTCTAGGTTCCATGTGCCAAAAGCAAATAGCCCAACTAACTTAGCTGTTTCATGAAAGAACCATAAATTAAATCAAGCAGTAACAGGATTCTCAGTTCTACACTGAAGGAGGATTTTGATGAATATATCAACTTCAGCTGATTCAAGGCTCATGGAATACATGTGGTATTAAATGTTTTGTTGATACAGCAAGTACATTGTTTTGATCAAGTTGCCAGGAGTAACTTTTTCTAGAACTGCCACTTCCAGTGGTATACTGAAGGGCATCCACCATTGGCAATAGGGGAACTTCCTTCTTCCATGAGATAAATTTAGGAGTTCCTGTTTCTGGCTGTGAGTTGGATTCTATGGCCTATAGCTAGATGATTTCATATTAGATAACACCATATGGTAAAAGCAGCTTAACAATGCATGAGGGAACAAAATTATATGTGATTAGAAGTGACAACAGGAAAGTCACACACAAAAGCAAATATCTGCTGCAGCACTTTTTCCCATGATGAGAATCTACTGGTTCTTTTCCATTGAGATGTAGGGGAGTTGCACATCTCAGCCAAACCTGGTTTATTTTGTCACTACAGCTGCAGTTCTGTGAATTTTGTTTTCTCTGGGAGAAAGCCCCTACTAAACACAGTGGCATTTACATATATGGGATAGGAAAATAGAAAAGCTCTCTAATACCAAGTCAGATCATTTATCCATCTAGTTTGGTATTGTGTACTGGCATCAGCTTCCCACACTTTCTGACAGGAGTTGTTCCCAGCCCTATCTAGAGATATCAGGAACTGAATGTGTCAAGCATGCACTTTTTAACAGCTGTAGCTCAATTATAGAGCAAAACTGTAGCCCCATTTTGTGTCTCCCCTCTTGGGTGCATTGGCTTGCAAGATTCCAGTTTGTCTTAACATAGCCAAGGTAGATCAAGCTACATTATTTTTCCTGCCAAAAACTCCTGTCCTAGACAAGGAAATGGTCCCCACCACCTATTCAGGTATTGTGGGGCCTCCAGAGATCATTAAGCACAAAATCTTCCCCCCTTTCAAAAATGGAAGGGTAAACCAGGGCCAGTGTCAGAGGTAGGTATGGTTGCGCACCTTCTGAAGGCCCACACCCCAGCAGGGGCTTACTGACAAGAGCTCCCTGGATTTATCCCTCATCGTTGGCCTTATAACCTGCTTGTTCATCTGCCTCCCACTCTGGTGATGGTGAGGAAGAGAGTAAATGCTCCTGCTTGCTTACTGGTTCTCTACCTACCTAGCAAACAGGTGGTAGCAATGATGAGAAAGAGAATGAGGATCAACAGCTGATGACAATGGTGATAAGGTAGATTCACTGGGAGGGGGCCCAATGAGGGTGTTTTGCCCAAGTGCCTTCAAAAACTTGGAGCCAGCACTGGGTTCAGCCATTATGTTTCTCTCTCCCAGCAATCCTGGGTGTAATCTGAATCCTACACAACCCCTGGTGGAGGGTAATCTAGAATATTTTCCTACACATCAGTTTTAAGGCAAAATACAATTTACAGCTGCAGCATCAACTGCATCTGAAGAATTCAAAAGCTTGCTTGCTATTTTGTGACATTTTGTTTGGCCCTAATAAAGATATTGCTCAACTGAGGATAAAGAACTTAAAACTTACACACATGCTTAAATATTCTATTTTATAATGGTAAAAGAAATCTCCATGGTGCTACCTAAATTTGCACACATATCCAGTGTCTGCTGATAATTATTCAGCCAGAGGCCAAATAGACTGCCTGATACAGTTTAGGGGAAGATTACCCAAGAAACTGCTAATATAAGTTTCAGTAGAGCCCTAAAACACCCCAAGATTATGCTGTATAACAGGTTTCTTTCTAATCATGAGGGTTACTGGGCCCCTCCTGCCTAATCTACCCTACAACTGAAAAGAGAAAAGCCCTCAGAGATAAAACAGAGACCAAATCACTCTGCCTTTTTCAAAACTAGCAACCAACTGCAGAACCTCTCCCCAAAACACACCCATCACCTTTGTCAGTGCTACGGGCAGCCTTTATATATCCTGCCATAGCCCCACCCACCCATCCACACGAATTAAGGAAAGAGCTCAGGCTCCCCCCCCCCACTGCTGGGTCCTATATTCCCTCATATTATCATGTCCAAGGAGGAGTCCAGTTTCAAACTGAGTAGATGGCTCACCGACACAAATATTGGTGCAAGACCTCTCGAGTTACTGAATTAGGCAGTGTGACACTAGAAGTAAGAGTATTGACTTGAGAGCTGCAGTCACGATGAGTAGAAGCAGGAGCTACCATAGAAGCTGGCTCAGAGGCTGAAAGTGCAATTTATTTATTTATTTATTTATTTTATTTCTATACCGCCCAATAGCCGAAGCTCTCTGGGCGGTTCACAAAAACTAAAACCAAACAACACACAATAAAACAATTTAAAATATATAGAACATTAAAACCACAATATCTACCTTATCACCATTGTCATCAGCTGTTGATCCTCATTCTCTTTCTCATCATTGCTACCACCTGTTTGCTAGGTAGGTAGAGAACCAGTAAGCAAGCAGGAGCATTTACTCTCTTCCTCACCATCACCAGAGTGGGAGGCAGATGAACAACAACCCTATAATGTCTACTCAGAAGAAAGCCCCACTGAGCGCAATGGAAATTACTCCCAGGGAAGTGTGTATAGGATTACAGACTCAGCTGTGAACCATGAAGACGCCATTTCAAAGCTCACCTCTGCTGTCAGTGAACCAGTGTGGTGTAGTGGTCAGAGCGTTGGACGGGGGTGGGGGGGATCTAGTCCCCACTCAGCTAGGAAGCCACTGGGTAGCTCTGGGCCAGTCACTGACTCTCAGCTTAGCCTACCTTATAGGGTTGTTGTGAGGATAAAATGGAGAGGAGGAGGACTGTGTAAGCTGCCTTGGGTTCCTTGCAAGAAAAAAAGGTGGGATATAAATTTAATTATAGATATAGATATTCAGCAGGTGGCTTTAAGCAATCTGCTGTCTCCATCTTCAATTTTACTGATACCACCACCAGACAGTAGTAACGGTTGTCTTGTCCTCATCTGAAGTGCTCCAAACACTCTGCAGTGGCTTTCTGGCTGGCCATCTCCCCCTCTCCAACTGCAACCTCTCTCTTTGGCAGATTGCTGGTTCATATAGCTCAGAATGGTGAATTGATGGGAGTTACTGAGTGGGAGATAGCTGGCAATCCTTGTGCATCTTTGAATCAGAGCTTGGGGAAGGTGACACACAGAGCTAGGTGGGTGGGCTGATGTATGTTCTCTTGTGTCTGAAGAAAACCCTGTTTCGGTTTGAAACAGGCAGAGAGAGAGAGAGAGAGAGAGAGAGAGAGAGAAAGAGGGAGATGTTGGTTGAAGACACTTTGGGGTGCACATTATCTCTCTCTGGGCAGTCATCGTCGTGTCGTGTCCAGACCAAACTCCGCTCCGCCAAAATGTAGCCACCACCACGCCGCTGAGCTGCGGTTTGATCAGGTGATAGAAGGATTAGCCAGAGCAATGCACTGTTACCAGGGTACGCCCGATTGTACAACAGTCTTCGAGGAGTCTCCTTCCGTGTACCCCCTCTGGGCGGTAGGATATAGAGTAGTGCATCCTTCCACAACCTTGCATCCACCAGATGTTTTGGACTACAACTCCCATCAGCCCCAGTCATGGCCAATGACCATGAATGCTGGGCGTTGCCATCCAAAACATCTGGAGGATACCAGGTTGGGGAAGGCTGGAGTAGTGGCTCTGTTCCCTTGTAGAAGTTTATGCTCCATTTATGCTCTACTTTTATATTTCTAATTAAAATTACATATTTTGTAAAGTTATATTTCAAGACTATATTGCTATCTCATCCAAAGGAAACCAAACTGAGGTAGTAGTACTGCCCTTGTAACTTCTCACTGTCAGAGAAGTGAGGAACATGTAACAATATAAGGGAGCAATCCTATGGCCACTAGTTAGCAGCTAGACGGCCATAGGATATGTGGTTTTCCGGAAACCGACCTTGGAGCCTGCGCTCCAAGGTCGGTTCCTGGAGAACCAACCTGCCCCGCATCCGCGTTGCCTTGGAGGCAGCGCAGAGCAGCCCCATGCTCCTGCACTTGGAAGTGGAGCACAGAACAGCCAAAATAGGGCATTCCGGGGGGGCGTTCCGGGGCGGGGAAGGTGGAAAAGCCGGTACAACACATCCTATCTGTTGTCTGGAAGCCTCCTCCCCCACTCCTCCTTCCCACAGCTAGACAGCCAAAATCGGCTGTCTAAGCTGCAAATGCAGGGCAGGAGAAGCACAGAGGGGACGATCCCCTCCGTGCTTCTCCTGCCCTGCATTGGATAGGCAGTCGCCTCCAAGTTTGGAGGCAGTCGCCTATCCCCATAGGATTGCGCCCTAAGTTGCTTTCGGGGGTGGGGGTGGATGTAAGGTTCTCAGAAAGCTTTAAAAATGGAGAGCTGATTTTAGATGCCATTAGGAACATAAATTCCTCCTGCAAATGCAACTCTCCATTTATCCCCACCATTTATCCATTATTTATTTAATTAATATACATTTATATTTATAGGGAAATATCAAGGGACTCCTCTTCATAGAGCTTTTCTACATGAGGCTTTATTGTGCACTCAATAAATTATTGTGATAATTGTTGCAAAGCACAGGAGAGGCTCTGGAGGATGATGACGCAAACTGCTGCATCCTCACTCTCAGCAGTTTGCGTCATCATCCTCCAGAGCCTCTCCTGTGCTTTGCAACAATTATCACAGAGCTTTTTCCTAATGGGGAAAGTCTAGTATTTTTTCTCAGTGGCATTATAGAACCCTCGTGTAATTGTGCAATTACGCTATATCACAGCACCACCTAGTGGTTATGTAATGGAACATACAGAAAAGCAGAGAAAGAGAAAGACACCCCCCCAAAAAAAACCGCTGTGAAGGAACCAGTTTTAATCCCGTAAAGAATCCAGAAGCAGAAGCCTCAGTAAAGGTGCAGATTAAAAGCCATATGTAGAAAAACCCATAGACCAATTTGGGATTGAAGGTGGTAGCGGGAATATGGATTGGCTCCTGCTTTTTAATATATTCCATATTAAATTGGAAAAAAGCAGGAATTTTAAATGTGTGGGTTTTAAACATAAATTTTGTATGCCTTTATCGTTTCAGGAATGTTATCAACCCAAGTCACCCTTTCTGTGGTCTAGTGCAGTAGTCTCCAAACTTTTTTGATGGCACACTCCTATCAGTAAAAGATTTTTGAGCACGCACCCCCAATATATGCATATTTATAAATGATATATGTGTACTACTGTACTAATATATTATGTACATTATAAAACATACACCAAAAATAAAGATGATATAAAGATGAAATAAACAGTATTTTAAAAATAATTTCTTTTATTTATTAATGGTATAAAAATCCTTTTTGCTCTCACTAAAAAAATATTAACATTTTTTAACATTTTTTAGTGAGAGCAATGTGATTGAAGATGTTTCATTATTTTTGAAAATCTTGGTTTAACACTTTGTGATTCAGCGATTCAAAGGTCTGGTTCTAAGTTCAATTTATTTTGATACTTGGTTTTAATGGCTCTCATAACTGAAAAAGACACCTCACAAAGGTACGTAGATCTAAATGGAAGACATGCATTGTTGGCTGCGCTTACTAAATCATGATACTCATTTTTCAATCCCACGCACCAATTATGCAAAGGTTTTTGTTGAAATTCAGCAAGTAAACTTCCATCTTCCCTGATGTCAATCAGATGTTCTAATCTAATTGGAAGGAGGTGCATTTTTATATTTTTAAGAAATGGGTTCAAAACCCACTGAAACTCTTCATTTGGAAGATTTTTAAACAGGTTAGAAAATTCCATTTCCATGTTTTTAAAGTGTGCAGATATGTAAGGTCACTCTCTCCCAGATGTGCTCTCCTGGGTACTCAGTGCAGCACCAACACTGACTTGAGGGTCGGGGGGGGGGTTTGCCGTGGTCTATAGGAATTCAATCTCCCTCTCTAGGCTTCCTGCTCATTCGAATGCAGATCTTGAGTGTTTGTACCTTGTGTTGGGTACCTGGGACAGATTAGGGATTCTGTTGGTGTACCCCCCACCCCAATGCCCATCAGACTCCCTGCCTGAGCTGACGGAGGTGGTCTCAGACTTGGTGTTGAGGACCCCTAGGATGATGGTCCTGGGAGATCTCAACTTTCATGCTGAGGCCGCTGTATCCGAGGCAGCTCAGGACTTCATGGCCGCCATGACAACCATGGGGCTGTCCCAACATGTCATCGGCCCAATGCATATAAAAGGACACATGCTTGATCTGGTTTTCTTGACTGGGCAGGAGGATGGTGATCTGAAAGTGCAAGAATTAACATCTGTCCCTTTGTCATGGTCAGATCACTTCCTGTTGAGGTTTAGACTCCTGGCTAGGGGTGTACGGATTCCCCACCGTCTGTTCTGGTGGGAAATCGGGGGGGGGGACTGGCTTGGGGGTGCTTACCTTCCCTCCTGCCAGCCAGAGCCATTTGCCTCCTCCCTGTCCCTGCCAATTGCCATGTCTTTAAAAAAAAAAAAGCGATCGGGAGGATGTGCCCATAGACTTATATGCAAAATAGAGCGGTGAATCTTGCGTATAAGGCAATGGAGGACACATAGACTTATATGCAAGATTCATGACTCTATTTGCGTATAAGACTATGGGCACATCCTCCTGATCGCCTTTTTTAAAGACATGGCAATCGGCAGGGACAGGGAGGAGGCGAACGGCTCTGGCTGGCAAGAAGCAGCCAAGTGCCGTTCCACCTCCAGTTCCCTTGGAGCAGAGGTAAGTGGTCCCGATCTGCTGCGGATTCCTGAGGCCGGATTCCAAAGAATCCAGCCTCATTTGAATCCGCAGCGGATTTCCCTGTCATCCCTACTTAGGGATGGACAGAAGTCCCTTACCTGGTCCTGCAGCTTGCTTCACGTTGGGGGGGAGGCGCTCCGTTCCTCCCCCCGAAATTCTTGGCGGGGGGGAGGCGCCCCATCCCTCTGGCCAAATTTCTGGCCGGGAGGGAGGTGCCCCGTCCCCCTGGCCAAAATTCTGGCCGGAGGGGAGGTGCCCCTTCCCTCCGGCCGTGAATCCTGCTGTCCTGCGGGGACGCAAATGGCGGCGGCCATAGCCGCCGCTGTTTGCGTCCCTCCAGTCAGCCGTGATAGGCTATGTAAATGTTTACGTAGTCTATCACGGCTGACTTTGGGGGGGGGGGAAAGCGCGTATGCAAATGGCGGCGCCCATAGGCGCCGCCATTTGCGTACGTGCTTTCCCCCCCCCCAAAGTCAGCCGTGATAGACTACGTAAACATTTACGTAGCCTATCACGGTGTTTTTTGAAAATCTAGCCATGATAGGCTACGTAAATCTTTACGTAGCCTATCACGTTTGTTGTTGTTTTTTTACACTTGGAAATGGCAGTGGTGGCAGCCGGTCGGAAGACTGGCCGCTGCCGCACCGCCGCTGAACCGCCGCTAGGAGCCGCCGCCGCCAGGGACATTCGCCGAAGGTAAGTCCCATCCGGGGGAGGGGGGCGCGGACCGTTTCTCCACCAATTTCAGGGGAGATTCCCAGAGATTCGTGGAGAAATTCTCCGACATCCCTAGACTCAATATAGACAAGACAAAGGTACTGTTAGTGGGTGGTTCATCTGCCCGGCTAGGTGATATTCAATGTGTCCTGGAGGGGGTTGCACTCCCCCTAAAGGATCAGGTTCATAGTTTGGGGGTGCTCTTGGACCCAGAACTGTCACTTGAGGCACAGGTGAACTCAGTGGCATGGAGCACTTTTTATCAGCTTAGGCTGGTATACCAACTATGCCCTTATCTGGACAGAGATAGCCCAGTTACAGTTATCCATGCTCTGATAACTTCTCGTCTGGATTACTGCAATGCGTTATATGTGGGGCTGCCTTTGAAAACGGTCCGGAAACTTCAGCTGGTCCAAAATAGGGCAGCAAGACTGTTAACAGGGACTGGCCAGCAAGCTCATATTACGCCAGTACTTTTCCAGCTGCACTGGCTGCCAGTCCATTTCCAGGCCCGATTCGAAGTGCTGGTATTAACATTCAAAGCCCTTAACAGCTTGGGCCCAGGTTATCTGAAGGATCGCCTCCTCCCATATGTGCCTGCCCGGACCTTAAGATCATCGTCAGCGGCCCTTCTCCGTGAGCCCCTGCCAAAGGAAGTGAGGCGGGTGGCTACTAGGAGGAGGGCTTTTTCTGCTGTGGCACCCCGGCTGTGGAATGAGCTCCCTAGTGAGGTTTGCCTGGCACCTACACTGTATTCTTGCCGGCACCAGGTGAAGACCTTTTTATTTTCCCAGGCATTTTAGCATTTTAGCTTTCTAGACTTTTAGCTTTGCTATTTTAAATCTCTATTTTAAATTCCTGCACTGCTGCTAGGTTTTATTGTGGTTGCATTGTCATATTGTGGTTCTAATGTTCTATATATTTGAAATAGTTTTATTGTGTGCCGTTTGGTTTTAATTTTTGTGAACCGCCCAGAGAGCTTCGGCTATTGGGTGGTATAGAAATAAATAAATAAATAAATAAGAACAGTTTTCAATTAAACTACTGTTTTAACAGTTTCATCACTCATTGCAGGTGATGCTGTGTTCAGTCCAGTTACTTTGGAAACTTTGCTTTAGTAGAATATTTCTAACCCAGTATGTGATCTCCCATTAATATCACTATAGTGGAACGGTATCAGTTTTGGATTTATTATTCTATAAGTTGTTTTTTGTTTTGTTTTGTTTTGACTTTCCACTGGAATATTGAAACTGAAAATCCACTTAGAGTTTGACAGCAATGGATAGCTGTAATTCTTTAACTGTTTACATTGCAATGCAATTACTACTAGAGCCAGTGGTACCACTTCAGAGCAAACAGTTCAAGTTTTGCATAGTGATGTAGATGGGTGTCGAGAATTTGAGCAATGTCATTCGTGTCAGCATAACAAAACACTTATGAACATAGATGAAATATATGCATGCTTTTTAATCACAGGACTGCCTGTTAATTTGTAGACTGATAACCAGCACTCTTAGTGTTACTTTAGATTACGTTTTCACATCAAGTCACTGAGCTGTGATCCAGTGGGCAGGTGAGTGTATATAAATGCAAGATGCTGAGCGGGGAAACATCGGTAAATATTAGGTGTTAGTGCATTATTCTGACTGAATACATTATAAGGCATATCAGTTGTGACAGAAGCTACAAAATTAATCTAATCCTATATGAATGGGGAAAAAAACCCTGACAAGCTCTAGTTAATTTGACAACATGAAAAAAGCCACATTAGATTTACAGCTAATTTTAACTACATAATTGCTTCAACATCCAGAACTCAGCATCCATGACAATTATTAACAAACAAGTGAGACACTACAGAAAAATGTTGCAGTGTATCCCTGAACCTCAGGTACATGTGTTACCTGAGTCTGTGCCTGTAGTGACTGAAAAAATAAAGGGTGGTACCCAATCCTGTCCATCTGCCAGTTAAACAGAAACTGCTGATGGAACGGTTCCCCCCCAAGCACCCCCAAATTTACTCTGAAGGGTTGTGGGACCCTCCAGATCAGTTTGGGAGGGCACAGGGACTACAGGGGGAAGTCCCGTTGCTCAAGGCAAAGTCCATACACGAGACACTCAGTTTAACCCCAAAATATCAAAGACATGATTCACTGCTCTAACTTGAGTCTAACTTCATGTGCAAATTTTAATTATTTTGGGGTTCTGAAAATTTAAAGGTGCAACCAGTCTACATGTAAGTCAATGTAGCATGAGGCTTCTGAATGCAATTGAGTGCTAGATTTGGCCTGGGAGGAGGTTTGAGGGGACAATTTAGGTTGATCAAACTTTTTATATATTGATAGTGGACCACATTGTAGGACTGCCATAAATTACTCTCTTTCAGCACAACCTCCCAACCTGCGATAAGGTTATAACAGTGATTTACACTGCAAGCTTGTATACTACTCCCTCAGCCTAGCTTGCAACAAGGGGAATATTTACAGGTTAAACCACAATGTGGGGAGTCATGATCTTCACCCTATCTGGAGCATTTGCAGGGCTAGCTTTCACCCCCAAAATGTCAACTCATAAGGTCTTCCCCACATAATCCTTCATGTTAAATATTGTTCTGTGAATTAGCTTTCATACCAAAGGTCCTTAATTGACAAGAGACTCTGAAGATGATAGCACGATGACAATTCTCAAGAAGGTATTTACCAAACTTTTGAACTCTCTACACAGATTTCTATTCCGTACGTTATGACATGCATAGGCTTTTCTGCCTCCTCCTTCCCTGCCCACACTGAAAAGCCACTCTGGGGGTTTGGGAGACCCTCTGAAATGGCATGCAAGGTGACGCAGGGGGCTACAATCAGAGGGGGAATTGGCAGAAATTGTGTGAGGCACATTCATGAACAGAACTCCAAACACACACAAAGTATCTCTGCCATCCCACAACAATCCCCGAACTTTCTGGAGCAGTATTTTGGAGGCACAGTGGGTGGCGGTGGGTGGGGGGGAATCCCATTGCATGTATAAAACTCTGGTTGCAAGCCATTGATAATACAATACACTTTCAGAGATTTTTCACTGAATACTTGTAATAAACCAAATCAGTTAATTCTTTTCCTATAACAGATCCTGAATAACGATGCATTTATGTTATTAATATGCATTTGTAGTAAATGCCATTTCAGCCCTGAAGGAATTAGAAATGGATCTTTAATAAGATTAATTAATGGAAATCAAGATAACACTAGAGCCATGATTGGCAGACCAAACTCTTGGTTTCTCTGGAGAACACTGAAATATTTATCCTATTTTATTGAGGAAAGTCAAACTAATTAGGAAGGTAATATAATTTAATAATATTTAGCTTTCAGAATATTCATAGCATTTTACATATATCATCTCACTCATTGTTACAACAACACTGTATGATAGGTCAGTAATATTGTAGATGAGAGGCTGAAGCAGAAAGAACAGTGCCTTGCCTAAAATCGCTTAGTTTGTGGATGAAGCAAAATTTGACTTCCTGATTTTTGGCTCCAGGTTTTTCCACACGGAGCCCTTCTTTTGCATTTGGGCACTATCTGTACTAGGTTTTGTTGTCTGCAGTTTTGAAACCCATGATCCACACGAAGCCCCTTTTTCTTCGTGGGCATAGCGAGATTTCCCATCAACATGAGGGGGGCGATCCATGATGGAATGTCATTTCCCTGCTCCTCCCCTTGCTCCTCAGATTGCTCTGTACCCTTCTTATAGTATCTTTTATCTATTCTGGGAATGTACGTTGGTGAGTGTAACTTGCTTGCGCAGGCAATTATTTTTTACCGGGAGTGTGGTATTTCAGAATTCTTTAATTTAGAAATATGGAGAATGCAGCTCTCCTATGTCTGCTAACTTTCCCAACAAACATAGATGCTAAAAAGGGGGCATTACTGGCAGGCAGCTAGGAGCAGACTGAGCAATTCCCGTTTGTAAAAAAAAGCCTTGGCAACCCCCCCCCCCATTACAAAGCTGTTTCACACAATTTTATTTCTTTACTTATAGTTCTTGCACAAGTCTGTTCTTCTAAAATATCACTAACATACATTTATATTTATTTTCCAAAGATCAAATACAAAGTTAAGGAGGTGATCTCAGTATTGCTTTCCAGGAGTAAAGCAGGAAAGGAAACAAATAATTAAGTAGCTGCTGATGCCATTCTCAACAGCTGGAAAGAGCCGCAGAACACAAAATGGTTCTACAACAGGAAATACACAGCAAGCAATCAGAAAAGGAGAGGAATCTCCAACACAACATCCAGCTTCTCCAGGGACAGCTCCTCCCACTCAGCTTCCATTCCAATTTTCCTGTCCACAGCATCAAAGAAAATGTGCAGTTATTCTGCTCTTTCCCTCCCTAAGGGATTTTCCGCATCAAGCAAAACGTCAGGAGAATTGCTGGGAAAACAAGAGCGAATTACAAAAGGACAATGACATCTGGATCACTTGTGAAATGTGAGTGAATGAGCCATGGTGATTCCTCAATAAATCCTTGTCTGGAAAAGCCCTCAGTTTCTTAGCCATTTTGTCACAGTAAACTTTTGCTATCGTGCTTTCATATAGGGCTTTTGTTGCACCATCACTCTGCTTCATTCACAGAATTTTATGTGGGGGTCTAGAGGTGATTGTGTTCCAGTCATAACCATCCCATGTTTTTCCACCACTTCTTCCACCTTTCTTCTTACTGCAGAAAATCTGTTAAGGAGAAAATGATGGAATAGCTACACAACGCCTTCTAATTGGTAACACTAAGGCCTTCTTTACAACCAGTGGTTTATTGCACACTTCTGACTGGCCACTCACGGAAGTTTGTGGGTCCATTATATGACCTCGTCGACATCCAGGCACATACTCCTGCACCTTTTCAGATTTATCCTGCTGTAGAAAGCTCCAGATCTAATCAGGTTTATTTAAAAAATGCACATAATGGCTAGTATGTATTGCCAGCGTAGCGCTATTTTTCAGCCACTAGATGGTGCTGTCCAAAGGAAAACCTAGGAAAAGTGCTGAAACGGAAGGTTTAAATTCAAACCACGTGGTCGACTGCGTATGGAGCCGATCATAATCCCGCAAAGACAACGGAAGCAGAAAGCCCCAGCAGGAATCCAGGATTTCTGCCTTGTGTGATGAACCCCTAAGAGTCCTCCGTCTTGAAGCAACCATGCTCTATAAAACAGGAGTGGGGATTCTCTTTCAGTCCAAGGGCTGAATTCAATTTCAGGGAAGTTTTCAGGGGCCACTTTTCAGTGGTGGGCGGGGTCAAAGGCAAAGGCTTTGGAGCCAAAATGCCAAAAATGCCAGCATATTGCAGTTTACAGCTCTTACTGCCAGTAACTAAGTCTTAGGAGAGGCATTTCAACCTTTTAGAATGGGAAAAAAGCTTCATAAAAGCCAGGAAACCACCAAACAATTGGTGGTAGGGGGAAAGGCGGTAGGGCCACGAGGAGCGGGTGTGGCCATCTGGGGAACCCCAAGGGCTGGTTTAGGACTCCAGGAGGGCTAGATTTGGCCCTTGGGCCTGAGGTTCTCCATCCCTGTCCTAAACTGACATGCTACACCAATCTGTACTCAAGAGAGTCAATAGGATATGGTGGAAGCCTCACTTTGCTGGCAAAATGCCAGAAGCACTACTCCCATGACAGATACACCAGTGGTGGAACAATCTAGGTACATTGGCAGAGCATTCTTGTCACTGCAGCCATTCCACCAGTGACATTACGCCAGTGGTATGACTATGGGGCAGCAGAGTGGAGGAGCACACTTACACTAAATTCTATACTTCTCCAGACAGTGACCCAGTTTGCATGTAATGGTGGCAAATCGTGAGTTAATTAACCCAAAATTTGCTGGGGTTGTGTGCAGCTTCCCTTCTGAATATGCAACCTCTGATCGGCCCTCTCGGAGGATGCTCCATGACATGTGAATCCAGACACTATGAGTTAATTGTGGGTTAAACAAACCAAAGTTAATTTATCAGCCAATCGGAAGTTGCATATTCAAAATGGTGGTGGCACACACCAGGCACATGCCACAGCAAATCTTGGGTTAATTAACCCACAATTTGCTAATGTTACTTGTGAATGGGGCCTGTGACTCCACTGACTGTCGAACTTTACATCAGCCCCTTGACCTGGCACAAGGAATTTCACTGTCTGTATAAAAGATCAAGAAAGGAACCATATAGTTATAAAGTGGGTATAATTGTGATAGTATAATATACATATAGTGCAGTTGTTATAAGACTACGATTATAATTGTTGTAGCTGGTGGAACAGTTGTTATTAATTGTTTATATCCCATTTCATTACCTCTTCAAAACCAACTTAAAGCCACGAATTCCTCCATTAAACCAACATTTCTTACTTATGGAGGGCAGCTGAATTCTTTCTCCAGCCTATAATATACCTCTTACAAACCACACATGCTGATATTATACTATCACAGTTATACCCACTTTATAACTATATGGTTCCTTTCTTGATTGCACAGCGTACTATATGGTATATTTGGTAAAATTCAGCACCCAATCCCAACACACTAGCACCAGTATATAAGCCCCACACAGGAGGACCAGAACTCAGATGACAGGGGCAGAATCTACATCTTACATCTAAGCACAAGGAAGCCAGCTTAAGGTCGCTATAAAACATACCGTAGTAAAATGTCATTATTCACACTGAATCAATTTCTGGTTCCATACTTCCTCTGAAGCGCTAGCTCGGTTTATACTTGCAACGTAAGAATGTTTAATGCAGTATAAACCTGGGGGTTCTTGGAAGGGGAAGGGACTGTCTCTGCCCTTTTCTCCCAATTCCCCTCCCCCTCTCATTTGCTAAACTTTATCGCTGCTGACCTGCATCTACAGTCCCCAAGTGGGTTTTTTTTACCTTGTTTAGTAAACATTGGATCCACTAGAGAGGAAAATGGAAGGCAGAGACAAGGATCGCGAACACAGCATTTATTTTGTGCTAATGTCTGTAGCTGCGAATCTCCTCATGGCTGGCTTTCAAGCTCTGAACAATTTGGATAGGCTTGCAACCCAGCGGCGGCAATCCAGGATCCTAGTTCTGAAGTGGTACCACTGTCAGAGGCTGCACCTGGGATCCAGACTCCATCAAAATATCCACACCATGGCTCAGTGTGTGCATTTCATTCCATTTCCAAAGGTCTTCCGCAGGTACTGGGTCTGACCGAGCAGCCAGGACTGGTGGGAGAACTTTGTGTTAAAGGTCTGGAACGATGCGAGGTGGATGGAGAACTTCAGGATCTCTCGTCACACCTTCTTCAAAATTGTGCGTGACCTCACCCCAACACTGCAAACAGAAATCACCCCAATGTGCCAGCCGGTCCACATGGCGAAGTGTGTAGCCATTGCAATTTGGAAGTTTGCCCGTCCCAGAGTCTACAGGACTGCAGCAGAGCAATTTGGTGTGGGTAGATCCACAGTTGCCCAAATATTTGTGGAGGGTTGCCTAGCAATGGAGTAACTTCTTCTTCAGAGGACTGTGTGCCTTGGAGACGTTTGTTTGGTAGTTGTTTTTTTTAATCCGTTGTTAAAACATCGAAGCTTTGAAGTTAAGTGTCCTTCTCTCTGTAGGCTTCTGCCTGGGATATGCTGCTCTCGTTGCTTCACTGCTAGTGGTTATTGTAACTTTCCTTCCTGTGTGTATCTGTGTGTGTGTGTGTGTGGTGTGTGTGCGCATGCGCGTGCGTGCATGTGCACGGCTGTGCTGCCTCCATAGAAAGATTGTATATATTTTCTCTTTGCTTCAGGGAATGCCTGTCCGCAGGGGCACATAATGGAAAATAATTCTTTTTTTTTTTTTTAGTTTAGAATTATTTCATACATGGCCCATTCAACAGATTCACTGGTGATATTATCTCTCATCTCTCACTTCTTCCCAGGCAATGGCGGGCTTCTCTTCCCTGGGGTTCCATGGCACCTTTGCTGCTTGCGTGGCACACATGTTTTAATAGTTTCTCTGATCAGACAAGGCAGCGACTTTATCAATAAGAAGCATTATTATTCAGTGCTTCTCCAAGGCAACACGGACCACACTGGTCATTTTATCAACATTGAAATTGGATGGAGCGGGAGAAACCATGATGCTTCTATCTTCTGAAACTCTGCTCTTTGCAAGGCCATGGATGCCGGTGCATCCTTTGTGCCGGGGAATCCTACATTGACTGCTGGTGGTGTTGAAATTCCACTGTTGAAACTGGCCAATGGAGCTTATCCAATACGGCGCTGGCTGATAAGGGCCTTTGGTGGCCATTTTTCTCTGCAGCAAGCTCACTTCAATCGGTGCCTGCATAGAGCGAGAAACTTGGTGGAGTGTGCTTTTGGAAGTCTAAAAAGCAGATGGAGATGTCTTGCTGGAAGATTGGAGGTTGCTGAGGAAAGTGTTGCCTCCTTGTATGTGTTATTCTTCACAATCTCGGTGAAACCAAGGGACATGCTTTGGCTGAGCATGCAGATTACCACAACAGAATTGTGTTGGAGAAACTGGGCCTCCCCTATATTCATGCTGAAAATGTGCACTCTGACCAGAGAAATGCAGTTAGAAATGCTCTTTCAGATCATCTTTGGGAGAATAAGGGAAGGGAGAGCTGGAGCTAGTTTCTCAGTATTGATTTGTACATTGCATATGTGTATGCTTGCCACTGCACTGTACCTTTAATTGAACAAATATTTCTTTTTCTCTACCGATTTAGTTCCTACTGTGAAATTGAACTTTCCTAACTCTAAGTAAATGTTTTTGAACCAAAGCTGTAGTGCATGTTAATTCTTTCTCTGTAGCCATACACTCCACGCTCTATCTTTTTGTATTCTGCGTTTCTTCAAAGATACAGTCCTTTGAAGATCATTCTGAAGGTGGCACTGTTTTTTAATTTATTCACTGTTAGTCTCTATGGTTTTATTCCTAGCCTGGATTCATCCTTGCCCAAAAATGGCTCCACACTGGCTGGCCTATTGGCAAGATGTCAAAATAGAACCGCTACTCGAGCTGCTCTTACAGAGCAGACACCTGGAAAGGGTGATGAGCTGCTCTACTCACTCCAACAAAAGTATTTTCAGGGGTGTAGCTAGAGGGCTCAGAGAGGCAGGATATCCACAGTGTCCCCTACAAGTGAAACTAAATTCAAGTCCCTGAAGGGGAAGTTTTTCGAGGCACTGGAGGAGTAGTCAGCCCCCCCCCCCCCACACACACACAAGAGCCCAGCCTCCGTATTATCGGCTCATGCACGAGCTATGGGTCTGTGCTGGACAGCCCAGCTGGGGGGATAGGCGGACTCCAGGTGAGATGTGGTTTGGAATTTAAAGACCACTTGTTCTCACTGTATTTTCTGACCAGTCCACAGAATAGAAACCCCTACAGAAATGTATGAGGTGACACTCCACTGGGTCTGTGTAACACACACTGAGCTATACAGAATCCCTCTTTTATGGCATTGTGATGCAAGCAATCTGAGGAACACAGAGCTGTCTGTACAAATCCTGTGTCTAAATAGAAGGATATCCATAGGAAAAGTATTTCCTTACAGTCCAATGGAATTTGCCCCTGCAAGTTTTGTATCCTGGTGAAATTTGTACACTCGCCAGGCAGTTTCTATGCCCGAGAAGATCACAACGTAGGCCAATGGATACCCACCACCCACACAGTCCCACCTTTCCACTGTTACTTTCAGATGAGGAATACATAGATCTGCAAAGTCCTTACCAGGCTGTTAACCCTATCCATACCGCTCATTAGTCAAGGCTGTGCTGCACTACAGTGACTGTTGTTGTTACCACACCAGACATACTGGTTGGGGATATTTTTTCAAAATTGCCTCAAGAGATAGTGCATGTTCCAAAACATTTGTCATATGTTGTATTTCACCATCCATCACTCCAGATTAATAACTTTCAGAACATAGGTCAGATCTCACCATAGAGTAGAGTTAAATATATTTCCCTTTCCACTTTCCCAGTTCTGTCAATGTCTTGGTCAGTTTCATCCCAGCTCTTGTCGGTTGCTCCCCCCCCCCCTTAAAAACTTCTTTATGGTGCTATTGCAAAACACAGACAACGAAAAATTAAAGAAAAAAAAAGTTGGTGACCAAAAAGGGGTGGCGATTGGAGCAGGGAGAGGGTCAGGACTGGCAAACAAGACGAATCCTGCACACAGGGTCCACACAGGTCCCTGGGATACTGGGTGGAGGACCAAGATGGAAGGAGCAGGGAAACAAGCCACACACTGTGGGTTATTCATGGAACAAAGTGAATAGTTAAGGTCTGAATATTAAGCTGTTCCCTCTCCGTGAGGTAACCTTACATGGTTGGTGAAGATCAGGTATAGGGAGCAGGCCAGCTGCCCTAAGATCTTGCCAGAAGTGGGCAGATAAACTGTTCATTGAGGAGAAGGCTATCAATGGCTACTAGTCCTGATGGCTATATGCTACCTCCAGTATCAGAGACAGTATGCCTATGTACAGAAGTTACTGAGGAAGATGGGTGGGAGGGTGCTGTTGCACTCATGTCCTGCTTGTGGGTTCCTGGTCGACAGCTGGTTGGCCACTGTGTAAACAGAATGCTGGACTAGATGAACCCTTGGTGTGGTCCAGCATGGCTCTTCTTGTGTTCTTCTAGTCAGCCAGAAATACACCAGGAGTAATGTTAGGAGTTAAAGGAAGGCTGTAACCAAGAGCTGGAACTAGTTGCCTGGGGTGGAAGTTTAGGGAATATGGCCTGAGGCAAAAGAAGTCATTAAGAGGCTTGTAATAGCAACAGGGCCTCTTGAGTCCTTAAGAAGTGTCAGTAAAGCGTCTTTTGAAAGCCCCAAAGAAAGTATTAGTATTCCCTTATGTACAAAATATCCTTTTTCTGCACGTATAAAATATCTCTTTTGCAGGTGCAGAGCACCTCTCACAGCCACCAGCCAGAATCTGACCATGGTAGAGCATGCAGGGCCCACTTAGCCATGGCCCCAGAGGGAGAGGCCAAGGGAGACCAAACACCTGCTGGGCTCTCTCTTTCTAAGCTGGTAGTAGCCACTGATTGGCCCCATTACGGCCAATCAGACGGCGCCAATATACTCCCACCATCCATCAGTCACAAACACAGAGAGTAATGGATGGCTCCTTTTCTCCACTTTCACCTTCCCCAGAGGAAACAAAAAAAAAAGTGAAATGAGGAAAAGTCAGTGCGCCTGTGCATCTAGCTCCAGAGATTCAGGGCCCCCCAGCCAAGATTGGGGCTGCTGCCATAGTTCCTTCCCTCCCCCCACCTCTGCTGGGGAGGGAAGGATTAAACCTCCCTTTACTGCAGTCCCAATGACAATCACCACCCTGTGCCTATTATTAATTATTTTAAAAACTACATCCTGCACAGTTGCTAGTGATGTGATTAGAGTAATTTCAAGTTTGGTCCTGAGTGACTGATGTTGTAAACAGTGAGATAGGACTGCGTGGTAGTCGTAGATATGCATTCCAAAGAGCACAATTCTTTTCTGAAACACTAGACCAGTGGTCTCCAAAGTGGGATGCTTGCACCCCAGGGGGTGCGCAAGATGATCCACTGGGGTGCATGAACTGCCTCATAATTGAGCAGCCCCCTGCTGCCCTGATGAGCTATCACTGTGCACAATGATGGCGGTGGCAGAGGCAGCAGGATGGGACGGGAGCTGAGAGGGAAGCGCCATGGCATTTCTCTCTCACCTCCAGTCCTATCCTGCGTCTGTTGCGGCCACTGAGAGCAACTGCGCCAGTCTCTGCCAGGTACAGCACAGGAAGGTGTAGTTGCTTGCTCAGCCACAGTACTGGAGTAGCTGCCAGCCTGCCCAAGGAGAACAAATTTGTTCCAAATTTGTCCGTGATAACAAGTGGCTGTCAGTAGTATGCTACCTAGCAGATATTTTTGGAAAAATAAACACACTTAATCTGTGCCTTCAAGGGTCAGGTGTGTGGTGTTTTAACAATCAGTGAGAAAGTAACTGCTTTTCGAAAGAAACTCATGCTATGGAGAGAGCATTTTGAAAATGGATGTTTGGAAATCTTTCCATCGGTATGTGATTTTGTTGCCAAAAACTATGTAAGTGTCTCCCAGTTCTCCCACCCAGGTCTCAGTAATACATACCGGGTCAGCCGCCTCATCCACAATCAAATCATGGATGAGGGAGATTTTATTTTGGGATGACCTGGCATTCAGCAGCAGCACCACCAGACCCAAGGGCAGACTGGTAAGGCCACCAGGAACCATCAGGTTGGGGGAAGAACCAGAAGAGGGGACAGCTGCAAGGTGTCTAGCCCCTCTTCTCCTCAGCTGGCCTGTTAATCCCCCAGCGCCATACCTCCCCCTGCCCGTGACCACAGTTATAGTGGCACCTCCCTGACCCCCTGAGTTGCCCAATAGTCCTCCCAGGCACATATTAAAATGTTAAGATATAAAATATACAACAATATAAAATAATATAAAAGATAAAAGAGATAAAAGAGAACAGCAGCTAAGAAGGAGCAGATAAAATCTACGTTTGCCCCTTTCTCCCTGGTCTTTAACGCTGCTGCCCTCTGCTGCTGCTATTTGCTGCTGGTATCTGTGGCTGCTGGTGTCTCTGGAGAGGCAGTGGGTGGGTCTTCATGTGCTGTTCCATGTGTCTCCAAGTGCAATGGACTTCGCACAATGCTGAGGCACACACTGAGGTGCTGTCTCTGGCAGCCCTGCCTTAAGTACCTGTTTCACAGGGGCAGAAACAGGCTCAGGTCCACCTGGTGCAGCTGGCTGGTCCTCCTTCCCCACAAGCTCCTTCCCCACTGTCTTCTAAGTTCTAATTATGCTTAGAATTTTGCATGTTTCTAGCCATATTGGGAAAGAGCACTGAAGCCCACAGAAATGCAAAGTGAAACCTCATTTGGTCACACAGGAATTTTTCTGATTGCTATTGCTTAGCGCTCCTTCACACGGAGCTTTTATCCTGCAATTGAGACTGCTCACTCACGGAAGTTTGCGGGTCCTTTTCATGATGTCGTTAACTTCCAGAGCACATCCAGAGGTATTTCCTGGTTTTTCCGTCTCAAATATATCCAGAACTAATGAACCAGAGCATCTCCTACACCAGCCTAAAATCCCACATTTAAAACAGGGCTTTCTGCTCCTGTTTTAATTGCAGGATCACAACGGACTCCCTTTACATGTACTTCCTTTCCCCCACCCCTTTCCCCCTCCTCCTCCACCTTATCCGAGTCTTCCATACGTTTCATTGCTCTAGCTCCTCTTCTTGCCGCCTTTCTTCTTTTCATGGAGGGAACTCAAGCAGAACACAAGCGGGGTAATTTGATAGCTCATTATCTTCAATCTATTTAAAAGTGGTCATTTAGTGCAGGAGACACCCTGGAGGTTCATGACGTCATCTAAAGTGCCCGCAAACTTCCATGAGTAAGCAATCTCAGTAGCAGGATAAAAGCTCAGTGTGAAGTAGCCCCCATTTTTTAAACTCGGAAGGTAACATGATTAAAACAGCCACTAGATGGCACTGTTTCATTGAGGTCTATGGAACACTGAAAATTAAAAGCTTTCCCTCTCAGCAATCACGTGGCTTGCTGTCTGGGACCCCGCGATAAACACGGAAAGGCTCCAGAACGGGAAGTTAGTTGGACTTTTGCAATTTGCCCTTTTCAACTGTATTATCACACTGTTATTGGATCCATTAAAGTTGGTTCTGTTTGTTTGAAAATCTGTGTGATATTGTTACCCATTAGCAGATTTTTCTAGGGATGTACGAAAGTCACTTACCTTTCCGCAGATTATGCTGATGGGAGGGGGAGGCGTTCTGTCCCTCCCCCCGGAATCCTTGACGGGGGAGGAGGCAATCCGTTCCTCCCCCCGGAATCCTCCGCGGCCGGCTGTGCTCTGCAGCAGCTCCGCGGAGCAGCCGGCCAGGCCCAGCCAGGCCAGAGCCGTCCACAGCTGGATTTCCGGCCGCGGAGGGCTCTGGGGGGAGGGAAACAACCTCGTCCGCAAATGGCGGCAGCTACAGCCACCGCCATTTGCATTCCTTATTTTTGCCGTCTTAATCTACGTAAATATTTACGTAGACTATGACAGCGAAAATCAAGGGGAATGCAAATAGCGTAGCGGGCGCTATTTGCATCCCTTTTTGATTCACCGTTTTAGCCTATGTAAATCTTTACGTAGGCTAAAACGGCGAATCAAAAAGGGTCACAAATAGTGCCCGCTACGCTATTTGCGTTCCCCTTTATTTTCGCCGTCATAGTCCATGTAAATATTTACGTAGACAAAGACGGCCAAAAATAAGGATCACAAATGGCGGCGGCCGTAGCCGCCGCCATTTGCATACGCGGTTGTTGTTGTTTTTTTTAAACCCAGCCATGATAGGCTACGTAAATCTTTACGTAGCCTATCACGTCGTTGTTGGGGTTTTTTTTACAAGACTGCAAATGGCGGTGGTGGCAGCCGGTCGGAAGACCAGCCGCCGCTGCCGCCGGAGCCGCCACTGCCCGGAAGATCCGCCCCAGGTAAGTCTCGTCCCGGAGGGGATCCGCGGGGGGGGTGGCAGGCCGTTCCAACACAGAGTTCGGGGGGCTGAATGCACTGGCATTCGGCCTCACCGAGATCTGTGGCGGAATTCTCTGACATCCCTAGATTTTTCTTTGGGGGAGAGGGAGAGGAATTCTAATCCTTTGTGGAGTACACTCCCTGTCTCTTTTGTGACTATGAGTCTTATGAGAAGGGTTGTCGGGTTGTACCTATACTAGGGATGTCAGAGAATTCCGCGATGGATCACAGTGAGGCTGAATGCCAGTGCATTCGGCCCCCTGAAATCCATCGCGGAATGGCCTGCCACCCCCCTGCTCCCTGCGGATCCCCCCCGGGACAAGACTTACCTGGGGCGGATGTTCCGGACGACGGCGGCGGCTCCAGCGGCGGCTTTGGCAGTGGCGGCGGCTGGTCTTCCGAACGGCTGCCACCGCCATCATTTGCAGTCTGTGTCTTCCCCCCCCCCGCCCCATAGACGTGATAGGCTACGTAAAGACCTACGTAGCCTATCACGTCTGGGTTTAAAAAAAAAAAAACACGTATGCAAATGGTGGCAGCTATGGCCGCCGCCATTTGCGTTCCTTATTTTTCGCCGTCTTAGTCTACGTCAATATTTACATAGACTAAGACGAAGAAAAGAAGGGAACATAAATAGCGCCCACTACGCTATTTGCGTTCCCCTTTCTTTTCTTTGTCTTAGTCTATGTAAGTATTGACATAGACTAAGACGGCGAAAAATAAGGAATGCAAATGGCGGCGGCCATAGCTGCTGCCATTTGCGTACGCGTTTTTTGTTTGTTTGTTTGTTTTGTTAACCAGAGCCCTCCACGGCCGGAAATCCAGCTGTGGACGGCCCTGGCCTGGGCCTGGCCGGCTGCTCCGTGGAGCCACCACGGAGCACAGCTGGCCGTTGAGGATTCCGGGGGGGAGGACCGGATCGCCTCCCCCCCGGTCGAGGATTCCGGGGGGAGGGACAGAACTCCTCCCCCCCCCATGAACAGAATCCGCGAAAAGGTAAGTCACTTTCGTACATCCCTAACCTATACTGATAAGAAGACCGAGAATGTTCTTGCCTAATGCCTCGTGGTTTGGGGAAAGTCACAACAATAGTAGGAACACTGGTCAGGGTAACTGTGAAATGACCTGGAGTTTAAAGAATAATTAATTCCTGCAGGAAATATGCCAACCTGATTATGGGTAAGATACTGTTGTTGTTGTTGTTGTTGTTGTTGAGTCGTTCAGTCGTGTCCGACTCTTCTTGACCCCATGGACCATAGCACACCAGGCCTTCCTGTCCTCCACTCTCTCCCGGAGTGTGCTCAAGTCCATATTCATTGCATCAGTGATGCTATCTAGCCATCTCATCCTCTGCCGTCCCCTTCTCCTTTTGCCTTCAATCTTTCCCAGCATCAGGGTCTTTTCCAGTGACCTTTCTCTTCGCATTAGGTGGCCAAAATATATGAGCTAAGATACTGTACCCGCTAAATAAGATATCCAGATGAAGGAACTTTGAAGAACATGCAGACATGTTCCCAGAACAAAGTGGGGAGGGTGGTAGAATATAGGACAGGGGAACAACTTGCCTCTGATTGATGGATGATTGGTCCCACCACCATTATAGCACCCACTTCTGACCAGAACAAGTAAGTGTGTGTGTGTGTGTGTGTGTGTGTAAATAAAAAGTTGGGAACCACCCAGAAAACTTCAGCTATTGGGCAGTTTAGAATTGTAATTAATTAATTAATTAATACAAATGTAAAAAAAGTAAAAGTCCGTGTGACACAGACATTTGAGTTAACAAGTACCTTTCCTGTCTTGTTCCTTGTCCTTGCTGTCAGCTTTGCCTGTCCTTCTTCACTTCTGATCTTCGCTGGACCACTGGACCCAGGGATCTGGTTAACTATGGACCTATTTAGCATTTATGACTTAGATTATTTTCTGAAGTGAGTTCTTAGAATATTTCTTAAAGTTGGCACTTTGCATCATTTCAGAACTTAGAACCAAACTTGTTTAACATTTTAACTACCAGTTTTGGTTAATCTTTTTAGTGCCTTTACATTTTAGGTTTTAAAACTAGGTTTAAAATTAAGATTTAAGATTTTAGGATTGGTTTAACACTTTTCATACCAATTTGTTTAAAATTAATCCTTTTGGTCCTGGAATTTTGAAAACTGAATTTGTTAGATTTTGAGGATAATTTTTGTTTTGTCTTTTCCTTTAGCTTCTATACTAGATGTAAGCAGATGTAGCCAGATGTAGCCCTTTATATGCCCAGGGAAACTAAATCATGTTTTAGCTTAGCTTTTCACATTCAAGAAGTGTGCAGGAGTGCATCAAGTAGAAGTTAAGATTATTTAAGGTGCAATCCTATGCCTGTTTAGACAGAAAAAAACCCACAACTCCCAGCATTCCCTGCCAGCATGGATTGTAGAAGTTTTTCTGTCTAAATATGCATAGGATTACACCCTTAATACATTTCAATTAAATTCTGAGTCTGTGGTGATGTTTGCCTATTTAGACCTCGCTTGGTTACCTATCGGGTGTTTCAAACCCAATTGCTGTCAGTTCTAAAACTAAATAGGAACAAATTCACAGTTTGCTAAGAATAAAAAAATAATGTTTCAGGGTCTTTACCCCTGTATGGAAATAACAGTACTCTAGCTGGCAATACAATTGTAATTGTTAGATACAGCTTCAGATATTTAAACCAAATTATTTTAATAATATGGGGTGACCCAAGCATTTTGCCACCTGAAGCAGAGCAGCAAATTGGATCTCTGCTGTGGATGCTCTTTGAAGATACTGACTATATCTTTTACTATCAGGCTAGCACTGAAATCTTTAAGGAACTACAAAGCATGAGCATTTTGGATGCAACAAAGTTCAGGCACTGTAATAGCAGTGTTCGTTGTTCTGTGTGATGGCAGATGGGATCTCCCTCATCCCCACACCCCAGCCCAAGTCAAAGTGCGAAGTACACAATGCAGGTCAAATTATTTTGGCACCTGCGGCAGGAAATGCCATGAGCACCTCTCCCCATCCCTGGCAGTAAAAATACTACTACAACAAATTAGATATCTAACAGTTTGCTGCATTTCATGACACCCCAAATCAACTGCCTGAAGTGGCTGCCTGACTCTACCTAGTGGTAGAGCTGGCCTTGTTAATAACCCCATAATTAAACATTAGAAAGTGGCATTAGAGGCCTTGATATGCTTTGAATTTGACTAGATTTATGCTCCTGAAGAGAAGCTTGTTAAACAACCCTTTTTACTTCTGGAGAAAAATTACTATTATCTGAAGATTCCCCATCCCTGCTGTATGTACTCCTAAAATACACATTTAATAGTTTAAATTCTATTGAGGATTATGACCGTAAACCACACAGTAAACTCCTATGCTTGAGAAACTGCTTAAGAGTTTGATGCAGGAGTGGCACAATGTTCTTTCATATCTCTCTTGGTGTTTTTTTTTATCCTGGTCTATATGGAATAGAACAGGAAAAATTAGATACCATTTTTGTCTCATATACATTCCCCTTTTGCTCTGTATGGATCTCTGCTGTGGATGCTCTTTGAAGATGCTGATTATATCTTTTACCATCAGGCTAGCACTGAAGCCTTTAAGGAACTACAGAGCATGAGCATTTTGGATGAAAGAAGGTTCAGGCGCTGTAATAGCAGTGTTCTTTGTTGTGTGTGATGGCAGGTGGGAGCTCCCTCATCTCCACCACTAAATGGAAATTGTCTTCCCTGTTTTTATTTACAAGTGCCAAGTATCTGTACACTATGTACACAATATTTGAATTCTCTTTTTCACTTACAGTACCTCCAGCTCTCTTTCAGTGTTGCTACTGAAGAGAACAAAGACTTTTTAATGCATTTAAATGAATTGTTTAAAGACTTTGACTGCAATTGTGTGTTCATCTTTTGTGGATAAGCCAACTTGCTTGCTGAAGGATTAATAGTTACACAATATGTTTTTCTTGTAACACTTTGGGAATTCCCATTCTTTCATAAGTGAGCTGTGCGCCTGTCTTGCACACACACACATGTACATACCTCATGCTCATACTTTAGATCATGAAGAATGCAAGTAGCAGTGCATCTGCAGTGCATCCTGATGACAAATCATCCCATAAACCTTGGGAAGAAAAGCAGTTTCCCTTAAGCTTTTGTCTCAAACTCCCTTCCAATTACTGCCTAAAATAAGGCTGATATTGGATTCCGTTAAAGTTGGATTATCTCCACTTTGGATACCTTTCATGGAGTTGCAAACTTATATAAGAAGAGCCTTGCTGTATCAGACTAAATCCCTACCTAGTACAGCATTGTGTTTTCCACAGTGGCCAAGCAGAAAGTCCACAAACAGGACATGAGGGCGATAGCCCCTGCACCTGATATTCCAGTCATGACTAGTAGTCATTGATAGCCTTATTCTTCATGAATTTGTTTAATCCCCTTTTAAAGCCATCTAAGTTAGTGTCCATCTTATGGTAGTGAATTCCGTAGTTTATGTAAGAAAGATCATTCAGTTCAACCTTCTACGTATTTGTCCTGAGGTCTCCAATACTGTGCCTTTAGGTGGCAGGGCACCCTCAAATACCACCCTCAGCACCTGCAAAGCCTAGCCTTTCCTTAAAAAAATAAAAAAATTTAATGGGACCAGCCTAAGGCTAAAGATTGGGATTGTTGGAGAAGGTATGTGGAGGCCACTACCAGTCACACCCATAGATGCAGCAGACAACAGAAGGCTCAAAGAGCCCCATATCCAAGGTCAGGCCCGCTCAGGGACAAACCCTTGGTGGTAGTAATACAGCAGTTATCTCTCATTGCCTACGCCAAGGGTGTTGTACCTCTTTCTGCCCAAGGACCAAATTCCATTTTGGAGATTTCTTGGGGGCCTCATTCCAGTAGTGGGTGGGGCCGAAGACAAAAGGGGTGAGGCCAAAAATACCAGCGTAGTTTAGCTTCAAACTCTTACTGCTAGTAACTAGGCCTTAGGAGAGACATTTCAATCTCTCAGAATGGGGAAAAAACTGCACAAACACCAGAAAACCACTGGTGGTTGGGGGAAAGGGTGTGGGGTCAGAGGAAAAGGGTGTGGCCAAGTTTGGACCCAAGATGGGCTGTATTTGGTCCCCGGGCCTGAGATTTCTGTACCTCTGGACTATGAAGGTGTTGATATTTGGAGTCATGACTTGAGAGGAGAGCAGAAGGAAGTGCTGACGCCAGGATGAACCTAACTGCCAGGCCTCGAACTCTATTTGACTGCAGGAAAGGGTACTGTTGGTTACACCCTACTCTGAGTGCAGCCACTGAGTTTGTGAAAGGACTAGGAGAAAGATGGAACCTCACCAAAATCCATGTCTGACCACCTGTTGGAAGTCTGATTTGTTCAGGCTGGCTTTGGAGACTCAGGGTTATGTCAGCAGAGGCTGGTGGGAATTTAAGTACATTTCCATGTAGATTATTATTTTGTTTTGCTGAAGTTTTTGGAGGGCTGGAGCTTGTTGGTCTGGTTTTGTTACCTGCTGTAAACTTTTGGGGGTGGGTCTAAATAAGTAAATAGAGAAATGGTTGGGTTAATTTAAAATGCAATTTTTGCACAAGCCAAAACTCATATAGAGAACACTCCTATCAATACCACACTCACTGGATGATATAAACTGTGTCGGGGGGCATTGTGGAAAGCTGGAGAATGTGCTACAGAGGCCTGCAATATGTGTGTGTATGTGGGAGGCAAACTAGTGGAAATTAAAGATCCCACCCCACCCCCCTGGGCCACCTTACAAGAGTATACAGTACTTCTGCTTGTGCTAGACCCTCTTTGGACCCCTTGCTTTTTTCATGCAACATAAAACTTAAGAAACTGATTATTTCATGGTTTCCATTTTAATATTTCAGGGCTCATGTGTCTAGATATTTCATGAGTAAGAAAAAAAAGTTTACTAAACCAAGAAAATTGCCTTGTGAGAAAGGCTGGATTTCATGGAAAACCAGTGATATCTGTAAAATAAATACAGCTTTAAATAAGAATGAAAGACTTCATCCTCAGCCTTAAGTATGTATACTTACAACCAAATCCTATTGACGTCAGTGGCTTTACTATGTAGTAAATGGTTTGGCAGACTGTTAGCCCTATGTACATACTAAATAGTAGTAGCTGCCTAAATCCCAAAGAAATCATAGGAAGATTTGTTTCTTAATTCATTCTGATTGGCGTTGTCTCCAGGAGGACAAGAATAATTCCAAAGGATTAATCCTTTCAATTCCTGCCCTTTATTTGAAAAGCCAGCAGGTTAGTTAAACTTGAACAATTACTATGCCTAAGTGTAACCTGCTTAAGGCTTTGCCAGAGAGTAAGATCTCTCTAAGCACACAGTTGTATTGTCAAAGAAGGCTATCATAAAAAGAAGTATTTCAAAGTAGGATCTAACACCCAGGGCTGTTGAAGTGGTGATCCTTGCTTTATTGGTTAGACATAGCCAGTTCCAATCTTCTCTTTCGGGAGGTTGGGAACTGAATTCTATTCAAGCCCATTCCAATAAGTAACTGGCGCCATCAAATCTGACAGCAGCGACCATCTGTTCAGTGAGCTTCATGCAAACTGCTGTGCACAAGAATCTGTGAATCAGGGCCAATATCTACAAATAAATAATTTCAAAATCTATTTTTTTAAAAACATTGAAATATGTCTAATTTGGGATCTGTACTACATCTGAAATGGAATATATCAGTACTATACTGACGTGCTCTTATTTATTTATTTATTTATTTAAAACATTTGTATCCCCCCCGCATATCATTAAGATCTCAGGGCGATGTACAGATAAAATCAATTTAAACAGTATTAAACAATAAATAATTTAAAAAGCTAAAAGACTATTAAACCATTAAACAAGCTGATACCAATTACAAAATCTAAAACAATAAAACAGTTAAAACAGTGAATAAGGGAATTCTATTAGCCCTCAAAGTCTTTGGTGAAAAGCCATGTTTTAACTTGGCACCGAAATGAAACCAACATCTGTGCTAATCGGGCCTCCAAAGGGAGGGCATTACACAGCCAGGGTGCCACAGCAGAGAAGGCGCTCTCCCACTTCCCACCATAGTGTACGTCTCACAGTGGTGGGATGCAGAGGAGGGCCCCTCCAACAGATCTCAGTCCTCAGGCAGGCATATATAGGGAGAGGTGCTCCCTCAAATATCGAGGTCCCAAGCCGCTCTTCCCATTCTGAATTGTGAGAGTTGTTCCAGGGCACAATGCTTACCCGGGTTTTGTTTCCTTTGGGATGTCACTGGATGCTTACTGATGATTTATAATATTTGAGGTTATTTACAAATAGATAGGTTCAGCATGGGTGGAGGCACAGTTTAAACAATCCAACAGATGGCCAAATCTACTGCCCTATATCAGAGGCAACCAGCACCCAAAATCCTGTCAGCTTGAAATACCCAAACCCAGCTGTCTGTATCTTCCTTAGGGCTTTTCTACATGAGGCTTTTAACCCACCTCTTTACCAAGGCTCTGCTTCCGGATTCTTCGTGGCAATAAGATTGGCTCCTTTGCATGTTTTTTTTGTGTGGTGGGGGGTCCTTCTCTGCCTTTCTATATGTTCCATTATACAACCACTACAGGGTGCTGTGGTATAGCAGAATTGCGCAAATACACCAGAATTTCATGCTGCCATTCAGGGAAATACCAGACATTCCTCATTAGATCCCCCCCCCCCCCGCTATAATGGTTACAAAGCACAGGAGAAGCCCTGGAGGATGAAGACATCCTGTAAAACACCTGCAAACTACCGTGAGTGAGGAATCACAAGCACACAATAAATGCCTTGGGTAGAAAAGCTCTTAAGTCTCTCTAGTCTCAAACTGTCTTCACACACAGACATCATCTTTAGCTAAGGGAGGAAAGGTATGCTCCCTTACCCTCTTCCCTGGTCAGTTTTTCCTATTCAGAACATGCAATAATAGCCCTATATCAAGAACCAATTGACTAACACTTAGTTCCCATGGAAACACTTAGCTGGAATATTATGGGCTATGACCATTCTCATGCCATCCTGCAGATTCTTTTCTGCCTCGCCGATTCTCTTCTGCAAATGGCGGGCCCTGCCAATTCTGTTGCGTGAGCAGGACCCACCGCTTATGCAAGGGAGATTTAGTACTTCATAAAGGAACTCCTAAAAAGAGTGTAAATGCTTGTTGCTGGAAGGAGGCAGGTTGGTGGAGCTCCCTTATGCAAGTATTCTGCTTGTTTTGGGTTGCTCTGGAAGCACTAAATCACCATTGCACAAGTGGTGGGGGCCATTTGTTCAATGCAGTTGGCAGGGTCCGAGAATCTTCGAGGGTATAAGCGCCCCATTGGATGCTGCCCTATGTTAGGTCTAAGATTCTGGCCAAGTGTTGATAGCCCTACACACATATCTCTGATAAGAAACCCACCAAAATATATTTCCAGTGGAAAGCTATTTGGGGGATTGGGTCCAGCACCTTGGATAGCTCCTTAGAGGTCTGGCTGAAACCCAGAACAGATTTACAGCCCCACTGACATGGGAGCTACCAGCCTCCACGGTATATTTCCAAACTGGGTGTATTTCCAGTCAGGATAGCAAATAGATCATGAAAGGTAGGGATGGGCAACCTGTGGCTGCCAGACGTTTTGCCCGACAGCTCCCATCAGCCCTCACCATTGGCTAAGCTAGCTAGAGCTGATGGGAGTTGTAGGCCAAAGTATCTGGAGGGCCAGAAGTTGCCCACCCCTGTTGCAAGGTCACACTGAGGTGAAATGACCTAGAGGAACATCTAAGAGCCACACACTGCAGTTAACTTGGCAACTAGTTAATAAAAAATTAAGCTTAAGACAGAGGAAAATTTGGGGATGCCAATGTTGTAAAACTATTGATTTAGGATTGTTTGTCATTGCCTGAAAATATGCACACCAGTCCTTTAAAACTCTCTGCTGGTGGCAAGGTACATTCATTTTAATGAGCTGTGCACCACTGGGTATCTTTGAGGACTGTTATATTGGGGTTGTATGTTTCTTCTTTTCAAATTTTTGCATCTAAATTTATGACCTTGTACCATACCTTGCAGCAAAAAATGCCATGTGCTGTACCAAAGAAACCTGAATACTACGCTATCAGAATTCTACTTCTGAGATTACAATAAAATATGCAAAGCAATGAAAATGTGTGCAGATGTGCTTTATTTCACAATCATGCTTCTCTTATATATATTCTGAATGCAATATTTAGATTATGCAAGCTTTAGAAGCCTTTATCTGGAGTAATTTGATGGCAGAGGAAAATAAGCAAGGCATAGTAGGGGCACTTGGTAGGGGACATAATTGGAGGCTCCGAAAGAAGATGGGGAGTTATCGGGTAGACAGCACATTTTCACATATATCCAAAAGCAGGAGGGCTGGAAACTATCAGGAGTCCAAAAGTTGGAACTGTCAGGAATCCAAATTCTGCACTGGAAATTAAGTTCTGTATAGGGGGAACATGTAGAGAATCTCTGTTCTCAATTGTACTCCGAATTTTTCGGTCCCGGATCTATCCTAATGTTGAAGATCTTTACTGGAAAGGAGGTAATCTCCTTTTCCTTATGTCTGCTGATTAATAGCACTGTTTAAAAAAAAAAAAAAACTGTGTTAACAGAGGGGCATGAATGAGATAAGCTCTCCCAATTGGGCAACAAGTGCATTTTTCAGCCAGAGAGGTGGCTGCCAACAAGCTTTTAAGGCTTACAGACCAGTCTCTCCTAAATGCCAACTCCTGGAAATACTTGACGGATATAGCTTTTATATCCCTGTTTCCCTTTGGAGGAACACAAAGAAACTCTGTGTTGCCTTCAGAGGAATCCCTGCCAGGTTCTGTGGAGGCTTTTGCAAACACAGACCTCTAATGATTAAATAAACAAGTAGACCCAATAATGGCAAGTGCTTTCAGGGTTTTGAGAACACAAAGAAACTTTGACAGTTTATGGTGTTAGTCCATTTGATTGGCTTGGCAGGAATTAGAGATGGTGAAACCTGTTAGTGTAAACTGTAAAACAAATATTCAAAGGCCAGCACTGATTAAATGGGTGTCAGCGCAAATGGGGCTGCCTCCGCTATTGCTGCCAATTCATTCTGCCAGTTTCCACTTAGGCTTTTCCTTCTTTGTAAGCACCCAAGACCCCTTTCAGCCCTAACCTGTCAAAACAATTCAGCTTCATGCAAAACAACCAAGTGCCTGCCTTCTGCTCCAGGGCACCAATGACAGAGAAACAGAAACCTTGCTCTGCTTGGAGATAGCTCTGGAGATATTTAGGAAGGCACTCCTCCTCGCTCTCCAGCAATATTTCACATTGACATGCCACAGAGATGACCAGATTGCCTTCTGGTGCCTGTCTGGACGGATGATTGTAGCTGCCAAAGAAAGATCCAGTGCTTCTTGAGCCATATGCTGGGATGATGTGCTCAATGGAGATAGAGAGAGAGAGGAGCTAACTTTTTGAGACAGGACAGCTATATTTACATAGCATAGCCAGGCTAAAATGAAGTGTCATATTCTCGGACTACTCTTTGTTAAAAAAAAAGAAAAGTGTCAGGTGCATGTATATGCTCTGTGTGTGTGCATGCAAATAATACATTATACATCTATCATTTTTCTTCTCCCCTTTCATAGGAACATAGGAAGCTGCCTTGGTCAGACCATCGGTCCACCGAGCCCAGTATTGTCGACACTGACTGACAGCGGCTCTCCAGGGCATCAGGCAGGTTTCTTTCCTAGCCCTACCTGGAGAAGCCAGGGACTGAACTTGAAACCTTCTGCATGCCAAGCAGGTGCTCTACCACTGAGCCACAGTAGGCACAGGAAGCTATTAAGCCAGACCATTGGTTCATCTAGTGCAGTGTTATGTGCACCAGGGATGGAAAACGTCCTCTGGCTGTTCTTAGACTACAGTTCCCATCATCCCTGACCATTGGCCATGTTGGCTGGGGCGGATGGGAATTGGCGTCTAACAACATCTAGATTCCCTACCACTCTACACTGTCAGTGACTCTCCAGGGTTTCAGACAGGAATCTTTCCCTACCTGGAAATGCCAAGGACGGAATCTGGGACTGTTTCCATGCAAAGCATGTACGCTTCCTACAACATATGACATCATTCTGGCCTATGACATTTGAGCCAAAATAAACTAGTTAGTCTTTATGTTGTCACAAATCTAGACCTGTGAAAGCCAGGATAAATAGGATATTTCTCATAAATGTAATACATTGATAAAATATATTTCCATTTTTTTCTGAGGAAAATTTTCCAGTAACTAAAATAATTTTTAAAAACTCTTTATGAAACATTTTTTGTTTTAGAATGATAAGATCCTTGTTTAACTAACTCATAATGACAACACCATGGTTTGTAATTACTTCTGAATACGGCCTCTGTTTCCAAGTCCAGATAATTTTAAAAAATCTTCATTTATTACCATGTTGACAGACTCAGTTTTCCTCCTTTCCCCCTATTTTTCCAAATGGCAAAAACTAAGATGGACTCAGTGGTCTTATAGGTCCTTTCCAACCCTACTATTCTATGACTATTCTAAGATATGCTTGGGTACCTAACAGTGGATTACGTAAATTTGTTATTAGTATTGTACGCCGCCTAGAGTGGCCGGGCAGCTGGCCAGATGGGTGGCTAATAAATCTAATAAATAAATAAATAAATAAATAAATAAATTCCTACTCAGAAATAAATCCAATTGAGCTCAATAGGGTTTACTCCAAGGTAAGTGTGTTTAGGATTGCAGTCTTAGGGTGCAGTAGCAATAACTGTAATTATTGTTTGACTAAATTGAAGGCATATAGATTATATTTCATAAATAGAAGCAGTACAATTTTACATGGAACACTCAACAGTGGCCACAAGACTGGAAAAAGTCAGTTTACATTCCAATTACAAAGAAGGGCAACACCAGAGAGCGTTCAAACTACCGTACAATTGTGCTCATTTCACATGCCAGCAAGGTTATGCTCAAAAACCTACAAGCTAGGCTTCAGCGAGAACTACCGGATGTAAAAGCTGGGTTTCGAAGAGGCAGAGGAACTAGAGATCAAATCGCCAACTTTCGCTGGATCATGGAGAAAGCAAGAGAATTCCGGAAAAACGTCTATTTCTGCTTCATTGACTATGCTAAAGCTTTTGATTGTGTGGATCACATCAAACTGTGGCAAATTCTTAAAGAGATGGGGGTACCAGACCACCTTACCTGTCTCCTGAGAAACCTGTACGAGGGTCAAGAAGCAACAGTAAGAACCAGACATGGAACAACCGAGTGGTTCCAAATTGGGAAAGGAGTACGACAAGGCTGCATATTGTCGCCCTGCTTATTTAACTTATATGCAGAGTACATCATGAGAAACGCCGGGTTGGATGAATCACAGGTCGGAATTAAGATTGCCGGGAGAATTATTAACAACCTCAGATACACAGATGATACCACCCTAATGGCAGAAAGCGAAGAGGACGTAAAGAGCCTCTTGTTGAGGGTGAAAGTGGAGAGTGCAAAACTGGTTTGAAACTCAACATTAAAAAAACTAAGATCATGGCATCTGGCCCCATCACTTCCTGGCATATAGAAGGGGAAGAAATGGAAGCAGTGACAGATTGTATTTTCTTGGGCTCCAAGATCACCGCAGACGGTGACTGTAGCCATGAAACTAAAAGACGCTTGCTCCTTCGGCGGAAAGCTATGGCACACCTAGACAGCATAGTAAGAAGCAGAGACATCACCTTGCCGACAAAGGTCCACATAATCAAAGCTATGGTTTTCCCAGTAGTAACGTATGGCTGTGAAAGCTGGACTATAAGGAAGGCTGAGCGCCGAAGAATTGATGCTTTCGGACTGTGGTGCTAGAGAAGACTCTTACGAGTCCCCTGGACTGCAAGGAGGTCAAATCAGTCAATCCTAAAGGAAATCAATCTTGAGTGCTCATTGGAAGGACAGATACTGAAGCTGAAGCTCAAATATTTTGGCCACCTAATGCGAAGAGAAAACTCTCTGGAAAAGACCCTGATGCTGGGAAAGACTTAAGGCAAAAGGAGAAGGGGACGGCAGAGGATGAGATGGCTAGATAGCATCACTGATGCAATGAATATGGACTTGAGCACGCTCCGAGAGAGAGCGCAGATCAGGAAGGCCTGGCGTGCTGTGGTCCATGGGGTCACGAAGAGTCGGACACGACTGAACAACAACAACAATTTTACACGCTAAGTTATAATGACACATTTAATGTTCTTAAAGTATAAAGTTAGTTTAGATTTGATAAGTCAGTACTGCATATATTTCCAGTATTTCAAAAAAAACCCTGAAATATTTCTATACAAATCCACTTATCTTGGTTTTTATAAAAGTCTGACCTGGTTTGCATGTAACACTAAATTCCTAGGTTAAATAACCCAGGAACTGGTGTGGCTGCGTGGGAGTGGGCTAGTGCACTGCCTACCACCCACCACTTCTGGTTTTCGAAACAACCCAGGAACGTTTTGTGATGTCTGTTTCGAAAAACCGAAGTGGTGAGCAGGCAGAAGGCTGTGCGCTCACTCGCTCCAGCACGTCCACACCAATTTCTGGGTAATAGTCTCCAAGGAGAGGTGTAACAAGGACCTCACCAGACTTCAGAAGCGTAACATCTTAAGCCAGTCTTCCACAATCTCACACTCCCCAGAAGTGTTGGACTGCAACTACCATAATTCCCAGTCAGCATGGTGAATGGGAATAATGGGAATTGCAGTCCAACACATCTGGGAGTGCTAGGTTGGGGAAGACTTTCTTAAGCAATAAGGAACTAAATATGATGCACATCAGTGGACTGAAGGGGACAGAGCTGCTGCCCTATAAGCATTGTTCATAGTACACCCAATGACAATGTGAAATTATTACAAGGCTTCCGTAATGTCAGAGTTTTGCGGGCCCTAATAGAAAAGAGGTGGAAATTATTGTTTTTTTAAAGCATTGAGAATGAATTGTTTGAATCTGTTGTGATGCAGCTGGTGTCAGTAAACATGTAGTAGAAGGAGAAGCAAGAGGCAAATATCAACAGATGCTAGGAAAAAGTTTATCAAAAATGTGAATTAAAAAAAGTTGTGACAAAGCAATTCGTGTGCTGTCTTCTAGAGCACAAAAAGACACTATCTTGCTGGTAGATGTATTGCTTTTGAAGGAGAGCTTACACTCAATACACATCAGATGTCAACAGGTTTGTTTGTTTGTTGTAAATCACCTTTTCAGTAAACGGTTTGTTAGAATCTATTGACGTTTACCACTCTCTTGCTTTTTCCTTTCACTGGTATCATGTGACTAAATACTGACTCTGAGACATAGGGACCCGTCCCTATATGGGTCAGCAGGAGTCTGCCTCAGGAACCCCATATATTCTCCAAGCGTGCCCAAGGCCCAGTTTCAGGGAGAGCACTCCACGAGCCACCTAAGGAAGGGTTAAAGCCTGGCCACCTCAGAAACCACACTCAGGTTCACTCTTCAAGTCAGGAAGCAGGATGTGTAAACCCGCCACTTTACCAACTGCCCAAGGCCCTCACTTCCCTGTATGCTCTCAAATAAGAAGAAACAGGAAGCTAAAATTGCCACTAGTGAACAGAGAAATTGTCTGGCCTGCTCCTGTGCCTTTAGAGCAGAAAAACAGTGGGGGAAATGTTTAAAAAGCCTATCCACTGCAATCAAAATCAGAGCCCCAGCAGTAGCCTTTTAACTAAAACCAGAAATGTCTCTAGACATCTGAGCATGGGTCTCCTGTGTCTTGTATAGTTTGGCTCTCATTTTTATTCCCAACCCAACCTTCTCCTTTTTGTTAATATGATGTTGTCTAAGAATTTACATGGATTCTTTCAGCTGCAAACCTAGCAACTGCTGTTTATGTAACTCTGATGCTAAATTACTGTAATGCACTATTATAATTATTTATTTATACAGCACTATCACTGTACATTGCACTTTACAGAGTAACAGTAAGCAGCAAAGACAGGTCCCTGCCTCAAGGGGCTTAAAAGATGCATTTTGACAGGGAAGGGATGGGTGGAAAGGAGAGGGAAGGGACACAGAGGCAGGGATAGCAAACAACAAAATGAGAAGAAAAATGGGAGAGGCAAGGATTGAAAGAGAGCAAGAGTAATTGGTAGGGGATAGCAGATATGGGACTAGGCCAAAGTTTTCACTGAAAATAAGGGATTCGAAGGAAGAGGGAAAGCTGGCTCCACTTTTAGGAGAGTGTTTCAGCATAAGAGACTGTCCGGGATAATGGATGAAGTTGTTTAAAAGCACAGGTGCTGCTCTGGTCTGTTCAGGATGGGCAGGCAACAGTAATCATCTTCTTTAGGTGGACCTTGCATTTCAGAGCACATTATAGACAGGTTCTGCACTGCCTTCTTATAGACTTCTAGCTGAAGGTCCCTCCTGACAGCTGCATCATTTAAAAGCCAGCTATAGCCATTATCTCTCTCTTTAAAGCAGCACATGCTTTCAAAATAAATGACTAAAAACTATATGAAATGGGAGGTGGCAACCTTGTTTTCAGGCCCTCAGAGTAGACTGTCAATTTATTTTAGACCCCAACTTTAACCTCCTTTTAGCACCACATAATTATAGTGAGTAATATGAATTTGATGCTTATTTATCTTATTTTATTTAGCAATGTCCACAATCCACCCATTCCTGCTGGTTTATTCAGATAGCTAATGCAGGAAAACCTTGAGAGCTTCTTGTGGATCATTACCCAGGAAGGAGTTTGCAGGTCTTTCAGAAAACATTACATAAAAGGAGGGCAAGCCACAAAAGCGATCTATACCTTAACATTTTCTATTGTAATATATAATAGTTCTGGAAAGATGCTCTATGTTTTTCACTTCAGTCTGGAGTGTGATCTTTTTTCTAATACACACGTGGATCTCCTGTATGCATGGGCTTCCCTATTCACCAAAACAGGCTGTGGCAATTTCATGCAGGTCTATGCATTCCTTGGTGTGCGCAGAACATTGCCTTCTCAGAAATGGGGAAAACCCTTCCAGGAAGGTAAATTCAGTGTGTGCATTGGCCTGCAGCAAATAATTGAATCTATCCATTTATCTGTTACCATGTTCGTACCTGTTGTTAGTATTTGGGAGAAAGTGCATGGTAAACAACATTTTAAGAAACTGGAGAGGAAAGCAAAGTTAAATGGTACAAGAGGAAAAGTGGGTATGGCTGGTAAAGCACATAATGCTAAGCCATAGTTAATGCTAGGTGCATGAACAGCAGTGAGCCTCAGGATCACACATTCCCTCTCCCCTCTCCACTGGCACAGCTACAAAGAGGAGACTGGAAGTCTCCACTTTCACATTTAAACTAAGTAGAGTTCCCTGATACATCTGAAGCTGGGGAACCCAGGGCCCCATTTGCTTTTTGCAACAATTCTATGTAAAACTGGATTTTCACCATTTCGGATTTGCTCCTTGCATGGCACACATTGCCTGCTAATGAAAATGCTGTCTCTGGGCAAACATCAGCAGTAGAAATTGCACTATTTCGTGCATATGTGGATGGAGTCCTGAGACTGAACAGCACATCATCAACACATTTTCTTCCTTTTTTTTACATTCATTAAGCTTGGCAAGAAAGAGTGGCGATGTTTTCCATCCCAAAAGCAAGCTGCTGACTTTCTCAGGAGTAAGCCTCATTGAATAGGATGTGATTTACTTCTGGGCAGAAGTGCAGTTTCAGCAGTTGTTCCTTGAAGCAAAGAAAGGAGAGAATCGGGGGTGGGGGGTGGAGGGCACTGCAGGAATGAATGAAAAACTACATTCTGTTGTGCAGGGCATCAACGTTTCCTTCACTTTCTTGCCATTCAGTAAGCCTTCAGACATTCAATAGTACAATGCTTGCATGGAGGGTTTTTTTTGTTTACAATGGCAATCCAAAAGCAACTGGGTGACTTTCTCAGGAATAACCCTAATTGAAAAAATGTGATTTGCTTCTGAGTAGACAGTTATCCATGCCAGCTCATATTCCTTGAGGCAAAGAAATTAAAAAGGATAAAGGAGAGTACTTTGTTGTTGTTGTTCAGTTGTTCAGTCGTGTCCGAGTCTTCGTGACCCCATGGACCATAGCACGCCAGGCCTTCCTGTCCTGCGCTCTCTCCCGGAGCGTGCTCAAGTCCATATTCATTGCATCGGTGATACTATCTAGCCATCTCATCCTCTGCCGTCCCTTTCTCCTTTTGCCTTCAATCTTTCCCAGCATCAGGGTCTTTTCCAGAGAGTTTTCTCTTCGCATTAGGTGGCCAAAATATTGGAGCTTCAGCTTCATTATCTGTCCTTCCAATGAGCACTCAGGGTTGATTTCCTTTAGGGTGGACTGATTTGACCACATTGCAGTCCAGGGGACTCGTAAGAGTCTTCTCCAGCACCACAGTTCGAAAGCATCAATTCTTCGGCGCTCAGCCTTCCTTAGAGTCCAGCTCTCACAGCCATACGTTACTACTGGGAAAACCATAGCTTTGATTAGACAGACCTTTGTCGGCAAGGTGATGTCTCTGCTTCTTACTATGCTGTCTAGGTGTGCCATAGCTTTCCTCCCAAGGAGCAAGCGTCTTTTAATTTCATGGCTACAGTCACCTCTTGGAGCCCAAGAAAGTAAAATCTGTCACTGCTTCCATTTCTTCCCCTTCTATATGCCAGGAAGTGATGGGGCCAGATGCCATGATCTTCATTTTTTTAATGTTGAGTTTCAAACCAGCTTTTCCACTCTCCTCTTTCACCCTCAACAAGAGGCTCTTTAGATCCTCTTCGCTTTCTGCCATTAGGGTAATATCGTCTGCATATCTGAGGTTGTTGATAATTCTCCCAGCAATCTTAATTCCGACCTGTGATTCATCCAACCCGGCGTTTCTCATGATGTACTCTGCATATGTTAAATAAGCAGGGCGACAATATGCAGCCTTGTCGTACTCCTTTCCCAATTTGGAACCACTCGGTTGTTCCATGTCTGGTTCTTACTGTTGCTTCTTGACCCTCGTACAGGTTTCTCAGGAGACAGGTAAGGTGGTCTGGTACTCCCATCACTTTAAGAATTTGCCACAGTTTGTTGTGATCCACACAGTCAAAGGCTTTAGCGTAGTCAATGAAGCAGAAATAGACGTTTTTCCGGAATTCTCTTGCTTTCTCCATGATCCAGCGAAAGTTGGCGATTTGATCTCTAGTTCCTCTGCCTCTTTGAAACCCGGCTTGTACTTCGGTTCGCATACTGCTGAAGCCTAGCTTGTGGTCCCATTCATATTCAAAGGTATGGAGATAGCATTACCAACCCCACCCCCCTGCTGCCCTCATGGTCAGCATAGGGAGAAGCCGAAGGTTAACTCCTTCCATTCCTTCATTCTCCTGTAACAGGCTTGACCCTTTCCCTGCTCCTATGCTCAGTGAAATGCAATGGAAGACACCCTGCCAAGCACCACCGGCACCAAGGAGCCAGCGGCGCCAAAGAGCATCAGAAGCCCTACAGGCAGGGAGGTGGCGGGAGGGCAGGCGGCACAACGGCAGCTCCTTACAGCTCCCCTTGCTCGCTTTCTCACCTCTGCGCCTTATATCTGAGTATGTTTACAAAGCAGTGATCGCAACTTCCCTTCTTCCTAACAGGGCTATTCCACCCCTTCGCTATGCTCATTGCTGTTATGGAAAAGGGCACCCACCTCTTGTGTCTGCTCCCCTCTGCTCCTTACATCTGAGAAACGTTTAGAAAGCCCCAATCATTTGCTCCTGCAGACATTTGGAAAAGCATGTATGAGTGCAGCTTTACTTCCTTCCCCGTGGCCTTTTTATCTGTAAGCCTGGGAGAATGGCTTCCCACCCCTCTCTCTGCTTACATCTGAGTAGACATATTTAGCCAACACCTCTTTCTCCTCACTTAACTGATTAGCAGCTTGCTACCCACCCCAATCTTCCTTGCCATGAAACATCAAAACACCTCGTCACAACACATATAGTAAGGTGCATTTAATTCAGGGATGCATGACACGCTCCACTGGAACTGCGCGGAAGCTGAATTAAAGGAAAAACGTGGCACAAAACACCTTAGGGAAGAATGTGGGTTTTCGGCTGAAAAGGAGCGGTAACAACATCATGTGACATGGACAACTGTGAGCAGTTGTATGTAACACGATGGTAAATCTCCTGTGTAGATGGGCCCCAGGTTAGTTTAAACCATGGTTTGTCCAAAGAAGCCAGGATCAAATTGGTTTATGATTCCAGCTTTTAACAAGCTGGAATCATAAACCAATTTGATCCTGGCTTCTTTGGACAAACCATAGTTTAAACTAACCAGAGTGCCCCCCCTTTAGAAATAATGGGGAATTCTACTTGTCTTAAAAGCAGTATCAGGATTTCTTCCTTGTGACTGAGCCAGAGGTGGTGGTTCTCACGTGTTGCGCTAAACCGTAGCTTTAGCACTGCATATATGAGTTTCAGTGAGCCTCAGGCTCAAGTGGTCCATGGGGTCATGAAGACTCGGACACAACTTAACGACTGAACAACAACAACAATGAAAACACGTCTAAGTTGAGTTGAGTGTATCACAACATAAGCAAGGTTGTGAATTTACTATTGCAACAGTCAAGTTCTAAAATGCAAAGCCTCAATGAGTATACTATCCCATATTAAAGGCAACATAACTACCATAAATATATATCCAATGACATCTGGAGCTTTTCCCATCACTTTTTCCTCCAGCTTGCTTGATATGCAAATTGTTGCTATTAGCCATTGCTGAATCATCTTTATTCTGTCTGGAATGCAAGGGTGGCGAATGTGGGTGGTTCTAAGCGCTGTCAGGCAAAAGGTGTTGAGATATTCCATGAATCCACACAAAAACTGACAATCTGGGGACCTCTGAGAATTTTGGCAGTGTTGATGCCTAGGCTTGTATTCTCCTCCCTCCCCACCTTTGTGTTTTTGATAATTTTTAACAAATCTGGGGCGAGGGGGGGGACACTCACCAATAAATGACTCCTACAATCTTCCCATTCAGTTGCAGTTTGTCAGAACTGCAGAATGCAGCCCAAAGACACGTTTGTTCTCATAAAAAGTGGATGTTTTCTGGAACACTTGCAGACTCCTTGCCAGGTAATGATCTATGAATAGTTCTGAAGATTTTCTTCAGTAATGCAGCAGAATAACTATCGTATTATGGATCAGAATTTATTTGACATTCCCAGGAATTTCCAAACTACCTGATGATCTTCTGATATGTTAGATTGTATCCAGATGGCAACTTACCACAGTTTGTGGTAAATGTAGGCCTTTTTATCAAATAGAAAAACTTTTCTGGACTTCACGCTTTATGTGTGAATGCCAGCCCACCCCCAAAGTTTCTACACTTAGAAAACTAGCACATTGGGGAGAAGGTTAGGAATTCACAGCTTGAAGTGGTACAGCTCAGGAAAAGTATAATCAATTCGTTGAAAGCCTCTCAACTAGCATTGTGACAAACCCCTATATTCCGAGGGATCTCAACAGTGCCCTCTAGAGTGTCTAGTAAACTGGCACCCTGCCATGCAACCTGAATAGGCTTATCTCACTTCTTTGTCAAAAATACAACCAAAACTGTAAACTCTTTTTTAGCCTAGGCTGATTGGTTCCAACCACCTTGGCTATTAAGATGTAAGTAGTTGTTAAGAAGGTGGGTCTAGCCACTAAGACATTTTCTGATTTGCTGGCTAGACCACTGACATCAGAGATGGAGGCTATCACATTATTGGACAAAACAACCATCAGTCTCTGCTAAGGGGCTGGCTTTTACTGAACTGAGATCCCCATAAAAGAAGGGTTTACTCATTCCTTAAAGAGCTTTCCATATATCATCTAACTGGAGGCCAACATGCTCTCTCTCGGACCATCCTCTCTGCAATAAACTCTGCATATACTCTGGAACCCAAGACTCTACTCAAGTAGGTAATGTTACTAGGTTAGTTATATTGACTTTATTGATTTTATTTGAAGTTCTCTGTGTGTGTGTGATTGTTGCCTTCCTTGGTTTCCCCCATTTTGTCCAATTTCCTAACTAAACTCCTTTTTCATATTTGGACATTCGGCTGCATAGTTTTAAAATGGAATTCTCACTAAATTCTTCTCCACATGAAGGACCACATGGTCACAAAACTACTGCTTGTGTTTTTAGGATTTTTTAGAGAGTTTTGTTACATTCTGCATTTCTGGATTTTGGGACAGAAAGTCCAAATCATCTTTCTTGTTATTTTTTCCTAGGGCCTGGCCGAAGGGAGGGGCCCTTGGCAATAGGGCTCAGAACTCCCCAAGCAGCTGGACAGACTAGAGTGCGTCAGGACTCAGAGGATCATCTTAACTGGTGGCAGCCAATCAGAAATTATTTTCTTGGGGAACCCTTGTAAAGAAGGGATCTACCAGGAGGAAAAGCTAATCTTGCAGTTCAAAACAGGAAGAAGCATAGCTCCCATGTGACTGAATGGAATGACTCAATATTCTGCTACCATATTCTACTCCAGTCCTATGTCTTGTTTATACAGGTCCTTTACAGTGGTGAAATGACGGCTGAGTGGTGAGTGTTCAATTCATTGCAAAGAATAAAAGAGATCAGCTTATTATGGTTGCTATGTACCACTCTTCAAGATTCTTCTGGGACTCTGCTGATGCTCTGATGTCACAGCCCCCCAGCTGCCATTGGCTTAGCTGCTTTGATGTCCCCACCTTAGAAACTCTGCAGGAGTCTGGCCAGCCTTAGCCTAGTAGCAAACCTTAGAATCTGAGTTCCAAGTTTTATGTAAATCTCCTGTGAAATTAAACATATCCATCGATGGCATTACACCATGAGCTTTCAAATGGGACTTTTCTGCTGGCTCTGTGCCTGCAAGGGATGAACTGTTCTAGCTGCTTATAAAGTAGGATAATAGATGTGCAAACTTCCAGTCACGCAGGAACATAATAGCAACTTTGTCATCAACACCAGTTTCTCTAGGGAAGTGTTTGTTTTCCTAGACTCAGCAAATTGGAGATCTCATTAGCTCTCTGGGGATTTTGCTGGTGTTTCACCGCAAAACATAAGATTCTTGCACTGAAAGTTTGTTTTGGACCCAGTTAAGTACACAATGAGCTAAATGTGTTTGGGGGGTTGTCAATTACTACGTGTATGTGTGATTCATACATGTGATAAATGTATCACATGAATGCCAGTGGCACAGTTAGGACAAAATTTGGGAGCAAAAGTCTGGGGCTGTGCAAATCAGGGGGCCAAATGAATCACGAGAATGGCAAATGATGAGTGGTAGAAGTGTCAGTACCTGGTACCTGATAGATTATTTTAAAGGAAATTTCAGATCTGCTAGAAGATTATTATATGTAACTTTCTAAGTATATAAGGCAGAATGCTTGAGCATTTCTACACAAGGCTTTTATTGTGCACTCGTAATTGGTCACTCGCTTTTATTTGCAGGCTCTTTACACAATGTCATCAACCTCCAGGGCCCCTCCCATCCCTTCTGGTCATTATAGCAGTTTAATTCTCTATGGGGAAAACGTGGTAAGAGACTTCAAAGCGCAATAACTTTCCATTGAAATTCTGGAGTCACACTATATTACTGCGTCATCTAGTGGCCGTATAATGAAACATATAGAATTTGCCCAGAAAGAAAAACACCTGGATGAAACCACATGAAAAGGAGCCTGCAAGGAATCTGGAAGCAGAAGCCCTGGTAAGGGTGAAGTATTTTAGCCTGGTGTAGAAGTGCTCCTTATCTATATACTTCATGTCACTGTATTCTGAAGAAAGAATTCACAAGAAGAGTAATCTTGGCAGCCTGGACACCACAAGCTTTGGTGTCTACGGCTTTCTTCACATGGAGCTTTTATCCTGTGATTGAGATTGCTCCTTCACAGAAGTTTGCCGGCTCATTACATGATGCCATGATCATTCAAGGCGTCTCCTGCTTTAAATGCCATTTGTTCCATTTTTAAATAGATCGCAGATATTGAGCTATCAAATTACCCGGTTGTATTCCGCTTGAGTTCCCCCCATGAAAAGAGTAAAAGCGGCAAAAAGAGGAGCAAGATCAATGAAAGATAATGGAAGACTCAGATACGGGGAAAGGGAGGGGGAAAGGAAGCGGGCGAAAAAGAGAGTCATTGTGATCCTGTATTTAAAATGGAAGCATGAAGCCCCGCTTTATATGCAAGATTTTAGGCTGGTGTAGAGATGCCCTACATGACTTGCTTCTGGATTTGCTGATCTGTCTAGCAATGCAACAGTGGACGTTAGCTTCCTAAATTCTGTGTTTGTTCGTTTGTTGGAAGGAAGGAAGGAAAGAAAGAAAGAAAGAAAGAAAGAAAGAAAGAAAGAAAGAAACCCCATCATCTGCCAAGTAAAAGTCATACAATTATGTGATCGGCATTATGAAATAAGCAAACTAAAATTGGGTTGTTTTTTGTAAATTGAATAATTGTAGTATTCATTTTTGAATTGCTAAAATTCAAGTATTGGTAAAATAGGGAGCTATATTCTTAATAATGCTATGCTAATAGTGTCCTGTTGTCACCTCTGTCTGAATTGGATGGAAAACCATTGACTTGCCAAGACCAATAAAGTCTCTTTTAGAAGAAATGTTCCTGACACATTATTATCCTTTTGCAGGTAGGTGCATTGTCCTGTCTGCTCCATTGCAAACTCGCTCATGGGCATTGGTGCAGTATCTACTGTGCTGAGAAGTTGACAGCATCTTGGAAGCTTGAGTCTGGCCTCTAGGCAACTGTTTAGCAGATTTCCATGTGACTCTTTGCTGCCCAGCCTTAAAAACTGGAACATCCCCAGAAGCAATTCCTTTTGCTAGTCTGCTAGTAAGGCAAGTCAGCCATACAGTGCCTAAAATAGTCAGATAGAATGTAGTGCTATACAAAAAAATCTTCCCTGTTGCATCTATTCTATATTTTTAAATGTTGTCAAACAGAAAGATGGCATTTTACAAAACTAGTCAACTCAGAACAGTATACAAGGTAACTTTTACCTTATTGGTTGTATAAGCACCTATATAGCTGTTTTTGTTTTGTTTTGTTACATAATAGGTACAAATTATTGGATCCATATAAATTCTGGATCACTGAATTATGGTTTGTGATGACAATGAATATGATCGCTTATTAAAAATGTCTGGGGGATTCTGCACATGCAGGCAGTCCAGTTTATTTAAGTATTGTGCCTATTCATTATCCATTCACAATTTAATAGCTCAAATAGTATTGTTGAAACTCATTTTTGACTTGGCTGTAAAAGGCCTGATTGCTTTGGAAGTTTTTGCCGTATTCTTTTAAGAAAAGCTATATAATTTGTTACAGTTGCATATAGTGTTTAGCAACAAGTTGGGGAAAGCAGCGACCTTCAGGGGTTCATATGCAAGCCCAATAAAGTACCAGCATGTGTAAGGACTTGATGATGTCATCCTTGGAAGCCATGGACCCACTGTTTGCCCTGCTCAGTAACTCTGCCCCAGGACTTCTTCAGGGGGAATCATGTAGCCCTCAGGCAGCATCCAACAGGGGCCTTTCGCACACAGCTGGCTCAGCCAGCCCCAGTGCGTTCACAGCCTCTACTGCTGGTGGATGTGATGTAGGGGCAAGCCGTAAAATTAGCAGAGCCACAGTGCAGCGCTTTCAGGGATAAGCCCCCAAATGAGCAACTTGCCCCTTCCAGAAACAAGCATTTCCGCTCATTTCGGGGCCTGCCCCCAGAAGTGCTACATCGCGGCCGCCAGGAGTAGGGGCCGCTCATGCCCTATGTATCCCATTCCCAACAGTGTCCTGCCCCTTGCTCTCAGCTGTTTTCCCTCTCCCTATAGACTGCCTGCTTGGCACCTAACCCTAAGATGGAAGTTTGCATTGGGAATCTTGATTGCTCTTTGCACCTTGTCTGCTGGAATTTCTCACTATCTGACTATAATCCTGCCGTGTTTGCCTACATCCCATTCCCTACTTGACTGGAATAGTATATAGTGTTTGCTCTACATTCAGGTGACTTGGACAAACCATATAGCTGCTGTGTTCTTCCAGATTCTGTCTCACATTATTTATTTTAATGTATTATATATATATTATAAAAGACTGTGGTATTCCCAAGGTGGCTTACAATGCTTTTATGGATCTGGGAGGTGAAATTATTTTTCCTGCTGTTGGACCCCTTCTTTACAAGGGTGTCCCCTGAAAATAATTACTGATAGGCTGCCACTAGTCAGGATAATCCTCCACGGTGTATTCTGTCCAGCTGAGAAGTGAAGTCCCTTCAGCCCAGCTCTTGTAAAAAATAAACAATAAAAATTGTCCCAAGGCCCAGAAGACCCTTGTGAAAATCCTAAGAACATAAGAAGTAGCTTTGTAGCCATGCAATACTTTTACAAGTTGAAGGCTTTACTGAGAAATCAATTCCCTTTTAAAATATTGCAGCCAAATATCCAAATATAAAAAAGATTATGCAAGTGGGGGCAGGAGAGGTCACACACACCAAATTCCAAATAAAATAAACTAAGTCAACCTACTTCAGCTAGTTACATGTTACCAACTTGCATAGAATCTTAGGTTTCAGAGTATATGCAGAGTTCCTTGTAGAGACGGCTGAAAGAGAGCATCTTGGCCTCCTGATTAGAAGTTACTAGGATGACTACAAGTAGTGAGAACAAACTCACTTTTATGGGAAACTGAGGAGAAAAAGCAGGCCCCTTAGTGAAGACTGACTGACTTGTTTTGTCCAATAGTGTGATATCCTCCATTTCTGATGTCAACAGTCTATCCAGCAAGTCAGGAAATTACTTAGCGGCTGGACCGACTTTCATAAAGACCCTACACTTTTAGAGCTGTCCAATTCTAACTGGGCAAACTATTATAAGAAAGAGCATACATTCTGGGTGCTTATGAAGGAACAAATAGGTGAGATCTGTGTTATTCAGGCATCCCAGCATGATGTCATGCTCTTGGAGGCACTGTTAGCTATATCAGAATTTAGGGGTTTGTCACATACAGTCAGGGCCAGAAATATTGGAACAAGGATAACCATTTTGGCAGTTGGCCTCTGTACACCACCACATAGAAGTTGAAAGGAAACACACCCAGATGGGAGCAAAGTCAGGACTTTCAGCTGTAATTCAAGGGGTTTGACAAAAGTGGGGTACTAACCATTCAGGAAGGACAGCCAGTGGCATGCACACACCCCCATTGTTGGTGGCTCATAAGTAATGGAACAAATGGCTGACAAGCAGCTGCATGACCAGGTGTGGCCTGTTTCCTGGGTACCCCAATATCAAGCAAGCAGAGAAAAGGTTTGGAGGTGGGTGTTACATTCTGAGCGTTACATTTGCATTTGGTAGCTGTTCACTGGAACTCCCAACTTGAGGCCCAAAGAGGTGTCCATGTGAGTGAAGGAGGCCATCATTAGGCTGAGGAAACAAAATAAACCCATCAGAGAGATAGCAAAAACAGTGAGAGTGGCCAACACAACAGTTTGGGACATCCTGAAAAAGAAAGAATTAACTGGCAAGCTCAGCAACAGCAAAAGGCCTGGAAGACCACGGAAGACAGCTAAAGTGGATGGCCGCACAATTCTGCTCATGGTGAAGAGGAACCCTTTCACAACATCTAGCCAGGTCAAGAATGCTCTTGCGGAGGTAGGCATGTCATTGTCAACATCTGCAGTCAAGAGACAGCTTTATGAATGTAAATACAGAGGTTTCACAACAGGTGCAAACCACTGGTAACGCTCAAGAACCGAAAGGCTAGATTAGCCTTTGCCAGCAAACACCTAAAAAAGCCTGCCCAGTTCTGGAATAAGATTCTTTGGACTGATGAAACCAAGATTAACTTGTACCAGAATGATGGGAAGAGAAAAGTATGGAGAAGGAAAGGAACAGCTCATGATCGATCCAAAGCAGACCACATCATCTGTCAAACATGGTGGAGGCAGTGTTATGGCATGGGCATATATGGCTGCCAATGGAGCCGGGTCACTGATGTTTATTGATGACCTGACTGCTGATAAAAGCGGCAGGATGAATTCTGAAATGTATAGGGCTATACTTTCTGCTTAGATTCAGCCAAATGCTGCCAAACTGATAGGACGCCACTTCATATTGCAGATAGATAATGACCCAAAACATACAGCAAAAGCTACCCAAGAGTTTCTGAAAGCAAAGAAGTGGGATGTTCTTCAATGGCCACGTCAGTCACCTGACCTCAACCCCATAGAGCATGCTTTTCACTTACTGAAGACAAGACTGAAGGCAGAAAGACCCACAAGCAAGCAGCAGCTGAAGGCAGCTGCAGTGAAGGCCTGGCAAAGCATCTCGAGGGAGGAAACTCAGCATTTGGTCATGTCCATGGGTTCCAGACTTCAGGCAGTCATTGACTGCAAAGGATTTTCATCCAGGTATTAAAGGCAATCCTTAAGTTTGAAATGATGTTGGTTTGTTCCATTACTTATGAGCCACCAACGATGGGTGTGTGTGTATGCCACTAGCTGTCCTTCCTGAATGGTTAGTGTCCCACTTTTGTCACACCCCTTGAATTACAGCTGAAAGTCCTGACTTTGCTCCCATCTCAGTGTGTTTCCTTTCAAGTTCAATGTGGTGGTGTACCGAGGCCAACTACCAAAACAGTTATCCTTGTTCCAATATTTCTGGCCCTGACTGTATATAGAGAGAGTAAAAATATTTATTAAAGGAATTATAAAACACCTTACATTTAAACAATTCTTAAAATATGTCAATTAAAATAAAATATAATTTCAAATACCTAACAGCAGAAAATGTGGGGCTGCCCTCGTGTGTGGTTCAGAAGCTGCAGCTAGTGCAGAATGCAGCAGCTAGGGTGCTCACTGGGATACCTAACTATGTCCACATAACCCCTGTGTTAAAGGAACTGCATTGGCTGCCTATTAGCTACCGAGCCATGTACAGGGTTACGTTATTATTATATAAAGCTCTAAACAACAGGTTACCTAGCAGACCGCCTTCCCTTATATATACCCAGACAATATTTAAGATCTTCAGAGGAGGTCCTGCTGGTCATTCCAAAATGAACAGTATGTTGCCATGAAGATCCTCGATGGTAGGCCTTCTCTGTAGCAGCACCCACCCTCTGGGAAACCCTCTCCATGCAGTTTGGGAGGCAGAAAATGTAACATCTTTTAAACTCCTCCTGAAAGTGCACCTTTTCACATAGGCTTTCCCTGGGCTGTAATTGCCAATGGGTTTTCCCTGGTATTTTAAACATATTGTGTTTTTTCAAGTTGTATTTTATGGTCTGTTTGTGAACTGCCCAGAGAGCCTTGGGCTCTGGGCAGTATAAAAATGTAATAAATAAATAAATACCACAAAGCATTTTCAATTAAAATCCAGACAGAGCAAATATGTTTTTAACGCCCTCTGAAAAGCCACAGATGGAGCCACCCATCACAGATGGAGGCAGCCACATACAGTATCTCTCAGGAGACAATTCCATAGGGTAGGAGCTATTTTAACAGCCCAAACCTAAACATGTTTAGTCAGGAGTCCCTTTGTGTTCAATGGGACTTGCTCCCTATTAAGTGTGATTAGAACAGCTGCCTTAGACATGAGTAATCTTCTGTGAGCCATTCTAGTATCTAAATACATATGCCAACATCTTGCCTGAATGAAAAATACATGTAATAATACATGTAATTATCTATGAAGTTCAACTTTTTAGATACAGTGCTGAAGTTTACAGAATCAACTGGGAGCCAATTGCAGAAACTGTTCATTCACAGTAGGAGCTTGCATACATATTCTGATATAAAATATCAAAGTAGGCCTAATATTGTATTGATAAAAGGAAGATAAAAGAAGGATGAATCACCTGTTTCAAAGCATTGTGATTACGTGGAAAATTGGCTGCAATCGTATATGCGGCCAAGCCCCTTGATTTCAATGGATTTCTTTCAGCATGACTTTGGAAGGACTCTTTTAGATAAATGGACTTGAATTATATTCAATCTTTAATGAGTCACGCTCTGCCACACTGTATATTGCCCCATGCATTATTTGTTTGAGTTTGTACTAATTTTATGAAAACGTTATTATACTACCCCTGAAAACCTGCATAGGATCTGGCTGGTAGTATTCTTGAGATACAAGGTGCTCTAGATATACAAGCCATGCTGTAAGTTATTTAATAAGACAGCTCTCTGTCTCTTCACTTGTTCCTGCTGCCTTCTGAACAAAGTTGTCTCTCATTTATAGGCAGTTGAACCCGCTCCTTCCTCTCCCTTGTAGTATTTTATTCTTTGTCTTTCTTCCCTAGATATAAGATGGCTGTACAAAACTGTACAAAAAAAAAAATATTGATTTGCCTTCTCTCTTCTCTTGTTTCTTCCTCCTCCTCTTGAGTTTATCTGTACTGTGACTATAGATGTTGGTAACAAAGCTCTTATAACATTCTCAGGACCACTAGTGACAGCATACGATAGCATAAGGTGCAGCATTAGATAGCTTTCCAAGACTGGAGATTCTTGAAAGAAGAATCTTTAAAAGAAGATCCATTCTGTTGAAGGGGCAAGCATTTCGCAGATGGTGATAGCTACTGACTCCAGCTAAGATAGAATATTAGATTCAAGAATGTTTTATTTTTGACCTATTGCTTGGGGTATATTGTGTCATGTTCCATCAATGCATGGTCCATTACACTGTCTGTGATATGGTATACTGAGCACTGGATCTTAGTGTTTTCTTTAATAAAATAACACCAGGGAAATGAGATAAGGACTCATTTTAATGCGCGATAAAGGATGAGGAGGCAGAATTACCAAACATTCATGTTCATACTCCAGTGTTGATCTGGACATGTTGCACATCAAGTAACAGGTAATATAGGATTTATCAAGTGCAGTACCTGTACACATGTAACACTTCTTTAGTATTTCTTATAGTTCAGTGCTTTCCCCTTCGCTTAAGGGCTTTACTACATTAAGCAAAAATTCTGCATCCTTACCGGGACTTTCTTCTTCCAGAGTCTGTCCAGATTTACGATGGGCTCCTTTAGATGGTGATCACGTGATTTGGAATTGAAAACTTCCCTTTTTGGCAGTGCTCTATATGTTCAATGAAACATCACCATCTAGAGGCTGAATTATAGCACTACACTGGCATTACACACTGCCGATATCACACCATTACCTTTTATTACAGCTTATCTCCAATCTTTTTGAAAGTGGGATAAAAGGGGGATAAAGGGGGGAAAGCACGGGAGATGTCCTGGAGGTTGACAGTGTCATGTAAAGGATGTTGTGTAAAGTGATTGGTCACTTCCATGAGTGATCAATTACGAGCATGCAATAAATCATTTGTGTAGAGAAGCTCTAAGTCTGTTATTAGACATATCCAAATCTTTATGCTAGCCACCCAAGATTAGTTACTGATATTACATAAGGTAGGCCTGTCTTGAATTATTGCGTAGTCCTTCCTTGCTTTTAGATGAGCATATATGGAACTAGCTTATCTAGTTGAGTCTCATCAGTGGTACTGTCAGGACAGGATTTGGGGGCTGGAGTCCAGGATGAGTAGCAACCGCCCCAAACACAGCAGGACTACACATTATCATCTAAAGCTTAGGCTGATATACCAACTACACCCTTATCTGGGGTATATAGCCTAGCTATAGCTATCCATGCTCTGGTAACCTCTCCCCTGGATTTGTTGTTGTTGTTCAGTCGTTCAGTTGTGTCCGACTCTTTGTGACCTCATGGACCATAGCACGCCAGGCCTTCCTGTCCTGCACTCTCTCCTGGGATGTGCTCAAGTCCATATTCATTTCATTGGGGATGCTATCTAGCCATCTCATCCTCTGCTGTCCCCTTCTCCATTTGCCTTCAATCTTTCCCAACATCAGGGTCTTTTCCAGTGAGTTTTCTCTTCACATTAGGTGGCCAAAACATTTGAACTTCAGCTTCAGTATCTGTCCTTCCAATGAGCACTCAGGGTTGATTTCCTTTGGATTGACTGATTTGACCTCCTTGCAATCCAGGGGACTCGTAAGAGTCTTCTCCAGCACCACAGTTCGAAAGCATCGATTCTTCGGCACTCAGCCTTCCTTAGAGTCCAGCTCTCACAGCCATACGTTGCTACTGGGAAAACCACAGCTTTGATTATACGAACCTTTGTCGGCAAGGTGATGTCTCTGCTTCTTACTATGCTGTCTAGGTTTGCCATAGCTTTCCTCCCAAGGAGCAAGCGTCTTTTAATTTCATGGCTACAGTCACCGTCTGCGGTGATCTTGGAGCCCAAGAAAATACAATCTGTCACTGCTTCCATTTCTTCCCCTTCTATATGCCAGGAAGTGATGGGGCCAAATGCCATGATCTTAGTTTTTTTAATGTTGAGTTTCAAACCAGCTTTTGCACTCTCTTCTTTCACCCTCAACAAGAGGCTCTTTAGATCCTCTTTGCTTTCTGCTATTAGGGTGGTATTGTCTGCATATCTGAGGTTGTTGATAATTCTCCCGGCAATCTTAATTCCAACCTGTGATTCATCCAACCCGGCGTTTCTCATGATGTACTCTGCATATAAATTAAATAAGCAGGGCAACAATATACAGCCTTGTCGTACTCCTTTCCCAATTTTGAACCACTCGGTTGTTCCATGTCTGGTTCTTACTGTTGCTTCTTGACCCTCGTACAGGTTTCTCAGGAGACAGGTAAGGTGGTCTGGTACTCCCAACTCTTTATGAATTTGACAGAATTTGTTGTGGTCCACACAATCAAAGGTTTTAGTGTAGTCAATGAAGCAGAAATAGACATTTTTCTGGAATTCTCTTGCTTTCTCCATGATCCAGCGAATGTTGGCGATTTGATCTCTAGTTCCTCTGTCTCTTCGAAACCCAGCTTGTACTTCCAGTAGTTCTCGGTTCACATACTGCTGAAGCCTAGCTTGTAGGATTTTGAGCATAACCTTGCTGGCATGTGAAATGAGTGCAATTGTACGGTAGTTTGAACACTCTTTGGCATTGCCCTTCTTTGGAATTGGAATGTAATTTCAGTCTTGTGGCCATTGTTGAGTGTTCCAAATTTGTTGGCATATTGAGTGCAGCAATTTAACAGCATCATCTTTTAGGATCTTAAATAGCTCAGCTGGAATACTGTCATCTCTACTAGCTTTGTTGTTAGTAATGCTTCCTAAGGCCCACTTGACTTCACTCTCTAGGATGTCCGGCTCTTCAGTGACCTCACTATCATGGCTATCAGGGACATTCAGATCTTTCCTGTATAGTTCTTCTGTGTATTCTTTCCACCTCTTCTTAATCTCATCTGCTTCTGTTAGGTCCCTGCCTTCTTTGTCCTTTATCATGCCTGTCTTTGCACAAAAACGTTCCCTTGAGATCTCCGATTTTCTTGAAGAGATCTCTAGTCTTTCCCATTCTATTGTTTTCTTCGATTTCTTTGCATTGTTCATTTAAGAAGGGCTTCTTGTCTCTCCTTGCTCTTCTCTGGAACTCTGCATTCAGTTGGGTATATCTTCCCCTTTCTCCTTTGCTTTTCACTTCCCTTCTTTCCTCAGCTACTTGTAAAGCCTCATCAGACAGCCACTTTGCTTTCTTGCATTTCTTTTTCTTTGGGATGGATTGAGTTGCTGCCTCTTGAACAATGTTACAGACCTCCATCCATAGTTCCTCAGGCACTCTGTCTATCAGGTCTAATCCCTTAAATCTATTCCTCACCTCCACTGTATATTCATAAGGGATATGATTTAGGTCATACCTGAATGGTTTAGTGGTTTTCCCTACGTTCTTCAATTTAAGCCAAAATTTTGCGATAAGAAGCTCATGATCTGAGCCACAGTCAGCTCCAGATCTTGTTTTTACTGACTGTATAGAGGTTCTCCATCTTTGGCTGCAAAGGACATAATCAATCTGATTTCGATACTGACCATCTGGTGATGTCCATGTGTAGAGTCGCCCCTTGTGCTGTTGGAAAAGAGTGTTTGCTATGATCAGCGTGTTCTCTTGGCAAAACTCTATTAGCCTTTGTCCTGCTTCATTTTGTACACCAAGGCCATGCTTGCCTATTAACCCGGTTATTTCTTGACTTCCTACTTTAGCATTCCAATCCACTATGATGAAGAGAGGACATCTTTTTTTGGTGTTAGTTCTAGAAGGTGTTGTAGGTCTTCATAGAACCGATCAACCTCAGCTTCTTCGGCATCAGTGGTTGGGGCATAGACTTGATCTATGTAATCCCCTGAATTACTTCAATGCATTATAGGTGAGGCTGCCTTTGAAAACGGTCAGGAAACTTCAGCTGATCCAAAACAGGGCAGTGAGATTTTTAATGGGGACTGGCCACCTAGATCACATCGTGCCAGTACTTTTCCAGCTGCACTGGCTGCCAGCCCATGTCCCGGCCCGATTCAAAGTGCTAGTATTAATATTCAAAGCCCTAAATGGCTTGGATCCAGGTTATCTGAAGGATCATCTCTTCCCATATGTACCTGCCCAGACTCTAAGGTCATCTTCAGGAGCCCTTCTCCGGGAGCCCCTGCCAAAGGAAGTGAGTTGGGTGGCTACCAGGAAGAGGGCCTTTTCTGCTGTGGCACCCCGGCTGTGTAATGAGCTGTCTAGAGAGGTTTGCCTGGCACCTATGTTGTACTAGGTGAAGACCTTTTTGTTTTCCCAGCATTTTAGCATTGTAGTCTTTTAACTTTGCTGTTTTAAATCTGTTACTGTATTTTAAATCTCTGCATTGCTGCTAGGTTTTATTCTGGTTGTATTTTTATACTGTAATTCTAAGCTTTTACATTTTATACTGTTTTTATTCTGTACTTTATCATTTTAATTTTTGTGAACTGCCCAGAGAGCTTTGGCTATTGAGTGGTGTAGAAATGTAATAAATAAGGAAGGAAGGAAGGAAGGAAGGAAGGAAGGAAGGAAGGACCCTATAAGACTGATATGTCCAGAAACTAAAATTACCTAACTGCACCAGTGAGTTTCATTGGCTCCAACAGCCTCTGTGTATTGTGAGAGAGAGATGAGGGTGGGATAGGGGCGGAAACAAAGGAAGAATAGGTGGTGGCAGGTTGGCCAGTTTGTTTTCCCCTGGCTGTATCTTCTTGGGGCCCCTGTCTCCACCTCCGCCCTAGTTCCTCCTGTCTTGTTCATGCCTTTGCCAATCCCATTGTTCCATGGCTTTACACTTGCCTGTGCAATGGGCAGTTTCAGAGGTGTGCCACTAGTACAGAGTCAGTTTCCTTGTGGGGAAGAGTACTGGCATCAGCTCTCCTGCTATGCATATCTGCAAGCAAACTGCTATGTTGGACATGAACCACCAGCAGGACGCAAGCAAGATCCCAGCAGCCTCAGTTGCCCCCAAAGCAAACAGCTTATGAGCCTCTATTAGGAAATCACTTAGAGATATTGTTAAGGGGTATATAAATGAATAGTTTTTTTCAGTAACCTTCAAGCTTTCTGAAGGCATTTGACTGTCCTAGCTGCTCTTTCTAGCTTATTTTTAACTCTCTCTTTCACCACCTGAAAATGCTTTAATCTAAACCTTAGATTAGTTTTGTGATTTGGAGCGAAACATTTTTTAAAAAAATATCCCTGCTAATACGAATACCGAAGCAAATACACTCCAGTCATTGTTCCCGTCTTGCAGGCTGGAAGGGGCTGCAGCTGGGAGACAATAGGCTTATTACAGCTCTACAGTGTAGTTCACACTGAATACCACTCAGTGCCATTTTTCTTGATAGAAAGTCTGTGTCCATATCAAATAAATAAATAAGTAAATATTGCCGATCAGGTTCTGAGTGGTTTATAACAACCCTGCAGTGTTGTGCAGCTTTGTTGGACAACAACTTTTCAGTGTATTTTGCTGGATGTTGTTTAATAAAGGCTATGACTTTGCCACATGTGTTGTTCCTTTGTTATTACAGCATGCTAGACGGGATCCCTTTCCTGTACCCTAAGATGATCAAGCATCAGAATTGGACTCTGGGTGGGGGATAGGAAGCTTGATGAGCTCAGGGCCAGTTGCCCCTCTACTGTCTGTTCCAGCATGGGGTTGTGTTCTGGATTCAAACCTGGTAACCACTATGTGTGAGATCTGAGTTGTTCCACCAGGTTAGGGCTCCTGCTGCATCCTCTGTGATCCTGGCATATATAACTGGATCCTGAGGCTGGGGTCTCAGGGCAGGGAAGGGGGGGAACAAATGCCCCATGATATATCAGTTTCCTGTGGCAGAGTAAGTAGGGAACTGTTCTGTGGAGCTTGCAGTGTGAGTTTGAGTGAGTCCAAGGATCTCCCCCTCTTTTGCCTCTGACATCACAAGCATGCAAAAAGTGAATAGGGCTTCCTCTTCTTCCTGGTGGCGCAAATTCACTCCTCCTGCTTCCCAATCCCCTGCCCTATGCCATTGGAGGGGAGGGGGAGTCAGGAGAGTTAAATCCCTTGAAAATGCTTGGAAGTTACTCAAAACCACAATAATAGAATGTATAACACAAGTTATGAATGTATACCACCAGTTAGGAAAGGTAGCACCAAGGTCAAGTGGTCTTGGATGGTCAATGAGCAGTGTCAAGGAAGCTATAAGAGAAAGGAAGACTTCCTTCAGAAAATGGAAATCTTGCTCAAATGAGGTGAATCAAAGGAAGCACTAACTTGCACAAAGAAGAAGCAAGCAGACAATAAGAGATGCAAAAAAAGCATTTTGAGGAACATATTGGTACAACATAAAGGCCAACAATAAATAATTCTTTAAATATATAGAATCATAGAACAGTAGGGTTGGAAGGGGCCTATAAGACCATTGAATTCAGCCCCCTGCTCAATGCAGGAATCGAAGTCAAAGAAGCATTCCTGACAGATGGCTTTCCAGCTTCATCTTGAATGCCTCCAGTGTGGGAGAGCCCACTACCTCCCTAGGTAATTGGTTCCATTGCCATATCAGAAGCAGGAAACCAGCTATGGAAGCAGTTGGATGTTGGATGACAACAGAGTTAAAAGAGTAGTAAAAGAGGATAAGAGGATAAGCAGAGAATCTGAATGAATTCTTGTCATCTGTCTTCGCTGCAGAAGACGTAGGACATGCTGGTCTGATCCAGCATGGCTCTTCTTAAGTTCTTATGACCAGTTGCAGAAAAGGTGCTGACCTAGGGACTGAGAAAACTAGGAGTTCTGCCACAAAGACCTGAGATACATGTTGGAGCCAGCAGGGGAACAGGGGGGATGGGGGACAAGCCATGGCAAGCCACAGGGTGCCCAATCGTCTGTTGGGTTAGTGAGCGAACAAGCAACCTATGATGGTTTATTTGCAGGGTCACTTAGTGTGACGTATGACCCCCCCCCCACCACCCTTTCTGTTTTTGCTGCAATAGACTAACACATAGCTGCCCCTCTGGAGATTACACAAAGACAGATAGTGTTACACAGATCAAAGTGATTGAATTAACACATTTCTCTAACACATTTAAAAAAAAAGAATTCAAGGTGTTCCCTGCTCCCTTGGTAAGCTGTCTTCTCTGCATTGTTGATTGTATTTGATGTTTAAGATTCTTGGCTGAAGATTATACAAAGGAAAGATTGCACTTGGCTCCTTGAACTCTTGTCAGTCTTGAGAAATCATTGTGGAATCATGGTATGAATTTCAAATTGCTAATGAACATTTCATCCATTCAGAAATGTGGGGCAATATTTATTTTCTTCTATGATAGAATGTCTCCTGTCTTTTCATTTGCAGTTAAATTACTGGGCCGGCAACATCTGAACTGTGTGTAGCTGACATCTGCTACAGGCAAGAAAATTCATTTTCTGTCAACCATGGAAACTCACTTAAGAATCTGAAAGTCAAGTTGCATTATTTCGGGCTTAGACAATACCTGCAAGTGAGTGACATATTATATTTGGAATGTACACAACCATCCTATTTATAATACATGAGCCAGAATAAAATCCAATTTTTCCTGTTGTAGCGTAGGTCAGCAGAACTATGTCAAATAAGGTTTCAAGCTAGAGTCACTGATAAGAGGCCATATGAAGGAAGTGCTGTCTCAGGCTCACAATATCTTCTCCATGCCTGTATTTTCTAACTGGATGTTTGTGACCATCTCTTCACCTGGGTGCCCTTCTACCTTATGGTTTCTACATCACTTGCAGGCAGTAAGCACCATGGAAGATAAAAAGCTAATTTTATAGGTATATGTGTGGGTCATTAATCTGAGGATTGAGTTAAGAGTGGTGTATTCTGTATAGGGAGACTAAAGGCTGCTAGCATTTTTATTGACCAAGTACCAGCTGAAGTGAATTACAGTATAATTTCCCTCTTCTATAGACTTTTGCTGCCAAAGGAATACCCACTAATTTATTATCAAAGTCATAGCAGTAACAAATGGAAGAGAATGGGAAGGCTGCGCTGAATATACCAAAATAAACAAGGGCTCTGAAATAGTATATTATGGTGGCTCCAGCTTTGCATCAGCCTTATAAAATAGAACAAAAGTGATGAAGTGCAAAGAAGCATAAAAGGAAACAGCAATAACTGCATTCTAACTATGGCTAATTTAGACCTTATTGGTAATGATTTGTGTAGTGTTCCTCTGTTGCTGATGCAGCAAAAACAACAAGGAGTCTTGTGGCTCCTTAAAGACTAATTAATTTATTCTGGCATAAGGTTTTGTGGACACTGTCCACTGTGATACATCTGATGGAGTGGACAAAGTCCATGAAAGTTTATGGCAGAATGTGCCACAAGACACTTTGCTGTTTGGGGATAATAATAGAGCTATAGTTATTTCTATAGTGGTAATACGTTCCTCCTTTCCACTTCCTATTGATTGCTCAAATCCCTGTTTCTGTTGCAGCTTTAATTCACCTGCTTCTGTCTTCTAGGACCTATGCCTTGGAGTATTTGTAATGGTATAGCTGTTCAAATCATCCTATCATCGCTGCAACACCTAATGCCATGTCCTTATCTAGGTTGCACTGGCGTAGCAATTGGTGAATCCCATTTGTAAATATGTATGAGTTGGCACAGCAGGTCATAAGATTTTGCTGTAAGTACATTAACAAGAGGCTCTTTTTATTTCACAGAAACTTTGTGTCATTGACAAACACATTTTTAAGACAGGTGTTTGTCCTTTGGCAAGAGCTTGTTTTGGCACATTCAGACATAATACTTATTATAATTATGATGCAACCAGAACAATCCAACATTCTGTGCATACGATACTACAGAGCTATTTGTACTATAATATTGGAAATGTGTGTATGAAATATACATTGACTTCTGTTTTACTTTGCCTAGGCTGTAATTGTTTCCTCTGTGGATTGCACAGAGAAAGGTAGAGGCAATGCAAAGCAATCTATCACTACCAAGCTACAATCCTATGTATATTTTTCTGGGAATAAATCCACTCAACACAGTGGGATTTACTTTCAAGTAAACATGCAAAGAATTGCAATAAACCAGGTGTTTACTGAATAGGCTTTCCTAATGTAAGAGGTTACTAACATGCTTCAGCGAGAAACCACCCTTCTGTGCAAACAACTTGGAAGAAACGAAGGAGAATGTGGGTGGAAGGGAGCACTTGTGTTTCTTATATAGTCCAGCATTGTTACCATTTATGAGTTTAACATGCCTTATGCAACATGAGTTGGCTTTTATTAAAACATATCAGGAAGCAAATGTACACATTAAAATCTCAACTTTCTTGGTAAAAATAGCTTTCAAGAAAAGTGTAGCAATAAACCTTGTGAAAAGAGTAATAATAATATAAGCCCAAATGTGCATATCAGCAGCCTAATACAGGAACTTGGGATGTGGCTTCAATACTTTCCAAGCCAGGTTTAGGAAATGCTGATCAAATTTGCAGATGACACAAGATTGGGCAGGATAGCTAATACCTTGGGAGACAGAAACAAAATTCAAAGTGATCTTGATAGACTGGAGCACTGGGCAGAAAACAACAGAATGACATTTAATAGGGATAAATGCCAAGTTCTGCACCTAGGAAAAAGAAACTAAATGCACTGTTGCAAGATGGGGGATACTTGGCTCAACAACACTACAAGAGAGAAGATCTTGGAATTGTTGTCGATCACAAGCTGAATATGAGCCAACAATGTGATGTGGCTGCAAAAAAGGCAAATGCTATTTTGGGCTGTGTTAATAGCTTCCAAATCCCGGGAAGAATTAGTTCCCCTCTACTCAGCACTGGTTAGGCCTCATCTGGAGTACTGTGTCCAGTTCTGGGCACCGCACTTTAAGACGGATGCAGACAAGCTGAAGAGGGTTCAGAGGAGGGCAACAAAGATGATCAGGGGGCTGGAAACAAAGCCCTATGAAGAGAGACTGAAGGAACTGGGCATGTTTAGTCTTGAGAAGAGAAGACTAAGGTGAGATATGATAGCACTCTTCAAGTACTTGAAAGGTTGTCACAGAGAGGAAGGCCAGGATCTTTTCTCGATCATCCCAGAATGCAGGACACGGAATATTGGGCTGAAGTTACAGGAAGCCAAATTCCAGCTGATCATCAGGAAAAACTTCTTGACTGTTAGAGCAATTTGACAATGGAACCAATGACCTAGGGAGGTGGTGGGCTCTCCCACACTGGAGGCATTTGAGATGAGGCTGGACAGCTGTATGTCAGGGATGCTCTGACTTGGATTCCTGCAATGAGCAGGGGGTTGGACTCGATGGTCTTATAGGCCCCTTCCAACCCTACTATTCTATGATTCTATGAATGTCCTGAATTACAGGGTGGGAAAAGAGGCCTACTTTGGTGTATTGTTCTGACATAAACCAGTTCAGTTTATGAAACTGGCAAATACTTTCTACACTGTGATGTTTACTTGGTGGGTCCTCTGTCATGGAACTCAAATAAGTGTGTATGCGTTTGATGGGACTCCGAAGTAATGGTGAGTATCTGGCTTGGAGGAGATGGATGGTCAGGATTCAATGTGTGACAGACCTCAGCCAAGGCATCTATTTTCATCAGGACTTAACCTTAACCTTGGAATTTATGAAGTACGAATAGATGAAAGTGTCCCCGAGCAAGTGCAGAGTGTCCTTCCATTACCACTGACTGACAAGTGTTTCTAAAATGGAGAAGAGTTTCCAGACATACCTGACCACCACCTCTGTCTCATTCTGTTTTTTCCAATGACATTAAATGGGCATGATATACAATGCCAAATAGTTTTCTGCAAGTAAAACATAGTGTTGCAGCCCTCTTGAGTTGTGCACTGTTGCACTAGAGACATTTTTCCTCTATAGAGAAGGCGGTGAGCTTCTGCTTTAGATGGAACTGTGCTTTTCCAATATGAAACAAGAGCCTTTTTTTGACCAATACCAATATAGATTCTTGTCAACAGTGGGTAGTGTCAGCCTCATTTGTACCCAACGGTGTCAGATGCTCTAGCCCCTTTCTTCCTCACTGCAGGGACTTTGGTGTTCCTTAATGCCACCAGTTCTATGAACTACAGACAGTCTATGAGAAACTCTGAAAAATATCTTTGCTATTGTTCCTTTCACCACCACCATCAGGTGGTGGTTGCAAGCAACAATAATCAAGAATGTTTTTAAAAGGTCCCCCACAGTCAGCAGTTCATAGAATCCTCTTCATGCAGAGTGAGAGGCGTAAATTGTATAAGAAATATGAAAAAAAAAACCTGAAACAAAACAGGGTTAGAAACTCTATTTTGTTATTGCGCCAAAAGCAACCAGGAGTCTTGCAGCACCTTAAGATAAACACATTTACAACATAAGCTTTAGTGGATAAGTGTCTACATCAATACATGTATTATTATGTTATGTAACCCTGCCAACTGGCTAATACAGGTCACAGATTAGTTTAGATATTTTACCTTGTGTGGCTCTAAAATTATAAAGTTGCTTCAAGGGGGAAAAAACAGACAGATCAAATATTCAAAGACGTATTTTATCAGAAATGTGTAAAACAAAATAAGCAACAGTACAATTCTAGTTTCTTCACTATTCCTCCAAGAGAATACACTGCACACAAACAGAAAGGGTGCGTGTGGAATCCAGCAGAGCAACAAAATACCCCCCCCCCCCAATGCTTTAGAAGTCCTCAGCCTAATATAAATCATCTTCTTCCACTGACATGCAGAAGAGGGTGCCTCTTGCTTGTACTGCAGCTTGGGCCTGTAATCTGTAAAATTAGGGACAAGTCTCAGTAAATAAATCCCAGGCCACAGACCTGTGTGGAGTTTCTCCTGCTGCTGGCTGGGCTGACTGAGGTATTCTGCCCCTCCTACAGGTGATGACATGGAAGCAGCTTCAGCAGGGTTACACTCAGTTGGCATGTATGGATGTATCGTTATATGGGGCATAAAAGGTGGAGTTAAATGGCAGCGAAATGCAAAACAAACAGCCCATGACAACTCAGCTGGAGCTTTGAGTATTTTCTTAAGCAGGAAATGTATACAATATGACCAAACTAGCTCACAGTTCCAAAATTAAAACAAAGACCTCTTCTCCTACAGCTCTAATTACTCTTGTGAATAGCAACTTAAGGTGCAATCCTATGCATGTTTAGACTCCTGCAGCTCCCAGTTGTAGGTCGTTTTTTCTGTCTAAACATGCATAGGATTGCACCCTAAAACACATAAACCCATCTTTCTTCAGTAGACAGTATAATCTTGTCTCAGTGATGCAACCTTCAACTTTGATTTAGTCAGAATCTATTATTTAACAATAGACTTTGTTGAGAGAAATTCCTATCATCTTGTAAGCTTTTTCAGGTGCAATCCTATTCAGATAGGCGGCCGCCTCCAAACTAGGAGGCGACCGCCTATCCAAAGCAGGGCAGGAGAAGCACAGAGGGGATCGTTCCCTCCGTGCTTCTCCTGCCCTGCATTTTCAGTTAGACAGAACGGGGAAGGAGGCTGCTGTACGACACATTGGATGTGTCGTACAGGCGTTTCTGCCCTCCCCACCCCGGAACACCCCCAACTATGCCCCCTTTGGGCCGCTCTGCGCACCTTTTGTGAGGATGGGGCTGTTCCGCTCTGCCTTAGAGGCAGCATGGAAGTGGGTGGAGGTCGGTTCCTGGATAACATGATAACCTATGGCTGTCCAGCTGCTGTCTAGCAGCCATAGGATTGCTGCCTCCGTGTCTAGAGACTTCTGGTTTAGGACAGTCATGCAAGCATTTTAGACTTCAAATATAATCCACATCCATCCTCCTATATTCCCACATGTTATTCTCTCTGTTACTTAGCAGATCTCCAAGAGTAAGACAACCTCTTGAACTCACCATGCCTCAGTCATGTCTTACGGGAGTGATGGATCATACAGCTTAAGAGTACACCACAGCAACTCCTATATATTATGTTTATGCCCATTATAAAAAGCAGTTGTACAGACTGTTGGTACTGCAATCTGTCCCTGGTGCAATCTGTTGATCCGAGCCTTTAGGTATTGTTTGTTAGAAGCCATATTTCAGATAACATTCAGTGTGACCATTGGTCTGTTATTTTATTGGCCTACTAAGCACTTTAAAAATACTCATTACTTCATTGGAAATCCTCCATGCCAGTTTTAACGCTGCCTGTTTTATTTCAATGTTTGTATTAACTCCTATTACCTTCCACCATTGTTGCCCCGCACATGGAGGAGTCTAAGTCTGCAATCGGGAACCAGAAGTCTCTGTATCGCATCTGCCGCCCTTTGACAAAAACAACACGCCTCCCGACAGCGCCGCTTCTGGTTGGCTTGGACGGCTGCATGTAAACTGAACAGCGTTCGCTTATTGGTTAGATTTCGTCTGAGGGCGGAGCCTGAGGGGGGAGTAGGGTAGACCGAGGAGATATAGCAGCGCTAGCCGCCGTTTGCCTCATAGCGCGAAAAGGATTGAGCGTGTGGAGAGCGTGCTGGCGGGACGGGGAGGGCAGCCCAGGGGGGCAGGCGGTAGCAGCTGGGGCTCCTCGGTGTGCGTTTTCGCGACGAGACAGCGGCCATGCTGTGTTATGTGACCAGGCCGGACGCGGTGGTGATGGAGGTGGAGGTAGAGGCCAAAGGCAACGGCGACGACTGCCTCAACCAGGTGAAGAGCCGCGCGTTCGCTTCCTCGCCCCCCCCCCCGTTCCTGAACGGCCGTTGAGGCGGCTCGAGCCCCCTGACGGGGCTGCTCTCGCGTGTTCTCCCCTTGACTCGAGATCCGACGTCCAAATGACATTCTCCGCCCTCTCTCTCTTCTCTGTCCTCCGCCCCGGCCGCTCGTCACGCTCATTCACACGTTCACAAACGCTGCTTCGGAGCGAGGGCTGGCGGGGAGCCGCCGCCTTTCCCCATGTTCAGCGGAGCGGGCAGAGAGTAGCTCAGGATGAGGCCGGGGGAAGGGGAGACGTGGGCAGGGGAGAGAACGGCCTCCGAGCCGCGCAGCCTGCAGCGTCGCCACTGCTCCTGCAGCCTCCCGCGCGTGGCTGCTGAGCTGCCCACGCACACCCCGCGACCGTGAAAATTCCCCCAGAGCTCGTGTTAGCAGCGCCAGTCACGTGGCGCTTTGCGCGGGGGGCGAGGGTAGCGGCGAGTGGACTGCTGCCGCCCCTTTATCTGTGCGCCAGGCTGATGGGCTAAGCGTTATGCTCGTTGGAGGGAGCGTGGTAACCAGGCACTTGGGAGCTCTCGGGTTCGTTGGTGTAATGTACCTGCCATTTGTGATCGTGGTAATACTGAACTGTCTGACTTATGTGTTCATATGGAGAAATCTTTGGTTTTATGCATTACTCGGGCTGCATCCATTGTTTGTGCTCATTTAACCCTGTGCATTGGCCCAGATGTTCAGGCTTTCTTAGTAGGGGAAGAAAACCGAAGTGGCTATTGTACAGTTTCCAGAAAGGTATCCCTGTTAGTCTGTTGGAAGCAAAAACAACGAAGAGTCTTGTGGCAACTTAAAGTCTAGCAAATTCATTTTGGTATAACCTTTCATGGACTACAGTCTGTTGAAGAGCTGGATTGTTCTTTGCTGAAAGCCATATGCATGATCTGGCTTGCTCATTTTTGGGTGCACACTTGGGTGTGTTGATGTGTATACTAGTACAATTCTAATTCCAATTGGAGTATTATTGTTTAGGTAGATTTCCTAGATTAATTGTTTAATTAATCTTCTTGGGTACTTCTTGGGTCATTACATTAACTTTTATTATTCAATTTTTAATCATAGGTTTGCAGACGGTTGGGGATTATAGAAGTCGATTACTTTGGACTCCAGTTCACAGGTAGCAAAGGAGAGAATTTGTGGTTGAATTTGCGAAACAGAATATCCCAACAGATGGATGGTCTGCCTCCTTACAGATTGAAGTTGCGTGTCAAATTCTTTGTGGAGCCACATCTCATCTTGCAAGAACAGACAAGGTAAGAGAAAATGACCCCCCCCCCCACACACACACACAGTGACATTTGTTTTATGTTTCATTTGTGTAATATTTTGAAGATATGCTACACAGCATAACTTTGGCCTGTGACTTTCAGTATGCCTTTAATGTGAATCTCAAGTTCTGATCTTACTGTAAAATAGCATTTATTATGATGAAAAACTATTGTAATAATTAACGTCCACATATGGAACCTGATAATGACTCCTGTCATTAAAGAAGTAATTTTACAAGTGGAAGAAACATGAGGTATTGGTTCCAATGCCCGATAGTAACCTCTTGGTAGTGTTATTGCAGGTCATTTTAAATTGTTCATACCAGGAAACTGTTCCTCCAGTGTTTCAACTTACAAAACTCCTCCTTTTAATCTGGTATCATATTTCAGTAAAGTTTCAAGTGACTGTAGGCCCTATTTCAAACCACAAAGAGAAAACAGCTAGTTTTTCTTCCTTGGGAAATACATAATTTAACACAATATGTATCTTAATCCTAAAGTTAAATTCATGCACTCACAAAAACTTCTAAAACACACTTGGAACACAACATTTCTTCACTGCAGTGCCTCATTCATAGGATGAGAGGGCTGCTAATATTTTAGGGACTGGAATGTGTCTGAAATATCTGTAAATCTTAGATGTACACTCATGTTTTCAACAGCATTTATTGTAAAAGCTTCCTTTACATGTGATGGAAGAGTATTTCTTACATGAATTCCTTTGCTTAATGTTTTGCTTGTAAGAATATAACACTGAACAGTTCAACTTGGGGAATTATTTTCAATGCTGTTGCAGTTCGTTGGAGCTCTGCAGGGCCTGACTTACAGCTGGCTGGGCCTGTTAAATCTTTCCACTGACATGCAATATGTTGGGTTTGTTCTGTGAGTACAATTACACCAGGATAATTTATGTCCCGTCACATGTAAATAAATCAACAGTCTTGTGGCCTGCTTTAAGAGGCTATGGGTATTATCCAATTGTGCCCCAGCACTATGCTAATGACATGTTGCACAATGTAACTGTTACTTACTAGGGCAATGCTGAAAAGCAGCGATTTGCAATTGCCCTAGCAAATGCAAGTTAAGTTGCTTGTACTAGTGGTTTATGTTAGTGTAACATCATTAGCACAGATGCTGTGGCACAGTTGGGATACTATCCTATGAATGCTCTCTAGCCCCAGAAAATGAGACTACAGGTAAACCAGCACCCTGTGTGTGTTCTTTCAGGATTTAAGTGTTAATGCTAGTATTTTCTCCTTATTTATTTGGTGTCACTGAAAAAGAATAGGCACACGTTCCTGACAGTACTGAAAGGATCCATTTTCTTGCACTTGCATAATCTAATTCCTTGTCTACCCAGGCAGTGTACTGATACAGCATAAGATTATTCTCAGCACTTGCAGTATCAGCCATTGTGTGAATATGTACTATATTGAGAAGCTTTGTATATGTGAGGGATTCACGAGATGGCTGGTGTGGCATATTCTTTAGTGTAAATTCCAAAGGTTCAAACCTAGACCACTCTGCACATAGCTCTGAATTATGTTAGGTTTTGAAGGTGTAATGGTCTGCTTTGATTTGGCTTAACGCATGAAACTGATTTTAATATGTGTGGGAATGTGACATTAAGTATGAAGCTTTGATTAGCTTTCTCCTGTTTAACTGGATAAGCTGAATGAAACCTTGCTTTCCACTGTTGCAAATAATCACTATTAAATTTGCCTCTATTCTACTATAGTAATGTACAGCCCGGGGGGGGGGGGGGGGATTAAAACTGTGTGCCAGCTGAAATTTCAGGAGTATGTGCAAGGTTCAAATGTTTCAGTACTTGAAGCTCTTACAGTACTCATGACTACTGAACAATTTGCTATTGAAAATATTTAAGGGTGTTGCCCTGATTCTCCCCCCCCCCATTTTAAAATAGATGATACTGTGGTTTTAGGAAAACATCTGTAGAATTAGGGAAAATAGCTGACTTCTGTTGGCTGGCTTTTCCTTCAAGGAACTTAAGACAGCTTACAGGGGCTCGCCAATTACATTTGTTTTTAAGTAAAACAGGATAGTTATTAAAAAAAACCCAGGGGTTCAGAAATCAACTGTAATGTGAAAGTTGAAAATCAAAACTTGTTCTGGGTGTGGCTCTTTCTGTATTTGTTAAAAGTTTGGCTTCAATTAAGGATGTATGGCTCCTGCTCCAGAGAAGCAACAACAATGTTACTGTAGGTCATTGACTGAAAGTAACCCTTCTTAATAGCTGCTGGGCTGTTCTAGGAAATCAGTGACTGCTGCATTGGAAGAAAGCCAAGTTTCTGGAGATTCAACTCCTGATTGGTCTGCAACAGTTGCCTCTGAGCAGAAAGTTCTGCTTTTGTGGTTGAGGCTTTTCGTGAAGCAAGTAATAATAGCTCTAAACTTTGGTAGCCTTCTGGAATACAAGCAATGTTGACATTAAGTAAACAAGCTTAAACGCTTATATTAGATTTTAGCCAGGTTCTAGCATTAAAATTCCTTTTTCAGTTAAGCAGTTAGTTTTGCTACTGAAATAACTAACTTTTTTATAATGACTGATCTGAGAACTAAGTATGACAAAAGCAAACAAATGTTGATTTTACATTATAGCATTTGTTGAATTAGTTGTTTAGTTTTCCTCTTATTTGAAGATGTAAAATCAGAATTTTTGCCTGCCTGGTGGACTGTTCTGAATTTGCAGCTTGGTTTCAGGCAACACTAGTTTCATTAAACATTTGGATACATGAGGTATTTCTCACTTATAATTCATAATCTACATATATGGACACTGAACTAGATTGCTTATCTAGGTGTAATAAAATCTAGTGGCTTTTGATGAGACTGGTGCTGAATGCATCTAACTGTATGAACCAGAGTTGAACAGCCGCTGGTAGCCTTTCCCCTAATTAATCAACAATGTTGCACAAAGTCTGGGAATCTTGTATGCTCTGCAGATGTGTTTAGTATGACGTGGCTAAATGGTATTATAGACCACAGACCTATCTCCTTTTCATCTTGCACACTGACCTAGATAAATTAAGGCTACTTCACATTCTTCCTCTCTTCCTACAGTGATATATTCTCTGTTTTCACCACATGCTTGTGGCATTCTGCTAGAATACTAGAGGCCTAGTTGTCTCAAAGCCTAAACATTTGGTGCAGGTATCACTTTTGTATTGCAGTGGACTACACATGGTTTTGTTTTTATTTACAAATATTGGGCAGTATCTAATACTGCCACTGTGCTCTTGCTGTTTCTATTGCACTAGCAAGACCCACTGCTTGCACAACAGGAACTAGCAGTTCAGACAGCACTCCTGGAAATGCTCATTTCCAGAACAGGACAGGTCAGCAGAGCTCCCTTCTGCAAGCTCCACTGACCTGTCCCTTGTCAGAAATTTGGGTTTCACTCATTTTCGATTGCTCCATGATTTGCTAACTTCCCATTGTGCTAGCGGTGGGTTGTATCGGTGCATAGGCAGTGTTGGATACTGCCCGTTGAACAAGACAATATTCAGAAATACATTCATAGTAAAATTAAAATGTTAAGTAGCTAATTTATAGACTAAACATTAGACTATATCAGCAGACAGCAGCAATACAGGGGCTTAAACTTGAAATGCTGAGCAAGCATGAAGAGATGCAGATGATTTGTCCTGTATAGCTGAATTGGTGTGAGACATAAAAATACCAATTTTGATGTAATGGGGATCAGGCTCACTTTTCCGTTCTGAGAATGTACTTGTTAAACAATCTGGATACTTACTCATTGCAATTTCATCGCAGTTCTGTGGCCAGGGATTTAAAGAACCCTGTTCATGACCAGAAAGCACTACTATAGGAGGGGAGACTGGCAATTTTTCTCCCAACTGAATCCACTTGCACCATGTCACATCCTGCTCTGAAGGGTCTCCCAAGTTTCAGAGTGTGTGTACAAGAGGGCTAAGGAGGAAGAGGGAAGAAAAACCTCAGTATGCACATACCATTCTGCATATGGCTCTTCTGGATCCCATCCTGCGTATTTTGAACTCATGGGTTGGATCCAGACTTAGAATATATTGATCTCAGTCGGTCTATTCTGAGTCTGAATCCAACACTGGGCAAGTTCAGAGCATGGGGGCCAATGGCAGTGTGGAGCCACGCCATGGAGAGGGTTGGGGAAACAGCGGGTTGCCCCCTTCATGACGATGCAACCATGCTGAACAGCGTGGTTTACCTACCCTCCCCAAAGCGCGCGCGCGCGCGCACACACACACACACACACACACACACACCGGAGTCTTCCCAGCCCAGCAGCCACACATCCCAGTGGCCACCATGGCGGGAAAGCAGCTTCACCAGCTGTTGCTAGGTGATCTTGGCCATAGAGATCCACTAAATGGAGCAGAGTAGCAGTGGTGCTTCCGGCTGCTCTAAGTTTCCATCTCTGCGCTTGGTCTCAGTTACCCCTGTGTGCTTGCCACATGACACAGTAAGCCACCACAGGGCCATTTACCCCTACTGCAGTGCATGGGTTGTGAGGATGGGTAATTAACCCAGCATGGGTGGCCTATCCAACATGACACGTTAACGCCTCGTGGGTCACTCCTGGAACTTGCCCACTATGGCTTAGCGTGTCGTGTGAACCCAGCTTATGATTTGGTTTGCATGTAACAATTGCCCATGGGTTGTTTAAACTGTGGGTTGGTGGGACTGAGTGAGTGTGCTACTGCCTGACTACTTGCTGCTTCTGCTTTAGTAAATAACCCAGGCTTGTACTCCATGATGTCTAAACCCGGCACTCTGGATTGTTGAGGGGAGCAACACAAAGTTTTAACCCAACAATAGCCTGTGTTTTGTTGTTGGGTTAAAACTCTGGATTGTTTCTCCCTCAACAACCCAGAATGCTGGATTCGGATGTCACAGAGTACATCCTGGGTTGTTTAACCAAGCGGAAACAGTGAGCGATCATGAGGCATCAAGCTCACTCGCTCCTGTGCAGTCCCAACTACCCATGGCTTAAACAACCCATGGTCTATGTTTTCTATTTTCCTGGGAAATGATTGAACATATAATGTTATTGACAGTAGTATTCTTTGTGCAGTGTCTGACACCTACCAGAGACAGAGTGAGTTTGTTTGTTTGTTTGCTTATTTATTGTATTTATATCCCGCCATTTTCCTCTTGCAAGGAACCCAAGGTGGCATACATATTCCTCCTCCTCCTCTCCATTTTATCCAAACAACAACAACCCTGTGGGGTAGGTTGGGCTGAGAGTCTGTGACTGGCCCAAAGTCACCCAGTGAGCTTCCATGACCGAGTGGGGACTAGAACTCATATCTCCTGACTCCTAGTCCAACACTTTACCCACTACACCACACTGGCTCTTATACTTTCATTCCTATATATAAGTATAACCAACGTTAGCCAGAATATTCATGAGTTGTCCAACTTCAAAGTTTATTGTACTAGCCAACAGCCATGGCAAATACATCAAAGAAAGAGAATGTACAGAAGCGCAAAAATTTCAACATTTTGAAATAGTACAGATGAATTGTGAGTTACCAGATATCATGTGTTTAACATTTGTAATACACTGACATTAAAAGTTTCAGTGGTGCTTCTAATTTGGTGTGCAAGAAACTCATGGTCTCTCACGATATATTTGATAGAATATTAGGTTTGTAAAAAATTTCTTCTTCCCTTTGTTTACATTTGGAAACTACTCGGTATAGGCAGTATCTGTATAAAAGCTTGAAGGCTGATGATTTTCAGCCAGCTGCGCTCTGTTTGCATTGAATCAGTAATGCAGTTGTAATGGTGGGACAGCTCATATCTCTGCCTTTTTTAACCTTAAACTTTCTAATTCTATATGTGTTTTTAACCATTGAGTTGGATTCAGTCTTTTTTTATACTTGGAGTAGACCCAGATAAATTAATGGGATTATTTATTTATTTATTTATTTATTTATTTATATCCCACCTTTTTCCCAATACAGGGACTCAAGGCAGCTTTACAAAATTAAAACTTGTACAATTAAAATCTATAAATAGAAGTATAAAAAAGTTAAAAATATAATTAAACCATCAATAATATTAAAATTGTATAAGATATCAAAACGTTAAAAGACAACAAGAAATATACTATCCATCCATTATATTCTCACAGGTCCAGACTAGTGATCCCCAAAGGCCTGCTGGAACGAAAAAGTTTTTACATGCCTGCGAAAGCATGCCAAGGAGGGTGCCACTCCTGCATCCCTGTGAAGGGAGTTCCAGAGCCTTGGGGCAGCCATGACTAATTTAAATACTATTTAGGTCCTCTTGGTTTCAGTGAGTTTACTGTAAGTGGATTTTCAGGGGCCATAACTCCGTCAATTTATTGCGGTTCTATTTTTTACTATCAGTCACCACCATTCTTCCATTACCACTGTATCAGTAGTGTGAAGACAGAAGTTAAAACATTTTCATGTAGAAATACATGTTTATTTTCTGTAAACAAACTTTAGAATGAATACTTAAATTTTAATGCTTTAATACTGTCTCTGTATTTTAATTTCTCAAAATGAATCAGTCTTTCACTTGTTTTAGATCACCTTAGTATTCTGTAGTTTTTTTTTCCCCATTCTTTCAACTAGGAAAATCAGCAGATATTGTGTAAAATTAATAAGCAGGAACAGAACTATTTATATCACATGTTGAACAAGTTTTTACATTTTCCAAAATCTGACTTTCTGCATTAAAACATTAAAACATTTAAACTTATTTCCTTTTTAGGCACATTTTCTTCTTGCATATAGAGGAGGATCTTCTGGCTGGTAATCTTCAGTGTTCTTCTGAGCATGCAATTGAACTTAGTGCACTGCTTGCCCAGTTGAAGTTTGGTGATTATAATCAGAATACTGCCAAATATCATTATGAAGAGTTTTGTGCAAAGGAGCTTACAACTGCTATTTTGGACAGGTAAGAGGGCTTGTTTCTTAAGGAGGAACATGGCAGAAAACCTGTTCAAATGCACATCAGTGGCAAAATCATTGTAATTGCACATTATAGTTTTTACGTTTGCAGATTTGATGTCCGCGCAGTATTCATTAGATTTAAGGGTGCTCATTTTTGTAGCTATTTGTTTCTAGTGTGTTACTGTAACAGAGAACATATTATCTCAGATTCTTAGCATGATGAAATAAAATATTAAGAGTAATCCTGTGGCTGCTAGACACTATCTAGAGGGCCATAGGATATGCTGATTTCCGGGAACCCACCTCTGAGCCTGCATTCTGAGGTCGGTTCCCGGAAACCTGACCTCCCCCCTTTGTCTGCGCTGCCTCAGAGGCAGTGCAGAAAAGCCCAGTCCTCCGAACTCTCAAGAGAAGCGACTGAAAAGGAGCGGGACTGGGGGGCATTCCAGGGCAGGGAGAGTGGAGCTGTGCACATCCAATGTGCTGTATAGCAGCTTCCTCTCCTAGTCGGCCCCCCTGCCGCTAGACAGCTGTTTTTGACTGTCTAGTGAAAAATAGCAAGGCAGGAGAGGTGCAGAGGGAATGATCCCCCCGTGCCTCTCCTGCCTTGCTTTGGATAGATGGTCACCTCTGAGGTTGGAGGTGGCTGCCTATCTAGTTAGGATTGTGCCCTAAAAGATGGCCTAGTTTCATTGGGAGAATTAGCATGTGCTTAATTCTCCAGTTGAGTTGAGTACGACTTTTTAAGTATGAGATCACTTTTTACAGTTCAACAGATATGTACTCATCTCAGTTCTCTTAAAAGGGACCTAATTTTATGTTGATCCTTGTATCAACAAATGTTTAATTAGTTATAAACTGATTCTAAATCCTAAACTACACAGAAAACCTTAAGCTAGATACATTAAAATTAGGGCAAGAAACTACTGGAATATGTACTATCTATTTTTTAAAGCTGTAAAATTAATAACATTTGAGAAAACATTGTTGAGAGCCAGTATATAAATCTTCTAAATAAAATAATAAAAATAAAAAATTAACTGTAGAGAATGAATTTGTCTTTAAATACCATATCACGACACATTCATCTGAATGATTAATCTCTCATTTCTTGCTACTCTACAGTATTACTGCAAAGCATAAGGAACTTGAAGGCCTCAGCCAAGCTTCAGCAGAATATCAAGTTTTACAGATAGTGTCAACACTGGAGAACTATGGAGTAGAGTGGCATTCTGTCAGAGACAGCGAAGGGCAAAAACTTTTTATAGGTGTTGGTCCTGAGGGTATTGCAATATGTAAAGATGACTTCATTCCTGTCAACAGGTAAAAGATCCATTTGAATTTTTTTTACCTTATCAAGGCTCAGATGTGTGGTGGCTAGTGTAACACTGGTACAGAACCATCTCTAGCTTTGAATGTACTATTGCTAAAACACATTATTTCATTCAAATGTATTTTTCCAAAAAGAAATGTGAATTCTCCAAATAGCTTAGATTTATTAAGCGCAGTTTGTAACTTCGAAGCTTCGGGGGTTATTTCATGCTATAGGTTAAGCCGGTCTTCCTCGATGTGGTATGCTCCAGGTATTATAGACTACAACTTCCATCAGCACCAGCCAGCATGGTTAGATTTAAGGGATGATGGGAGTTGTAGTCCAAAACATTTGGAAGGCACCACATTGGAGAAAGATGGATTAAGTTGTCAAAACGGTTGTAGCTGGTTTTGCTTCTTTCTAGAAGAGCCACAGTGTGGCTTCAAAACTTGTTTCAGCTTTAGTATTGGCCTTTATTTTGCACTACCAATCAAAGCTGGTCCCTAGCTGCTCATTACAGCATTTTTCGGCTAGTAGTACATGTCTTGTTCTTTAACATTTTTGTTTTCCTTTTAGAATTGCATACCCGGTTGTTCAGATGGCAACACAGTCTGGGAAGAATGTGTACTTGACTGTCACAAAGGAGTCTGGCAATAGTATAGTTCACCTTTTCAAGATGATCAGCACCAGAGCAGCTAGTGGGCTGTACAGAGCAATAACAGAAACACACGCATTTTACAGGTTTGTATTTCTGAGAGACACAATTGGTTTAAAATGTAAATAGTTGCATGCTAAATATTAAATACTTTCCTACATAAAGTTCTTAAGTTTCTGTCTTTATCTGGTGAAATCATTGGGCAGTATCTCCAATAGGGTGCTTATGCCCCCACCTGTTCCCCTCCAAAAGTGGTGGACCCCGCCAATTCCGTTGCACAAGTGGTACCCGCTGCTTACGCGATAGAGATTTAGCGCTTCCTAGAGGAAGCCCCCAAACAAAACACTTGTTTCTGAATCGGGACTGGTTGGCAGAGCTCCTTTATGCTTCATTATAGAAATGAGCATTTTCACTCATTTCAGGTTGCCCCCGGAAGTGCTAAATCGCTGTTGCACAAGTGGTGGGTGCAGCTTGTGCAACAGAATTGGCAGGGCAGAAAGGAATCGGGGCATAAGCACCCTTGTTGGGTACCGCTCATTGTGTAAACAATGTTCTGTGAAATACCAAGTTTTGTTTTCTTCTACTCTAATGTTGACCTGAATGGATTTCATTTTTGCTTAGGAATTTTGTTTCTCACTTTGGAGTAGGAAGCAATGCTTGAGGAAGTCTCTGATATTAACACAGCACAAAGTTAACACTTTTTAAAAATACAGTTAAGTTTCTTGTGCAATTCTGGAATGATTAAGTGTTAGGTCAGCCTGAAAGCCGTGAAAGTGAAACTAAACTTGTGAATAATTCTCTTTTGAGAATGAGAGTATTCAAGCTAAGCATGTCATTTTGTTTTCAGAATGGTCTTCCATATTCTCATTCCAAATATGGTGTTGGAATTCTGTGAATAAACAGAACTAAGAATGTCAGCTTTGTGTTCAATTGTCTTAGGTGTACTTTCCTTTTTTTTCTGGTAGGTGTGACACTGTTACTAGTGCTGTCATGATGCAGTACAGTCGAGACTTAAAAGGCCACTTAGCATCCTTATTCCTGAATGAGAATATTAATCTTGGCAAAAAGTATGTGTTTGATATTAAGCGGACATCTAAGGAAGCTTATGATCATGCCAGGAGGGCCCTTTACAATGCTGGCATTGTGGATCTAGTTTCAAGAAGTGACCAGAGCCCACCCAGTTCTCCCCTGAAGTCTTCAGAAAGCAGTATGAACTGTGACAGCTGTGAGGGTCTCAACTGCCAGCAGACAAAAGCTCTTCAGGAAAAGTTACAGAAGCTTAAAGAATCTCTGCTGTGTATGGTATGCTGTGAAGAAGAAATAAATTCAACATTTTGTCCATGTGGTCACACTGTCTGCTGTGAGTCATGTGCTGCACAATTACAGGTACTTATAAAATCACTTGCAAATCACATGTTGAACTACTATCTTTCAAAATACATTGAAGTTCTTCATACCTAAAACAAGTTCTCAGAACTATTTACAAAAGGTAGAATAGCAGTAAAGGCACAGGGAGAAAAATCAGTTCATAGCATTGTCCCATAGCATGATGTTATGCATAGCCATGCAACTTTTGGGATACCTTAAAGGAAGAAAGGGCTGTATCCTAGTAGTTGTCAACACACCGTTGGCCCTGTCAAACACCTGGTAATGCTGGCCAGACTCGAGCTAGCCAGGTAAGTGAGTTCAAAAAGTGATGACACAAAATTCAGTGAAATAGCTAAAAGTGTTGCATGCAAGCTTGAAATTCTTGAACCCCACATTTGTTGGAATCCTGTATTCCAGATCAGTTACATTTTGTCACATTCTGAATTTTTTTTTAAATCTGAAGAAGATGATAAATACTGTTTGCATATATGTGATCGCTCTACCTTAGATTCTGGAAAATAGTCAGTGGAAGCATATATTTGCTGCTAATGATCATATTCGTAGGAATCTGAGGCTTGCTGTTGTGATGAGTATTTGTAATGTAAATTGAATATTAGAACTTCAAGTTTTGTGAGCTAATAAAACTTATAGTAGGCATTGAGTTGTTAGTACCAGTTAAGCAATGTTCTAACTTGTGCTTTTTTTCTTCTAGTCATGTCCAGTTTGCAGATCTCAAGTAGAGCATGTGCAGCATGTGTATTTGCCTACCCACACTAGTCTGCTTAATCTGACAGTAATCTGACAATGTTATCGCTGGAAAATATCCACCATACAAGCTTCTAAACTATCTTGTACTTCCAAACTACTGCACTAATGTTCAACTCCATTGATGGTGAAGGAGAGCAGTCACTTCAGCATCTGCCAGCAATTTATAGACAGAAGAACTGTTATGGAACTGGTGGGGGGAAGGGGGGAGAATGGGGAAGAATCCCTCTGTTCAGAGTGTTTGAGAATATGTTTTAGGGGGTGTACTGTGAATGACTTATAGACAACCTCATGTCACCTGAAACAACATTATTTATAAAATGGCAATATTCTGAAAATTCTGAGAGGAGAAGACATGGAAAGTTTCTCTGTAGTATCCAGCAGGGGTAACCCAGCTTCTTTTACACATTTTATAAAGATTGTTTTTATTTTAAAGTTTATTTAGCATGATCACTCCATTTACCTTTTAGGAAAACTAGTTTTTAATACCTACAACTGTTGTAGTACGATAATTTAGTTTCTTCTTTTAGTCCCACTTGAAGTAATAAATTATTTTTAAGTCAATATACTTAAGAACCTAAGATTGCAAAGCTTTAAGCAAATAGCTGTATTTGTTTCAGCAAAAATAGATAGATTACTTGCAAAATTACTATCAACATTTGAATACATGTGATAGCCTGTTGGGCATCTTCTTAAAGAATGCTGAAGGACATTTTAAAAGTGTTACTTTGAACATCTGTAGAAACATTTTTCTTCTGCAAGAATCAACTGTTCCTTCTCATCTGCCTTGTGTCTGGAGAAACATTTCCTTGAACAGTATAATCTTTGTGTGGTTTTCTAAAGTGCAGTTGTGTTAAATTATTCTTTCTAAAAACCGTCTTACCTTCGACCACAAACCCTTTCCCTTGGCATTTTGGACTTTGGTCAACTAGTGAATACTCCAGAATATTGAAAACTAGATGACCATGTTTAGGTGCAATACTAGCTGAAACGAAAGCTAGAAAAGTCACTTTACTGAGACTTTCTGAATATACTTTTCATATTGCCTTAATGTAGCAGTACAGTGTGTATGCATTTGTTTCTTTGCACAGACATTTTGTCAAAATATTAAAACTCTACTTTTTTATGGCACATTAGCATATAAACCTTACTCCAAAAGGTATTTATTTTTTCACTTTGTAAAATGTTTTGTTTCCACATAAAGCAAGAGCTCCTATATGGTAGACATATGTCTTTTTTATATATTCAGGTTAATAAAGGACTTTTTAAATAGAATTTGCGAGTACTTTATTTACCTATTAACCTTGCACATTAACTAAATTTCAGTTCATCATGAGACTATGGTGGCAGTCCTCCACACTTAGCTGGGAATATGTCCCAATGAATTTACTGAGAGGTATTTCATAGTAGACATGTATAGGATTGTGCTGTAAAGAGATGTATTACCGATCATTTGTAGTTAACTGCTCAATGAGTAGTCACACCCTGCAAATTAAGCATTCTCTTAAACCTATTTTGTGTATTTGCTGCATTCAAACCACACCATCACACCCTGATCCAAGTGTAGCATGCATGCAGAACTGCGATAAAATAAGAGACTCATCTGCATTGATTGGGCAGTATGATCCCATCCAACTGCTATTACTCAGCAGCTCACCTAGGCACAGACCAGCTCCTCCCTCTTTGCTTTTGACTAATGAAAAGATCTCTAGTCCTAAGGGGATGGAAATTAAGGTACATGCATCAGGGCAGCTACCCCCCAATTGCCAGAAGTTGAAGTGCAATGAAATTAAGGGAGGTGAGCTGCAATGACCCAATGGGCAAGTTTGCACAACAAGGCTGATTTATTGTGGGTTATTTAACTATGAGCCATGTGGTGTAGACTGGGCACATGTGGCTGCCTTTTTGATTATACAACCCCTGATCAGGGCAATCGGTTGTGCTGTGTCATATGAAACCGGCCATTGTGGGTTATTTGAGGGTTAAACTTCTAAACCCGATTACTGCTCAAGGGTTTGCACATGGCACAATTCCCGATGGCCCCAATCATATTCAAAATGCACATTCAACATGGTTGCCATGCAAGGGGACTTCCAGTTGGAACCAGTGTCGCCCTTGCAGCATCCCACGGAGCCTCCACGGGATGCTATCTCAAACAGCTTTTTAAAAGGTTGAAAAACCTTTTCATCTCCCCCCTGGAATTAAAAGGGGGGGGGGTAAGGCAGCATCTGGATAACATCTTGGAGAAAAGTACTCCCCATGAGGCAGCAGGGGGTCTGGATTCCAAGATTAACTTCCCAGAGCTTAACCATCGCAAAAAGCTGTTCTGAAACTCCTATTTAATAGGAGAAAATGGCTGATGTGTTCCATTGTAATATATGAATTAAGAAATCTCAACACCTGAGGTTGAGTTTAAGAAATAGCAACAATATTTGAGGACCTGCAAGATTTGTTTGAAGAGAAACATGGCTGCAGCCAGGAGAAGGAGGGGAATTGCATCACTGCCCTCTCCTCCCATACCTCCTTTACCCAAAGCTCCGAGAACAGAAGATAAAGGGGAATTATTTACTTTGATAAAAACTTTATCTTCACAATTTGCGGAACAAGCCAAGAGGTTGGATTTAATCCAAAATTCCATCACCGCCCTGCAAGGAGCTGTGGATTTAATTAACACTTCTTGGCAAAAAAATGGAGATGAAGGTTAACGAGTTACAAGATAGGCTGACAACGAATGAAACTGACACAGCTTTTTTCCAAAATGTCTCTGCCAGAATTTCCCAACTGGAGGCCTTCACGCGCAGATCCAATGTATGTATTATTGGGATTAAAAATCTGTCTAGTGATGTAAATTTGCCTACCTTTGTGGACAAGCTTATACATAAGATACTCCTGTGCCATCTGATTATTTACTTGATATTGAGCAGGTATTTTGTGTGCCAAATGCTAATGGGACTGACTATACGATTATAGTCCAATTTGCAAAAGTCTCCACAAAGGATTATATCCTGTGTTTGGCAAGAGAGGGTGGAAGTCTTTTTTGGAAACAGGATAAAGTTATGTTATTTCCAGACTACATCAAAGAGGTGGTGAATAAAAGAAGGCAATTAATCAAGGCGAAAAATATGGCAAAGCAAATGAACTTACAATATTACTTAAAATATCCTGCTATATTTTGCATTGTTTCTGAAGGTCAGATGAAGAAGTTTCTAAATCATGAAATAGTGGAGGCATGGATGAACATAAAAATGCGTGAGATTTCTGTTCCAGCCCCATGAACTGGAATCTTTAAACAAGCTTTGTTAACTGTTTGTGTTTAGTCTACATGATTCAGGCTAGGCCAGAAGATACCTGATTATACATATATTTGTTTACTTTGACTTTTCTTCTCTTTTTTATTTTTCTTTAAATTCTCATTTTCCAAAATAGATATGATATGCTGTCTTTAAATATATTGTTTGAGGGTGTATTGTACACACTCATTTATATATCTAGTATAAAATACTGATTGTTGTAAGGTTGCTTTTAAGCTTTATTATATAACATAATTTCATCCTTTTTTAAATCACTATTACTATTATTATTATCATCATTACTATAAGACTACTTAGTAAGATTTTTGGTTGGTTGACTTGTTAAGCTTTATTATTAATATTATATTTTAACTTAAGGGCAATATATGGTTACTGGGAATAAATTGTAGGCCTGCTTCCTTGTTATAAGATTGATGATATTGAAATATAAGGTTGATTATTAAACTGTAATATTCTTAATGTTATAGGTATAGTTTTTAAAATAGAATGGGATCTGAAGCCTGTGGGTATTGGAGTTTAAATTTAACTCTTTAAAAAAGGGGGGGAAGTGGAGAAGAAAAAAAAGAAAAAATATTTTCTTCTTTTCCTTTCTTTTTCTTTTTGTTACTCTTGTGTCCTCATAAGAATATTGCATTGTTGGGAAATTGTAGTTATTGATCAAGTTGTTGGTATTGTTTATTTCATTTATAAAGACAAAATAAATAAAAAGTATTTTAAAAAAAAACAGCCATGGTTGCCATGCACACTGAAGTTATGCCATGCACACTGTGGGTTAAATAACACATGAAGACCCAGCCATATCGTGTGAACCAAGTAAATGAGAATATGTTACACCCAAACAATGCTCTGTGTTATGGAAGGGGTTGAAGCAGCCCTAACAATTATATTATGAAAGTTACCTTCTTAATTGAATGGTGGGATATAAATCAAAATATCAAAACCTCATGGGGAAGCCTGCTCTGTGAATCACAATCATGGTGTAGTTAGCCTTTGTGGGTAGAAAGTTTAAAATTCTGAATTGCAAAGCACCTAAACTATTTTTATGGAAAAATAAATTGCAGCTTTGACAAATGTGGGATGAAGTTCACTGTACAAACAAGAAATGAAAATATACTCCCGAGCACATAGATATTTGCCTGCCACAGAAGCCTTCTTGAAAGAGAGTTGGTTAAGATTTTATTTGGTTAGAAAGTTGGTACTCTTTTGTTTAAATTTAGCATATGCCAACACTCCTAATATGCAACCTCTAAAAATCACCTGTTAGTATCAAAACAGCTGAATAAAGCCACTAACAAACTGGTCAGTGAACTTTCTAAATGGCTCTGTGTGTTTGTGTGGGGTTTTTTTTTAAAAGATTTAATATTTACCTTGGAAAACAGCTGGTCTTTCTGCAAATGCTTAAATTTGCAAGTGACAAGACCTTAGCCTTCCAGATAAAAGGAAACCTTTATGCACTGTATCTTGAATACTGGCCATAATCCAGTTAAGAGGATATACTGATAGGAAGTTTGGCCCTTTAACCTACAGTGTGATTGTCTGTCTAAATCCAAGAACAGTGAGTCAACTATATGATAGATGAAGTGTAAAGCTAAATGCAACCTTTATTCAAGAGCTTAAAGGTATTTGATTAGTACTTGCTGATTAGTACTTGGAGTGATGACATTCTTTAACGTTTTGTACAAGTATTCCTAAGGAACAAATAGAACAATTATGTACAGCTTTCAGCGCCTGAAAATTCTTTATAAAATAGACAAACTAATAGTATGAAACGGAGAATTTCTTTGGTGAGCTGTAAAAGCTGTCCAGATTTCAGAGAAAGTGGATGAGAAGTGTGTAACTTGGCAGCAATTTTAAAATGTTGGCTGTTGGGATGAATTGGACTGTTCCTGACTTCTTGCCGGAAAAACAAACATTAAAACTAGCATTTTGAATTTGGAAAATAATTTTAACCTCCGATCATGCAACTAGACCGAGCCTTTGGTTGGGTTGAAAATTCACTGTAGTTTAAAAGGTAATGTTCCCATTTCTTTCAATGGAGAAGAGTGTAGAAGAGAAGGTAACTTTTGTGGTACTTTAAAGATTAACACATTATTATGGCATAAGCTTTTGTGGACTGAAGTCCACTTCATCTGACACATGAAGGGTTATGCTGAGTTACATGGATGGAAGGTGTGGTGAGGAATTGTAAACTCAGGTCAGAGGGAAATGAAATGCAGAAAGTAACACTGGCCATTTACAAAACAGGTGGGCCTTGCACTGGTGAACTGATTAACACATATTGTGTAATAATAATAAAAAAACCTTTTTGTCCCAGTACAAGCTGTAGAAAATGAGAAGGATCTTATCATGAATTGTAGTTCAGCTGTTTCATATTGCAATCTGCCTTGACAGAGTATCCTGGAAAGTGGAAATATCCCTCCCCTGGGTTTTGAATCGTGCCATTTCGAATAGATTTGTGCCCATTTGTTCCTTTGCACAGAGACTGGCCTGTCTGTCCTATGTAGAATGCAGGTGGGCATTACTGGGAAATGATAGTATATATCACATTGGAAGATGAGCAGGAAGGTGACACTATCAGGTCCTGTAATAGCGTTGCCTGACTAGATATGGAGACAGACTTGGCGTCTGGTGTCCAGATCTCTTATTACATGATTGCTGATGAGTAGCTGTTTTATGTTGTGGCCGGGGGTGGGGTGGGGGCTGTCTAAGCAAGTACACCCAAGGCCTGTGAGAGGGAAGTGTCATTGTCTAGAATGAGGTGTAGACCGCTGATACGTTTGAGTGGTGTTAGCTGGGAACTGTAGGTGACAACAGGTGCTGTTCTGTTTTCTCTTGTGGGTCTGGCCTGTAGTTGATTAGTCCTAGGTACCAGTCTGGCCCAGTTGGATCTGTTCTTTCAGTTAGTTGGGTTGGTACTGTAGTCTGAGAACTGTTGGATTTACATTCTTAACTTGTGAATCTCTGTCCAAGTCTGAGCAGATATGGCTGCTTCGTAGGGCTTGACTGTAGACAATGGATTTTGTGGTGTGTTCTGAGTGGAAGCTGGAAGAATGTAAGTGTGTGTAATGGTCAGTAGATTTCTGATATAAGGGGGTGCTTATATGTCCCTTATGTAGTTGCACAGTAGTAGGCAAGAGAGTGAACCTGTTGTGTGGACTGACCTAGGCTCAGGTTGACGGTGGGCTGAAAACTGTTGGAAGTCCTGGTGGAACTTTACCAGAGCCTCCTGTCCATCAGTCCAGATAGTAAAGATGCAGTCTGTGCTAATGAAGCTAGCTAGCTATTTTAAGAAAAGAACAGAACTGACATGATAGAGCCGGCCGCAAATTTAGGAGATATATTGCTGGTTGCTCTTTGCAACGCTACAAAACAAGGAGCACAGTATAGCATCTACATGTACAAGGAAGTCGTGTTCATATAGAAATTAGAGCTCAGGATTCTAACGTCTGTAATTATGAATCTCAAATGGTGTGGGGGAAGGTGACAAATTCCCCAAACTCCACTGTGTACCAGCAGAATCATTTTTGGGAGACCAGATTTACTGGCAATTTTTGTCACGACTATTTCTGGTTAGAGAAGTAACAATGGGAACTTCTCATAGGAGCCAATGTAACACTGGGTAAGGTAAAATTTTACTCCCCCTCCCTCACAAACAACTCATGTAATTCAGTAAGTTTTCTTTCCAAACAACATGGAAATTCAAGAATCAAATAACCTTTAAGAAAAGACTAAAGAGTCTTAGAAATTCAGTCAATTAATTAATCAATTAATTACATTTCCCTACTGCCCAATAGCCAAAACTGACTGGGCGGTCAAGCAGCCAAAAGCATAGGAAATGTATGAAGGTTCCTGCCTTTACTTGCTTACACAGCACAAAAATTGAGATGTACAGTCTCATTGTGTTCTTGTACAACGTGAGTTTCATGCACCTATACTTTCCCTTGGCCTTTCGATCCCAACTGCCTTCCTTTGCACTTGGAGGCAACAGTGAAGCTGAGGCAAATGCTATGTCAATGTTTAACAAGATATATGCTTATAAATTCTCAGCTTTAACTCTGACAACCACATTCTTGTAAAAGTTTATCTTCTGCTATGTGTGTTGAATAAAAAGTAAAACAGTAACTATTCAGACATTATCAGAACATCACACTTGCTCCATTTTGGCTGTAAATTGTAAATGGCTAACCTTTTGCAAAACTCAAACCTACACGTGTTTGCTTATAAGCAGAATTTAACCATCTCCTTTCTCCTGATAACTTTTAGCCTGATGATCATATGGAAACTTGTCCTAATGCCCAATTGCCTCTGGTCTTGAGATGCTTTTTACAATTTGCATCTATCAACCTTGGGCCGATCTACATTGTGTCCGCTATTGCAATGAAGTTGGTAGACTGTCACATTAAATGCAATCCCATTAAAACATGATTATTCACATTCACTCTGTTTCCCTGTTCCAGTACTTCATCAAATGCGCAAGCATGGTTCACACTGTAGCTCTGTGCTCTTTTCCTGCTTTTAAATAAGGTGGCTCCAATTGGAGGGGCAGTAACTCTTGCTGCTTCTGCCTTTTCCTCACCCACCATCCCTCTCTTCCTCTATCCCTGTGTGTGTGTAGGGATTGCGCGAGCATCCTGTTGGGGCTCGAAGCCTGGTGAGAAGTTGCCAGGTCAGCCCCCTGGACACCAGTTCCCTCAGCAAGAAGAGGGGAAGAAGGCAATGCCTGTCATCCTCCCCCTTTCTTCCCTCCATCCCCACCTGCTACAGCAGCAGTGGCACAGGAGAGGCTGGTCATTTTCCATAACTTTTCCTGGCCTTACAGAAAATGACCACCTTGTCCCTTGCTGCTGCCGCTGTAGCAAGTGGGGATGGAGGGAAGAAGGAGGTACCTATCCTCTTCTCCCCCCCACCCCGCCTGCTGGAGGCCAGGGTGAGAGGCTGGGGGGTGCCTGCCGAGGCACTTTTCCCCGCGCCAGCCCTTGATAGCTGGTCCGAGGAAGAGCAGCGGCAGCAGCACTACAGTGCTCTCTCCCTGGCCTACTCTAGGGAAGGCCAGAGCGAGAGGCTGGGGGATACCTGCCGAGGCGCTTTTCCCCATGCCAGTCCTTGACAGACGGCGCGAGGAAGAGGGGCAGCAGTGGTACCCCAGTGCTCGGGTTTGGGGGGGTCTGCTTGTGTCTTCAAAGCTTTGAAGATTGTCCTGTTTTTGTCCGCACCTTTATTGATGTTAGTCCGTGAATAGTGATGACTGTCTGCCTGGATGTGTGTGTATGTCTTTCTGTTCGAGACAGCATGCTGTGAGCATGGAGGGGACTGTGAAAAAATTTACGGTTGCCAGGGTTTGCCCAGGCAAGTGTGCAGAGAAATCATACTGGAAAAGCTACGATTCTTTGAAGATTCGAACATAATTCCTTAATTAAAAAAAAAAAAAAAGCCAAAGCAGGGGATAGAAGAAGGTAACAGTTAATGTTATTTAAAGGGATAGAACAACCCCCTGCTCAATGCAGAGAGCCAAGTACTGACCAGGGCTGACCCTGCTGAGCTTCCGAGATCAGACAAGAGCAGGCACCTCCAGCTCTTGACTTACTGGCAATAAAACTTTGAGTGCTGAGGAAGCTATGCTATCAGTAGCTGGAAGACTGCATGGGGACGTTGAGAGCTGTGATTGGACAGGAGGGAAATATAAACACCGCCGTATATAGACAGACATGGGAGGAGAATTTCATGCCCATTTTTGGTAATGAAAGCGGAAAAGCAGAGCACATGAATGAAATCTACTCGGAAATCATGGAATATCAGGGTAATGAAAGCGGTAACAGGGCAGCGGGAAATTGCGGTTCCAAAACGAAACAGCGAGAGTGTCATGTGAAACAAGGGGAACGAGGACTCATCGGAAGCGTAAAAAACTGTGAGTGTAGATCAGGCCCTTGTTTCTCCATATACAGCCTACCTCTGCTAATGTGTGCTATTCTCTCCAATCCAAAAGAAAGCATGCAAGGAAAGCAGGTGTGCAGTGCATTAGTTACCTACTGCCCTGGTGTCAAAGCTTCTGTGTTGCTCCCAACATGCAAAGGGGAAAACATTGGGGCTGAAAGACTAAGGGAAAGTGTGAGTTCATGGAGCATAACTTGTAAGCACACATAACATACGGGACTGTATAATGTGTTTACCATACATTAAAATATCCATACTTTTTTGGTGCATGAATTAAGTTAATCGATAAGCGCCCTAACTTTTCTCTAAAACTGAAGGTGCTCTGATACATAATGTATGTTCTGTTTGGGGGAAACATTTGATCAGGTATAATTTATTACAGCAGTGTTAAGGAGAAAAATGAGCAAGCACTGGAATTAGTGAACAAAATCTAAGTAAGTATTTTAAGAAAAAAAACTACTGCGTCTCCAATTAAAACAAATTCTATAGAAAGCCTTATGATTATTATGAATGAGTTGATCACAGTCTGAACCTGCCGTACTGTCTGGGGAAGTTACTGCTGTAGCACTCCACGATGGGATTTAGTTCCAGGCAGTTCACCAAAGCACACAATGTTTTGCAGTTTCCATTTTTCATGTCCTGTACTTTGTTCTGTGACAATTATTTTGAATTGCTGCAGTTGAATACAAAGGCTATTTGCCAACAAGCCTAAATTAACATTAGCGTAATATGGCTTTTGAGCGAAGTGCTCTTATTTTTAAATGGGTGTTAGTCGAAAAGTCGATCCCATATAGCTCACTGAGCTCCATTGCAAAGTGTGCACAGCAGATACACAAGTGACGATGCTGCGCAAAGCATTTTACTTCCTAAACCACTGCTGGGAATCCTACCTCACTAACAACCATGTGACTACAGACCATGAAGAGGTATTGAGAGGCTGCATAAAGGACAATGAGCAGAGAAGCAGGTGGCCTGCAATCAGCTTGAAGTTATTGTGTATATATACCACAGGAAACTAGTTTGCAGGGGCCTTTTGCAGCCATTTGTAGATTTAGGTTATTGATATACTTAATACGCTGTTCTGATCAATAGTATCCAAATTGAGTACATTCCCAACAATTTTCCTTCCTTGCTCATAATTTTTATTTAAAAAAACCGAAACAAACATGAATACGCTTGTGTTTCCCATGGTGCTGTTAGAAGCTGATGTGGAAGGAAACTGGATATCCTTGAAATTATGCTACAGTAATCACCTCTCTGCATCTGGCACAGAAGCAGGAGGAGATGCTGCAGGAGTGACTCATGCATCTTCTTTCTCTGCTTTAACTAAGTATCTCATGCAAAAGGAGAACTGGCTCATGTCCATGATGAAGCTCCCAGTATGAATCATAGAATCACAGAATAGTGGGGTTGGAAGGGGCCTACAAGGCCATCGAGTCCAATCCCCTGCTCAATGCAGGAATCCAAGTCAGAGCATCCCTGACAGATGGCTGTCCAGCCTCATCTTGAATGCCTCCAGTCTGGGAGAGCCCACCACCTCCCTAGGTAATTGGTTCCATTGTCGTATTGTTCGGACAGTCAGGAAGTTTTTCCTGACGTTCAGCCGGAATCTGGCTTTCTGTAACTTCAGCCCGTTATTCCGTGTCCTGCGCTCTGGGATGATAGAGAAGAGATGCTGGCCTTCCTCCCTGTGACAACCTTTCAAGTACTTGAAGAGCACTATCCTATCTCCCCTCAGTCTTCTCAAGGCTAAACATGCCCAATTCTTTCAGTCTCTCTTCATAGGGCTTTGTTTCCAGTCCCCTGATCATCCTTGTTGCCCCCCTCTGAACCCTCTCCAGCTTGTCTGCCTCCTTCTTAAAGTGTGGTGCCCAGAACTGGACACAGTACTCCAGATGAGGCCTAGGTGCATTTTCCTTAATAGGCATTTATCCCTATTAAATGTCATTCTGTTGTTTTCTGCCCAGCACCCCAGTCTATCAAGATCACTTAGAATTTTGTTTCTGTCTTCCAAGGTATTAGCTATCCCTCCCAATTTTGTGTCATCCGCAAATTTGATCAGCATTCCCTGCACCTCCTCCTCCAAGTCATTAATAAAAATGTTGAAGAGCACTGGGCCCAGGACTGAGCCCTGCGGTACCCCACTCATTACCTCTCCCCAGTTTGAGAAGGTCCCATTGATAAGCACTCTTTGAATCCGATTCTGTAGCCAACTGTGGATCCACCGGATCGTTGTTTCATCTAGCCCACTTTGAGCTAGTTTGCTCATCAGGATATCATGGGGCATTTTGTCGAAAGCTTTGCTGAAGTCAAGGTATATGATGTCTACAGCATTCCCATGGTCTACTAGGGAGGTTACTTGATCAAAAAATGAGATCAGATTCGTCTGGCAGGACTTGTTTTTGACAAATCCATGTTGGCTTCGAGTAATCGCTGCATTGTTTTCAAGGTGCTTCCAGATGGATTGCTTTATGAACTGCTCCAGAATTTTCCCAGGGATTGGTGTCAGACTGACTGGTCTGTAGTTCCCAGGTTCCTCCTTTTTACCCTTTTTGAAGATAGGGACAACATTAGCCCTCCTCCAGTCATCTTGCACTTCACCTTTCCTCCATGATTTCTCAAAGAGAATCGACAGCGGTTCTGAGAGTTCTTCTGCCAGTTCCTTTAATTAATCTAGGGTGCAGTTCATCTGGCCCTGGAGTTTTGAACTCATTCAAAGTAATTAGGTGTTCCTTGACTATATGCCTATCGATCTCAAGCTGCAATCCTGCCCCTTCAGCCTGTACTTCGCCTTTGCCCAGGCGGTCATAGACCCTCTTTTGGGGAGAAGACTGAGCCAAAGTAGGAATAGAGCACCTCTGCCTTTTCTTTGTCATCTGTTATCATTTTGCCATCCTTATTTAATAGCTGAACCACCATTTCTTTCCTCTGTCTTTTACTATGCACGCAGCTGAAGAAAGCCTTTTTGTTGTTTTTAGCATCCCTCGCTAACCTCAGCTCGTTTTCAGGTTTAGCCTTCCTGGTGCCATCCCTGCAATTCTGCGCTACCTGCCTGTACCCTTCCTTTGTTACTTGGCCTTCTTTCCACTTCCTATATGTGTCCTTTTTTGTTTTCAGGTCATCTCTAAGCTTTTTGTGAAGCCACATTGGCTTCTTCTGTTGTCTTCCACCTTTTTCTTCTAGTTGGAATTGTTTGTAATTGTGCCTTGAGAATTGTTTGTAATTGTGCCTTGAGCTGTAGACATCATATACCTTGACTTCAGCAAAGCTTTCGACAAAGTGCCCCATGATATCCTGATGAGCAAACTAGCTCGATGTGGGCTAGATGAAACAACGATCCGGTGGATCCACAGTTGGCTACAGAATCGGACTCAAAGAGTGCTTATCAATGGGACCTTCTCAAACTGGGGAGAGGTAACAAGTGGAGTACCACAGGGCTCAGTCCTGGGCCCAGTGCTCTTCAACATTTTTATTAATGACTTGGAGGAGGAGGTGCAGGGAATGCTGATCAAATTTGCAGATGACACAAAATTGGGAGGGATAGCTAACACTTTGGAAGACAGAAACAAAATTCTAAGTGATCTGGATAGACTGGAGTGCTGGGCAGAAAACAACAGAATGACATTTAATAGGGACAAATGCCAAGTTCTGCACCTAGGAAAAAGAAACCAAATGCACAGTTACAAGATGGGGGATACGTGGCTCAACCACACTACAAGCGAGAAGGATCTTGGAATTGTTGTCGATCACAAGCTGAATATGAGCCAACAATGTGATGTGGCTGCAAAAAAGGCAAATGCTATTTTGGGCTGCATTCATAGAAGCATCGCTTCCAAATCCCGGGAAGTACTAGTTCCCCTCTACTCAGCACTGGTTAGGCCTCATCTGGAGTACTGTGTCCAGTTCTGGGCACCACACTCTAAGAAGGATGCAGACAAACTGGAGAGGGTTCAGAGGAGGGCAACAAAGATGATCAGGGGACTGGAAACAAAGCCCTATGAAGAGAGACTGAAAGAACTGGGCATGTTTAGCCTTGAGAAGAGAAGACTGAGGGGAGATAGGATAGCACTCTTCAAGTACTTGAAAGGTTGTCACAGAGAAGGCCAGGATCTCTTCTTGATCATCCCAGAGTGCAGGACACGGAATAATGGGCTCAAGTTACAGGAAGCCAGATTCCGGCTGAACATCAGGAAAAACTTCCTGGCTGTAAGAGCAATACGACAACGGAACCAATTACCTGGGGAGGTGGTGGGCTCTCCCAGACTGGAGGCCTTCAAGACGAGGCTGGACAGCCATTTGTCAGGGATGTTCTGACTTGGATTCCTGCATTGAGCAGGGGGTTGGACTCGATGACCTTGTAGGCCCCTTCCAACCCTACTATTCTATGATTCTATGATTCTATGATTTCCTTTTTTAAAAGCTCACACCCATCTTGGACTCCTTTTCTTGTTAGAGTCGCTTGCCATGGGACTATGAGTATAGTTCCTGCATCTCCCCATGGGGAAGGTTTGAGTTCCATATTTCTACATGACACAATGTGTGCAAAAGGATAAGTGAACATGCTTATTTGGAGTTGCAGTTAGAAAGCAGAGCTAAAACTGAACAATATATCAAGTTCCTTGTTAAAGGACTTTGCTTATTCTACACGTTAGTGCAGGGGTGGGGAACCTTTTCATCCCAAGGGACAAATTGGCTCTGGGCAAACATGTTGCAGGGTAGGGGGATGTCATCAGTGGGCAGGACCACATCCCAAACTTCTAGATTGTGGCCGCCAATGTGATTGCCCAGATCTCCCTCTCTCTCCCTCTCTTTCTCTCTCTCTCAACACACACACACACACCACCCCGCTTTTTTTAAAGTGCCTCCACCACGCTGCAATTAAGCTGTTAAAAACCTCCATTGGCATCAGTGGAAGCTTTTAAAAAGCCTGATTGCAGTGGGGGAAGGGACAATTTTTCAAGGTGGGGTTCAGGGCTGGGAAGGGTTAGCCCTTCCCTCCCTCTTCTCCCTAGCAGCACTCCCCTTAGAGATTAGAGATTCATTCTTCTCTTACTGGATCATAGGCTAGTTTTCTGTTCAATGCTTACAGTTCAGTTCACAGTATTTGGTGCACCTTAAACTAGCTGGTGATATGAAAGGCAGATCTTTGTCTCTTTGCTGTTTGGGATGTTTTATTCTAAAAGTCACATTTTCTGAAGTCTGTGGAGTAGCAGACAACAGTTTATGTCTTAATGACTGGGTTTGCACAACACACTAACCCACACTCAGTGGTTGAGTGTGGGTTGTTGTTGAACCGTGGGTTGTTTGCTGAACTGTGGGTTAGTGTGTTGTCTGAACCCAGGACATTTTCTGCAGGGTGGATTGTTGCTCATGCAGTGTGGCTTATTTTTCTGTTGTTCAGGGTGATTAACAAGCCACACTGCATGGTTAACATGCCAGCCTGTGGAAAATGTCCTGGGTTCAAACATAGCATATTGTGGGAACAGCCCCTTGTGAACATCACGTAGGTAGCAAAGAGACACATGAGAGTTGCTAAATACTTAAGCTTCCACTTTTGTTTTATTTATCAATATGTTGCCAATTCTGCATTTGCACCCACACCCACACTAATCTTAAGGTGACTTAATTATAGAGACATAAGGTATGCAGTATCTGGGTATGTGGTTTATGTTTTGAACTTGTTGAGGTTAAAATAGTATGTGTTGAGTACTTCTTCACTGATGGAATACATTACCATAGGATGTAATTATGGCCTTATATGGGGATTAGATAAATTCATGGGGGATAAGATTAGCACTGGCTGCTAGTCTTGATGGCTACATGCTGCCTCCAGGATCAGAGGCAGCAGAAGAGGGCTATTGCCCTCATGTCATGCTTGTGAACTTTTCATAGGCATCTGCTTGGTCACTGTGAGAAACATGATGCTAGATGAGATAGGCCTTTGGTCTGATCTTAAGTGGTTACCATGGAAGTTGTAGGGACCTTTTTAGTGTTGGGTTTGAAAAAAAAAAATAATACTAAGAATATAAGAACAGCCATGCTGGATCAGACCAAGGGTCCATCTAGTCCAGCATTCTGTTCATACAGTGGCCAGTCAGCTGTCAACCAGGAAACCACAAGCAGGACATGAGTGCAGCAGCACCCTCCCACCCGTGTTCCCCAGCAACTGGTGTACATAGTCTTCTTGCCCCTTGTACTGGAGGTAGCACATAGCAATTAGGACTAGTAGCCATTGATAGCCTTCTCGTCCAGGTATTTATCGAAGCCCCTTTTAAAGCCATCCAAATTGGTGGCCATCACCACATCTTCTGGTAGCAAACTGCATAGTTTAATTATGCACTGTGGGAAGAAGTACTTCCTTTTATCTGTCCTGAATCTCCCACCAGTCAGCTTCATGGGATGAGCCTGGGTTCTAGTATTATGAGAGTGAGAGAAAACAGTCTCCCTATCCACATTCTCCACATCATGCATAATTTTGTACACCTCTATCATGTCTCCCTTTACCCTCCTTTTTTCCAAGCTAAGCAATCCTAGCTGTTGTAACCTTCCCTCAGAGGGGAGATGCTCCAGCTCCTTGATCATTTTAGTTGCCCTTTTCTACACATTTCTCTGCCTATATATATAGGCTTCAATCCAGTAAAAATTGATGGCTGGATTAGACTCCAATAGAACTAACAGATTTATTACAATGGATTTTTTTTTCAGTTTATAGTCCATCTAATCCCCATTATTTATTAATTTTAAAATATTTATACTCCACGTTCAGTGGAGAAGTTAGGTAATTTTAGACTCTGGGCTTAATTGTATAATGGTGGACATGGGGTGGGTGGTCTTTAGATGGTAATGTATGAATTCACTTACTTCCAAATGTGGTACACCAGCCCTGTTGGTTTACTGTTGGAATACTGTTTTCAGATCTACTTTCAGTAACCATACATCTGAACAGTGTTTTGGAAAACTTCTATAAATTAAGCGAACTGAATGGCAGACTGTAATGAACAGCGAGTGTCATGCTGTCTAAGTGTGTTCACTTGCCTGGCTTACCACACCCAGGGGAACAACGCAACCAAAGGCTGAAAAATGTGAAGAATTCCCAGGAAATTATGAGCATGGTATACACAAGACAAAAATGTTTAGCAGGCTCATTCTGGATCAGAGGTAAAATTACATTGACTCCTGCAGTCTGTCCGAGTTTCAAGTGACTCCATTTCCTGCTGCTCATGACTGAAGGCAGGAAGATGAGTTATGAAGTATAACGTGTCATATCTCTAATGCTGAGACTGCTCCCAGGCACATGCAGACTTTGAGAGTGTGGTTACTACTAGTTACGCCTGTGCTGCTTAGATTTTGCAGTCTATTTCAAAACTGAATTATGGCCAGTTATTGGTGCAATGTTCCCTCATGTGTGGGTGTTTTTTTCCAATTGTGTACTCATAATGGTGGTGTTGAGACTTAAACATTTCTGTGGCTGAAAACAGGATTATGCGTTTATTCCAAATCACTCCACAGAAAATCCTTGGAATAAAGACTACTCTTACACCTTGAGAAAAGGCATGTGGAACAGTCTTTCTGAGATTGTACCACTTCAAAATGGAGTTGGAAATTATATGACTGAATGGCCCCATGTAAAAAAAAAAATAATTCTGTTTGTGGAAAGCCACAATGTCAGGAGGAAGGGGTCTGCTCTAGCCTTCTCTCATGGGTAGTAGTTTTCTGTATGGAGTTTGTTGGTGCAACATTCAAAATGCAAAACCCTATCAGAGAAGGGGTATAGAATGTGCTTTTTCTAAAGATACAAATCACTCCTCCTGAGTCTGTTTGCTGTTGGCTGCTGGTATTATTTATAATTTATAAGCAAACAGCCGCCAAATAAGGTACTTTATTTTTCTTAATGTTTTTGAAAGGTTTATCCTGAATATAGTCATGTGCACCATTCATTTCATATGCATATATTTGGAAAACCTAAATTGGCAAATTGACAGCAAATCAAATATTGTTTTGATCTCTCCAGGCAATTTACAACTGAAGCATTGGCAGGGGTAGTTTTAACAAATAGTTCTGTATAAAAATAAATAAATAAAATTGGAATAGGAGTGCATGGAAGGTTTGTCTGGATTCTGTTGTTTTATTTGTAAGCAGGAGACAGTACTTTGGTTCAAACTTCTTTTTTTCTCTCTTCCAAAAGTGGAACATCTAGTTCCATGGTAAGCAAGTTCTGTAATGCCAGTAAAAGCAAATAATTGATTCACAGGAACCAAATGTTATCAGCAGCCATGCCCATGTTTAGCTTACTTGTTCAGTAGTTCTTGTTTATGGTCCGACTCTAGATCCATCTGTCAATTATTGTCCTTGAAACCACCTGGAGAAGGGTGTGTGTGGATTTGTTTATCAGATATCTTTATCTGATAAACATTATTTTTTCAGTAGTACATGAATTGTTGATAATTTAAGAGAGTAATCCTATGAACCCTAGACAGGGCTTCTTCACATGGAGCTTTTATTCTGCTATTGAGACTGCTCACTCACAGAAGTTTGCAGGTCCTTTTCATGACGTTGTCAGCCTCCAGGGCACATCCAGAGGTATTCCCTGGTTATTCCATCTTAAAAAGATCTGGAAATAATGAACTATCAAATTAGGACTGATTGTTGCGCTATTAAAACAGCCACCAGATGGAGCTGTTTCATGGAGTTCTATGGAAACTTGAAAATTAGAAACATCCCCTCTCAGCAATCACGTGGTCACTGTCTGGGAGCCCGGTTTAAACGCAGAAAGGCTCCACAATGGGATGACTGTGGGTGTTTTCTTTAATGTAAAGGCAGCCACAGTGTCTGAGGGGCCCTAGGATATTGGGGAGTTTCCCCTCCAAGTCTGTAGACAGAACTGTTGGGTAATAGGAACAACTCCACATGCTTCCAGACACCAGGGGTTATAGAGAATGTGTTGTACCAACAGCCACTTGTCTTGTTCATCCCCCTTGTTCTGTAACTTGATCGGTTCCTTTCTCCTACTCTCTCTCATTCCTCTTCGCCTCTGCAACAAATGCCATGCAGCTCTGTCCAGACAGGAAGCAAATAACCATATCTCATATCTTCATTTACTTACACCCAGCTTTAGGGGGTGCTTGTAGTTGAACAGTGTTAGATAGCCTTCTTCAATTATGTATATAAAAGCACTAATACAGTTGATTTGAATTCCTTCTAAGCTGGCTCTAGCCTGCATTTATTTCCTCTAATACTAAATACTGTGTTACATTTTCTTTGTATAAAGCAGCTCTGCTGTAAGTCACACCAGACTTTCCAACAAGAACTCTGGGCTTGGAGGGAAAAATCCCTATCTAGCAGGCATCTATCATATTGGATTGAACCCTTAGTGTTCTAAAAGCAAATAGTCTCCACCCAGCAAACAATGTGAAGGTGAGTGACTATGATCAGAATCATGCATGACAATAATAAAAACAATGATGATGCATTCAAAAGTGGCAGATCACGGTAGACTGTACAGAATCTCAACTCCCTCGACACTCTACCTCATCAAGAGTAGAACATTGTGGGGTTTTATTTTAGTTTTTCTTTATGATTTACAAAGTCGGGTATACAACATAACTAATACAATTGCACCTAGCAGGGTGGAAAGGGGAGCCCTCTTGACATTCAAGAGCGCTCCTTTGGCATGCACAGTGCAACAGGAAAACTAGTTTGAAGAGACTCAGCACAGAATAGGCATGTATGCAGATAGCATGCTGCTTTTTGTAGATGACCTTTCAACTTCAGTTCCAACCCTTATAACACTGATTCAGAAGTATGGTTATTTCTCAGGGTAGTACACTACAAATTGGATCAAATCCAAATTGATGCCCCTGGGAAAAGTATGCTCCAGTCACTCTTCCTGCCTTGTAACTTCAAAGGTCATCTAGCATCTATGATTGCCCTAGATATTAAAGCACATAGGACCATCTCAACAACAGTTAGGGACAACTTGGAATCCATAATGCCAGGTAAAACTGGATAGATGGACACCACTCCCTATGTATACATGGAGGTGAATTAACATCATGGAACTAAATGTCCTACTGCATCTAACATATATCACCCATGTACCTATACATAGTGCCTTTTTATGAACATGTAGGCAATCATACACCCACATATGTATGCATTTTAAGTATCCCATTCAATTACTTGCAGTTTTACTGAGCTCTCAGTGAGAGTAAAATACTTGATCCATTCCACCTGGGCATGTGTTATCAAAGTTGGGTTGTTAAGTAGAGAGAAATTAAGTGGTCATTTGTGGGAGGGGAGGGGTGCGAGAATAATGCTCATTGTATTCAAAGCATAACAAGGCATGTTCAGTAATGCCAATAATAACTGTCACTCAGATGAGAATCAAGGAAGTAAGAATATGGATGGAATTCTAACTCAAGAAGAAGGAAGGTCTCAGCAGATGACATGAGGCCACTGCTGTCAGTCTACCATAATCCAGACTAGTGCAATGTACTACAAACACAAAGTAAACCGCAAGAACTATAAATTTGTACAGAGCCAATCACTCAAGCACTAGAGGCTAGAAAGGGAGAGAAAGAAGACTGCCCTAACATTTTCCAAGATTTTCTTAAAACATTTTTTAAGGGGTCAGGGAGGGGAGAGCTTTGTGGGCACTACTGGGGGGTCCTGCAGGTGCCATGGCACTTATGGGTCCCGCATTGGGAACCCCTGGATTAGACCTCTCTCTCTCTCTCTCTCTGTCTCTGTCTCTCTCCATCTCTCTCTCTCACACACACATATGCATACCGTATTGTATGTGTTGTTGGCTTCAGTGTTTCCTTTGTTACCGAAGTGAAGACATTTATGTGAGGAAGTATGACTATAATTCCCCAATGCTCTTGCTAGTGACTGACACTGGTATCTTCATGCTGCTTATGTCAGAGAGTAATCGAAGGGCATTCACGAGTCCATTTTCAGTCTTCAGAAAAGAGCAACAAATCAAATTATTGGAAGGGTAATCAATTTGTTGTTGGTGATGGTACTGCTGCTGTTTGATTTCTTTAGTTGAATTCTTACTGACAGTGCAATTGGTGCTATCAGTTTAAGTGATTCCGTTTGAAGGAATGAATCACCGAGGGTGATTTGTAGATTTTTCCTAGGCAATGCCTTGCTTACCCAAGTTTAATCAGAATGCGTTGAGAAATGAGAGCATGTTATTCAATCTGTCAGTAATTAAAACCTTCTTGGCCCAGAGTTTATAAGAGCAACATATGAGCTTTACAACAGAGTGACAGAAGGGGAACACCTTCCCTTTGTGGTGACTTTGAGAACATCATTTCATACAGCTAACAGTAAGCAAGGCCATGTTTTCTCTGCATTTTTAAAAGCAATTTTACGTGCCAAGAAAGACTTAATTTGGCATGGCCGCAAGCTTTAAAGCTGATCCTTGTCAAAGGGCCCATCCTGCCCTATCAGCATTGGTCTTTCATTGGCTGGTTAAAAACACTCACACACACACACACACACACACTGGTTCTGCAAAGCCGTTGTGGGGGGGTAGCTGCTGTTTTTGGTGTTTGATTCCGATCAATGCACTCCTACTGCAGTTGGTTAGTTTTCACTTGACTTCAGCTTCTTTGGAGTTGCTGACATTTTGTTATTATTGTTTATTTGCTGTCTTGTTGCAGTGGAGGCTGGTGGCTCCAATGTCAATGAGGCGGTAAATCCGCTCTGGGTTTCAGTCAGAACCAGCCACAACTCTAAGGGAACTCCATAAGAGTTCGGGCTGGTTCTGACTGAAATCCGGAGTGGATTCACCGATCCCCTGACATTGGAGCCACCAGCCTCCATTGTATTGTTATATTTATTTATTTATAACATATGTATCCCACTCCTATATCATTAAGATCTCAGGGCAGCATACAGATAAAATCAGTTTCAACAGTATAAAACAATAAACAATTTAAACAGCTAAAAACATATTAAACCATGGACAAGCTAATACCAATTAAAATCTAAAACAATAAAACAGTTAAAACAGTGTGCTACTTTAGGGAATGCATTTAGCCCTCAAAGGCTTTGGTAAAAAGCCATGTTTTTACTCAGCGCTGAAATTAGACCAATGTCTGTGCCAATCAAGCCTCCAAGGGGAGGGCATTTCACAACTGGGCTGCCACAGCAGAGAAGACCCTCCCACATCCCACCATAGTGTATGTCTCGCACTGGTGGGACGCAGAGGAGGGCCCCTCCCACAGATCTCAGACCTCAGGCAGGCATATACAGGGAGAGGCACTCCCTCAAATATCGAGGTCCCAAGCTGCTTAGGGCTTTACATGTTATCACTAGCACTTTGAATTCCGACCGGAAACATATTGGCAGCCTGCGCAATTCCTTTAAGCCTGGTGTTATGTGATCTTTACGTTATGTTCCAGTCAACAGTCTAGCTGCTGCACTAGCTGCAACATCCGAGTCACGTTCAAGGGCAGCCCCACATAAAATGCACTGAAGTAGTCTAAGTAGTTTTGATATCATTTTGAATTGTTTATCTGTTGGTTGCTTTAAATTTCATTCCAAGGAAAAGTGGAATAAAATTTTTGAAATGAACAACTTAAGGGCTAGAAACTTCCTCCTCCTCACTCTTCTTCCTTTTTTTCTCCTCCTCCTACTTCTAGTCACTAGATGTACTGAAAGGTGCGATTCTCAGGATACCATCTTGAGTGGCTTTTCAACACTTGGACAGCATTGGCTTCAGTGATCAGAGTTTAGACACACATAGGTCGAGAATGTAAAAAGCAAGGCTCTGTATTGTAATTTAAAAGAAGAACATTTATTTTATTTTAAAGGACATCGGAATCCATGTGGTATTTAAACATAAGAGGTGGAAAATATCTCTAAAACCAGCAAGAAAGCATAAAAAGTAGAAAAGCACAAGACTTTGTACATTGCCTGGCAAAAATGGGGTACTAGGCAGGGTCCCCAAAACTTACATGGTTCCAAGAGTCCTTTGTTTCAAGCCAAGGGTTTCAAAATGGAGTCAGCCATCCGTTATATGGGCTCTGGCATGTAATAAGCACTTCACATAGGAAAGCATCCGAAAAAGAGACTCACCAGAGATGAAGAGAGAATTTAATTTTCTGGGAGATCTGAATCCTGTCTTTTTACAGATAAATTATCTATAAAATTAGCAGAGGGTATCCAATCCCTGGTGAGAGGGAAGGATCAAAGGATAGCTGACAGAAAAATGTCCTATAGCTCCCAGCATTCCCCAGCCAGCATGACTGGGTGGGGAATGCTGGGATTTGTAGGACGTTTTTTCTGTCTAAACATGCATAACATTGCACACGAAATTGTTTTACTTTTATTCTTAATTAGAATTAGCTGCACACTTTATTTCTTACACTCTAAAAATAAATATTTGGGGGCATTAAGTGTAAAATGTGGTTTTTAATTGAGAACAATAGTGTGTCTTAGCTGAGCTGCTTGCAGCATAGGTAGACTCCAAACTGCCAACATTACTCATTTTGAAGCTAGCCTCAGAGAGTTTTTCCTTTCTTGCTCTTTCCATGTTTTGCTTTTTTGGAATTGCTATATTCCAGTGGGCCCAAGAAAAAACATATTTTTTGGCCCATTGAAGGCATTCTGTTGCTCTTGTTCTCAGCCTTGTTTTAATCTGTTTTCTCAGTGGAACATGAGAATAATGTGTTGTGTATTGGACCTTATCCACAAGCCTAATTAGTAATAGTTTATTTTCCAACCTTGGCATGTTATGAATGGCCCTTTACCTTTCTAGCATCTGGTATCAAGTATGTTTAGGCAATTGATACTTATAACGTAGCATGCTGCATTCAGCAAGGCTTTGAATATTTCTTCTCTAGCTCAGTTTCAAGTTTAAGCTTCTATTGCATGTTGCCATTTTATGTTATAAACTACTCAAATGTCATGTGACATCATCTCCAGCTTGCACATTTTTATGCAGATAACCTGTCAAAGAGAGATCTTTTTGAATAAACAATGTATGCGCGGTGTTTTAAATATGCAGTAAAAGGTTTCCGGGCCCATTCCAGCTTTCTTTCTCAACAGCACAAGATCTGTATCCAGTTCTCTGACTCTCTTCCAAAAGTTTTGCGCACAATATAGCTAAAGCACCTTTTCAAGTCTGTTGAAATCTAGACTCGGGAAGAATGTGCTTTTGTTTAGCTTTTCAGTTGTTTGCCATGGGCTGTGTTCAATGCTGCTTGTGCACCAGCGAGTGCACTCAGCACTACTGCAACGGGAAGCTAGTGCTTTCTAAAGCAGCTGGGAACAAGCCAAACACACATTTCCAGAATGGAACAGGTCAGCAGAGCTAGCAGAAGGGAGCTCTGCTGATCTGTCCCATTCTGGAAAGCAGAGTTTAAGCTCTTTTCTGGGGCTGTTCTAGGAAGTACTACCTTCCTGTTGCACTAGTGATGGGTCCCAGTGGCACAACACAAATAATAGAGATGCAACAGCAGCATAGGATTCTGCCCCATGCTAGACATCCAAAATCTCACTGTTAATATTAGTTATTTCCCCCCTTTTAATTCTCCCTTGTTTGGTTGGTTTTTATCTTGAATGTTACCGATACTTTTCAGAATGACTGCACACCTCTACAATTGTCTCATATTCCAATGATTTTGAAACTGGGGTTGCAGGGAACTCCAGCTTTCCTCAATGAGAAGATTAGTAATGGCATAAGGTGGCCATGTGTCCTCTTTCATGCAGGACACTCCTCTGTTTGAAGGGCTGCTGGAAGACTGCTCTCTATTTTGAAGGCTTCCTCTATTTGAAGGACTATCCAGTCCAATTCTGTTTTAAAGAACCATCAGAAGGAAGAGCTGGGCCTTGAAGATACCCATCAGCAGCATCTGGACAGCAGACTGAGCAAGGAACACAGGTCACAGTCTTCCATCGTGAGATATACTATATTTCTATTTAAAGTATAATAATTATTTTAAATTGCATCTATAAGTATAAACTAGCGTATGTGAATTTTATGCAAGTAGGCATCTTTTTTGTGCTCTTTTTCAGTGATTCATGTCCTCTTTTTGGGAATTCACAAGTGGCTGCCCTAATGGCAAACAACCTTCCTTGAAAGTTACCTTGTTCTTCATTATTGATCATCCTTGGTGGGTTCGGTTTTCTGGATCTTGCTACATTGTTGTTGTTTATTCATTCAGTCGCTTCCTACTCTTTGTGACTTCACGGACCAGCCCACCCCAGAGCTTCCTGTCAGCCATCGCCACCCCCAGCTCCCCCAAGGTCGAGTCCGTCACCTCCAGAATATCATCCATCCATCTTGCCCTTGATCGGCCCCTCTTCCTTTTGCCTTCCACTTTCCCTAGCATCAGCATCTTCTCCAGGGTATCCTGTCTTCTCATTATGTGGCCAAAGTTCCTCAGTTTTGCCTTTAATATTATTCCCTTAAGTGAGCAGGCTGGCTTTATTTCCTAGAGTATGGACTAGTTTGATCTTCTTGCAGTCCAAGGCACTCTCAGAATTCTCCAGCACCACAGTTCAAAAGCATCTATCTTCCTTCGCTCAGCCTTCCTTATGGTCCAGCTCTTGCAGCCATAGGTTACTACGGGGAATACCATTGCTTTAACTATGAGGACCTTTGTTGTCAGTGTGATGTCTCTGCTCTTAACTATTTTATCAAGATCTGTCATTGCTCTCCTCCCAAGTAGTAAACGTCTTCTGATTTCCTGGCTGCAGTCAGCGTCTGCAGTAATCTTTGCGCCTAGGAAGACAAAGTCTGCCACTGCCTCCACGTTTTCTCCCTCTATTTGCCAGTTATCAATCAAGCTGGTTGCCATAATCTTGTTTTTTTTTTAGGTTTCACTGCAACCCAGCTTTTGCACTTTCTTCTTTCACCTTTGTCATGAGGTTCCTCAGCTCCTCCTCGCTTTCAGCCATCAAAGTGGTATCATCTGCATATCGGAGATTGTTAATGTTTCTTCCAGCGATTTTAACTCCAGCCTTGGCTTCATCAAGCCCAGCACGTCGCATGATGTGTTCTGTGTACAGGTTGAATAGGTAGGGTGAGAGTATACAACCCTGCCGTACTCCTTTCCCAATCTTAAACCAGTCCGTTGTTCTGTGGTCTGTTCTTACCGTCGCTACTTCGTCGTTATACAGATTCCTGAGGAGGCAGACAAGATGACTTGGTATCCCCATTCCACCAAGAACTTGCCACAATTTGTTATGATCCACACAGTCAATTTTGATCTTTTCCACTCAGATTTGATTTTCCACCTTGGTCAGTGTTGGAATCTTCTTGTCTGGAGCCTCTCTCCAAATGGATGGCATTAGGTTCTCGACATATTAAGGCACATAGAGCTCCTCCCACAATCTTGGCAGTCAGAGATGTATGGAGTATAACGTCACACCAATTACAGTTTGAACCCATTTTCCCATGCTAAGTTGACTTTATGGGGAAATCCAGATTTCAGAATTGGAAAGAAAATGTTCTTGTGGCAGATTTGGACAGATATAATTATCTTATATTATCTTAATTATGCCCTGGATCAATTATTGGGTGTTGATGAAGAATTTTTTCTATTTTCAACTTTGCGAATCAAATTTGATTTGCCCGCTACAACAGAATGGCAGTATTTGCAACTGAAACATTTGTTAGTATCTAGAGTCGGTCCTGCTGCTTTTACTGCCTCGGCGTCTCCTTTGCTATTGGAAACACTTATTGAAGCTGACCAGATACATTGACCCATGATTCATGTTTACAAATACTTATCCATTAATAAATATGCTACACGTGGTCTACAGCAGGAATGGAATAGGGAATTGGATGTCCTATTTTGTCTAATCAATGGACCCCTGTTTTGGCATCTGTATTGGATATCTCTGTGGATCTTCAGTTACACCTTATTCAGCAAAAACTTTTGTTTCAGGTCTATTGGACACCACAATGTCTCTTTAATAAAGGTTTGTCAACCTTGGGTAATTGTTGGAGGTGTAATGCAGTTAACACTTCTCTTATTTACATGTTTTGGAAATGCCCAATAGTTGTCTCCTTTTGGGAAGAAGTTAATATACGGATACATTTTGTATTGGAAAGTTCTTTAATATTTACTGATGTAAATATTCTCTTAAATTACTTACCTGCTTTTTGGCATGTAACACATGGTCAGCATAAATGGATCTTTTGCATGCTTTTGGTTGCTACTGATACTACAATCCTGGAAGGATAAAACCTCACTGCTATAATGCAGTGGACTAAAGAAGTAACAACACTAGCAACATTTGAAAGACTGGTATATAGGCGTAACTTGCAAATGAACTTATATTTGGATATCTGGTCTACTTTTACTACAGTTTATATGTAATCTATTCGTTTTCTTTTTTTCTCCGTAGAATATTGAGACTTTTTGAATATGTTGTTATATTTTTTATTTTTGGTGTTATGTTTTTTGTTTGTTTTGTTAAAACTCACAATAAAAAGTTGATTAAAAACTATTGATTTTCCTCTGCAATGTGCAACCACAGAAGAGCATTGTGTGTGTTCTAAGCTGCATTGTTGATTGTAGGTTGGCTATGTGTCCTACTTTGCAGAGGACAGTCCTGTTTGAAGCTGTTCTGTCTTTGGAAGGCTGTCCCGTCTGTATCAATGTATGTGGAAGAACTAGGTAGGATGGATGGAGTAGCAGATAGGAAGAGTAACTCAGTGACACAGAGGGAAGCCACACATTGAAAGAATAACTACCAGGAAGTGACTAAGCACACTAGTGCAGTGTCAGAGCTGTGCAGGGGCTGAGGAATTGGAAGCATGTTTGTTTGACTTGATTTCATATCACTCTTGCCTGATTCTTCAGTGACCGCAAACACCACTTGAAACACACTCTCAGTCCAGTTTAAAGATAAAGAGACCCAGGCGAAGGGAGCCAGCCTCTAGCAGGGGTTAGGGTTGCTCTGCCCCCTGTACTACCTCAATGATGGTTAAGAGCAATTTGACAATGGAAACCATTACCTAGAGCTTCTCTACACCAGCCTAAAATCCTGAATTTAAAATGGGGCTTTCTGCTTTGGTTTTAAATGCAAGATCACAACGGACTCCCTTTACATGTGCTTCCTTTCTCCCCCCCCCCTTATCTGAGTCTTCAATATGTTTCATTATACAGTCGCTAGATGGCACTGTGGTCTAGCTCTTCTTATTGCTAGTTTTCTTCTTTTCACCAGGTAACTCAAGCAGAACTCAAGCGCTATAATTTGATAGCTCATTATCTCTGATCTTTTAAAAAAATGGAATACAGGTTATTTAGTGTGGGACACGCCCTGGAGGTTAATAACATAATCTAAAGGACCTGCAACCTTCTGTGAGTAACCAATCTCAACAGGATACAAGCTCTGTGTGAAGAAGCTCCATGAGGTGTGGTGGGCTCTTTCTCGTTGGAGGTCTTCAAACAGAGACTTGATTTTCTGGCTTGGATTAGATGGCTTACAAAGCCTCTCCAGCTCTGTGATTCTATGACCATTGAAATATAAAGCCCTTTGCACTATGTATACTTTGTTATAGGACAATTCATGGGATTACCCCCCCCGAATATTTTAAGATGGGAGGCAAATTAACTGTAATGAATGGATGGACATGTTTTGGATGGTATGTCCCCATGTGTTAATATCATGGGAATTACAAGCTTTGAAATACTAATTTGGCATTTAAAAAAAAAAATTCAGGGATAAGTACTTTCTGAGGACATAATGATCCATTAGAATACACAAATATATATATTTAATTCTCAGACAGGAAACGTTCCTCAAAGTCAAATGTTGAATAGGAATCATTCTACTTTCTTAAAAGCCAGAATGTTCAGCACACTGAATTGAGTAGCAGTTGCAAAGCTGCCCTCTGCTGGCGTATCTATGGAAGTACCTGAGTTCCCCCATGAGAACATGAGGAAGAAGAAAAATGCAGATGGTTTTATATATTAGAATTTATACCCACATTTTCCTAAAGGCTCAAGGTAGCCTAATCCCTAGTCAATAAACTAGGGTAGGGTAGACTAGGTAACCTAGTAAAAAAACATGTAAACAGGGGTGATCCGTTAGACATTGTCTAGTTGGACTTCCAAAAGACTTTTGACAGAGTATCTCACCAAAGACTTCTGAGCAAACTTAGCAGTCATGGAATCAGAGGACAGGTTCTCTTATGGATCAGTAACTGGTTAAAGAACAGAAAGCAGAGAGTAGGAATACATGGTAAATTCTCCCCATGGAGGGTAGTAAATAGTGGGGTCCCACAGGGATCTGTATTAGGACCAATGCTCTTCAACTTGTTCATAAATGATCTGGAATTAGGAGTGAGCAATGAAGTGGCCAAGTTTGCGGGTGACACCAAATTATTTAAGGTGGTTTAGACAAAAAGGGATTGTGAGGAGCTCCAAAAGGATCTCTCAAAAGTGAGAGAACAGGCATCCAAATGGCAAATGCGGTTCAATGTAAGCAAGTGTAAAGTGATGCACGTTGGGGCAAAAAATCCCATCTTCAAGTATAACTTGATGGGAACTGAACTAGCAGTGACCAAACAAGAAAGAGAACTTGGGGTTGTGGTGGACAGCTTGATGAAAATGTTGGCCCAGTGTGTGGGTGTTGTAAAAAGGGCAAACACCATGTTAGGCATAATTAGAAAAGGAACTGAGAATAAACTGTCAATATTATACTGCCTTTATACAAATCTATGGTGTGACCACACTTAGAATTCGCTGTACAGTTCTGGTCACCATACCTAAAAAAAGCTATTGCAGAGCTGGAAAAAGTGCAGAAAAGGGCAACTAAAATGATCAAGGGGCTGGAGCATCTCCCCTCTGAGGGAAGGTTACAACAGTTGGACTTGTTTGGCTTGGAAAAAAGGAGGGTACAGGGAGACATGATAGAGGTGTACAAAATTATGCATGGTGTGGAGATGGTGGACAGGGAAACATCTCTCTCTCTCTCTCTCAAAATTCTAGAACCCAGGGTCATCCCATGAAGCTGACTGGTGGGAGATTCAGGACAGATAAAAGGAAGTACTTCTCCACACAGCGCATAGTTAAACTATGGAATTTTTTACCACAGGATGTAGTGATGGCCACCAATTTGGATGGCTTTAAAAAGGGGTTGGACAAATTCCTGGAGGAAAAGCCTATCAACAGCTATTAGTCCTGATGGCTATGTGCTACCTCCAGTACTAGAGGCAGTGAGCCTATGTACACCAGTTGCTGGGGAACACAGGAGGGTGGGTGCTGTTGCACTCATGCCCTGCTTGTGGGTTCCTGATAGACAGCTGGTTGGTCACTGTGAACAGAATGCTGGACTAGATGGACCCTTGGTCTGATCCAGCATGGCTCTTCTTATGTTCACCCTGCTAATTCCTTTCCGCAAGCGGTGGGTCCTGCCAATTCTGTTGTGGAAGTGGGACCTGCTGCACAAAAGCCAGGAAACCTTCAATCAATGCTTGGGGGAAAGGACGTGGGGCCAGGGAGGGCTGGCCCAGGACATTTTGCTTTTCAGGGCCAGCAAAGGACAAGACGGCATCCCTTCCCATTCCATGTACAAAAGCTGAGTGGACTGGCAGATGAATCTGTCTTCAACACTAATTATGGGATGTTCTCCAATGAACATGAAGGCAGCAGGCTAACTTAGGGGGTGCAGAGTAGGCTGCATGGCACACAGTTCTTTCCTTGAACACCTTTCTGCTGCCTCCTAGCATCTGCCACCTGAAGCAACTGCCTCACCCATCTAATGGTAGGGCCAGCCCTGGAACAGAGGATTGGGACCTCAGGATGGCTGGATTTGCTCCCCAGGCCTGAGGGCCTGAACCCTGGCTTTAACTGTGAAAGCGTCACGTGTACTCAATATTTCCTAACCATATTCCTATGTTCATGTCGCACTTTCAGTATGCAACTTCTACATTAGCTTGGCTAGGGGCACATAAATGCACATGGGTTGTCTGTGCCCGAACTCATCTGTTCTCGGAAGCTAAGCAGGGTCAGCCCTGGTTAGTAGTTGGATGGGAGACCGCCTGGGTATCAGGCTTCCTGCATTGAGCAGGGGGTTGGACTCGATAGTCTTGTAGCTCCCTTCCAACCCTATGATTCTATGATTCATTACAGTAATTATAGCTAGAATAAACTGAGATCAAGAAAAAGGGATTGATCGTGCTGACAGTTTAGTGAGGCTAATTAAATTTAAAGATACAGTAAGCGTTAGTTTTTCTTATTTCCATAGCTGTATAATGAATCCAACAGTTCATAATAATTTCATCTATTAATAGATATTCAATATGGCTGCCATTCTATACTGCAATCTATGCATTCCTTGACTATAAATACTTCTGAGTGCAAAATATCAACATTGATGTTTTGAAATAAGTATTACCAACTTTAGAGCAATTTAAAAAATACTTTATTTTACGATAAACATAAAGTGCATAAACATACAATAAAGAAAAAATAAATTTAAAATATCTCAGAGCTACATTAATAAATTGTACATCTAATTAATATATGTAAGTAATGAGCCTTTTGTATCAGTTCAGGGTTGCAAAACTATGTAATTTCCTCTGTCATCTACTTCATAATTTCTCTTTGTAATTCTCTATCACGTGTGTTAGAAGAATGAAACAGAAATTTCTCCTGTCAGAATGTACACACACAAAATTTATGGTTACATGGATAGTGACTTGCACATCTGCATATCATCATCTTCCTACTGGCCAGTTCATTACACTAAAATGTGGATGGATCCACCTCTAGTGGTGAGGATAGTAATGTGGCTGATGAAATACATCGCTGAAGATAATATCGCACAATGTGTTTGTTGTACAAACCCCCCTTTCCTTGGTGAGAGATTTCTTAAATTTGGTGGCAGGACTTTCTTTGCAAAGCAGAACTTGCAGAAAACCCATGTGTCACAGCTTAGGTCTGTCTTTTTAAAGCATGTCATTTTAAATAATCATGGATAGATTTCTACTTAGAACATAAAACATATATGGAATGATCATCAGCAACAAAACTTATGTATAACTCTTTTGTTGTATATGTCCCTTGTTCTGTAAGCCGTCATGCAGTAAATGAGAGGGAAATATTAGCAGAAGCAACTGAAAATGATGAGAATAAGGAGGTATTTGATTGCATAAGAGCCAGTCACTGAGCACAGGCATTTCTCTTTATAAAGCTGAATTCAAATAGCAGTGATTATAAGTCTGTAGAGAGCAAAGGTTCATTTTATTATGGAGATTTTTTGACAATTTAATCCGGGGAACTAAAGATGAAAGCGGAGCTTATTAGCACGGTGTGTCCTGAGAAAAGCAAATGAATAATAGTTTACAGTATCACAGTTTTCATCCCTAAGGGTCCCAAAGCACTTTCTGTATGGTTTGCAAATGTTGCCTCAGCCTTCCCTTAAACGTGGCCACCTGTGGAGAGATATGGAAATGGTTTAACATTAGGATACCATAACTTTAGAACAGCCATGGCCTGGGTCCATATATAGAGGAGAAACCAGGGAGTAATATTTTATTAAAATAAGAAGCACTTTGCCTGGAAATTTTTTTTAGCATAAAGGCCTATTTGAACTGCATTAAAATTATAAGTAGCTAAGTAAACCCTTTCAAAGTACATTAACAGTGCTTTAATTTGCTTCTATCACAGCATAAGAACAATTATTACCACGGTTTGAAAAACCCCCTAAAGGACCTTTTGTCACACCTTTAACCGCAAGGAACTTGCTTCCACTTGACAAACTTTTAAGAAGCCTAAGAGGCATACATTGTTCTGATCATAGTTTAGTTCTCTGTCCTACTCATTCATCCAACAGTGTACAAGCCCAAGTACACCCAGGGTTTGTTTGGTTTGCATGGATTCTGTATTGCTAATACATAACTAGTATTTAATTAATTATAAATTTGTGATGCTTCACACCAGTAGATGGTGCTATTGGGCATGCCAATTAATATTTTATTTCTTACCCAGCCATGGTTAATGTGCTTGCAGTGGTTTTTAAATGGCTATGACCTAATAAATTCTGTTCCAAGTAAAATGTGTGATTTTCCTCACACATAGTCCACGGTTAGGCAATACCTTTATTAGGACCAACCAAAATGCCACAAAACGCAAACATTCAAGTTCTGCAGAACTCTTTGTCAGGCTAGATGGTACAAAAAGCAAGGACTGGATGGGAAAGGGACAAAAAAGGCCAGATATTGTAGCCATGAGGTCTGCAGCTTAGACTCAGACCTTGTTCACATGTAATGACAAGCCAGAGTAAGGCTGAATATGGGTTGCCATTGAATTGTGGGTTATTGTTGAACGATAGGCTGTCGTTACGTTAGAACCCTGCACTATGGTTTAACTACGGATTGTAAACCATGAACAACCCAGAATTCACAACCGAACAACAAACCATGAGTTCTCTTCCTGGGTTGTTCATTGTTAACAAGCCATAGTTAAACCATAGTACAAGGTTTGTATATAATGACAACCCACAATTCAACAACCTTCTTTATTTTATTTATTTTCATTTCTATACTGCCCAATAGCTGAAGCTCTCTGGGTGGTTCACAAAAATTAAAACCACAGAGTGCAGCATAAAACAATATAAAATATGAAAGCTTAAAACCACAACCCATACTCTGGGTTTGTCATTATGTGTGAATCAGGCCTCAGTTTCAAGATGGAGATCTCAGATTGAATGAATTAGTTACTGGTAGATGTTGTGGGTATCAGATTACACCTACCAATCTGGGACAAAGAAGCAATGGCTGGACCTCCATTTCTGAAACCATAAAGGGCGGCTCTAACTCAGATCTGTCTCTTGCCTTGAGTGAAACACAGGCTTCTGGGCAGGTAAAGAGCAGACGTAAAGAGAAACACGCAGAAGTAAAGAGAAACAATTGTACAATACTACCCAATATTTGCTAATATTTATATTAGCAAATATTGGGTAGTATTGCATAATATTTGTGTTGTATTGTGCCGTATTAGTGGTTGGTAGCCAGATACGCTCTTCCTACCAGCTTATAATTGTTGTGCAAGGATGTTGCATTCTTGTAACTACAATACCCACCCAACAAAGTAAAGAAATTTCTTGACAAGGCAGGACATCTCAAGATCACCCTTAAAGGAGGTGAACAGTATGTCCCTACTACAATATTTGTTTTGGGGCGTGGTATTTCCACCCACAGTGGTTCTATAAATTAAGTTGTTCTATGCATTTCCTAGTTTATTGGACTTCATGCTCCCTTTGGCATATAGAGCAATCCTAGCACTCAATATGCCCGTCTCTGTCTTTTCTATACATGTATATCCAGAGATAACTATATACGACTGATTCTCAGGGCCAAAACAGACATTACATTAAATCGCTATCTAGAAGCAATGTTTTCAAGTTTACTCTAGAGTAGGTTTAGAGGGCCTGATCCAGATCTTAAAACCCACCCTATCCCCTTGGTTTATTGTTTTTGTTTTTATTATGTACGTTGCCTTGAGAGATTCTGCTATAGGGCGATTCCTAATTTCAATAAATATAAAAATAAGTATTCTCCAATGTTAGGGTCCTGATCTAGAATAAAAACGTTAAAAAGACATAGCTGCTAGATATAGATTTAAAGTAATGTCTATTTTGGTACACACTGGTCCATCAGGTTTCTTATATGCCCTGTCTATGTTCTCTTTTAGTAGTAAACATTCCAATTTCTCCATCTTGGCTTTGAGGCTTCTGACATTAGCATATAATTATCTTATGCACTGTGTTCCTCTTCAAATGTATTTTTGTGTGCCTTTTTTCTACAATTGTTTGCTCTCTTCAAACAACTGTCATTTGGCTCTGAATGCTTTTAACAAAGTCACCCTATACCCATTTAGAGAACCTGAATCATCTACATTACACCACCATTCCTAAGGGATGATGTCTCAAACCGGATGCTTCCCAGTTCCTGTTGGCTTTCCCCCAGAACTCAATTTAAAAGCTGCTCTGGATCTTTTTTGGTGTTAAATCCCCTTTGACTAGTGGGAAAAAAATTTTTCCTACTGAAATTAAAAGCTGAAGTAAATGGCACACAGTCATCTCGTGAAGCATATAATAAAACTATTGTTCATGAAAACAGTGCCATAAAATTAAATAAAAATTAAGGGTTGGATCCAGATTTAAGCGTGAGCAACTGGGCTGGTGAAAGTGGACTTCCACACCCCCTCCTTCCCATGGGAGCCCCTTCAGGCACTGAAAATGCTACACAGGAGTCAGGAGACCCTGCTGAATGGGGTGAGCTGTGGTAATAGCAGTGGGATCCCCAAAAATCAGGTGGAGGGGGGACCTTCTGTGAGTGGAGCCTCTTGCAGAAGGCAAATCTTGAATCCAACCCAAAGGCAGCTATACATTAGATTGACTCATGAACTTCACCTGCTACAACTCTGGAACCCAACATTCAAATACAATGGCTGGTTCAAACTAGAGAAGTCAAACTAAAAATAAGGTACTTCTTATCTGGATAGCACCATCGGTTCCTGCCAAAATAGGGTTGTGCCTACAATACTGCATGGAAGGTACAGATAATAAGAAAGTACAGGGCTTGAATGCAGAAAACAGGCAGCTGTATCATTTTTCTTCTGCTCTTGGCCTGAAAATGAAAGGAGTATCATGCTCTGCTTTCCAGCTACGAGTCCATTACAGACAGTAAATAGGATATTTTCATGGCCTTTAGAAGACATGAAAGCTATAGTACCACAAGTGAATGTTCTCTTATCTACCCTCATTTATCCTTTAATTAAAAAATAAGCGAAGGTAGCGCAAAAAGTTAAAGTTGCAATGAGAGACATGTCCCCTTCTGGGCATTTGCTAGGGAGCTGTTGTCCCCTCCTTTTTCTGCTGTTTTCCTCACATTTGTTTTGTTTTGTATCTGGTCAAACACAAAACCTACATGGACAAGAACATAAGAAGAGCCCTGCTGGATCAGGTGAAAGGCCTATATCTAGTCCCCCCACAAAGGCAGTGTCTGATTGGCCCAGATTGCTGCTGCTCAAAACGTAAGTTAAAAAAACTTTTAATATGACACACAGCAGGCCCTGCAGGCCCAGACCTTTCAGCCATTGGGCTAGGAGGAAATGGAAGAAGAGGAAGGTGGTGGCAGCTGCAGCAGCAGTCTCAGAAGCGGGGGTAGGCCCATCTGAGCCACTGGGCCCTCAGGAGCTGCCTGTCTATGCCAACCCCTGATGCTGGGCCTATCCCCCCTTACTCACTTTTTTTCTAACTAAAAAGCTTCAAATATTGTAACCTTTCTTTGTAGAGGAGTTGCTCCATCCCTGATAATTTAAGCTGCCATTCTGTGGATCTTTTCTAGCTCTATAATATCCTTTCTGAGATGCAGTGACTAGAACTGTACACAGTATTCCAAGTATGGTCACTCCATAGATTTGTACAAAGGCATTATATTGGTGGTTTTATTTTTGACCCCTTTTCTAATAATCCCTAGGATGGAATTTGCCTTTTTCACACCTGCCTGTTCTTTAACCAGTTACCAATCCATAAGAGAACCCATCCTCTTATCCCATGCCTACTAAGTTTACTCTGCAGTCTTTGGTGAGGGACTTGGGTCAAAAGCATGCAACGTCTGCTGGATCACCCCATCCACATGCTTGTTAACGTTCTCAAGGATGTTTATTCTAGGTGTTTGGTTGAGGTTTGCTGCAGCCAATCAAGGCTCCATTGTTGCAGCAGAGCTGAAAAAATTGCAAGTTTCTACAACATTTTCCCCTAGGAGCTGTAATTTTCCACAGCAGATGGGGAACTTCTGGCTTGCAGGCAAGATATGGCCCATGGGGGTTTCCCATCTGGGCTGCCAGCATCTTCCCCAGGCCCCTTCTCCACTTCCGCCAATTAAAAGCTCTTATCTCTGATAAGCAGCTAATTAGAGATAAGAGTTTTTTCCATGCTGTGCAGCGAGAAAGGGAGCTTTTGGCACTGTGTAGCAGGGAAAGGCTCTTGCTTTTCCCTGCAGGACAAAAGAGGTGGGGACTAGGGAAGAAGCTGCCGAGTGATTCAGAGCTCAATGCTGGGGTATGCTGAGAGTTGTAGGACTTTTTTTGTTTAAATAAGCATAGAATTGAGGTCTCAGTCCTTCTTATCTCTGAGGCTTGTCCTGCTTACTTGTGATTAGACATGCTTACTTTTGCGTAGATTTACAGAGTCTTGGATGCTATTTGAAAGTGCTGCCAAGTGATTCAGTCCTGCTTACTTCTGGGTAGATGTGCAGAAGCCTTATCCTGCTTACTTCTGAGTAGGCTTAAAATCAGTAATAATCCTATTTTGGCCATGCCCACTTTTCCTTTGCCCCTACCCAGTGTGCCTTTGGTCACACCCACAGATACAACGCAACCCCCAAGAGCTTTCCTAGATTGGAGTTCAACCCTTGGGCTGAAAAATGTTATCCACTGCTGCCCGACAATAACATCCTCCCTGGGACTTAGCTCCTGGCATGCAGTGGCCTTGCTGTACCCTTTTTTCAGCTTCAGTTGATGATTAAATAATGAAATGAATAGAATTTACCTTCTCCTTGTCCAGGTGCTTAACTTCTGTATCTGCTTAATCATTTTCCTTGAGGTTTTCTCATCTTGGGCTTCCTTTGTGGTTGTAGAATTGGGCTCCTTTGTAAGCTTGCTCTAAATTTATACCCCTTGGTAGTTCCTCCTTCTACTGCTAGAAACTGCTTGGGAAGGAAGAGCATGAGAAAGGTGTTAAATGGGGAGGGCAAGAGGTTAGATGTGGTTAGGGAGGTTCATCTGGGCACACAAGGACATATATGGCTTTAATATGGGGTTGTGTGAGCCAGTTAACTTGGGAAAATAATAACCTTCTCTGAACTATCTTCAGCCTCAGATGTGTTTATGCATTCAAGGACTGAATCAGAATTTGACACCGGTAAAAAGGCAACAAGATAATGTTCTGGGGCTTCTAACTCACTGCTCTTTTATTCCCAAAACACACACACAATGCAAACAAATTTTTATTTATTTATTGAACCTATATCTTGCCTTTCTCTGTTAGTGCCCAAGGCGGCTTACAACAGTGTCTAAAATATACAATCAAAATATAGATTTAAAAATAAACACAATACAAAACAATATATGGGGTGGTGGAGTTGGAAAAAGATTGAGGGCACAACCCTATGGCCACTAGGCAGTGTCTGGACAGCCATAGGATTTTTCGGTTTATGGGAACCAAGCTCAGAGCCAGTGCTCCGAGCTCAGTTCTCAGAAATCTGACTCCTCGCCCCCTTATAGGAGGCCTGGTTCGTCCCTGGCACCGTGTTCGGAAGAGCAGCGCAGAGCGACTGAAAAGGGGGCATTCCTGGGGGTGGGGTGGGGACCACGAAGTGTTGGTACAATGCTTCCTATGCACTGTCTGGCTTCCTGTCTCCCCGCTCCAAGGCACCCTGGTTAGACAGCTGAAATCAGCCGCCTAGCCACAAATACAGGGCGGCCAGAGCACAGAGGAGTAGATCCGCTCCGCCCACCCACCATTGGATAGTCGTCCACCTCCGAGTTCAGAGGCGGCCGACTATCCCCATAGGATTGCACCCTCCAACAACCAAACAGAACAGAGCAGCAGTTAGGTGAAGTCAATTAAACGTACCACAAGGCAACAGAACAAAAGTGTTCAACTCCCAGTCTAAAAGCCTGTCAGCGAAAGGCTTCCCTGAGATCAAAATGACAATACTTGTACTGGATATTATAGTTGGTGTGCTGCTGCTGCTACTACTACTACTAATGTATTAAAATCTGCTAAAGGGGAAATAGTGTTCCTGAGTTGATGGCACAGAATTATACTCTTTCTTTGCAAATGCTTTTACTTTTTAAGCTATTAATGGAGACAGTTCTTGTAGGCTTTCTTAGAACTCTGCTGTGCACTAAAGTATTGGGTTACACAGAGGCATGCTAGGACAAATACAGTAAGCAACAGAAGGTCTGTAAACAATAGTACTATTGTTTCTCAGATAGGCAAAGTTCATAGAAAAACACCGTGATCTTGCTCATGTCTCAGGATAGTCAGCAAAGGTCCATAGCTGAAAGCTGGTTCATAATACTGCAGAATGGTGAGTGCCTCACTTTTTAAAATACTATTTTAAATACTGGTAATTAAAATAGCATTTGAAGTGGGGCCCATGAATGCCATCCACAGTTAAATCCATGAGCTCCTGATGACTACACAGTTCTCAGTTCAAGTAGGATTCTTGAGTCCTACTGAATATGACATCAGAACTGCATGATGCACAAGCTGCAGTTAAGAGCTAGTTCATGCAATATTTTCCCCAGCTCAGGGAGTTTTGAAACTTGCAGATAGTATATTCATATCAGAGGAGGGAACTATCCAGCCACGGGTGGGTGGCAGGAGGGTGAACTTCTGGAATCCTAGCTCCCTCAGGGGATCCAAGGCCCTTTCCCGTACTGTCACTTAAAAAAGAAGCTAACTCTCTAGCCCTTTTCTTTCTAGGCATTTGAGGATAAGTGTGCAGGCACTATCCTACTCAATTGCTTAGTAAGAAGTAAACCTCTTCCCACCTTCCAGTAATTCTGGCCAATTAGTACAAAGGCACTGGGATACTAGACAAACACTAGGCACTTGTTATAAAACATTATACAATAAAAATATGTTATTAATATTTAACACAAACAACTTTAAATATATTAGGCTGCCTGAATTTCGAATGTGGCTGTTCAGCATTAATTATTTCTCCCCCTTCCCTGTATAGACTTAGGCCCTTTCACCACAGTATTTCTGGCTATGCAGCTCACTTCTTCCTGCAGGGCTCTTTTCACATATGCATGCATATCATCTGATATAGCCATTCTTGACTACTGGCAGTGGAAAGCGTGAACTGTTTCTGTTGAAAAGCTCTGCATTTGACGTGATGCAGAATGAATGTTCTATCTGTGATGGCTCCATTCACAGATATTGAATCATCACTTGAAGCATCATCAGTTATAAACATGCATTGTCTGAAGACACCTGATCCAACAATCTTACTGAAGGGGTAAGATTAGGGGTCCTTAGGGGTAGAGGTTCCTGACCTATAGTTAGACTATAGGGTCTAACTTTCTGGAAAATAGGCATGTGGAATCACAGACAAGCCTACAAGTGTAAGGTCATGTTCCATAAGGGCTAGGGAATTTATTGTAGAGTTGACAGTGACACCCTCAGAAGGAAGAACTGAGGGGTGCAATTACAATGTCAGCAAACCAAGATGTAAAGAGCAAGCACCAGACCTATCTGTTTTCATACCCTGGCAGATAGCCACTGCTTTATATCAGCAAATATCAAGGCATGCATCTCTTTCAAGTCATGTATCTCGTGAGTATCTATTGATGAACAGAGTACACTTTATAAGGAACTGCTATGCCAAGAGGCCCATTTTGACATAGAATTGTGTGTAAATCATAATTGACTGAAGTTTTTTGCATGCTCATCATAAAACAGCATCCACTGAAAAGTTTAATCTGTGAGACACAGTCCGAATTATTTTTCTTCTGATAGCCACTTTTGCTGAAAGGGCCATGTTTGCTGGAGTCATTCTTTTCTGTTACACCATCTTTGGTATGTAATTAATATAGAAATGTTATATTAATCCTATTCTACATGCTACAGTGAGTAATTACTCATGTCAGCTCTTAAAATGTGCAAGAGGAAATATTGTATGAACTGGCTGATCTCAAACACCAGTGCATTTCTACATCTCTGCCAGTGTAGTGTAATGGTTAGTGTGGGACTAGAGAGACCCAGCTTTAAATTCCACTTGGTCATAGAACTCACTGGGTGATATTGAGTTAGTCTCTGGCTGTCAACATAACCTACCTTACAGGGTTGTTTTGAGGAAAACGTGTATGCTGCTGCAAACTTTTTTGGAGGAAAGATGGTATTTAATGTAAGAAAAAAATTTAAAACACGAGGTCTTTTTACCTCTGTAAAAAAAAGATCATGTACAAATGTTTACAAAAGGACCAGCACTTCCATGAGACCTCACATCCCGCACAGATATGTAACATCATATCGGTTCATTAAAGCATCAGTAGTTTGCTTGCAGCTGCCTATGCTCGTTATTAAGGGGAAGAGTTTTTCCCACCTTTTCCTAGAGTTTGCAAGCAACTTTGGTCCATTTTCTCAATGACGAAATAAACAATATGTTCCATAATCGGTCTGCAGAACAAATGAAGCATCCCTGCGGGGGGAAGCCCTCCCGAAGAGGTAACGCGCACAAAACCGACGAAATGGAGGAGGCGCAGGGGGGAAGGAGAGAAAGCGAGGAGGAGCGCGTGTTATTTTCATACAAGCATAAATACGGACGATTTGGGGGAAAGAGTCGCATGGGCGCTCCCAGCTTCCTCTGCCCTTGGGTTGCCCTCAGTTCTCCTCCTCCACACTCGGCTCCGGATTTGGAGCTGCTGCGTCGAAGCCACTTCTGTCCGGGGCCGGATTTCTTCGCCACGCCCCTGAAAAGCCCAGCCCGCCCCCCTTTGCCGGTGCCTCCCTCACCCGCCCCGGCACCACCGACCACATATTAGTGTCGCCGCTGCCGCCGCCGCCGCCTCGTAAGTGCTGCAGTGTCTCCAGCAGGCCGCTGCTGGCCTGCATTGCTGTAGTAACGCGCAGGCACCCAGAGCCGGCAGCCTGCAAGCCAAGAGGGAGAAGCGAGGCCGGGAAAGGAGCCGGCGATGGGACGACAAGCCACCTGATCCGCCCGCCGGCCGCGCGCATTCCAAAACCAGCCCGTTCCTAATAAAGCTATGGGGCTTGGACGCCGTCTCCCGGTGCGTCCCTCCCTATAAATACTCGCCCTGCAACGAAAGCGAGCTTTGGGGGCTTGCGTCTGTCTCGAGACCGGCAAAAAAGCGGCGGCGGCGGCGGCAGCAGCAGCGCAGCCTCAGGCGAGGAGCAGCCCTCCTCCAACCTAACTAAAGCAGCGAGATGCCCCGAGTAGATGCAGATCTGAAACTGGACTTTAAAGATGTCTTGGTTAGACCTAAAAGAAGCAGCCTCAAAAGCAGAGCAGAGGTGGGGGCATTTCCGAACAAGCATGCTTCCTCCCCCCTCCCGCGCTTAATTCTTCGCATCTAACCTCTTTATTCTTGATTCGCATTTCCCCGGCTGAGGGATGAATCGTCCTGTCCTTCCCGCCTCTTGTCTTTTCTTCCCTAATCCCAAATATAAATAATCCAGATCTTTCCATTTATGACCTCATAGGTGGGTCACTCGGTCCGACAGGCGCATCTGACGAGTTTTTTTGTTTGCAAGAAACTAGGATGGATGGATGGATGGAAGAAGGGGGCCTAGAGCTGGGCAGCATTGTGCTCGGAATTGCTTGTGGTGGCGCGGATAAACTAATAGCATGACACATCATCTTTCAGGCTAATGGGTAGACTGGAGCAGGGCGGATAGCGTCCCCTTGTAGCGTCAAGTTACAACCCATGCGTCGCAGGCCTGCGGTTTTGTTGAGTGGAGGCAGGGAAGGTAATACCAGAGAGAAGCAGTTTTGTGAGGACAAGGCAGGTCGGGTGTCCTGAATACAGCCCCTCCCCCCCAGGGACGGTGGGGGGGGAGATTTGAATTTTTATAGATTGGCAGCATCCAAATAAAAAGATTCCTTTTGTGACTAGCAGAAACTATTAGCTGTGTGTGAGATAAGCATTTGTATGTATGGCTAAAATGGGATCTTCAGCAACCTTAAATATATATAGATCGATCGATTTTAAATTAATTAATTAATATACTTCTGTTTTACATATGTTTTTAAAGGATGCTGAAGATCCGTAGTATCCAGGATCCAAGAGCCACAGAAGTAATCGTTTTATTTATGTATTTATTTGATTTCTATACTGCCCAACTGCAAAGCTCTCTTGGCAGTTCACAAAATAAAGCTTAAAACCGTATAATATAAAAACATACTAAAACAATGTGAAAACCTAAAAAACAACGACAGAATAAAACCAAAGTAAAAATGAGCAGAAGTGCAAGACCTAAAAAGCACTAGGACAAAGTTTTTAACCTAAAAAACAACGACAGAATAAAACCAAAGTAAAAATGAGCAGAAGTGCAAGACCTAAAAAGCACTAGGACAAAGTTTTTAAAAACGCTATCATAGAATAGTAGGGTTGGGAGGGGCCTATAAGACCATCGAGTCCAACCCCTAACTGCGTTAGGCCACACTCGAGTATTGCATCCTGTTCTGGTTCCACATTTTAAGAAGGGCATTGACAAACGAGTGCGTCCAGAGAACAGTCAGGATGGTGAAGGGGCTGGAACCAAGTCCTATGACAATGCTTGAAAGAGCTGGGTATGTTTGGCCTGAAGATGACAATATTAAGGGGAGACATGATAGCAGAACATCTTTAAATATTTGAAAGGTTTTCATGTGGCAGATGGAGCAGAGTTGAACTCTTTTGCTCCAGAGGCAGGACTAGAACTGAGGGGTGGAAATTGCCTGGAACCAGAATTTGTCTAAAGTTTAGGATAAACTTCCCAACAGGGAGAGTTGTTTGATAGTGGAACAGACTGCCATGGGAGGTGGGTCCTCCTTCACAGAAGGTACTTAATCACAGATGCTGTAGTCACAGCCTGCATTGCAGATCCTTTGTTGGGCAGGGGGTTGGACTAGGTCAATCTTCCCCAACCTGGTGCTATCCAGATGGGTTGGACTACAATTCCAACATATCTGGAAGGCACCAAGGTTGGGGAAACCTGGATTAAGTGATCTCCAAGGTACCTTCCAACTATATGTTAACTTCACAAATGAAGTTTTTTAAAAGGGTATCAGATAAATTCATGAAGAATGGGTCTATCAGTGATTGCTAGCCATGGCAGCTAAATAGAATATTCTGTGTTCAGAAGAAGCATGTTGCAATCTGGTTGGCCACTGTGGGAGACAGAATGTTCATCTATATGTTCCTTTGGGTCTGATCCAGCAGGGCTTCTATATTCACACACTTATAACACGACTGTTCTGTGCTTGTCAAAAAAGGTCTTGGTTGGCTGCTGATAAAAGTGCAGTCTCCCCCGTACTCCTTTCCTTGTTAGGTGAATTCCTGCAATCTTGTTGGTTGTGTTCCAAGGATTTGCACAAGTATATTAGAACTATTTAGCTTCATGACTGGAGGTTACATAGACACCTATTCTCTGATTGGCCGACAGCCATCATTACTAGTACAAGCATTTTCAAGTAAACAGCACAGGATTATATCTCTGTAACTGCAATAATGTTGTTGGAAATCCCTCTGGAAAGTGGGTTTATAGTATCCATTAACCGAACAAGCTTATCGTGACCTATGCTATGAGTTACTTCTCACCTTGGGAACAACATTCCGAAGATAAGGGGTACTCTAGAACTGTGGTGCCTTTTCAATGGGTACTATAAGGGCTAGATTTTTTCTTATGAATAGTGAGACAATTAGTCAAATATTTTGGGGGTTAAAATTTGCTTTAATTTTAAACCTGGTCTGTAATATCTTTGGGCATAATTCACGTATATTTCCATTGATGTTAGGGAAACATCATGCTTTATGATATACACATCAGATGTTTTACATCCACACCTAAAAAATGAAATATGTAATGCAATGTTTTCAACTGCATGTACCATATAGATAGAGGTACACAAGCCAAGGAAGGAACAAGGATTAGCTGTGGCTCTCCACAAAATAATAGCAAATACTTGTTTGTTTTGGATGTAAAGGCCGCTCCACCCTTTACACCAAGTAAGGATTCAGTTGTGCACATTTACTTGAGAGTGAGCCCCATGGAACTTCATGGAACTTACTTCCGAGTAAGGAGGGGTGGGGAAGCTTTGACCCTCTAGGTATTATTGGACTCCAACTCCAATCAGCCCTAGCCAGAATTGTCAGTGGTTAGGGTTGGTGGGGGTTGTAGTCCAACAACATCTAGGATTGGGCTCCATGCATGTTTAGGATTGGCTTTAAATTCTCCCCCCTCCCCCCCATGTTCTGTTCTGGACCAAAGAGTTGTTGTTTTTTTTAATTAAGGGAAATCTGGCTCCCTAGTTTAACACCACTGCCCATGGTTAAATACAGATTGATGTCTCAAATCATTTAATGGTGTTACAAAGTGGAGAGAATATAGGCATTGGGTCAGGGAGGTTACGGATAATATGAATAATTCCAGAATATGCTGCTTCTTGCAGGGGAAAATGAGCACCATCTATTGATTATTTGCGTGCATTAATCCATATGAGATTCAGCTTTGTCCTTACACTAGCTGAATCTTTTGGATCTCATATATGGGATCAGAGTGGGCCAGCAGGCATGATCCTACTCCCCCCCATACACATGTTCTGTTGAGCATGTGAAAAGGGCAGGAGAGTGCCCCAGAACAGGAACCCAGGAACTTTTATATATGTAGTTAACTAGTCTTTTAAACCTTTTAATCATTCTCATTCGGGTATGATTGGTTACTGTACTAATGCTAGGTGTCTTTCTACTCATCAGCTAAGAAAGAGATGGACATTATGTTCCACTTCATAACTTCTGCTTTCTTTTAATTACTGAGTTAGAAGGATGAGTCTAGGTTGCTTCCAATGAAAAACTGAGAGGTCTGGGGAACATTGGATAACAGTCTTCCTTGTAATGAAGGAGGTCCAGCATCATATAATTATTTTTGATTTGGGGGATAAGATTCATAATTTACTTTTCAATACACTGATTCTCAAGGAAAAGAACAGTGATTCATATAAAATACAATATACAACACTAAGACCAACCCAAAACCAATAGGCAGAGTGACTAAACAGCAGCCAATAAAACCAAATATAATCAGATTAGACACATCACGGAGAAAAAGTGTATCTAAATAGGTCTTTAAAGCCTAAAAAAGGACCAATATCTGTAACTGGATGGATCTCAACAGGCAATTGGTTCCATAATCTGGGGGCCACCTGGCTAATTGAAGTTTTCTGAAGTTTTCTGAGCTGGATCTCAATGAGTTCATGTGGGAAAAGTTAGTCCTTGTAGTTTCCTGGTGGCCAGACCATGAAGGGCTTTAAATGTAATAACCAGCATGTTGAATGTGTCCTGGCAGCCAGAGCAGCTCACAAAAATTAGTATTATAACTCCCTACAGCTAACTTCAGTAATTAACCTGGCTGCTATATTCTAGATGGGTTGCAAATGTTGAACAGCCTTCAAGGGCAGCCCCATGTAGAGTATTGCAGTCCGTTTGTGAGATTATCTGGCCATGAGCCATAGCAGCCAAGTCCCTCTTTCAGGAATGGGCATAGCTGGTGAAAAAGCCAAAGCTGATAAAACATGTCCTTGGCCGCTGTCTCAATGTCATCATGCAGGAGAAGACCTAGATCTGGAAACATTCCCAAAGTACAAATCTGCTGTTTCCAGGGGAGTGTGATTCCATTGGTGGCATTTGCAGAATAGTCAAGACCAGATGAAGTATGTGAATTGACTAACATGCTTTAGAGCAGCCTACAGTTTAGATAGGGTATAACAGAGAGCTAGAATCAAGGTGGTTGGCTGGAAATATATGCTCCCAGCCTGCTATCTTCAGGATGTTTTTCTTCTAGCATAAGCATGCATTATGAAACTGTAGGGACTTATGTGGGGAAAGAATGGTTTAATTCGCATTACCTTCTTTTTAAGTGATTACATTTTCCTAACCTTATGCTGTAATTCTATATTTAATTAGGATTTTGCTGTAGAATAATATATACAAACTGTTACCCCTTGCTGGTAGAAAGTACAGATTAAAACATGCATTCATTTTTTTTTTTTACAGGTAGATCTCATGCGTACCTTCACATTCCGTAACTCCAAGCAAACCTACACAGGGATCCCCATTATTGTAGCTAATATGGACACTGTGGGCACTTTTGAAATGGCACAAGTTATGACTAAAGTACGTTTTTTTTAATTCTCCCTCTCCTGCAAGTAAAATAAAATCACAGTGATCTTCAGTATAATCTGCTTACTCTGAGGTGTTCCATTTTCTCTAATAAAACTAATCTGGAATAAAAACATTCTAGATGCTAGTCTTACGACTTGCCTACACTACAAATATGTGAAGCGTGATCCAGCTGAAGTTAAGCACTTCCAGTACCACAAATTTTAGAATAAGTGATTTAAGCATGTGCTTAACCCTCTTGTTGAAATCAGTACATCTTCAAAGTACTTAGCTTTGTGTTTATCATTCCCAAATTAACTTAACTGTTATAATTTTCTCCTGAAGAATCAATTATAAATTGAACCATTCAGTCAGTTTATACCCTGCTTTTTGACCTACAGGTACTGAAAGCAGCTAACATACATAAAATACAATACAATTCCATTCAAAAAATTTAAAAATCTAGCCATCAAATCAAAGAACTAAGTGCAGGAAATTGCATTAGCTCTCATCCATCCAGCTAACACCATTTCTTCAAGGTCATTAGATGAGACCATTGATCAAATAAAGTAGGCAAAGATTTGTATCTGTTTTCAAATATAAAAACCTAGAAGCATTATTGAGCATTCCCAAAGGACCTTAAGTCTGTGGCAGAGTCCCATCTGGCTGATTTAGCATTTCATACTTTCTTTTCCGACACCACCCTATCCTAAATAGTGCCTTATGGATTCCAACATATTTTCAAGTTTCCAGGAGGCGAAGTGGGGCCTAGCCCAGCTGAGGTGCAACTCAACCCTATCACTTAGTAATTGTACAGCTGGCATGCCTGGGTTCTTGTCTCTTTCCCTCAACAGGGCAGCAGCACCTTTTCAAGGCCTGCTTTTTCAAGAGTGGGCAGATCCTAGCTCCTTTGAGGAGTGGCTCAGGCCTGCCACTGATGGTTTGGTTGGCAGGCCTATATTCTTGTCTCTTCCCCTCAGTTGGGCAGCAATGTCTTTCTCTTAACAAGGCCCAAGGATGGATGGGGCCTAGCCTGGCTGAGGTGCTTAGGTCATGCTTACATTCAATATATCATTGCATAACTGTATTTACTTTATGGATACGAGGGCCCTGAGAGCCATTTTATGGCAGGATATCAATTTTAAATAGATAAATAAATCTAGTATATGCATGCTGTTATACCACGATCCTCAACCCTTTTTCTCTAAAATATACTACTCCTGCTCTAATACTACTCTGTAGTTTGGAGGACTGCAGCCTTATTCCTCCGTGCTATATGGAAGTAAATAACTATGAAAGTGATTATATTTACCAGTAATGCCAACAGTTCAGTGATGCGGGATCCATGTACTGAACAAGAAATTTACCTGAAACCTGCATTTCGGCAAACATTTTCCCTTCCCCACTGCTTCCTTTTATGTGTGGCAGAAGAAATCTGTGCATGGAATTCTAGTTCTGCATACAGATTGCCCTGCAATATTCTTTAGTCAAATAAGGACCATTAATGTATTGCCTTGTAGCCATAGATCCTTTTTTTGTGCTGCTGCCTCAAACTGGGTAATAATACAGTTTGTTTGTTTTGTCTCTGTTTGTTTTTCCTAGTATGCAATGTTCACTGCGATACACAAGCATTACTCTCTAGAAGAGTGGAAGCTATTTGCAAGCAATCACCCAGAGTGCCTAGAGGTATATTTTAATATAGTTAGTTATTATGTGTAATTACAGCTTTTTTAAACTGCATTTCTTGGAATTTAGGAAAAAATCTCACATATGTACAATGAAAAAATACGTATTTGTTGCAAGAGAGTATTTTGTATGTGGTTAAATGTTCTTTTGTAAATCTGAATGTAAGGGGGTAAGCCCACTCCCATGAACCCCTCATCCTTTTTCATTCCACTTCCCAGTGGGAAAAATCCTACAGTTGTCCTAGAGCAAGGATGCAGAATCTCAGGCCTGGGGGCCAAATCTGACCTTCCTGGGATCTGACTACATCCATCTGGGTTATCCAGAAGGCCCCACTCACTTTCCCCCAACTACAGATCATTTGGTGGTTTCCTGGGTTTTGTGCCATTTTCTCTCCATTTTGAAATGCCTTTGCTAAGACTTAGTTACGGGCAGTAAGAGCTTTAAGCTAAAATATGTTGGTATTTTTTGGCCTTGCCCCTTTTGCCATTGGCCCACCCACCACTGGAGTGCAGCCCCCAAAACCTTCTCCAAAATGGAATTTGGCCCTTGAACTGAAAGTGGTTCTAAACCCCTGTCCTAGCCAATCTGAAAGGCAAGGAAACCCTCTCCCTCACATACTTGTTGCTGTTTCTATATAGGTGCTACTGGAGGGGGAGGGGACACACACTTGTTATTCTCACAAGTATAACTTTTTTTCCTTTTTTAGAATGTTTCCTTTTTTAGAAACTGAGGCCTTTAAAGCATATAGTTATACATGCACAATTTTGAATGAGTTGTGCTAGGAGCTACTACTTCGCAGCGCTCTGTGAAACAGTTGGTGCCAAAGTTAGTGAAGCACTGAGCAAGCTTGATTTCTCACACATTTAAGCATGCAAAAGGTCTCCTGCAGAAGCCCCTGAATGATACTCTTATAAGAATGCCCACATGTCTGTTAACACCAGCTAACAGTCTCCACTTTTCATTTGTCAGCCCTCCCTCTCAGGACTCTGTTCCCATTGGCCTCTTCCTCTGAATTCTTTAGCTCCCATGGCAGCCAGAACTATTCAGCAGCTTGCTTCTTCCCTATGTTAACTTTTAGTTGGCTACTTCTCACATGTGATTTACTACAACACATTAGCACAATATTGAAATTGTGGTAGAAAATTTGAACATAAAGTACAGGAAAGAAAACATTTTTACCCAGCTAGATATGCTATGCACGTTCTTTAGTTGGTAAAATCCAGCAAAAATGAGAGACAAATAAGGTCTGGTCTATAAATGCAACAAAATATGATGACAGAATGAACTAACAAATTTCAGGTTGCTGGTGGAGGGTGTCACTTTTCCTTGTAAGAAAGCAAGCATACAAATAAGCAAGAACATCAGGGGGAAAGTTCCCAAACCACTTCCTGTTGTGCTAGCTTTCTACTTTCAATGAGCTTTTCCACACAGGAGAGCATTCCAAAATAGGATCCACTGTTTGCAGTTTGAAGTGGTATAGTGCATTCTGTCACCTCAGGATGTCTCCACCTCATTTCACCTAATTCTGTTGCAAGTGTTGGCTAGGCCTAAGTCCTACTGAAATCAGCTGTGTACAGTTAAATGTTAAACTCTCATCGATTTCAGTGGGAAATGTACAAGTAAGTTCTAAATTCCCATTGATTTCAGAGTGGGGATTGACTCTCCAGCAGCCCTGGTAAGAACAGAAGCAGGGCCATGCTGGGTCAGACCAAAGGTCCATCTAGTCCAGTGTTCTGTTCACAATGGCCGGCTAGCTGCTTGTGGGAAACCCACAAGTGGTACATGAATGCAATAGCACAACATCCTTCCCCTGCCCCCACTCATGCTCCCAGCAACTGGTATTCAGAGGCATACTGATATGAGGAGGGCTTTGGACAGGGGCAAATGCTCCTTCTTTGTTCTCTTCAATCTCTCAGCAGCTTTTGATGCCATTGACCACAGTATCCTCCTGGACCGCCTGGAGGGGTTGGGCATAGGGGACACCCGTATTACAGTGGTTCTGTTCCTTCCTCTCTGGCAAGTACCAGAGGGTAGCTCTAGGGGAGGAGACTTCTGACCCATGGCTGCTCACTTGCGGGGTGCCACAGGGTTCTATTCTCTCCCTGATGTTATTTAACGTCTATGTGAAGCTGCTGGGGGCTATCATCAGGAGGTTTGGGGTGCAGTGTCACCAATATGCGGATGACATGCAACTCTGCCTCTCATTTAAATCCTCCACAAGGGTGGCTGTAGAAACCCTGTCCAAGTGTCTGGAGTTGGTGAGTGGCTGGATGGGAAGGAATAAGCTGAAATAACCCTGACAAAACCAAAGTACTTTTGGTGGGAGACAAGGGGAGGTTGGGGGATGTTGACCTGGTGTTGAATGGGGTGCGGCTGCCCCTGAAGGACCAGGTCCACAGCCTGGAGGTCATTTTAGACTCCCAGCTGTCCATGGAGGCTCAGGTGTCAGCTGTGAGCCAGGTGGCGCTGTACCAACTCCATCTGATACGGCAGCTGCGCCCCTCCCTCCCTCACCATTTGCTCTCATCAGTAGTTCATGTCCTGGTCTCCTCTTGCCTAGACTACTGTAATGTGTTCTGTGTGGGGTTTCCCTTGAAGATGGTTCAGAAGTTGCAGCCGGTGCAAAATGTAGCGGCCCACCTGATTAAAGGCAGCTGTCGGCGAGGTCACATCACTCCAGCGCTGAAGGAGTTGCACTGGTTACCAGTTGTTTTCTGAGCCCAATTCAAGGTGTTGGTATTGACTTTGAAAACCCTATACGGTTCTCGTCCAGTCTATCTTAAGGAGAGCCTTCAGCAACACCAGGGATGCCGCTCAATGAGAACGGCCTCGGAAGGCCTTCTGTTTGACCCATCAGCCAAGACAGCTAGGCTGGTGAGGACTAGGGTGAGGGCCTTTTCTGTGGTGGCCCCCACTCTGTGTAATTCCCTCCCTAGTGACCTCTGCCATGCCCCCTCTTTGATGAGCTTCCGCTGGGCTTTGAAAACCTAGCTGTTCAGGTGGGCATTTGGGATGGGTTAGCTGTGTGTTTTTTAGAGCAATGTTGTTTTGTTGATTATGTTGTATTTTGTGTTATTTGTATTGTACGCTGCCTAGAGTGGCCAGGTAGCTGGCCAGATGGGCAGCTAATAAATCTAATAAATAAATCTGCCTCTGATACCAGAAGTAGCATATAGCCATCAGGGCTAGTAGCTGTTGATAGCCTTATCCTCCAAGATGTGTATAGACTGTACATGCCCTGCAGCCAAGGAAGACATGGATTGCCCAGCAACTCATAGCATTTATCACAGTGGCTATAATACAGAGTTTAATGGGACTTATTCCTACATAAATGTGTATAGTATTGCAGTCTAAGGCTAAAGTCCTATACCCATTTATCTGGGAGTACGACACATTGAACTCAATGGGATTTACTTTTGAATAGCTACATTTAGGATTGCACTGTAAGGCTACAATCCTATGCACACTTACCTAAGAGTAAGGCCCACTGAACTCAGTAGGGTTTATTTTGAGTATATGTGAGTGTGTGTGTATATGATATAAGTGTTAAGATAAGTGTCACAGATGTGGATTCTCTACATATATGAATTATAATAAAGAGACAGGAATGAGGATAAAATTAAAGAAACAAAATAGACTTGAAGGTTGAAAGTCAGTGACCAGTAGGGGTGTTGCGGGAGTCTGACAGGGCGTGGAATCTGTGTGGCCTCCTGGACTCCAGTCTATGGACTGCTACACTTGCTGGGCCCCATGAGCGGTGAATCAGGCAAGCACAACAGTCCCCACTGGTGTGCCGTTTTGCATAAAAATGGCAGCTCGTTCTTTTATGTAAAGGGACTTTTATGCAAATGGCGGCCGTAAAGCGTTTAGGTCTGTAATTGTGCCTAAATGACCTCTTTACATAAAAGAATGAGACAGTATTTTTACACAAAATGATGGCTTGCTGAGGGAACTTCCCGTGGCTCACATGGCGTGGCGAACAGGGGTGGCTGGCCAGCGGGGCTCCAGCGAGTAGTGCGCAAGGCGGACTGGAGTGAGTCTGCCTGTCTGTAGTGACCATTGTAATCTGGCTAAATATGCATACATTAAAAGTCTGAATCTGGTGTGCCGCTTTTTGTAGATTTCTTGCTGTGCAGTGCAATCCTATGCATGTTTACTCAAAAGTAGAGATGTATAAATTCCAGAAATTTTGAGGCCATGGGAAAAAACCGCCTTTTTCAGGGGGAAAATGGAAATTTTGGAAAACAAATTGAAAAATAAGCAGTGCTAGCTTTTTTAGCGCTTTTCACAGATCTAAAAACACCTTGTTGCTTTAAGACAGCATTCCCCAACTTGATGCCTTCCAGATATTTTGAACTTCAGTACCCATCAGCCTCAAGCAGCATGGCCTATGGTCAGGTATGCCAGGCATTATAGTCCAAAATATCTGGCAGGCACCAGGTTGCGGAGGGCTGCTTTAGGAACAGAAAGCAGGCTTTCTGTTCCTAAAGTTATTTTGTGTATAACTTGGTTTGTTTATAAAATTATCATTGTATTTGAAAACACTTAAAAGTAAACTCAGTAAATTTGTAATTATTGTCTGAATAAACTATACTTTTACATTTAATGTACCAAACATGATAATTTTATGAGCAAGAGATATACCTAACGTATTTAGGTTCCTATTTAATGTCTGACGAGAGGGAACATCAGCAAGTAGTCCCTAAAACATATGAATCATCCTAGAAGCCAGAAGAAGCAGGAAGAACTGGAGGCAGAGGAAGACTGATGTATAGCATCTGTTCCTATTTGTAATGAAAGGGAAATTCCTAAATCTGTTCCTGTTTGTGGGGTAGAGCTTAGGGAAATCTGAGCTGAAGGACAAGCTCTTGAGATTTTATTTAGCCAGGAAAGACTCAGCTTAGGAATGGTAAGCAATCATATTTAGTTTCAGAACCTTTAAGCAGTCTCTACCTATTATTTGAAGAGTGACATTTTGTCCACTTTTGTAAATAATTTCTGTTAATGAACATCTTATTTTTTGTTCATTTGAAAAGTTGTCTCTAGTGGTAGTGTATATGCCATGCCTATGTCATAGGAACCAGGCTACTGAGTTTCTTTTAGGTAGAGAAGGTTTATTCTAGTGGCAGCAGTTAAAAGGTTTTATAGCTGAGGCAGCATTCCCTAGTGATGAGGTCTGAGAACTTTACTAAAAACTGTGGTAGTGAGTTCTGTAGACCCAAGCCTTAATGTTAATTAAAGAAAAAAGAAACTTAGGTGGGATACACTTTGTCTTAAATTCTAAAAGAAAAGATTTCATAATCCAAAGCTGCACAATTTTTCAGAAAAAATAATGGTCCTTGGGGGAAAAAATAGGGGAAAACGTGTTTTTCTGAATTTTCCCAATTTTTCCCGGGCCTTCACATTTCTACTCAAAAGTAAGACTTACCGTATTCAATGGGGCTTACTCCCTAGTAAAAGTGTTTAGGATTGCAGCCTTAAATAATAAATATATATGGAATGTGAAAGCAAATTTTAAAATATTGTAGGTCTTAGAGTGGATGGTATGTAGGAAGCCCTGTATTGAATCAGACAACTGATTCATTGAAGAAATACAGAAAAGTTAGTTGGCATGACAAAAATAGATAGAAAATAGGTTTATTTGGTAGGGACAGAATATGAAAACAATTTCAAAAGAAACACAAGATTTTATTAAAGTAGAAATTAAGAGACCAAGGAGATAAGGTATTGTACAATATCCAAAACTATGTTGTAAGGAAATAAATAAAAAAATATTTTTTAAAAAATTCTCAAACTGTAGTGGCAAGCCCTGGCCACAAATTCTCAGATCTTTAAAGCTGTGCTAGATCTTTAGATTTGAAAAACCCTTCCTTCCTTCCTTCCTTCCTTCCTTAGAATAGAGGTATATTCTAGGATTTGACTGTCTTTGATATTCCCAGTAGGCTTCTTACACAAATAGACTCAGAGAGAATGCTCTTGACCTCACTTGTATAAAAGCCACTGACCATTTTCATCCTCTCTTTCCAGCATATAGCAGTGAGCTCAGGCAGCGGAATGACTGACTTTGAGAGGCTGACAAATATTATAGAGGCCATTCCACTTATCAAGTACATCTGTCTGGATGTGGCCAATGGCTATTCAGAACATTTTGTGGAGTTTGTGAAAGCTGTCCGTCTCAGATTCCCAAAGCACACCATCATGGTAGGTCTGTTGAGGAAGTGAGGAAATTTATGAGTTTGTCATTTGGTGAAAGATGTTGTTTCCAACAAGTTGTGTTCTGAGTCATGCAACTTTGGTGGCTCCATTATGTTTGGAGGACTGGATACTTTACACATTTTTATATGAGTACGATCAATTATTACAGTCATTCCCATGTTACAGATGGGGTCCCAAGGTTAAGACACACTAGCAGGGACAGCCCTACCATTACTCAGGCTGATGTGCCTGCATCAGGCAGCAGAGTAGGAAGAGCAGAGAATTGCGCTGCGCTCCCGCCCACCCCTGCTAGGAGTGTTCTCCACTGCCTCCCTACTGCCTCCCGTGCTTTGGAGAGCCCTGCCAGCCATTTTCGCACTGTGCCATTTGCCGCAGCCAGAGAGCAACTTGCAGGGCTCTCTAAAGCAGCCTGCTGGGTGCACTGCCAGCTGCTGCTTCTTGCTGCAGATGGCTCCCACAAGGCAGGAGCGGCTGGGCACACAGGAGCAAGAGGCAGCCAAGCAAGTGAGGGAGCAGCAAGTAGGCCAGCTGCGCGAGCTGGTGGGCAGATGGCTGCCTCACTTGAGGTGGCAAAATACGTTGGGCCAGGCCTGCACGGTAGTCATAATGCATGCAAACAGTCCAAAGTTTAATTCCTGGTACCTCTAGACAAGGTTAGGAAAGACTCCTTCTTGAAACACTGAAGAGCTGCTGCTAGTCAGAGTAGTCAGTACTAAGCTGAGTGGACCAATGACTTGCCTTGGTAAAAGGAAGCTTCCTAGACTGTCGAGCTCTTTTCTCTTCGGCCCCCACCTCCACCCTGTTGAACTGCAAAGCACTGCTAAACACAAGAGGGTTTGAAACAGTTTCAGAGGTGGGCTGGGGAAACCATTGAAGGGGAGAGAGCACATTACATTCAAAAACGTATGCATAGCCACGGAACATAACCAATGACTTGTCCAAGAGCACCTAGCATCTGAGTTAGTATTTAAGTTCAGGTCTTTCATGCCAGAGCTGTATGTCTTCTGTAGACCAGCTTAGCTCTCAGAAGAATAGGCTGAATCAAGGCTCAGCATGAATATTTTAGGCTTTTACCTCTCTTGCATGCAGGTGTCAGATACAGAGTAGATGAGGAGATATTTTCTGTATTGTGGTTGTTGTAAATGCAGGAGGAAGGAAGAAAGAGGGAGGAAAAAGAAGGGCTAGTGGCTGTGGAAGGGAGTGAGTTTAATAACAGAAGATGTATTTTAGGGCTTTGCAGGCTACTCTGTTCTGGGTCCCCAAACTGAGGTTTTTTTCTGTAGTCAGCAGAGACCACACAGAGCAAAATTGCAACCTGATCTGGAGCCTTGGGTAATGTTTTGCTTCTTTGGATCAAATAACATGTTCACCTCAAAGTCTATCCAAAAAAGCAGAACAAAAACAGGTCACCAGTGCCTGCAGTTCATACCACAACACATTGCCCCTAGACTGAGAAAGAGCTGAAACTTAGGAACTGAATTGCATATCGGAACTTGCGTATAGCAGAGAACCTTCCCTATCAGGGAAAGTTAAAGCATTGGGGGTTTTATAGTTCAGGAAAAAGATGAGTTATGGGGGCGTTAATTAGTGGTTATAAATTATAAATGCTGTGGAGAAAAGTAAATTTTGCTGCCTCTTGCTTAATCTGAAAACTTTAGGAGAGTGGGGAGACAAAAGAAAGTACTGTCCTGTTAAATATCTTGAGAAACATGGGGAGAGGGCAGTCTGTTCCTCTTTTTGATAGGCTGAGAACCAAACAACAATTTTATTTAAGCATAAACAAGTGTTAAATGTGCTACTTTAAAAAAAAGAAAAGAAAATCAGCCACACAGGCTTCAGTCTGGAACATGCTTCTGATCTGGATCAGGGCCCTGCGACATTTTCATGCTCACGCTGACTTGTATTTGCCCTTGAAAGTGCTGTTTACAGTAAACACTAGGCTCCTATTTAGATTGGGAGCACATTCCAGATTGGCATCTGCCATCCCTTTGAAATAAAAGTAGCCAGCTTAAGGATGCTTTTTAAAAAGATAATATAACATGTATGTTTGGACTGAGAGTTGGTTCTGATAAAATACTAATATGCTATCTGCTGATTTGTGCTAAAAAAGTTGTTCACACAAATGACCTACATACGTGAACAGGATAACAAAGGACCTGCAAACTCACACAAGATCATGGCTCAATTTTTCATTAAAAAAAAACATGATCTGAGAGTTTTTTCTTTGATAAGGGCTCCATCCCGGATTTGGGATATGTCTTGGGAAATAACAGGGTGCAGATGGACCTTTGTTGTTCTGCAGCAGCAAGATCGATCAGTTTTATTAGGTCACCCAAGCTGGCAACTTCCGACCTAAAATCAGCAGGATTTTTTTCTGAGTTATCACATAGGTGAAAAAGTGAGGGCTCAACGAAGGGGTATGTTTGAATTTCTTCCTACACTGCCCTCTGCATCTATGCAAACACAAACAAGAAGAGTAATTATAGTAATGGCTATTTATTTATTTATATTTGTATCCCACCCTTTTTATTACAAGAAGCAGAAAAGCATTTAAGGCTCACAACAAGCCCATGGGGTTGGTTAGGCTAGAGATTTAGGGTACAATTCAGCACTGAGATAGACATTTTTTAAGTTGAAAGCAGTGGGCTTAATTAAGTATGATTCTGTGTTGGATTGTAGCTGTAGTGACATATTACTGAGCTTTGGAACAGAGCAAGGATTTGAACTTGGATCTCCCACATCTAAATCCAGTATTACTTAGCCTTTGCATCATGGTGACTCTTAATTTTTATTTTAAAAAATAAGAAATAAAAGCAGTATAATTTTGAGACAAGTAAAATTTTATTTATTTATTTATTTCATTTCATTTCTATACCGCCCAATAGCCGAAGCTCTCTGGGTGGTTCACAAAAACTAAAACCAAACAACACACAATAAAACAATTTAAAATATATAGAACATTAAAACCACAATATAACAATACAACCACAATAAAACCTAGCAGCAGTGCAGGAGTTTAAAATACAGATTTAAAACAGCAAAGATAAAAATTTAGAAAGCTAAAATGCTAAAATGCCTGGGAAAATAAAAAGGTCTTCACCTGGCGCCGAAAGGAATACAATGTAGGCGCCAGGCGAACCTCACTAGGGAGCTCATTCCAGAGCCGGGGTGCCACAACAGAAAAAGCCCTCCTCCTAGTAGCCACCCGCCTCACTTCCTTTGGCAGGGGCTCACGGAGAAGGGCCGCTGATGATGATCTTAAGGTCCGGGCAGGCACATATGGGAGGAGGTGATCCTTCAGGTAACCTGGCCCCAAGCCGTTAAGGGCTTTGAATGTTAACACCAGCACTTTGAATCGGGCCCGGAAATGGACTGGCAGCCAGCGCAGCTGGAAAAGTACTGGCGTAATATGAGCTCGCAGGCCAGTCCCTGTTAACAATCTTGCTGCCTTATTTTGGACCAGCTGAAGTTTCTGGACCGTTTTCAAAGGCAGCCCCACGTATAACGCATTGCAGTAATCCAGACGAGAAGTTATCAGAGCATGGATCACTGTAGCTAGGCTATCTCTGTCCAGATAAGGGCGTAGTTGGTATACCAGCCTAAGCTGATAAAAAGTGCTCCGTGCCACTGAGTTGACCTGTGCCTCAAGTGACAGTTCTGGGTCCAAGAGCACCCCCAAACTACGAACCTGATCCTTTAGGGGGAGTGCAACCCCCTCCAGAACAGGTTGAATATCACCTAGCCGGGCAGACGAACCACCCACTAACAGTACCTCCATCTTGTCTGGATTGAGTTTCAGTTTATTAGCCCTCATCCAGTCCATTACCGTGCCCAGGCACTGGTTCAGAACAGCCACTGCCTCACCTGGGTTTGATGAGAAAGAGAGGTAGAGCTGGGTGTCATCCGCATATTGATGGCACCTCAGCCCACACCTCCGGATAACCTCCCCCAGCGGTTTCATGTAGATGTTAAACAGCATGGGGGATAAAATAGAGCCCTGTGGAACCCCATGGCACAATTGCCATGGCACAGAGCAATAATCCCCCAGCACCACCTTCTGGAATCGGCCATCCAAGTAGGAGCGGAACCACTGTAGTGCAGTGCCTCCAACTCCCAACCCAGACAACCTATCCAGAAGGATACCATGGTCGATGGTATCGAAAGCCGCTGAGAGGTCCAGGAGAATCAACAGGGTCGCACTCCCCCTGTCCCTCTCCCGGCAGAGGTCATCCCACAGGGCGACCAAGGCAGTTTCTGTTCCAAAACCAGGCCTGAAGCCCGATTGAAATGGATCTAGATAATCCGTTTCATTCAAGAGTGCCTGGAGCTGTCCTACAACCACCCGCTCAAGCACCTTGCCCAGGAAGGGGATGTTGGCCACTGGCCTATAATTGTTAACATCCTCTGGGTCCAGGTTAGGCTTTTTCAGGAGTGGTCTAATTACTGCCTCTTTTAAAGCAGCAGGCACCACTCCCTCTCTCAAGGAGGAATTTACAGCCTCCTGGACCCAGCCGGACAACCCCTCCTTGTTTGATTTAATAAGCCATGAAGGGCAAGGGTCAAGCACACAAGTGGTCGATCGGACTTGGCCAAGCACCTTGTCCGCATCCTCAGGCCTCAGTAACTGAAACTCATCCAATAAAACTGGACCAGACGGTGCTCTGAACTCCTCTACCAATGGAACTGCATTAATGGTGGTGTCCAATTCATGACGAATCTGAGCGACTTTATCCTCAAAGTGCCGCGCAAACTTGTCACAGCGTGCTACCGAGGGTTCCACCGTCTCTCTCCCTGGCCCAGGATGTAACAGGTGGCGAACCACTCGGAAAAGCTCCGCCGGACGACACTGAGAAGATGCAATGCTGGTGGAAAAGAACTGCCTCTTTGCCACCCTCACCGCCACAGAGTAGGCTCGATAGTGGGCTCTTACCTGTGTTCGGTCAGACTCAGCACAAGTTTTCCTCCACCTGCGTTCTAGCCGTCTCCCCTCTTGCTTCATTGCCCTCAGCTCAGGTGTATACCAAGGAGCTGGCTGGGCTCTGCTCAGAGGGAGAGGGCGCTTGGGCGCGATCGTGTCAACTGCCCAAGTCATCTCTGCATTCCACAGAGCGACCTGGGCTTCGACAGGAGCACCAGCCATACCAGCAGGAAAATCCCCCAGAGCCCGCTGGAATCCATCGGAATCCATTAATCTCCGGGGGTGGACCATTTTAATAGGTCCCCCACCCTTGCAGAGGGGGAAGGCTGCCAGAAGTCTAAACCTCAGCAGGAAGTGATCTGACCATGACAAAGGGACAGATGTTAATTCCTCCACTTTCAGATCACCATCCACCTGCCCAGTCGAGAAAACCAGATCAAGCGTGTGTCCTTTTATATGCGTTGGGCCGATGACATGTTGGGACAGCCCCATGGTTGTCATGGCGGCCATGAAGTCCTGAGCCGCCCCGGATACAGTGGCCTCGGCATGGAAGTTGAGATCCCCCAGGACCATCATCCTAGGGGTCCTCAACACCAAGTCCGAGACCACCTCCGTCAGCTCAGGCAGGGAGTCTGATGGGCAGCGAGGTGGGCGGTGCACCAACAGAATCCCTAATCTGTCCCGGGTACCCAACACAAGGTACAGACACTCAAGATCTGCACTCGAATGAGCAGGAAGCCTGGAGAGGGAGATTGAATTCCTATAGACCACGGCAACCCCCCCTCCCCGACCCTCAAGTCGGTGTTGGTGCTGCACCGAGTACCCAGGAGGGCACAGCTGGGAGAGAGTGACCCCTCCCAGTTCCCCCACCCAGGTCTCAGTAATACATGTCAGGTCAGCCCCCTCATCCACAATCAAATCATGGATGAGGGAGGTCTTATTTTGGGCCGACCTGGCATTCAGCAGCAGCACCACCAGACCCGAGGGCAGACTGGTAAGGCTGCCAGGAACCATCAGGTTGGGGGAAGAACCAGAAGAGGGGACAGCTGTAAGGTGTCTAGCCCCTCTTCTCCTCAGCTGGCCTGTTAATCCCCCAACGCCATACCTCCCCCTGCCCGTGACCACAGTTATGGTGGCACCTCCCCCACCCCCTGAGTTGCCCAATAGTCCTCCCAGGCACATATTAAAATATTAAGATATAAAATACACAACAGTTTAAAAGAATATAAAAGAGATAAAAGAGAACAGCAGCTAAGAAGAAGGAGAGCCAGTGTAGTGTAGTGGTGAGAGTGACGGACTGGGAGCCGGGAGATCCAGGTTCTAGTCCCCACTTGGCCATGGAAGCTCACTGGGTGACTTTGGGCCAGTCACAGACTCTCAGCCCAACCTACCTCACAGGGTTGTTGTTGTGAGGATACAACGGTGAGGAGGAGGATAATGTAAGCCGCCTTGAGTTCCTTGCGAGAGGGAGAAAGGCGGGGTATAAATGCAATAAATAAATAAATAAATAAATAAATAAATAAGAAGGAGCAGATAGTCCACGTTTGCCCCTTCCCCTTGTCTTTAAAGCTGCTGCCCTCTGCTGCTGCTGCTATTTGCTGCTGGTGTTGTGGCTGCTGGTGTCTCTGGAGAGGCAGGTGGGTAGATCTTCAGGTCCTACGCGACTCCAAGTGCGACGCTAAGTGCGCACTTAGCGTCGCACTTGGTGCGACGCCGAGGCACTGCCTCTGGCAGCCCCGCCTTAAGTACCTGTGGGCGGGGGCAGAAGCAGGCTCAGGCTCAGGATCCACCTGGTGCAGCTGCTGGCTGGTCCTCCTTCCCCAGGCTCATCATGGTTCATGCATTGTCAGCTTTGCCCTGTGGCTTTGCAGGTTTGTTAAATATATCCAAGGGTGGTTTTTGCTCTTGCTTTTGAATTATTAAATGGGATCTGCGTTACGGTGTCCCCCCTGTCCCCCCGTCCAAATAATGGATTTCGGAAACTATATCATTAACAGAGAAAAGACCTGATTTTGTATATCTTGTGCAATTAAAATAAACACTGGATTGAATAACAGATCTTGTGGCACCTTAAAGTCTAAGGGTGCAATCCTGTGGCCATCTAGACTGTGTCTAGATGGCCGTAGGATTTTTCAGTTTCTAGGAACCGAGCTTGGAGCCAGTGCTCTGAGCTCAGTTCCCAGAAATCAAACTCCCCACTCCCTCCCTGGCAGCTCATAGGAAATACGGTTTGTCCGTGGCTCCACACTCGGAGGAGCAGCGCGGAGTGGCGGAAAATGGGGTGTTTCTGGGGGGGGGAGGACAGCGGAAGCACTGTTACAACACTTCCTATGCGCCATCAGTCCTCCCCCCCCCCCCCGCTCTGAGGCACACCAGTTAGACAGCCGAAATCGGCTGTTTAGCTGCAAATGTAGGGCAGCCTGAATGTGGAGGAGAACGTGGATTTTTCATCTATAATGTTCTTGCCTGTGTTTCAGGCAGGTAATGTGGTGACAGGAGAGATGGTGGAAGAACTTCTTCTGTCTGGAGCAGACATTATTAAAGTGGGAATTGGACCAGGTAAGCTGATTTTGAGTACAAAGTGAGAGTGCACTTTTATATTTATATATACTAGTCACTCACTTGTGCAATAATGTTAGGAGAATTTATATCTATATCTGTCTAAACACACAATACCATATCATGTTGGGTGTTCTATGTGCATGGAGACTAGGCTGGTAGAATAGATGGGTAACAACATACAGTAGAATCATAGAATAGTAGGGTTGGAAGGGGTCTATAAGACCATCGAGTCCAACCCCATGCTCAGTGCAGGAATCCAAATCAAAGCATCTCTGACAAGTGGCTGTCCAGCCTCATCTTGAATGCCTCCAGTGTGGGAGAGCCCACCACCTCCCTAGGTAATTGGTTCCATTGTCATATTGCTCTAACAGTCAGGAAGTTTCTCCTGATGTTCAGCCGGAATCTGGCTTCCTGTAACTTCAGTCCATTATTCCATGTCCTACACTTTGGGATGATCGAGAAGAGATCTTGTCCTTCCTCTCTGTGACAGGCTTTCAAGTACTTGAAGAGCGCTGTCATATCTCGCCTCAGTCTTCTCTTCTCAAGGCTAAACATGCCCAGTTCTTTCAGTCTCTCTTCATAGGGCCTTGTTTCCAGTCCCCTGATCATCTTTGTTGCCCTCCTCTGAACCCTCTCCAGTTTGTCTGCATCCTTCTTAAAGCGTGATGCCCAGAACTGGACACAGTACTCAAGATGAGATCTAACTACTGCTGAGTAGAGGGGAACTAGTACTTCATATGCCATGATGTTAGAATGCAGCAACATCAGAAGCTATAATCAGTGTGCTCCTTTTCCTATTCTGATGTGGGGTGCAGAGCAAAGATGATGATGCTATAGTTAGTTTAGGTTGAGAAGATGTTCCTGTTAAGTTGTCTCAGTTCTCAGTCACCAGGATTCAGATATTTTCTGCACGGCTCTAGGCAAATCACATCTTCTAAGTCTCAGATCCCTACATGTGAAATAGAAACGACAATATTCTATTTTGAAGGATTGCTGTGAGGATGAACAAAAGAAACACTTAAAGTACTAGATGAATGAATGAATTACAACCTAGTAATCAGGCTGTGCTATGGTGTTGTAGTACCATGAAAGAACCTATCCCTCTTTCAGAATTAAAAATGTTTTAAGCTGTACCAGTTTGTCAGTCAAAAAACAAAATGGTAGCTCAGTCTAACCAGACCCTTCATCCTCATGACTCAGAGTGGGAGCCCTCTCTCATTTTTAGGCTGAAATTAGCAGGTCTATCCGTATCATTCCATTCTTGCCTGTGGCAAGCCCTTTTTGCTTGCCTGGAAAAGCCTTTAGCTATCCTGACTCCTTACATCCAGAGACAAGCCTGACGTCATTGTAAGCCAAACAGTTTGGGCTGATGTGTGCTCACCATTTCTGATTTATTAGCTATGGTTTAGAGATCAAGTATAGGCTGCAAGATTGTACACTCGCTCCTTCCCTTCCTGTGTATGAATTTTCCCACCTTTCCATTACTGCCTTTAACAAGGGTTATATGTTCTATAGGCACTGATGTTCATTGCAGTTAATACTAATTGGGTTCCCTTGTAACCAGGATGTGCTCTCTGTAGTTTCAAATGCTGATTAAGAGGGAACTCTAATAAGCATTAGATAGTGCTGATGATGTAATGGTTAACTGTAAAATGGAAGGACGGGGATTTTGCACAGGAGAGGAGAAGTGAGGGAGTGTGCAACTTTCTTAAAGATGGTCAAGAAATTGGGGAGTGCAAAACATTTGACAGAATTCTACAGGAAACTTTGGTTAGCAGACTGGCTAAATGTGAGCTGGATGAATCCATTATCAGGTGGAATCACATCTGGTTGGGAGGCCATATTCAAAGAATGCTTATCAATGGTTCCTCATCAAACTGGAGGGAGGTTTTGTGTAGGATGCAGCTGAGTTTTGTCCTGAGCCTGGTATTCTTTAACATTTTTATCAATGATTTAGATAAAGAGTTGGAGGGAGTCTGTATCAAACACAAAACTGGGAGGAAAAGCGAACTCCTCAAGACAAAATTACAATTCAAAATGACCTTGATACAATGGAAGACTAGGCTGAAAGAAACAAACTGAAATTCAATAGAGATAAATGCAAAGTTTTGCATTAAAGCATCATCATCATCATCATCTCAAATACACAAGTATAGGGTGAGGGATACCTGTCTTGCAAATAGTACATGTGAAAAGTATCTAGGGATTGCAGTCAATCACAAGTTAAACATGAGACAGCAGTGTGACGCAGCTACAAAAAAGGCGAATGCAATTTTAAGCTATATTAATGGAGCCATAATTTCTAAGTCATAAGAAGTTCCACTTTGTTTCACACTAATCAGACTTCATCAAGAGTATTGTGTCCAGTTCTGGGGTCCACATTTTGAGAAGGACGTAAATCCATTAGAACAGATTCAGAGGAAGACAACAAAGATAGGGGGATAGAAAACGAATCCTGTGAGGAAAGGATGAAAGAAACAGGTATATTTAGCCTAGAGAAGAGAAGACTGAGTGGGGATATGATAGCACTCTTCAAATACCTGAAGGGCTGTCATTTAGAACAGGGCAAAGACCTGTTCTCTGCATTCTCTGAGGGCAGGACTAGATCTAACGGGCTTAAGTTACAGGAGGGTAGATTTTGATTGAAAATTAGGAGAAACTTCTTAATGGTAAGAGTAGTATCTAGAGCAGAGGCGGGCAACTTGTGGCCTTCCAGATGTTTGGCCTGCAACTCCCATTAGCCCTTGCCAGGTAATGGTGAAAGATGATGGGAGTTGTAGGCCAAAACCTCTGGAGGCCACATATTACCCACCCATGATCTAGAGGTATATTGAGCTGTCCCTCGCTGGAGGTCTTTGAGCAGACATCTGTTGGGGATACTCTAGCTCTGAGCAGGAGGTTGGACTTGATGGCCTACAAGGCTCTCTCTCCAACTCTGTGAGTCTGTGTTTGCCCTGGCGTGCTACTATAAGGAAGACAGGTATCAAGAGGGAAACCATGTACGGAATAGATTCCTCTGCAGTTCAGAAAGTGCCTGTAGTGGAGTATTGTACTGAATTGCTGTTAGGCTCAATTGTTATGCTGCCCTTCTCTCTCTCTCTCCTTGTGAATCCTATTTGGTGCCATTTGTGGAGTTTATGGATGCTGTGTTCTTCCCCTCTGCTAAAAAGCTAGTGTGTCAATTTAATAGGAAAGACCCTCGCAATCTCCTCTACCTATGTGGTTGTGTCATTTGCACACAGCCCCCACCTGTGTGGGCTGACATCATTAAAAAGTTGCTCCCGCATGAGTGCAGAGATTATGCCTTTCCTAGTCTATGTGATGTCATTGCTCTAGTTTCATCTTTCTTTTTGTTTGTCTTTGATGTCTAGGATCTGTGTGCACCACTCGGATAAAAACTGGTGTGGGTTATCCGCAGCTAAGTGCAGTGATTGAATGTGCAGATTCTGCCCATGGACTGAATGGCCATATCATTTCAGTAAGTGGGATTTGTATTAAAATTGACAAAACAGGTAAGGGTGTAAATTAAGCATTCCAAGAAGTAGAAGTCAAGGAAAACTTTTCTGTGATAATTTTTGAATACTGGTATCTAGTAGCTCATCCCCATGTTGAAGTAGTACGTAGGACACAGTGGCCTGGTTCACACATTACAGTAACCTGGATTTTAAAAAAACAACAACTGGGTTGTGGTGAATGTGACAGTGTGCTGGTGAATGTTCCTCGATCACTCCTGCTGTAAACAGGAGCAGCTAAACACATTTTAGAGTTACATACGAACTAGGAACTCTGGCTTGTCTCTCCCCCGAAAAGCCAGAGAAATAATCCAGCAAAAAAAATGGGTTATTTCTCTGGCTTGTCAGTGGAGAATCAAGCTGGAATTCCTGGTTCACATGTGACATCGCATGTAACGCTAAATAACCATGGACAGGAGGTCCATTGGTTATTTGGCCATCTCTGCTTGCAGTGGGAGCCATCGGGCGGTGTGCATCAGAATGTTACCGTGTTCACAATAACCCAGAACTTAAAAAAAATCTGGGTTATTATGAAGTGTGAACCGGGCCAGTGTCTGTTTAAGGTTTTGATTGCTTCTGTTTCAGAAACAAAGAAATATGGGATTTCCCACCTTCATTTTTCTAAACATGCAGGTCATGATTTACAATTTCATATGACAAACAGAATATATTAGACATTTTATAGTTTCCCAGCCTTGTGCTACATGTCTGTAGCAAGTCTTCCAATGACCATTTTTCCCAGGGACCAGATCCATAAGTTTTTTAGGCATCTGGTGTTTCTTCCAGATTAAGTTCTGGCGGTGTTTGGTTTCTTTCTGAAGTTATTAGCATTGCACAGAGGGTTTCTAAGTTGTGCCAGTTAATTTTTCTGTGATTGAAATAAGACCAACCAAATGGTTAAAAAAAATGCAGACCATCTCTTCTTAATTCCCTGTCCTTTGAGGAAGACCCAGCTGGATCTCATGTTTCGTAAGGCCTGCTTGTTTTTAGGACACTGTTTGACAGAGCACAGGTTATTTACAACAAAAAGTCTGTTTTGAGCAGGCAAGTTCTCCCCAAGTTCATATCAAATCCATTCCTTACTTATGCTAGTTTTCCATATCAGTACATACCCTCTTACCTCTGCAAAGTAATAATGTAGAATATATCTAATCTTTTAGATTGCAGATGACGACTCAAATCATCAGGAGGGTGCTGTTGCACTTAAGTTCTACTTGTGGGCTTCCCACAGGTAGCTGGTTGGCCACTGTGTAAACAGAATATTGGACTGTGGACTTTTCTACATGAGGCATTTAATGTGCGCTTGTTATTTCTACTCATGGTTGTTTATGGTTCTTTAGATGATGTCGTGACCCTCCAGTTCCGCTTCTGTGTTGCCAGCACTTTTGGAGAGGTTTTTTAGAGCAGGGAAAATACGGCATTTAATTTTGAAAGTGAAAGAAAGCGTGATTTCCTCTTGTATAATATATATAATTGCACTGTTCGTCTGTACCACAATACCCTCTAGAGGTTATGTAGGAGAAAAGCAGGAAAGAAAACTCCTGTAGTGCTTGGATCTCATTTCTGCGATGAAGGTGAACCTATACCCAGCGGATTAACAGCTGATTAACAGCCTCATGTAGAAAAGCTCTGTATGGACCCATGGTCTGATCCCACATGGCTCTTCTTCTGTTCTTAACATTCTTGCAGCTGCTCCTTCTCAGACAAATAGATGGGAAGCTGCTCTTTCCCTTGCCATGTTGGAGCTGCAGCCAATGGCCGAGGCCAGAGGTGCTTCATCCCACTTTTCTCTGAGAAGGCATTAAACTTCAATCTCCCCACTGCTCAGGGGGGTGTCTCCATGAGACACTTGCTCTATCATGCAAGTGTTCTATCGCGCAATAGCGCAATTCTGTGATAGAGCAAATGCATGATAGAGGCATAGAGACATGAAAGAAATCACTCATCCAGAAAGGAAGGTTAAAAAAATCACCTACAAAGGGTTTTTTTTTATGTCACCAGGTCACTATCACGCATTGGTCTAGCAACAGCTATGCCCCCTATCTCTGTCATGATGGTGCGATAGTGACAAAATGAGATAGTGGTTTTAGAGGGGGAGAAATAAAAAAAAAACAATTGGTGAGATCGGGCATAGCTTGGGGAAGGGGTTTCCTCAGAAGTAGCTCACATTGTGGTCAATGAGGCTAAGCTTCCATCCATCGCTTTACGGGAGTATCAGGGGAAGGAAAAAGGAGAGCCTGGGCGGGGTGGGTGGGTGGGGGAGGCTTTCTTATTGGTTGAGCAGCCCCTGCCAGTCTGATGACATTTACTCCAATCCCCCCACCCAGAAGTATGTTCTGTGAGGCGACTTATACTGGAGCGGTACACTTGCTTGTGGAGCCCTGCGTGGGCCAAACTGCACCAAAGCCAATCCCTTGGAAAAATCCGGGTAAGCCTCCCTTCACTTCTCCTTCCATTGTTGTGGAGGCAGGGCGCAGGAAAGGCCAAGATCACACAACCAAAGTCTTTGCCTTATTAGTAGAGATCTTGGGCTCTCACCAATACATTCCTGCCATCTGCCCAAGGCAAGGATAGCTCTTTTGTTTGTTTCTCTGTTACTTTAAGCTCCTAAATTGTTTCTTCTTTTACACCAGGGGTACACAACCTTTTCAGCCTCAGGGGTATCTAGTGTCAGCTGGGAAGCTGCACAATTGCGCGCACGCACACACACACACACACACGCACACACAGATTTCTTCTAGCATGCCTCCCACCATCTCCATCATCCCATTCCTTTTACGCTTACTTTTAAAATGGTATACTCATGTATATTTTTCTGTGAGCAGCAGCAGCACTAAAAGCAGCAGTCAGAGGGTTAGAGAGCCCTGTGACAGCTGCTGCTAAAGTGTCTGCTAGAAGACACTTTGGCCCTCTGAGACTGGCTGGTAGGGTATCCATCAGGAAGTGGAAGCAAGGACGTTTGGAATCCCTGAGGATCGGCAGTAGGGGAATGGGAACAGATTGGGGAACAGCAGCACAGAACCCTGGCATCAAAATCCACGGTAAATGTGGTGTGGCAGGGTGCATGAGACCCAAGGGCAATGCACCCCTGCTTTAAGCCTTCTTGGGATTTCTACTTGCCTCGCCTCAGAAAAAAGTATTTTCTTAGTTTTCAGATTGTTCTCTTCTACTGAATTTTCTAGTTTCCTCTCACTTCTTGGCCTAGCCAACTCTGTCCATGGTGTGAACAGGGAAAAACATTGCCTCCAAGCCTCCAAAATAGAAGGCAAAAATGATCTAACACACCCTGTGATGAAAAGCTCCAAGCAGTTCACACAAACCCAGACTCTCAGTGCTGCTGTCACTGAACCTATCTTGCTTGATTGGCAAGACCTCTGGTGATGCCACATGTGCTGGTCCTGGCTGCTATTGGACCTCTGCCATGCCTGTAGAGTCCAGCCTTAGCTATCCTAAGGGTTCTCAGGACATCGAAGGCAATGAGAACCCTTTCTCTTCTCCACAGCAGAATCCCTTCACGCTGGCCCAAGCTGCCACAAAGATTGGGTCAGCGATGCTCTGTCACATGGTCATGTAAGGATTACTTGTGGACATCCAGAGAGCAAGAGAAGCAGGAGTGTAGCTAGGATGGGAGGGGAGAAGAAATGCAGAACCCTTCATGCCAAAAAGAGGCACCAGTTGTCCAGCGTAGTGTGCAGGGTGTCCACCAGGCCTCCCCAGTACTTACTGTGGAGACCTTTCAACTTGATACAGTGACCTCTAGGTCCTCTGGGCAGGTGTTGAAGCTCCCAACATTTTCCCTACTTTGATGTGGAGAACAGGCGTGTAGCCAGAAATAAAAGAGCAGTTGTTTTGGAGCGCACTGATCAAATGTTGCAGCAGAACAGAGATGGGTCATAACAGTTCTCAGAAATCCTACACTCGGCACGAAGAGAGACATGATTCCTAACAGCAGTCCCACACCTTCTCTTACAAAGGTTACTTCAGACCCAGGCTGACTCTGCCTATCTGCCTGAGTTCCCAAAGGGACACCTACCTAGCCTTGGAGACCCTGAAGAAGTGGTGAAGACTTTTCTTTCTTCCAGCAAGCCCTCAACAATCCACATCTAGGAGGGCTTTCACCTGCTAGTGCAGATGGAAGTCTCAGGATCGCAAACATCAAAGAGTTAGTTCTCTTCTTAGAACAGGTTTGGACTTAGGCCTCAAGTGAAATATGGTCCACAGATGGGTCACTGCCCTCTCATCAGTCCTCTCCAAGCTGGGCCCCCAATCTCTGGGTCTGGAGTCTCACCTACGCCTCAGGTGCTTCGGCTTCCGGATTCTCTGTAGGATTAAAATCAGCTCCTTTACATGTGTTTTTTTCTGGGGGTTTTCTTTCTCTGCCTTTCTCTGCATTCCATTACACAACCATTAGGTGGTGGTGTGGTATAGCAGAATTGCGCTATTACATGGTGCTGTTATAATTCCACTGAGAAAAAATACTAGACTTTCCCCATTAGGAACACACCCACACCCTGATAATGGTTGCCAAGCACAGGAGAGGCCCTGGAGGATGACGACATCGTGTAAACTACCATGAGCGAGGAAGTACGAGCACACAATAAAAGCCTTGTGTAGAAAGGCTCCAGTGGTCCATTGCTTCCCCATGTGAAACCTTCATAGTTATCAAGGCTCTGATCAAACTGTCCCTTGAGTTATAAAATGCATATCACTGAGGCTGCTCTCTCAGAAGGTGCACTGGTGGCAATTACATTGGTCAGGAGGATCGCAGAGGCCTCAGTAAGGCCCATCTCTGTATTTTTCAGAAGGAATCAGTAATCCTCTGCCAGGACTCTTTTTAATCCCAAAAGTGAATGCTTTCTGGGCAAACCTGCGCATCCTGGGTATTAAAGGTGTGCGTGGTGGGATAAGCCTGCCTAAATTCCTGGATAAATTTCTGCATGAGCTACTTGCTCTGCCAACTGATCATTTACTGGATATTGAGCATGCATACCGTGTTCCAGGTGTAGCTCGTGGCACCAATGGGACTGCAACTGTCATAGACCAATTTGCAAGAGTCTCTACAAAAAAATCATATCCTACGTTTGGCTAGAGAAATGAAAGGACTTTTTTCAGGGCCAAATCAAGATAAAGTTATGCTATTTCCAGAGTACACCAAAGAAATTGCTGACAAAAGAAGGCAATTTACCAAGGCGAGAATTTACGCAAGACAAATGAATTTACAATATCATATCAAATATCCTGCTATATTTTGTATTCTTTTTGAAGGCCAGATGAAAAAAAATTTAAATCATGAATCGGCGGAGGCTTGGTTAGCTGGCATACAAAGTAAAACCCAGGAGACATCTTTTCTAGCTTGGTGAGCTGAGAATTCTTCAATCAAGATTGCTCTTTGGATTTGTTTAGGCTACAAGGGCCAGGCAGTATGCCAGTGAGGAGGATTGTTTATATATATTCCTGTTTTCTTCTTTCTTCTTTTTTATATTAGATATGATATACTTTATATAAAATGTTTATTTGGGTGTGTATAGATATGTACACACACACACACACACACATATATATATATATATCCAGAAATGATATTATTTAAAAGATAGATAATATAAAATATATTAGTGATTTGTTATTATTTTTTACCCTTTTCTTTTTTTCTTTTCGTTTTTTTACTATTATTATTTTCATACTATGAGACCTTGATTAGTAATATTTTTAACTGGCTAAATTTTTAAGCTCTATTATATATTAACTGAAGGGCAATACATGTTTAGTGGAAATGAATTGTATGCGTCCTTCCGTGTTAGAAGACTGATGATCAGATATTGAAATTTAAGGTATTCAATACAGCTATTCTGTATTGAAGTGTAATAATGGCAATGATATAGGTATAATTTTTAAATAGAATGATAGTTGAAGTCTGTGTGTAATTAAGTTTAAATTTAATCCCTTGAAGTAACTTTTATATTTTTTCTTTTCCCCTTTGTCTTTCTTCCCCCTTTGTCTTTTTTTTTCTTTTTTCTTCCCTGCCCCACCTTCTTTTTCTTGTTAGTGCTGTGTCCTCTTAAGAATACTGTATTGTTGGAAACTGTAGATAATGTTTGGGTTTTGTTAATTTCATTTATAAAGATTAAAATAGAATAAAAAGTATTTTCAAAAACCAAAAGTGAATGCTTTCTTCCATAGAACAGAGGAACTTATCCTGCCCTCCCTTTGCTCCACTCCCTCTCACCCTTGAGTGTGGCACAAGCTGGATGGCTGCCAACCCCTTAAAATTTGCATCAAACCCACAGCAGGCCACAGACACTCTGACTTTGTTTCCTTTCATCCTATTTCTCTTGGAGGTGGAGTGGAGGGAGCATCCAATTCCACCCTCACTGGATGTCTCAAGGCATGTACTACTGTATCTGTAAGGTCCACAAGGTTGAATACCTCTCCAAGTCGTCATACCTCACTACGCATTCCAGTCGAGCTGCAGCCATCTTGACAGCACTTTCTACTAACACCCCTCTGTCAGAGATTTGTAGAACAACCATGTGGTCCAACCTTAACACATTCACCAGGTACTACAAAATAGACACCTGTTCTCCAGAGGCAGTATGTGGAAGGAGGATATTGCAACAGGTGCTTCCCGCTTCCTACCAGTTAGATTAGTTGGTGAACACCTCATTGTTGGATGCCTCCTCATACCAAACTGGGAACAGAACGTTGGTCACTTACCATGAAGGTTCCTCCCAGTTTGAGTGTGACAGAGGCATCTAAACCACACCCTGATCTAGCTGGCTCAGTCTTCACGGGATCTAGGGCTCACTGATTATCAATAATAGTACCTTTTGGGGTACTGTTAATTCTGTCTGCCTTAACCTGTATCCCGCTGTGATGGGCATCTCAGTGATGGCTCCATTTTAGGTTTAGCCACAGGAAGGAACTGGAGGAGAAGTCTCATATCTCTAGTACTAAGGAAAAGATCTTGGTCATGTGATCCCCGCGTCTCTTAGCCAGTGGGTAGACTTAACCCATTGTTGGATGCCTCTGTCATACCAGACAGAAAATATTTCCACAATAAGTGACCCATTCTTTGGCTGATAGATGAGGTCAGGTTGGTCTTCTTGCGATGATGTTTTGCCTGGTGGTGAGGCCTCTGGGCTGCATATGTATCCCTAAATTCTTGGTAAAAAAATCCTCCATCTTCTGGCAGCAGGGGTATAACAAATTAGGCTTGAAGTAATGACAATGATGTGAATGCTTTAGGCCTATAAATATGTTGGGCAAACCCGATAGAGTTAACGTACAGTAGGACAACTACATTGTGCCTTTCAAAGCAAACCTTCCATGCATTTGCTTTAGCATTTGCTTTGACATCTGTATGGCATGCAGACATGAAGAGGCCAATGAACCTGTGCCTGATATGCAAAATCCCTTCCCCCTGCCCCATCATTTTGAGAGGTATTTTTAATGAATTAGCATGTAGGAGCCTATGTATGTGCCGGGCAACTGAACATTATGGCAAATGCACAGAGGCTAAATAGGTGTGGGGTGGGGCAGGCGTATTTTCTCTGTCCCCTCCTATAGCCCTTTTGATTAATCCCTTTCTGAAAAAATATCCCTGAACTACACACACAGAATAGACTTTTTGACTACCTCTCTTCCTGTGCTTAACCTGCAGAGGCAAATAACATTATCATTCCATATGAACTTGTATGTATATTGAACTGCTTTTGGCATCACTGGATAAAACTCTTAGTTGGGGCAGCCACAAATGTGAATGTTGGCACTGACTTCTTTCCTCCTCCCCCTCTTTTATGTAGGATGGGGGATGTAGCTGTCCTGGAGATGTTGCCAAAGCTTTTGGTGAGTACTGTATACTGTTTGAGGAGTGTGAATAGTATTAGGACTAGTCTAATATGACCTATAGTTTCTACTTTAATATTTTGTCTCTAGATTAGTTATCTTCCAAGTATCTTAAATGAAGGAAATCACACATTTCACTATAGGCTGATACTGATCAACATCTGTTTCCTAATACCTAATAGAGACTAAATTTGGAATTTAGATATGCAGTTCCTATCCTTAGTTTTGGTCGCAATAACTATTATGGCTCTGAAAATTCTGGCCCTTTGTATAGCTGTCCAGTTCTCTGAACTGTGATCCCAGTAGGTGTAAGTTCTACAATTATCATACAATGGGCATTTTCCCACCCCCTTGGTTATCTTTCTGAGACAACTTTTTGCCCAATATTATCTGTTGCTACTGTGGATATACATAACACTGAAGGACTAACACTTTAATTAGTTAAAAGCTGTATAGGCCACCTTTTAGAAGAAACCCTCCCAAGACAAAGTATATATGTCTGTGTTAAATCATACAGACTGGGCAGGGCACAATAACTTGTACAAAAGCTACAGATTTGAAGAAAGAAAGCTGGATGGAATTGCTATAAACAACCAAAACTGCACCTATGGAAATCCCGTTGCGATGAATGGGTTGTACAAGAACATTGCAGCGTGCAGAAGTGCTTGGGGATTGTGTCTAGTGGCTAACAGAACGATTTATGTCCCCAGTCGTCCCTAAATCTATAGAATCAAGACAAGTGAAGTGATAGAGGGTCTTAGATACAGATCAAGGGAGCAGAATCAAGAACTATTTCCTTGAACGGCACTTCAAACCAAAATGGTTTATACAGGATACAAGCTGTATGGAGTTAGGTGATCTTGAGGTGGAATGATGCTGTGCTCATTGCTCAACTTTGGACCTGCTGAACATTGGCTAGCAAAGTGCCAATTTAGAGCCCCACCTCAGTTCTGGTTAGAATACATACCAGAACCTGTTGTTTTGACCATAGTTCTGTCTAGCACATTCCCCATGTTCCCCATGCTGTTTCCTGTCTCCTAGCTGAGCAGAGCAGAGCAGAGCAGAGGAAGCTGCTCCAGCTGGCCTAGGGGCTATACAAGGAAGTAAGCTCCCAGAGAGAGAGCGATTAGAGCAAGTGAACAGGGAGTGCAAACAGGAGTTGGCCAGGGGAGGTCAAGGGGGAGGCCCCTAACTTTTTTTTTTCATTTTAAAAAAAATTATTTTAGTTGTAACGCACACTTCCATACCAGTGGGAACTCTGTTTTTAACTCCCAGTGAATAGAGGACACAGGCTATTCCAGTACAATCAGAAAGCTAGAAACAAAAAGGGAATAGAGACTATGGAAGGAAAAGACTCAGTAGTGGTGACCTGCAAGGTCTGTGCAGTGTGTGTTTTTTTGCCTGAGATCAACATGGCCTACATGTGCAACAAGTGCAAGTTGATCATACTGTTGGAAGAAGAAGTAAGAGGACTGGAGCAGTGAATGTCAACCCTCCAGAGAATAAGAGAACACGAAGAGTTCTTGGACAGAATGTTGGAACTACAGCAGCAAAGAGGCGATGAAACCAAGTCCCACAACAACAAAAAGAGATGAGTAGGAGTAGTGAGACTCCTTGCTCCATGGGATCGAAACCCAAGTATGTCACGAAGACCCATGGACTTGGCAGGTATGCAGTCTCCCGGGAGGACTGATTAGAGACGTGACTGAAGGGTTGCCTACACTCATAAAGCCCACTGACAGGTATCCCTTTCTTCTCATCCATGTGGGAACAAATGCTACCGCCAAGCGGAGCTACGAAGAAATCACGTCAGACTTTGAAGCTTTGGAAAGGAAACTCAAGGGGCCCAGATAGTTTTCTCATCCATCCTTCCAGTAGTTAGAAGAAGGATAGAAAGGGAAAGAAAAATACTCCAGGTGAATGACTGGCTATGAAGGTGGCACCGGCGTGAGAGATTTGGATTCTGGGACCATGGGCTATACAACCTCAAAGATGGACTGTTGGCAAGGGATGGGTTGTACCTCACAAAGGCTGGGAAGAATGTGTTTGGCCACAGCATGAATAACTTCATCAGGAGGGTTTTAAACTGAATCCTATGGGGTGCAGCGGGGGGGAGACGTAAAGTTGGGGGTAACAGTGGACAAAGGCTCATTCAACACAACGGAGAGAACCGATCAAATAGCGCCCAGTAATAGTCTTCAGAAACATGTAGGAAGAAAGCCAGACTATAAAGCATATGGTCTTCGATGTCTATATACTAATGCCCAGAATATAGAAAACAAACAGAATGAACTTGAACTCTTAATACAGGAGGGAAATTATGACTTGATAGGTGTAACTGAAACTTGGTGGGATGACTCCCATGAGTAGAATACAGCAATTGAAAGCTATAACTTGTTCAAAAAGAACAGGAGCAACAGAAAGGGAGGTGTAGTTGCAATATATGTTAAAAATACATATCTCTACACAGAAATACAGGAGGATGAGCTTGGCAGCCCCATCGAGAACATCTGAGTTAAAATAAATGGAGCAAAGAATAAAAAGAACATGGTGGTCAGAGTCTACTACTGGCCACCCAATCAAGCAAAAGACGAGGATGAAACTTTTGAAAAGCAAATAGCCAATGTTTCAAGGAAGCATGATATAGTAGTAATGGGGGACTTCAATTTCCCCGATATTTGTTGGGAGACAAATTTTGCAAAACATGGCCTCTTCAAGAGATTCCTGACTTGTGTTGCTGATAACTTCCTCCTACAGAAAGTGGAGGAAGGAACTAGAGGATTGGCTATCCTTGACTTGACCCTAACCAACAGAGATGACTTAGTGGATAAAGTAGCAGTTACGGGAACTCTGGGGGAAAGTGACCATGCTATACTTGAGTTCTTGGTCCTAAAGGACGCAAAAGCTGAGTGTAGCCAGACGCGTAGCCTGGATTTTAGGAAAGCCAATTTTAATAAACTCAGAACAACGATAAGTAAGGTCCCATGGCAAGCGACTCTAATGAGAAAAGGAGTCCAAGATGGGTGGGAGTTTTTAAAAAAGGAAATTCTAAAGGCACAATTACAAACAGTTCCAACAAGAAAAAAAGGCAGAAGACAACAGAAGAAGCCAATGTAGCTTCACAAAAAGCTTCAAGATGACCTGAAAACAAAAAAGGACACATATAGGAAGTGGAGAGAAGGCCAAGCTACAAAGGAAGAGTACAGGCAGGTGGCACAGAATTGCAGGGATGGCGTCAGGAAGGCTAAAGCTGAGAACGTGCTGAGGTTAGCGAGGGATGCTAAAACAAAACAAAAAGGCTTTCTTCAGATACGTGCATAGTAAAAGACAGGAAAGAAATGGTGGTTCAGCTATTAAATGAGGATGGCAGAATGAAAACAGATGAAAAAGAAAAGGCAGAAGTGCTCAATTCCTACTTTGGCTCAGTCTTCTCCTGAAAGAGGGTCTATGACCCCCCTGGCAAAGGCGAAGTACAGGCTGAAGGGGCAAGATTGCAGCTTGAGATCGATAGGCATATGGTCAAGGAACACCTAATTACTTTGAATGAGTTCAAATCTCCAGGGCCAGATGAGCTGCACCTTAGAGTAATAAAGGAACTGGCAGAAGAACTCTCGGAACCACTGTCTATTCTCTGAGAAATCATGGAGGAAAGGTGAAGTGCCAGATGACTGGAGGAGGGCTAATGTTGTCCCTATCTTCAAAAAGGGCAAAAGGAGGAACCTGGGAACTACAGACCAGTCAGTCTGACATCAATCCCAGGGAAAATTCTGGCGCAGATGATAAAGCAATCCATCTGTAAGCATCTTGAAAACAATGCAGTGATTACTCGAGGCCAACATGGATTTGTCAAGAACAAGTCCTGCCAGACGAATCTGATCGCATTTTTTGATCAGGTAACCTCCCTTGTGGACTGTGGGAATGCTGTGGACATAATATAGCTCGACTTCAGCAAAGCTTTCGACAAAGTGCCCTATGATATCCTGATGAGCAAACTAGCTAAAAGGGGGCTAGATGACACAATGATCCGGTGGATCCACAGTTCGCTACAGAATCGGACTGAAAGAGTGCTTATCAATGGGACCTTCTCAAACTGGGGAGAGGTAATGAGTGGGGTACTGCAAGGCTGAGTCCTGGGCCCAGTGCTCGTCAACATTTTTATTAATGACTTGGAGGAGGAAGTGCAGGGAATGCTGATCAAATTTGCAGATGACACAAACTTGGGCAGAATAGCTAATACCCTGGAAGACAGAAACAGAATTCAAAGCGATATTGATAGGCTGGAGTGCTGGGCAGAAAAAAACAGAATGAAATTTAATAGAATGCCAAGTTCTGCACCTAGGAAAAAAGAACCAAATGCACAGTCACAACATGGGAGATATGTGGCTCAACAATACTACAAGCGAGAAGTATCTTGGAATTGTTGTAGATGACAAGCTGAATATGAGCCAACAATGTGATGTGGCTGCAAAAAAGGCAAATGCTCTTTTGGGCTGCATTAATAGAAGCGTAGCTTCTAAATCCCTGGAAGTACTAGTTCCCCTCTACTCAGCACTGGTTAGGCCTCATCTGGAGTACTGTGTCCAGTTCTGGGCACCACACTTTAAGAAGGATGCAGACAAACTGGAGAGGGTTCAGAGGAGGGCAACAAAGATGATCAGGGGACTGGAAACAAAGCCCTATGAAGAGAGACTGAAAGAACTGGGCATGTTTAGCCTTGAGAAGAGAAGACTGAGGGGAGATATGATAGCGCTCTTCAAGTACTTGAAAGATTATCACAGAGAGGAAGGCCAACATCTCTTCTCGATCATCCCAGAATGCAGGACATGGAATAATGGGCTCAAGTTACAGGAAGCCAGATTCCGGCTGAACAATAGGAAAAACGTCCTGACTGTTAGAGCAGTACGACAATGGAGCGAATTACCTAGGGAGGTGGTGGGCTCTCCCACACTGGAGGCGTTCAAGACGAGGCAGGACAGCCACTTGTCAGGGATGCTTTGACTTGGATTCCTGCACTGAGCAGGGGGTTGGACTTTATGGTCTTGTAGGCCCCTTCCAACCCTACTGTTCTATGATTTTATGGTGCCACTCCTTTACTTAAAGCATTCTCTAGGAGGCTATTCCAGCTTCTCACTACATTCTACGCAGGCGAGGTTGAGATCTCACTAATAGGGGGAAAAAAAGCTTTATTTCAATAGGAGTCTTTCCAGGAATTAAACAAGAAACAACTTCAAAGGGTTGCACTGGTTTTCTTTCTTTCTAATGCTTTGCTTGCCTGCAGAGTTTCTTTGATCTCAATTGGTCTACATGCAATGGAAAAGATGCCTCCTCTGAAATGTGTGGAAATATGGATGTGAAATCTTGGCTCCTGACTAGTCAGGATTTTTTTAAAAAAATCTTTTATCCAAGAACAACGTTTGCCCTTGAAGAAGTCTGGCTGCAGAACATGAGGAGAAATGCCAGAGATTTAAATGATAGCTAAATATCCTCTGTTGGCAGAAGAACTCAATTTTAACAAGAGTGTTATTTCTTTCCTTAACACAGTTTTTATGATTGTGACATGAAGTGCCCTTGCCCCACGCCTGGCTTGCCTGGCTGCGGTGCGGGGCTGTTGCGGGGGGGCGGGGGAGGATGGGACAAGGACGAAGGCCATTGGCCTTTGCTCCTGGCTTCACCTGGGGGGGGGGGTGGAGTCGAGCCGGCTGCTATTTAAGGCTGTGCCACCCACTTGGCTCTTCATTCCTGCCTTCTGAGCTCCTTCCCTCCTGCTCATCATACAGTGCGGGTTATGTTGGTCACCCTATTGGGGGCTGAGTAGGAATTTTGGCTCTTAGCCATATTGGCCGGGCTTTGGGTCTTTTGCCTACTTCGCACTGCAGTTGGGATAGGGCGCAACATAGGTTAATGTGTATCACCCAATTGTTCTGGCTTCCGGTCACATAACTGTATTGGCGGCTCCAGGCAGGCACTCCGCTGTGTGAGAGGACAGGTGAGCATTTGTAGGCACCATTTCAGGTGACTGGTAAGGCCCGAGGCTTTCGGCTCTGGGTTTTGTGGCCCCAGTCGGGAGATACGGCTTACCTCTGAGGCCAACCCTCCTCACCCACTTTGGTTCTGTGGCTCGGGGGGGGGGGGGTGACAGGGGAAGGTCACCAGAATTGGGTATGTCGGATTGGGGGGCGATGGTGGACACCTCACCCCAGACAACAAATGCCTTACTCCACACCTGTCATGTTGGTCTTGTTTGCTGCGTGCCTGCCGGTGCTTCCTTCGCAGATTGTAATCTATCAATAAATGTGGCCCTGTTTTATCCCAAATCTATTGGTGTCGTCTTGTCATTTCTCCTCCCTATGCACCCGCAAAGTACTTTCCAAAACGTAAGCCGCCTCCACATAGCCTGTGAGGTAGAAAGCATTACTGATCTTGTATTTGGGCCAAGAAACACATAGATCTCTCCTTTTCCTTCTGGTCATCATGAAGTTGTGTATGTACATTCTGATGTATACTACCACCATTTTATTCTTCTAGGGCCATGGTTCTTACAGAGGAAGGCGTTCCTTAGAAGGTGTGTGCAGTGGGGCAGAGGACATATATGAGCTCTTCTCTGACCCAATTTCTATGTCCTCCCATGTAATAGCACTACTTCCTTATATATAATACTTGCATTGATTACTAGGTTGCTGTTACTGATGTATCCTGAGCTGGATCTACACGGGGCTTTTACGCTGGTCCTATTGCGTCCTGAAATTGATAAGAGTCAGATGATATGTGCTCTTCTCTGTAGCCAGTGCACTGTTTCTATTAGGGGTGTACGAACCCCACTCACCTTCATCCGCTGGGTGGTCCGTGGGGGGGGGAGGCGATCCGGTCCTCCCCCGGAATCCTCCCTGGCCAGCTCCACTCCGCGGCAAGTCCGCAGTGCTGCCAGACTTCTGGCCGCGGCTGGTCTATGGACACAAATGATGTGTGGCATAGTGGACGCCATTTGCGTGCCTCCCTTTGGCCGTGATAGGCTATGTAAAGATTTACGTAGCCTATCACGGCAAAAGGGAAGGGTGCAAATGGCGTCCGCTATGCCAGACGCCATTTTGCATCCGCACAGGGGCAGCGGACGGACCCGGATGGTAGGATCCAGCCGGGGAGGACTTCGCGGGGTGGAGTGGTCCGTTCCACCATGGACTCCCGGGGGGGGGGGGGGCGATTCTAAGAATTCGGCCTCATTGGAGTCCGTGGCAGAATTCTCCACCATCCCTAGTTTCTAGTTCTAAAATCGAGTGTTTCTGAAACTGCTATTCTGATTGATTATCCTGTTGCAGCACTTTCACAGTGCTTTTGGGGTCTGTGTGAGCTGAGCTGCCCTTACTGTGGGCTGCTGGAGCAGCACTGATCGGTGGAAGGGAACGTGGCAGGGGGTGGGTGTGGGGAGAGCAGAGTCATGTCTACCTGGAAGTAACTTCAAATTGCACTTTGTGGAGTACAGGAGCAGAGGGTCAAGATAATTCCTCTGCCTGTTGTTGTAATATTCATTGAGCACAGGAGTGGGAAGGGGGAGTGGTGGAGAGCAAGCCTCAAGCCTGCCATTTTAAAACTACACATCCGTACTTGGGAGTAACTCATCTTCTTTTGCAGTTCACCACCTGCAGGGGGAGGGAGGGAAGAGCGGCAAAGAGCAAGCCTGAAACAGCCAGAGAAGGAAGGAGTGGAAGGGGTTAACCTTCTGCTTCTCCCTATCTGCATATCTTCCAATATGAATGGGGCTAGTTCTCCTTTCTCTCTTTTAATTTCTCTGCCTCAAGGAACAAGGAGCTGGTGTGGATAACCATGTCTACTCAGAAGTAAATCACATTTTTTTCAATGAAGCTTACTCCTGAGAAAGTCTGCAGGTCGCTTTTGGGTTCCCTTTGTAAGAAAAGAATCTCCATGTAGCCCTCCTTTTACACTCATTCCTGCAATGCCCATCCCCTTCCAGATTCTCAGGTACCCAGAGCTGTATTGGTTTTAAGATCTGATGGCTCCCAAATGACCTCTAATCCCATCAGGAACAGCACTGCTGCGGCTCAGACATTAATAATACCGCTTTTCCAGAGGAGCGTTGCTACGCGCTTCAGGGCGCCACTGCTACCACCAGAGGGAGAGAGAATGTTTGCATGTCTACTGGGAATAACTCCTCCATTGCACCCAAGCAAGGGGGGGAAAGCCTGTTGATTCAAAGCTGCGGGGGGAGCGGGAGTAGAGGGCTAAAAAATGGAGATGTGCAGGTATGCAGAGGTTTATTGATTTTGAGCTGATGGTTCAAATGTACACATATATGGATCATCCCCATCTCCCATAATTCAAGTACTTTAATTCACCCCGACTTCCCCTGAGAGAGGGAGCATTGGAAGGGAGGTGTTTGCTAAACATGCCTACTTGGAAGTAAGTCATGCACATCCATTGCACTTGACTGAGCAGGGAAAGGAGAACAGGGGCAGAGAGCAAGCATCTGCTCATCCGCTGCCCCGCATCCACACAATTCATGACGTTGTTCTACTCCCCCACCCTACCCCAAACTAATGCAGCTTCAGGTGCTGTTTGCCCAGGGTAAGTAGGCTTTATTTTTAAAGGAATACATTGCTTTACTGGCTATCATGTGCTGCTAAAGAAGCAAACCCAAATTGATGAAACTCCAGATTAAACCAGAAATGGATCATGAAGCATCTCCATGTGGATGGGGCCATAGATGGAAAGGAGTCATTTTTACTGCTGTGTTCTTTTGGCATTGTTTCTCCATTGCACACTCACTCAAGTGCTTTCTTTATTATTCTTTATTATCAGTATTTCTTTATCACTTCTCATTTGCACAAATCCTGAAGCTGTTTAAAAAGACTACAATAAATACAATACAATAAATAGTACCATATTAACGACTGATTCAAAGACTGCGGGGAAGCCAGAGTAAAAAGGTATTTAAATAAACACCTAAAACATGCCAGAGTTGAGGCCTGGCTTATCACGGAGGGGAGATCATTCCACAGGGCAGGATCTAGGGATGTATGAAACTCCCCTTACCTGGCTCTGCCAGGTTCCGCTGGGAGGGGGGAGGCGCTCCGTCCCTCCCCCCAGAATCCTCGCCGGGGGGGGGAGGCGCTCCACACCTCCCCCCCCGGAATCCTGGCAGGCCGGCTCCGCTCCGCGGGGATTCTGCAGAGCCGCCGGCCAGCTCCGCCAGCAGCCGGACATCCGGCCGCTGGCTAGCAGGGACACAAATGGCGGCGGCCGTAGCCACCGCCGTTTGCGTCCCTGTAGTCAGCCGTGATAGGCTACGTAAAGACTTAGGTAGCCTATCACGTCTAGCTTAAAAAAAAACAACACACGTACACAAATGGCGGCGGCTATGGCAGGCCATTCTGCCACGGAGTTCGGGGGGCCGAATGCACTGGCATTCGGCCTCACCGAGATCTGTGGCGGAATTCTCTGCCATCCCTAGCAGGAACCATTGCAAAAAAAGCCCATCTCCATGTCACTACCAAAAAGAAATCCATAGGCCATGGCACAGACAACAGATCGTAGTGGCTTGGAAAGTTGGTATGGGGGAGATATTCCTGGCAGTTACCTGGTCTCAAGTAGTATAGGGCTTTGTATACCAATACCAACACCTTGTAGTAATACCAACATTTAAACCTAGCTTGGTAGCATTCTGGCAGCCAGTGTAGATCCTTTAGCACGGGGGTAATACGTGCTCAGTAAGGCACCGCAGTCTGTAATAGGGATGGACGAAAGTCCCTTACCTGGTCCCGCAGCTTGCTTTGCGGTGGGGGGGAGGCACCTCGGTTCTCCCCCGAAGTTCAGGCCGGGGGGGGAGGCGCCCCGCCTTGCCCGGCCGAAATTCAGGCTGGGGGGGGAGGCGCCCCGCCTCGCCGAAATTCAGGCCGGGGAGAAGCGCCCCGTCTCCCTGGCCGCGAAATAAAAAAGAAAATGTAAAAAACAACAACACACACCCGTGATAGGCTACGTAACAATTTACGTAACCTATCAAGGCTAGATTTCCAAAGTCAGCCGTGATAGGCTACGTAAATCGTTACGTAGCCTATCACGGGTGACTTTGAAAAAAAAAAGCGCGTACGCTATTTGCGTTGCCCTTATTTTCGCCGTAGTACTTCCTGGGCCCAAATAAGGAATGCAAATGGCAGCGCCCATGGGCGCTGCCATTTGCGTATGCGGTTTTTTTTTTTCAAAGTCACCCGTGATAGGCTACGTAACAATTTACGTAGCCTATCACGGCTGACTTTGGAAATCACGTAAATCGTTACGTAGCCTATCACGGGTTTTTTTTTTTAACTTTATTTTGTAATGGCGGTGGCGGCAGCCGGTCGGAAGACCGGCCGCCGCCGCCACCCCCGCCGAAACGCCGCTGGGACCCGCCGCCAAGAGGGACATTCGAGGGAGGTAAGTCCCATCCTGGGGGGGTGGCGGAGAATTTCACCAACAATTTCGGGGGGCCGAATGCGTTGGCATTTGGCCTCCCCGAGATTCGTGGAGAAATTCTCCAGCATCCCTAGTCTGTAACCTAGTTGCTGCATTCTGCACTAGGTGCAACTTCCAAAACAGCCCGAAGAGCAGCCCCACATAGAACGCATTATAATAATCCAGTCTGTAGGTTACCAATGCGTGGATCACGGTGGCTACGCTATCCCTCATCAGGAACAGAGTTGGCATATCAACCTCAGTTGATAGTAGGTGCTCCTAGCCACCGAGATCATTTGGGCCTCCAGTGACAGCGATGGATCCAGGAGCACCTTAAAACTACAAAAAATCTTTCTCTGTGCTGCCCACAGGAGCTGGTGCTGATTTCGTGATGCTCGGGGGCATGTTTGCAGGGCACGATCAATGTTCTGGGGAAGTCGTAGAAAACAATGGCAAGAAAATTAAGCTTTTCTATGGGATGAGCTCTGACACAGCTATGAAGAAGCATGCAGGAGGCGTTGCAGAATACAGGTACCAGCTATACTCCCTCTTTGTCACAGGGCTAAATTTTACTTCTCAAAACCTTATTTTTGAATATTGTCACTAGCAGCCAATAGCATAGATCTGAGTGCAACCTATTATTGTCCACAGATGTCATGGCTGTACCCCTAACTAGTATGAGGGTCCAAAATCCTCACTAGCAGTCTATCTGGAGGTCAGATAGGAGTTTCTTCATCACAATGTTTCCCCTTAAAAGTAGGTAATCTGATAATATGGAGAACAGTGTCCACTATCCAAAACCGTTAGGAGTGCTTAAGCCTGTTGATTTCAGTATGTTTAGCTGTGCCTTACTTTGGCTTTGTTCACGCATAACAACTACCCATTGGCTTAAAAAACTATGGGGTGTCAGGCACGAATCCTAGTGCTGCGGACAGGTTTCCAAATTGATGGGTTATCATTATGTACGAACCAGGTCTTTGTGTAGGATTGTGGCCTCTGGCTTGCTAGCTTCTTACAAGCCAAGGGAGTATGCTGTTTTGCTCTTAGCTTTGCCCTGTGTAAAGGCACCACTTGCAGAGCTGTTTGGCAGCCGCTGACCAGGTTTGCATGATTGCCGCGGCTCATCATGACTTATTTAAGCCATCCTGAATATTTACGCTGTGGATTGTCATGTTGTCCGAATCTGGGGACTGTGGGTTATGCAAGGGATGTTTAACAATTCCTGGGTTCAGATGACACAACAAAACGCAGTAGTGGCTTGAATATTCAGAATGGCCACTGGCATGCGCCACAACCACTGTGGTTTAAGCTGTGGTGGACTGTTTGATCGTGCAAATTTAACTGTATCAAAGTCACAGGCTGTAAACCCTTCAGAGTCATACTAAAACAGGAAGAAATTTATTAAGGAAACAGTATTCAGGAGCACATTCAAATAGAAATAGTTGTCTAACACTAGATAGTGTTGTCTGATTTCTTTTAGCTGAAATAAGGATTTCAGGCTATAACAAAGGCCCACTTGGAAGTTAGGCCCATCAGTCACCTCTCACCTGTATTTCCATCAAAGCCTGGCCTTCAAACAGTGAATTTGACCATGTCTTGAGACAAGGTCCAGGTCAAGTAAGTCCAGGCAGCCTTAGACACTCAAAGTATATCTTATTCATTCCCTCTTCCAGATTAAGTTATAGGGTGAAAATATGTCCATGTTTCATATTAAGTATGATGAAGCTGCACAATCTATTCCCCTACCTAGCTGGTGAAAAAAGAACTCCAAAAGAGATTATTTATATACCAGTGGGGTGACAAACTCATCCTGGAGGTGACAAGCAGATTGGATCATCTTATAAGCATACTGTGAAGGTTTTCATAAGAAGCAAAACAGTTGAGACAAGTCAGTTTGTGAGAGCTCAGAAAAGCACTTTTAAGATATTATATGTAGTCCATTTATTTTTATCTAAAACATTTGTATCCTGCCCTGTATCATTAAGATCTCATTTGAAGTGTTCTGACCTCCACATACACAATATAGAACAATTGTAACACAACAAACAAATTTCTAGGATTGCCTTACCAACCTTCCTCACTGGGTAGATGGTTTCTGAGTTAGGAGCACAAGCAAAAATGACTGTATTTGGAGGGGGCTTACAGTGTTGAAGTCCAACCTCCAATGCAGGTTGAGAAAATCACAATGTTAAAAATCAGAGAATATATATTTTAGTTAATTGCAAAGGATATATTCCACCAATTTAAATAAACCCACTTTCATCTCCAGAGCTTCAGAGGGCAAAACGGTAGAAGTGCCTTATAGAGGGGATGTGGAAGACACCATCCGTGATATCCTGGGAGGCCTGCGATCTACCTGCACCTATGTGGGAGCTGCCAAACTCAAAGAGCTGAGTCGAAGGACAACCTTCATTCGGGTAACTCAGCAGCACAGCCAAGTCTTTCATTAGCCAAAGAGGAAAAATACTGTGAGCTTGGAGCTGTGAAACTTGCTGGCTGTTCTTTCTCCTCCTCCTCCTCCTCCTTTTTGTTGGCAATACAGTTTCTTGCTGGCATACTCCAAGCTAGGAAAGTAAGTGGGTTGCCACCAGTGTTTATTGTAGTGGTGGGGTTAAGCATAAGGAGGACAAGCCATAAGCTGCCACCATGTCCACGATCATTATTTTTTGTTCAAAATACAATAGCACTATCTTTTTATAGCCGTGGTCTATTTAAGCAAGAAATCTAGTTTGATCTTTTAATGATAACCCAGAAAAGTCACCCAGATCTCCATTCTTAGTATCTTTGTCTGCGGAAACAATTCCTGTTGCAAATAAAAGCAAATCCATTCAAGCCTTTACGTTCAAATGACCAGTTCTTGCTGCTCCTGCAAGATGGCATGGAAGTAAGAACAGGCGGGCAACTTTAAAAACTAAAGGATGCTCATGCCAGGGATCTTGCCCAGCATGCCAGTACTTCTGGAAGTAAAATATGCTTTTTTTTCACTGTGACATTAACTGCTCAGTTTTTAATGTGCTGATACATGAATGTTCTTAAAATTGTTGATTAAATAATTATATTCATTTTATTGTAATGCTTTGCTGTGGAAGATGTTGCCATGCCCTTTGTATTCAGACAGAGTATTTTAAAGAAGGAACAAGTAAGATCACGATGGTTGCTATATTTCCCAAATCCATTTGGGTAAGGACCAAGAACACACAACAGCTTCATATTTTTAGAGCCTACTGTACAGGGCTGAATAGGTAATCTCATTCCATTTGTTAATGATCAAGTGCTTTCAGACACTACATCATAGATTAGAGAAGCTATAAATTGAGCAGGCGCAGTTCTCTTTTAAGAGCCAGTCAAAGGCATCAGATCCTGAGACCTGCAGTCCCTTGCAACCAAGGCCTTGCAGGTGAGGAGTGGCAGAGTTGTCATGTCATTCAGTCTGTAACTGCCCTTGTCAAAACTTTTATCCTCATTCTTATTCCCAGCTGCAGTACAAGCGGTCATTGTGGTTGTTCCACAGAGGAAGGGACATAACTGTGGAAATACTTGCAGTGAATATTGCAGTGGTTTGTTATCAGAGTGAACAAACCTAGTCCCATAAAAGCTAGTTCCCTGGATAGGTTGAGCCCTATTCAGGCATTCAGTTTTAAAACTGTGTAGGGGAGCTGGACGCACATGCTCTGCCCCTTCCCCCTCCATTCCTGACCTCTCCATGTTGACGTTCCATATAATTGGGAAGCCTGCCTTATCAGGACTTATCGACCCCACATCCCTGCCTCCCTCTGCATGATTTTCAAACTGAATGTCTGAATCGGGCTTTGGTCATGCAGCCCCATCACTTCCTGGCATATAGAAGGGGAAGAAATGGAAGCAGTGACAGATTTTATTTTCTTGGGCTCCAAGTTCATCACAGACAGTGACTGTAGCCATGAAATTAAAAGACGCTTGCTCCTTGGGAGGAAAGCTATGGCAAACCTAGTCAGCATAGTAAGAAGCAGAGACATCACCTTGCCGACAAAGTCCGTATAATCAAAGCTGTGGTTTTCCCAGTAGTAATGTATGGCTGTGAGAGCTGGACTATAAGGAAGGCTGCGTGCCGAAGAACTGATGCTTTCAAACTGTGGTGCTGGAGAAGACTCTTATGAGTCCCCTGGACTGCAAGAAGGTCAAATCAGTCAATCCTAAAGGAAATCAACCCTGACTGCTCATTGGAAGGACAGATACTGAAGCCGAAGCTCAAATATTTTGGCCACCTAATGTGAAGAAAAAACTCCCTGGAAAAGACCCTGATGCTGGGAAAGACTGAAGGCAAAAGGAGAAGGGGACGGCAGAGGATGAGATGGCTAGATAGCATCACTGATGCAATGAATATGGACTTGAGCACACTCTGGGAGAGAGTGGAGGACAGGAAGGCCTGGCGTGCTATGGTCCGTGGGGTCACGAAGAGTTGGGACACGACTTAACGGCTGAACAACAACAACATGAAGCCTTTCTGCTCCACTGGGGCCCCCTGTTTTCTGGTGGGTGTGGGCACATGACTTCTTCACTTTCTGCAGGAGAAATGAATGGCCCATTTCTGACCCTGGGCTCATTCATGTTGTGGGCAAAGAAATCAGGTTTGGCATTCACCATGTCCCCAAGTGCAGCCGTTTTACTTGCTTACATGGCTGCATTCATTTCTATGGAAGAAAATAAAAGGTCTGCTCTTATGACACTCTTATGAAACAAGCCCTGCCTCCCCTCCTGCCATTGGCGGGGAGTGTAGAGACAGCGACATGGTTTCCTTCCCTATGAGGCCCCGAAATCCATGGGCACTTCAGCAGCCTTCCTTTGAAAAGCCAGTTGTACCTAGTAGGGCACGTGTGTAGCAGGAAAGCAAGATATACAGAGAATTGGTACAACTGACCGTGTTAAGGAACAAATATAATCCCCCTGTTATTTGCTGATTATTTTACTCCCACAGATGATCTAGCCAGTAAAGAGGCAGACAAGCATATAAAAGCATGCACTTGGTGGGGTAGAACATAGCATTTAAAATAAACACTCCAGGAAAGAGAATACCATGCTAAATCTTTCCCGGTATTGGGGGTGATGGGACATTACATCTTTGTGGTGTTTTTAAAAACACTAAAACCAACGATGCTGAAGGAATTGTGGTCTATTATATTTAGGAATGAGCACTGGGTATTGTAATAGTGTCTTCTTTCTTCCCAATACTTTTTTCCCTGATCTTGAGCCTTAAAGATCGCAGACAAATGGCTCCTTTCACGGTTAAGCCAGAAAACTCCAAATGGCAAGAGTGACTTCCCTGCCAACTACGCAGACCTGGATGCCATCATTCATGGAGTTCACTGTTGCAGTACTCCCAAAAGCTGTAGACATGATCCTGCAGACATGATTTCAGCACAGACAAGTTCCTTATCTTTTAAACCACCTGATAGATACTTGCAGAATCACCGTTTTTATCTTGAAGTTTAATTGATTTTAAAACAGTAACACTGAGACTGCAGTCTTAAAACACACTTACTGAAGGGTAAGGCCTACTGAATACAGTAGACCTTACTTCCAAGTAAACATACGTAGGATTGCACGGTAAATAATCACTTTCCTCTCTGGGGTCGATTTAAATATAAGATATGAATATATTTGAAATATATTTTTAAAATATTTAGCACACAAAATCTACTTTTTCTGCCTACTGTACATTTTCCATTGCATTGTAGAGCTCCATAGCACTTGTGTCATTTTGCTTTAATGATGCTTATACAATCTTTATAGGGGTAAAAAGATTGCCGAATGGAACTTAGGCACACCTCCCCCTCCCTTCCCAAACTAGCTAAACATCTTTCATGGACATGACTGTGCAATTGTATTCTAAAACTGGCATCCCCACTTAAGTGACCACCGTCTAGTTCCATGTGAAAAAGAGCAGCAGAAGGCATGTATGCATTCATGAAATAAAAAAAATAAAACTGAGTGAATGAAATATATTATTATTGTATTGGCTGCCCACACAAGCAGAGGGTGAGATTTTGATGTCTATAACTAATGCATATGTTGAAGTGTCCAGATAATAAAGAAGAGCATTACAGTGATAGTAGCTACACCACTTATGAACACATTAAATATTAGAGACTCTTATGAGTCCCCTGGACTGCAAGAAGGTCGAATCAGTCCATCCTAAAGGAAATCAACCCGGAGTGCTCATTGGAAGGACAGATACTGAAGCCGAAGTTCAAATATTTTGGCCACCTAATGTGAAGAGAAAACTCCCTGGAAAAGACCCTGATGCCCCACATCTGTTGTGTGATATAAACAAATGCATGAAGGAAAGAGGATTAAGCCTCAGGGCAGCTTCAGACCACAAGATCTATGAATAAATACCAACTTATGTCCGGTGGTGGTTTTTCACAGGCCAGTTCTTAGATTACTGCAGCAGTGTGGGCGATACTTCCCGTAACGGCTTCCCATGCCAACCAATTAACTTAGATAGCAAGCAGCTATTGCCAGAGGTGCTTGACAAAAGTTTGTAGCCATTTCTGATGAACACAACACAGTTGGAAGCTGCTATTGCTTCTGGACAGGCTAGGGAGCGATCATCTGTTTTTTTCTCCCATGTATGTTTCCTTTGGGATGGCTGTTTGGGAAACACCAGCCCAGATACCACCTGAGGATGACTGTAACATATAGACAGAGGGGCTATGTTGGTGGGTCAAATGATACCATTCCTTCCCTTGTGATCATCACCTAGGAAATGCAGTGCTGGCTTGCCTCCTTTTCTGGCATGGCAAGTACGTATCTCCACTTCACAGAAAGGACTGGCTGCAAATACTTTATGGCCTGGTTTGCACATAATGTTAGCCCATTGTTTGGGTTGTTGAATTTTGGGTTGTTGTTGGGATGTGAAGTCTGGGTGGTTTAAACCATGGGTTGGCATAATGTGTGAACCCAGAACTGTGTGGTGTTTTTCATTTGTTTCACCAGGCTAGAGTTGGCGGGCAAGAGTAGTAAAAAATGCCAGCTGCTCTACATGACAGTACAACAGTACTTTTGGATACAGGGAAGGAGCAGGTGAAGGAGGCGGGAAGCAAACAACCCAGGGATTGAAAAAACAAACCATAGTTTGTTCAAATATCTGCCAAACAAACCCAGGGTAGGGCAACAAGCCATGGGTTAAATAAACCATGGGTTAACATAATTTGTGAACCAGGCCTATATCTTATGTCTTGGAGCTCTAGGTTCCAGCATTGCCACTATTGCTAAAAACATCCTAAAAGCAACTGGGCAATACATCCTAACAACCTTCGCACCACTTTCTCATTTCCAATGTTTTCTTCATTTTATGAAGACAACATACAGTAGAGTTTGGCTGTAACAACTGAAATCACACGTAACTGGGTAAAACTTCAAGTATTACAGCTTACTACAGCTTTTTAAAATGATTTGAAAGAATGCATGAATACAAGACAAAGATAATGGAAGTAAATGAACTCTAAATTCAGAATACATAGTCATACTATGCATGGGTAATACAATTAAGCACCAGCTTTTTTGTTACATATGCATGGGAGGGGGAGAAGGAAACTAGATAGCACCCATGAATGGTGATATACTGTATCAAACAGTTTTGCGGAGTAGCTAGAATATGCAATATGCATCAACTTCTGTGTAAATTTTTATAATGGATAAAATAAATATGTTTTGCTGTTTTGTAGAAAGCAAACCCCTCCTTGTCATGGAAGGGAAAATTCATGTGGACATATTGTTTGTTCAAAGAGGAACTGCCACCCACCTCTTCCTTAATTCAGACACAACAAAGAACAATGATTTGCAATTGGCACTGTTATTTTATTAGTACGAGTATACTGAAACAATAAACTTGTACTGGTATACAGACAATTTATTTAAAACAATTTTGTTCAAATTTTGAATCAAACATTGTTTTATTATAATAATGAAATAATTTCTACCTAGAAAACCTGCAAGCACCATCAAAGAAAGGGACCATAAAATTCAATAAACAGACGCGAGTGTATCCTACAAATAGACACACCACGATTAGAAAATAGAATATGAATTCTTCCATTTTTTAATATTTGTTTTAAAAAAGCTAGTGCAAGTACAATATTTTACACTGGAATTACAGAGAGTATGCACGCATATGGAAAAAGTTCTCTTGTCACAATAAAAGCTCTTACCTATGTCTGTATGCACTTAAAAATTTTCTCCTCTTTTCTATAAGGTGCAAAACATTCCCTCCCTATTTCTCCTTTATACTGGCCATGTCAACCCAATATGACCTCAGCATAAAGCTATGATACCTCTTTTCCTAGGACAACACTAGGCAGGACATTGAAAGTGTAATTTTTAATCACTTGTATAAGAGAAAAAAGCCCCTAGCATGAACCATCTATTGATCTGGGAAACTTTGTTCACGAACTTGCTGGATACTCAAAATGTTGACAAAATTACTATCAAAACTAAATTCAAGGGCCTGAAAATTATCTTAATGAAAGAGATCAAAAGTATTTTGTGATGTTAAGTATTATTTTTTTAAAATAGATATTTTTAGTACTAGCTGATGGATTGACCACAATTATAGTTTATTTCTTAATAGAATAATAACCTTGAGAGGCAACAGTTCTGAGGTACAAAGAGAAAACATGAGAACTATTGACCAGTTAAGTAAATGCAGATATTTATTGTCCAGGCAAACAATAACATTTTGAGGCATTTCAAGTACTTAAGGATTATCTTCCAGGTTTAAATTCAAATAGACACATAAAACTTTGCAAGTGAATCCAAACTAGATCCAACAATCAAATTTACAAGTGTGTAAGTTAATAAACATCTAGATTTATGAATTAAAATAATTAATTCACTGCCAATCATTAGCCTTTAGTGCTCAACATATATCAGAATTCTATTATTTTTTTCTGGGCAATAAATAACTGCGTCTATTATGCTCCTCCTTTGGCTTTGGCTGGTGGATATTGGCAGCCATTTTGAAATTTAACTGTCACCTCAGTTACAGAGATATTGAACTCAAGAGGAGTTGTATGTATGTACATCGAAAGACTTCTAATTTTTAGAGAACTCTTGGTGAACAGCTCTTCCCCTGGTGTAAATTGGTCTACCGCTACTAGTTCAGAATATAGCTTTATAACTTAACAAAATGAACACATCTAAAGGATGATCTTATGTAATCTGATGTTCAGAACTGAATTCAGCCAAGCTGTTCCAAGCTTTTAGCAGCTTTACAATTCACTAGCCACCATTTTCACACCTACAATTTAGTTGGCAAAGTGGCACCTTTGAAAGTGGCAAGTGCCTATGATCTGGACCTCTATAGTGTCACTTGTCCCAGGCCTCAATGAAGCAGACTTTCAATATTCTTATCATACAGCAGTTACAGCACCAGTGACTTAAAATCTATTGCAGATGACACCTCCAATGGCTGCCTATTGTATGACTGAGGAAAAGGGAACAAAAGCTTTAATCAAGTGAATGAAAATGAACAAACAAAAGCAACCTCGGATGAAGCCTCTGATTAATTCTCAATGGAAGACTCGAGTCCTTTCCGATAACAATCAGAAAAACCACAGAGTTCTTGCAATCCCTATTGTAGAAACACTACTCATTGCTCAAATGCACTTAATTTTATTGTGTGAGAGGCCATCTTTCTGCACCTGAAGGGGTTATTTTAATACAGAACTATATCCTTTCCATATTAAATGCCAGAATGGTAACTTGGATTATTACTATAGTATGCAAGGGAGAAGGAGAGAAGGATTCAGACAACTAACACCCAGACCCAAGACTGCCTTACTTTAAAGTATTCCGATTGTAAATGGATTTTGGACCCCTTCCTTAGAAATATTTTATTCCTAAACTCCTTTCGTTTTTGGTGTGCCACTAATATACATTTTCCAACCAAACAAAAAATCATTCAAATTGCACAACTGCTAGAATAACTGAAATTATGTCTTTAAAACCTCCAGGCATAAATGGGGGTGGGTGGGTGTTTCTCTGTGCAGGGAGGGGAGAGATGCGGGATTACAGGAGAAAATATGCAGTTTCTGACTTCTTTATTGGCTGCGAGAATCCATTGTAACAAGCACTTCTTGATCAGTGTTAAATTCTTTGGGTTCTTTCTTTTTTCTTTAAAAACAGGAAGTGCAGAAGATGTAGATAATCATCCCTAGAAGGAGTAAAAACATCCCAATAGAGTTCAAAATCTAAATTAAAACAGGGACATATAGTATAATTGTGAATCATTCTCCCCTGTCCTGACAATGGGATTCATGTAATGCAAATACAAAAGTAAGCATAGTTGTTCTTGAAAAACCTGTTAATTAGCCACTCTTTCCAGCCAGAACCAATACAATCGGATCATCTAGACGTGAGAGTTTTCTATATACAAAAAACATGTAACTTTCACCCTTTCTTGGCTTTTGTACTTTTATTCATTTTTACAAACACACGATTTCAACATATCCATCGCTTTTCAAACACTGAATGAATCATTCCAACATTCATGTTTCTTTTGTGCAATTTTTTTTAAAAAACATTACCTGTACTCCTCTCAATGTGAGTGCTTCAAAAAAGTTTGTTTAAGCTTCTCATCAAATTAGGTTCACATAAAAAAATATTCCCACGAGTTATAGTGCTACAAGTAAAGATCCTATCAGTAAGGTAACACGTCTGAAGCGAGGTCGTCTATGTAAAAGAAATTGAACTCTGGAGTAGAAGTGTGCAACTTGTTTGGAATTTCCCTATTAACAGAAAAACACAATACTGATCTTGGAAACTACAAAAGAAATCAACAGAATATTCCTGTGCTCTCAAAAACAACAGTCACAATTTGGGACACTATTCATTCCTCTTATTTTTCAGGAACTCTCAGCGTGATAAACACAAAAAAGCAAAGCGCTAACCACATTCTGCTTAAAACAGACACAGAACAATTTCCCTTTGTTTTCACACTATTACAGTCTGTCCCAAGGCTGGACAACACTGTTATCTGTAATAATATGGGGGGGGGGGGAATGCCAGTCACATATTGCTGTTAACAATTTCATAGTAGATGTGACACAAAAGTGCCCCAGTTTTTAAATTGAAGTGGATAAAAATGAGAGACTGCATCCAAAGAACTGTGAGCAAAAGGAAAATAGACATTAGATCACTTGTGTAATCACCAGCAGAAGTGTTTGCATGGGGCTATAACAAGGTAGGTTGTTATGGTCATTTGCATGCTTCTGCTGGCACAAGGGTTGTGAAACAGCCCTTCCATGTGCAGAAGACACCTTCCACATGTGGAAGGGCACTTCTGGATTTTAACCCATGGACTAACGCCACAAAGCCACCAGCATTAATGCAGACAGACACTACTGTGTAACTCAAGCTTAGTCCTAAGGATGCTTTCACTATTCAGCTATCACTGCATTCTGGGTCACATCAACAGCTGCTTTGGTTGCCTTCTTACAACTGCTGGACTACTTATGGATAAACCTACATAGCCAGCAAAACCCTTTACTCTAAATTGCAGTGACAAATATGCTGTTCAAAGTGCTGCCATTGAAGCTAAAAGAATGTGTCCATGAGAATGTTAGAAGCCAGAGACACCCAAATATCCACTGCCAAACCTCAGTGTATGGCAACACCTGAAATAGCAGATGCATGAAAACACCTCCACATGATTATAGCTCCAATGCTGCAAAGAGAAATGCACACAAGTGGGTCTTGAATGGACCTTGCCAGGTATTTAAGCATTGTTTTTGAAAGGAATGGTTAATGGGTAGCTCTGACCCTCCAAAGCATATAGTTTTAAATGCAGCTAGACTCATGATTTTAAAAGGCTAAGCCTACATATTGAAAGGATTTGGGAGAATCATGACTATTCCCTTGTAGGACTGACCCCTGAAGGTGTATGTAAGGCTTTGCAACACCGTGGCCTGGATGTATATGGCATCTTTTTAAAAAAATGGTTTAGGAACCCATGTCTGAAAATTAGAAGAAACACCAACTATTTGTCTTAAAATAGTATTCTCATTTCCTACTCAAATATCGTTGTGGGTTTTTTCCATTGCTTGGCAACATATCAAAGTAAAACAAGCCACTGTGCACAGAATGAACTTCTCCACAACCAAAAGCTACAGTTCACACTAGATCTGATGCTTTATATTGCAATCTATGTAATAAATCTGGGACATTAATCCATGACCATGGAGGAAATCCAAACATCTCCTTGGAATTGAACATCCCTACTCCAGAGCAGTAAAAGTGCTCCTTCTGGTCACATCAGTGTACCACACATACGCCAGCCCCATCCCTGAGTAAGAGGTGTGAAAGGTTTCTAAATGTTCCTTGGTTTAGGGAAACAAGAGTAGTGATGTCACTTCCTGGCTCAAACACCCCCCCTCCCAAACAAATTTGAATGAGACACCAGGATAAAAATAGAGGGATAAGACATGCATTTTTCCAGAAAAGGGAAAAGGGTGGGGGGAGGAAGAGGAGAAAGATGCATGGAAGGGCATTAAAAAAAAGAATAGTTCAGGTTTAACTTACAGGATACGAGGTAAGTGACATCTCACTCTGAGACCCCCCCCCCACGATGTGGCCCAGACAAACTGAAATGATGCCTAAGTTAAACACTATAAGGAACAGTCATTTTATATATAGATATAGATATATAGATATAGATATATTTATTTAGAAATTCCTATAAAGAGGTTCTGGTATTTTTTTTTCTTGCCCTGACTAATTTTTTATTGGTGATTGTATGAGTTTCATTGTAAACTAAAATAGGTCTGGTATAAAAACAAAGGAAAAAAAAAAGTAACTGGTGTCAGTTAATATTGCCATGTGGACACTGTACAGAGGCTTCTTACAATGACATTAATTTTAAAATGTTCTCTACATCTGTCAATGGCTATTTAATAAACGAGAAGGAAGTGGGAAGGGACTGATTCTGTGACCTACATTTTGCAGGAGCAGTCCTAGGAATATGAATCGGGTTAGAATACATCCCATGAAATTAGGTGCCTTTTTCAAAAGAAACCAAGGCACTTTGGAGCCGAAGGTTCAAATCCTAATCTAGTTGAGGACGAGGACAAAAGATCCAATACAATTCCCATTGTGGACATCAGCAGGGCCAGAACCCATCTTGAATCATTCTGGAAAATGGGAAATGTGGGAGATAAAGAGATCACAGAACTTGACCACAACTTGTCAGTTTATTATCACAAAGCACAACTTGGAATGCTCCAAGGGCAAAGGAGTATTTACCCAACAGAAAACAGCCACAACTGAAAGTGAGCAACCCAGTTTGCAGGTATTTTGAAACCCAGGCATGAGCGGGAGCAAGCAAGCGTGCTGCCTCCAGTGTGCGCCTCACTTCCACTTTCATTTTACAACCTACGATTGCCCTTACGATTTGTTCTTGGGTTACCTCTGGATTAACTCTGAAACAACCCAGAATGCCAGATGTCACAAGAGCAACCTATGATCGGGGCGAACGTAAGTTGTAAAATGAAAGTGGAAGTGAGGAGCATGCTGGAGGGAAAGCACTTACTCTCCCAGTCGTGCCTGGAAAATCAAGGTTTAATTAACTCATGATTTGCTGTTATGTGCAAACCAGGTCAGAGTGGGCATGGTTCCTGTGCTCCTTTGCACAGGCTTGAATTTTATCCACATTTCCAATGGAAGGTGAAGATTAGTAATAGTAACATGCATTAAGACAGAATATGGTGCTGGTAATTCTGCAAAAGATTGCTTACACCCATCTTAAGGGTGCCCAGTTATTGATTTATAGATCACTCATAGTCACAGAATCTGTCCCTCCCCAAGTCATCCTATCCTTTAAAATCCTTTGAGGGAAGGATATTATCTAATCATATATTTTTCTCTCCTTGATTTTTTCTCCTCTTTAAATGTGGAGGCTAAGTGGGTTTGAATAAGAGCTCTATAAAGCCCTCGTTCCATGTGTGCCATATCTTTTGGCATACAGAGAGGTTTTGTCCTTACCATGGACTGAGAAAGGTATAGAACCTTACATTTAATACATACAAAAAAGATGGCCGGGGAAAGGTCTAGCTCACATATGGGTGAGTCTAAATTGGCACATAAAATATTGCACGTGCTAAAAAGCAAAAGCACAACAAAGGGTAACAATGTTTGGAAGGAGGCAACAATTGTAGGATTCTAAGTCTGCAATTAAAACAGAGAACAAATACATTCCTATTGCTCCAACCTTTTATTATTCTTATTCTTAATTTACTTGTTAGTGTTAGTTTTACAGATGTGGTCAGTTTCATATTCCCTGCTTCCTTATATGTGTGATGCTCTCTGAGTACACATGAGAATAGTGGTACTGATGGGAATGAAATAGGGAATTCTGCCCCATATCTTTCTATTCTTCTCACCATCAGAGGTTGAAATGAAAACAAAAATGAACAAACAAGAAAAGCCAAAATAAAACTCCAATAAACAATAAATTGAAAGTGCCCTGAGCAGAGTTTATGGAAGATTAAGCAAGTTCTCTGAGCAGAAATATTGGGGGGGAAATTACAGCACTAAATAAGCAGTGTGATTGTGAGGAGGAACCTGCTCAGCTATTTGGTATATTACTGAGAGGTTATAACAACAATTCAAGACAGATTTCAAGCTATTTTAAAATTGAAACACATTTTTGGTGCACCCCAGAAAATGGTACAAAAATGATTAGTTCTGGTGTGAGCTAACGTTCAAGTAACAAACAAAGAGACATAAGAATTGAAGGGAATAGGGTGGGAGTTATTTTTAAAATATATTGTATTTAAGCAAGTTGGGGAGCAAATGAACATTTGGAGGAATTTGTTCATTATAGGTACTTTTCTGGTATTTAAAATTTATATTCTTGATCTGAAAGGGCCTCAAACTCACATAGCCCCAATGCAACCAGCAGGAGCATGTTCAAGGTCAACGTCTTGATCAAGAGATAAACTCCTGCTAGACAAGTCTCTCAACTAAACAATGATGAACCCAGACTAAGGTTACAGTTTACCCTTCACTTGAATAGCAGAGATCTGTGAATTGTCTATTTCGGCTTCATCATTCCCCGAACAAGGCCACTTTGAGGACAGTGGCTAACCCAAGGCAAGTGGAACGATCATGGAAATCAGGGTACGCAGACCCTGTTGACACAGCAACACGCCCTGCATTCTACCTTCCTTGCCCTGGCTTTGGACTGCATCAAAAAGTGATGGCAAGCAGGGAAAGAAGAGAATTCATGCCTGCCTGCCCACCCAATAAGCTGGATCAAGCACTGATGTTAAGAAGTTCTTGTACCATTTTCACACATGACACTAAAAAACCCGTATTTGGGCTTCTCATAATATTTGCACCACATGTCACTGTTAACATGGGTAGAACATGCTAACACGGTTTTTAGATTCACATTACAGACCAATCCAAGCAGGACCCAAATGAAACTTCATGTGTGAAAATGTCCAGAATATCTCTCAACAGGTGATCCTAATCATAAAACTGCAGAGACTGATGCACTATTTTAATTAACTGGGCTTTAAACTAGGCTGTACATTTATCACAGGCTGGTACTGGTAAATCACTCATCTGTGAGTTGTCACCAGGGCTTTAATGTGGCTATTTGTTAGGAAATGGTTTCATGTTGGAAGCCACAGAATCAGCAGGAGTCAGGATCTCTGGATCCACTCTTACATTTGTTTCAGATTTCTGGGAACAGTAACAACACCAAAAACAAAAGAGCTTAACTGGGTAAAGTTTCTACCCATTGTCTGTTTTGTACCAGTCTTTTGACACCTACATTATACTACTGATGGAAAAGAAGTTATTCAAAGTAACGAAGAGTGACATTCACAATAAAAACAACAACAGATTAAAATTAAAAGAAAAAAACATAACTTGCTTCTGTGTCAAAATAACTCTTATGGAAAACTCGGTGAATTTGAAGAGAAATTCTCAGAGTCTGTCCTGGTTCAGGGTGACAGATATGGCAGAAAGAAAATAAAGAGCTTGAAACAAAACCTAACCCTACAAAAACGGCCTAGAGATTAGGCAGGTTAGTAAGTAATTGCTACATTTGTTTAAGCTTTTTCAGTCCCTCTCCCTTCCCCAAAAATTATTAGGTAAAAACTGCAGGAATACCACACAAATGATAAACTCAAGATGTGCAAATTGCAAGATTCTTTAAAGTCCATCTTTTTCAAAAACACTGGACAATAATGATTTTTTCTTCTCTTTTATACTCTCTCTTATTCATTTATTATCTGTCAGCTCACATATGCCTTTAACTCTTTCACAAGCATTAAAGTTTTAAAAGTGCCTCCTATTAAGTAGTCCTTGTGGACAATGACTGTCACATACCAGTTCATAATTCACATTCATCCCTTTGAAACCACATGAAAAACTTTCAGCATCTTGCTTGTGAAAAACCTCTATATACTTTGCATGTAGTTAACAGTGAAGAGATCAATTTTCTTTCTTTTCTTTGTTTCTCTCTCTCTTTCTCTCTCTCTCTCTCATCACAGAGATTAAAGTGAGATACAGTACTTGCTGAGTGTTAAGCCCGGATGCTCAGCAACCAAAGTGTGGACAGCATTTTAAGTGCTTAAAGACATTCTATGTTCATCTTCGACATCCACTTCCTTGTGTCACACTGAAATTTGAAAAAAGTGGCACTAGTTGTCCATCATCAGGAACTAAAAACAGTACTAGAGTTAGACAAAGATTTGCAACCTAAATGCGAACTTCTATGTTCACTCTCCCAAAGGGGCAGTGCATATTTACCTTGTGGAAGCAAATGTCAGTGGCTGGTAACACTCAGTGGATCTTGCTAACCCTGTACAGAAGTAATGAAGAGCACTAGCTGGGGTCCCCACAATTTGAAACTCGCTAGGCCTACGGCAACAATGTCCTCCTTTAAAGAAATTCCCAGTGTTAGCAAAGCAAGGATCAGTCGCTACACCATTGCAATGCAACTGTACTAGCAAGTGGAGATGAAATCTCTGTGTGGCAGTCTCTGAGAATAATAATAATAATAATAATAATAGTAATAATTTAAAAAAAATAGTGCAGTCAGGCCCCCATTGTAGGGCAGAGGATGGGGCTGGGAGGAGTGGAAAAATATCTGGCAAACTTTGGAAAATTGAAAAAAGGTGGTTTATTGTGCAAAGCCTCAGAGACTGCGTAGTTCTCTGTTACTGCCTCTGGACTGGACTCCCAATAGTTGCTTGTTGAGGGAACCATCAAACCACACTGCTATGGAACTTCCAGTCCCAAGCTCTCATTGAATCAAGCAATAGTGTTCATCTCTGCTACAGTTCACTTCCCATCTCCTCGCCAAAGACAGCCAAAGCTTATTCTGCTTCACATGTTGGAAAACAGAAGCCATGACGACAACATTTGCTTCCACGAAAGGCCTGGAGGAAGCAGATTCTGCCCTTTCTGTAGCTCTCGATAAAAATAATCACCGATAAACACTTCGGTGGGGGCGGGGGGGGGGAGTATGCACCAGTCTCCTGCATAATACCAGCTGCAACTATAACAACAAGGTTATAACATAAACCTAAAATAAGATGATAACATGTAAATACTGGGTTATTTTAGCCTACAGTACAGTAATCTGGATAAAAATGACAAGGGATAGCCTAATTTTCCTTTCCCTAAACAGACTTCACTTGCCTACATTAGATCGCCCTTCAATGCAAATCTTAACCTCCTGAGGAATAAAAGAAGGCTTGGGAAGAGTCAACGGTGGCTCCTCTTCTGACTTCTCTAGTTTCCGTGTTTCAGGGGCTGACCACCTCCTCTTCCTAGTTGCTGTGGGCTTGCTGGGTTCTGTTTTGGTGAGCAGAGATGCTGCAGGCAATCCTATTTTGTCTGGAAACTTTAGTTCACCATTCTCAGATGACATCTTGGTGCTTGCCTGATCAATCCCATTTTCCTTCTCTGCATATCTATGTCTACTACCAGTTAGACTGTCATTCTTAGAGTGCTTCAGCAAGATACTAGCTGAGTCCATGGACTGGCCCTTTTTAATTGAGCCATTCTTCAGATTCTTGAGTGTAAGTGATATGCAGACATCCCCAACTGAGAGTTTGGAACATGGCAAATCAAAGAGCTGGCTTGTTCTCTCAGGGCAGCAGGATGACCAACCTTGTCCAAATACAAAAAAGGGATATTCTACCAAGACTTCAACACTGACCTGCAAGGGGAGAAGAAAATGGGAGGGCAGGGGAGGGAAGGGGGAAAGAGAGACAAAAACACATGAACATGAGTTTGAAAATGTGCATTAGCTTGTTTACTATAGGTGAATTGTCAAAACCTGCTGAATCCACTTCCACAGAAAGTCACCTCATTAGCAGAAGTGTAGACCTGCAGCACTAGAAAGTAAGGGCAGCCTCTGTAAGGAGGTACTCCTAGCTCCTGGCAATTGCTACGACTGGTATGAGCTCATACTTGTTCTCTACTCTGGCAGTTCTCTGAGATGTGGAACTAGCTCTGGACATTCCAAACAAGTGGGAGGAAGAGTAGAATAAGTAAAATTACCTTTACACACTTCTGAAAAGAAACGTGTGTGTGTGTGTGTGTGTGTGTGTGTACGGTGCAAATGCTGAGGCAAATTCTTACTTGTTCAAATGTTCAACCAGTCCGGGAGCAGAGGGACACCTTTCTTTCCACTGGCATAAATTATGGGGCTCTGTGCTTTTTGGTATGTAGAAAGTGAGAAGTGATCAAAACGAAGGTCAAAACTGCCTACTTTGTTAATGCCCTTTGAGGGCATTAACATCCTTTTTTGAGAGGATCTTCAAACACTTTATCTTTTCCTCAGCAGACAGTATCACATCTAACATAACACCGGGCTAAGGTTTTCCACCAACATACCCCACCCTTTTGGGCTGAAAACAGGCTACCTTTGGGGAAGTAGACTATCTAATACTATGGGATATGGCTGCAGAAGTTATCATACACATGTTTGCTTCCCCATGCTTACAGTTTGCATTTGTTAAGAGCTGGGTAGAAGCAATTTCATAAGCCTCTTCTACTCCACAGTGATTAACCCAAGAGAGCTTTCATGTAGGTTAATTAATACAAGTTGGAGCTCAGGGAATGGAGCCTAATCCTTTGCATTCTTCTGGGAATAGCAGCATTTCCTCTTGCCTTAAAGCAATTTTGTGGAAACACACACCATAGTGTTGGGATCTACATGAAACGTCACTAAATTCTGTTTACTCAAGTGTGAGCTTTCTGTTCTATGTGATCTTTATTTCAGCAACCAGTAATCTAATGTAATCTTACTGTAACTTTCATTATAATACAACATTCAGATTTTGAAAAATGCCAAGATGAAGATTATCACTGGACTTCTTCATATGATCACAGTGACAAGATTTAGAGGCATCATGTGAACAGTTCACATGAACAGACTTTGTTTACATGTACAGGGTCTTGCACAGAGCACAAAATTAAGTTTCAGTGGGTTGAATCCAAATTTACACTGGATCACTGCACTGAAGGGAGTGGATTTCCCCACCCCCTCCTTCCCATAGAAGCCCCTCCAGCCCCCTGAAAGTGTTCCACAGGGAGACCCTGCTGAATAGGGTGAGCTGTGTTGTGGAGGGACGGGGCATCCCAAAAAATCAGGCAGAGGGACCTTCCACAAGAGGGGACCTTCCATAAGTTGGCAACTTCCTCTCACAGAAGGCAGATGCTGGATACAACCCAATCTGTTTTAGTCACCTTGTTACCATCTTGGGATGCTGTATATTTACAGAACATTATCTTCCTCTGTTGCATGGGAAATTACAGCAGTATGACCATTTATAAAGTCATTTACATGGAGATAAAACCAGGCAAGAAACTCTCATTAACACAGGTTCTTTTACAAACATTAAACTTGGCTATCCTGCCTGCCTATGTAAATAGCTAAGAGCAAATTAAAACCAATTAAGAAGTTACTATTTTAAGACCAAATTGTGCCAGCAAAACCTGCCCACTCCCTGCGACCAGCCATCCCCTTCTTTCTAATGTTCTCGGCACTGTCTTCCAACCTTCCCTCATTAGCTACTCAGGCATTTCCTAATTTCTGGAGTATGTAGATATTCAAACAAACCATTTTATTGAGTAATCTCTTCCATGGAGAATGGTGACATGTTGCTGACTGTGATTCCTTCTGGAGAATGGCTGGGCCCCATTTATGTGTTGCGTAGAGCAGTGTGGTTATTATCACTTCTATAGTTACTCCCATGTTGTTCCTAGTAAGCTCCAAATCTTCTGCCCATTTGGTTAGGGAAGGTCTGGTGGTTATGTACCAGGCTAATAATGCCTGCCTCCTTGTTGGGGGGGGGGGGGATTAGTGAGGTGGTATATAATACAATCCAATCTAGCCAGATTTAGATGTAGATGTGACAACATGGGATCAATTTGATACTGAGAAGCTCAACCACGATGGTTACATGTGTATTTTGTTGGCATCACCCTAGCTCCTTGTCTAATATGTCTTTTGTTCTAGGAAGGCCTCTATGCACAAGAAACTCATGATGGCTAGGAGAAAGAGGATTCTGATGGTAGCATGCTAGCTATCTGCCTTTACTGTAATAGAAGTTCATGGCCTACATGTTTTCTCCTGCAGGGGTGGGCAGAAGGTAGATCTTCAGAAGTTTTGGACCAACTCCCAGAAGCCCCTGCCAGCATGGCCATGGTCAGGTATTCTGGGAGTTGAAGTTCAAAACATCTGGAGATGCTTTCTGCCCACCCCCGCTCTACTGTAAATGAATTGCTAGGAATTGCCTTCATGTAAGGGACAATGAGAATGCCAGGTAAATGTAAACATTTTCCTGATGTTCAAGTTACCACCTTAGCCAAACAACCCACGAGGGTGACCCAAATGAGCCAATCTAAAGCTTTGGCAAGAAATATGGCCCAATCCTGGAGAGTCTTTGCCTCAAGATAAATTAGAAAGTTAAAGTATCATGTGGTATCCCCCATGGAGACCTTTATTATAAGAACCTCTATCTGTCCCTTAAAAGCCTTTTGTAAGGCTCTACTAGCCAGCCTAAAATTAATCAAGAAGCCAGGAACTTCTGGAAGGCATCTATTCATTTTAGAAGCCAAACTATTGATCCTGTTGTTTAAACTCATCCTGAGTATGTCCGAAGTTATTGCTTATTTTTATTTTTAGCTGCTGTTTATAATTATTGTTTGAGAAAACAGATATTTCCATAATGACCCTAGAACTCTGCTATTAATAAGATTAATCAGGGCTGGCTTTTTTTTGTAAATGAACTGAGCTTCTGAACTGTACGCTCATTAAATGGAACAGCAGAATTCTCAGTCAATATGTAAAGATGCACGTGGGAATACTAGAATATATATGGTACAGTGACAGTCTGAAATGTGGTGAATGCTGACATATATGTGAATGTTGACAACCCAAGATGAATTTTGTGGATGTCCAAAATTACAGACACACACCAATGAATGCGTCCAGTCTCCTAAATAAGATTGTCAGCATTCACCACTGTATGCCTAACAATCAAAGACATGCACCACTGAATGCTGACATTCGCGAATGTTACAAAGCATCAATTCCACCTAGGATTTGCAGCATGTGAATATCAGATTCACTGCATTGTTTTTAAGCTTCTTGTTCAAAGAACATGGTTACGTATATTTAGTAGGCGCATTATTCTGTTAGTTGTTTTCTGCTAGTTCATGCAAGTGAATTATGACTCATACAATTCTAAGAATGTGAAATTCTAAGATTCTAAAATATAATATCCAATCTTTCATTCTCCAGCAACGTATACTGATTAAGTCTGTGTCCATGATGCCATGCCATGTCTCTGCGTAAGAATTTATCAGACACATGACACCTGTCTCTCTGTTACAATCATTTCAATAAGAATGGAACCCTGGATGGTTGGAAACTGGGCAGCTGGAGAACTTTAGCTAAACTAAGCAAGTAGGTAAGTGAAGTAAATAGATAAGTAAATAAATCAAGTACATAACAATTACACTTACCTGCCAGGCTCTGGGCTGGACCTAGTTTTTGCCTAGCAAAGTATGTGTAACAAAGAAGTCAAAATTGAAGTAGTTTGGATGTTGTTGGAGACACAGTTTAAGCTTTTAGGGTACTTGTCCTGCTTTGTTCTTCCTCTCACTACCTACTCAGCATGTATATTTATAAAAAGATCATTACAAAGATCTCGTAAGTCTCCACTGCTGCCTCCTTCACTTGAAACTGAGCCTGAACTTCCCGTTCAGGGAAGTGAGGGTGCAAAAGCTCAGGAGAGCCAGTTTTCTGTTATTCAGAACTCTGGTGCTGCATGAGTGTGCTGCACCAGATGGTCATACAAGAGTTTCAGACCAGCCTCTGACAAATGGGTATCTAAATAGGAACTGTTGTTTGAAATGCATAGAGGAAAATGCCAATGAATCTTCATAGATCCAGCTCCAGGCTATGATGGAGCTGGAGCATAGGCTATGATGGTGGGGCATTGCTTAACTTGGCAGTGCCCGTTAAAATCAGCTGCTTTACCTATTCCTTTTAAGCCCCAGGCTTCCACCTGCCTAAACCTTGACATCATAATACTATTCACTGAAGAGTAGGCCAGGATTCCAGTTGTCAGTGGTATAAACTGACTAGACTGGTCTCCGCTGGCAAAGTACAGGCAAGGGGCAGAATTGCAGCTTGAAATCGATAGGCATATGGTCAAGGAACACCTAATTACTTTGAATGAGTTCAAATCTCCAGGGCCAGATGAACTGCACCCTAGAGTCATAAAGGAACTGGCAGAAGAGCTCTCAGAACCACTGTCTATTATCTCTGAGAAATCATGGAGGACGAGTGAGGTGCCAGATGACTGGAGGAGGGCTAATGTTGTCCCTGTCTTCAAAAAGGGCAAAAAGGAGGAACCTGGGAACTACAGACCAGTCAGTCTGACATCAATCTCTGGGAAAATTCTACAGCAGATTATGAAGCAATCAAAATGTAAGCATCTTGAAAACAATGCAGTGATTGTTTTGTCATGAACAAATCCTGTCAAGAACAAATTTGTCAAGAACAAATCCTGCCAGACTAATCTGATCACATTTTTTGATCAGGTAACCTCCCTTGTGGACTGTGGGAATGCTGTGGACATAATATATCTAGACTTCAGCAAAGCTTTCGACAAAGTGCCCCATGATATCCTGAATCAGCAAACCAGCTAAAAGTGAATGGTGAAACAACTATCAGGTGGATCCACAGTCGGCTACAGAAGAGTGCTTATCAATGGGATCTTCTCAAACTGGGGAGAGGTAATGAGAGGGGTAGAATCATAGAATAACAGAATAGTAGGGTTGGAACGGGCCTACAAGGCCATCAAATCCAACCCCCTGCTCAATGCAGGAATGCAAGTCTGAGCATCCCTGACAGATGGCTGTCCAGCCTCGTCTTGAAGGCCTCCAGTGTGGGAGAGCCCACCACCTCCCTAGGGAATTGGTTCCGTTGTCGTATTGCTCTAACAGGACGTTTCTCCTGATGTTCAGCCGGAATCTGGCTTCCTGTAACTTGAGCCCATTATTCCGTGTCCTGCACCCTGGGATGATCAAGAAGAGATCCTGGCCTTTCTCTCTGTGACAACCTTTCAAGTACTTGAGGAGAACTATCATATCTTCCCTCAGTCTTCTCTTCTCAAGGCTCAACATGCCCACTTCTTTCAGTCTCTCTTCATAGGGCTTTGTTTCCAGTCCCCGGATCATCTTTGTTGCCTCCTCTGAACCCTCTCCAGTTTGTCTGCATCCCTCTTAAAGTGTGGTGCCCAGAACTGGACACAGTACTCCAGATGAGGCCTAACCAGTGCTGAGTAGAGGGGAACTAGTACTTCCCGGGATTTGGAAGCTATGCTTCTATGAATGCAGCCCAAAAGAGCATTTGCCCTTTTTGCAGCCACATCACATTGTTGGCTCATATTCAGCTTGTGATCGACAACAATTCCAAGATCCTTCTCATTTGTAGTGTTGTTGAGCCACATATCCCCCATGTTGTGAATGTGCATTTGGTTTCTTTTTCCTAGGTGCAGAACTTGGCATTTATCCCTATTAAATGTCATTCTGTTGTTTTCTGCCCAGCGCTCCAGTCTATCCAGATCACTCTGAATTTTGTTTCTGTCTTCCAAGGTATTAGCTATCCTGCCCAATTTGTGTCATCTGCAAATGTGATCAGCATTCCCTGCACCTCCTCCTCCAAGTCATTAATAAAAATGTTGAAGAGCACTGGGCCCAGGACTGAGCCCTGTGGTACCCCACTTGTTACCTCTCCCCAGTTTGAGAAGGTCCCATTGATAAGCACTCTTTGAGTCCGATTCTGTAGCCAACTGTGGATCCACCGGATTGTTGTTTCATCTAGCCCACTTTGAGCTAGTTTGCTCATCAGGATATCATGGGGCACTTTGTCGAAAGCTTTGCTGAAGTCGAGGTATATGATATCTACAGCATTCCCACGGTCCACAAGGGAGGTGACTTGATCAAAAAATGAGATCAGATTTGTCTGGCAGGACTTGTTTTTGTTGGCTTTGAGTAATCACTGCATTGTTTTCAAGGTGCTTCCGGATGGATTACTTTATCAACTGCTCCAGAATTTTCCCAGGGATTGATGTCAGACTGACTGGTCTGTAGTTCCCAGGTTCCTCCTTTTTACCCTTTTTGAAGATAGGGACAACATTAGCCTTCTTCAAGTCATCTAGCACTTCCCCCGTCCTCCATGATTTCTCAAAGAGAATAGACAGTGGTTCTGAGAGCTCTTCTGCCAGTTCCTTTATGACTCTAGGGTGCAGTTCATCTGGCCCTGGAGATTTGAACTCATTCAAAGTAATTAGGTGTTCCTTGACCATATGCCTATCGATCTCAAGCTGCAATCCTGCCCCTTCAGCCTGCACTTCGCCTTTGCCAGGGGGGTCACAGAGCCTCTTTTGGGAGAAGACTGAGCCAAAGTAGGAATTGAGCACCTCTGCCTTTTCTTTGTCATCCGTTATCATTTTGCCATCCTTATTTAATAGCTGAACAACCATTTCTTTCCTCTGCCTTTTACTATGCACGTAGCTGAAGAAAGCCTTTTTGTTGTTTTTAGCATCCCTCGCTAACCTCACCTCGTTCTCAGCTTTAGCCTTCCTTACACCATCCCTGCAATTCTGCGCTACCTGCCTGTACCCTTCCTTTGTTACTTGGCCTTCTTTCCATTTCCTATATGTGTCCTTTTTTGTTTTCAGGTCATCCCTAAGCTTTTTGTGAAGCCACATTGGCTTCTTCTGTTGTCTTCCACCTTTTCTTCTTGTTGGAATTGTTTGTAATTGTGCCTTTAGAATTTCCTTTTTTAAAAGCTCCCACCCATCTTGGACTCCTTTTCTCGTTAGCGTCGCTTGCCATGAGACCTTACCGATCATTGTTCTGAGTTTATTAAAATCAGCTTTACTAAAATCCAGGGTACACGTTTGACTACACTGGGCTTTTGCTTCCCTTAGAACCAAGAACTCAAGTACAACATGGTCGCTTTTCCCCAGAGTTCCTGTAACTGCTACTTTATCCGCTAAGTCATCTCTGTTGGTTAGGATCAAGTCAAGGATAGCTGATCCTCTAGTTCCTTCCTCTACTTTCTGTAGGAGGAAGTTATCCGCCATACAAGTCAGGAATTTCCTGGAGGGGCCATGTTTTGCAGAATTTGTCTCCCAACAAATATTGGGGAAATTGAAGTCCCCCCCATTACTACTACATCATGCTTCCTTAAAACATTGGCTATTTGCTTTTCAAAAGTTTCATCCTCATCTTCTCCTTGATTGAGTGGCTGGTAGTAGACTCCGACCATCAGGTTCCTTTTATTCTTTGCTCCATTTATTTTGATCCAGATGCTCTCGATGGGGCTATCAAGGTCATCCTCCTGTATTTCTGTGCAGAGATATGTATTTTTCACATACAGTGCAACCCCACCTCCCTTTCTGATCCTCCTGTTCTTTTTGAACAAGTTATATCCTTCAATTGCTGTATTCCAGTCATGAGAGTCATCCCACCAAGTCTCAGTTATACCTATCAAATCATAATTTCCCTCCTGTATTAAGTCCTGGGCCCAGTGCTCCTCAACATTTTTATTCATGACTTGGATGAAGAGGTGCAGGGAATGCTTGTCAAATTTGCAGGCACAAAATTGGGCAGGATAGCTAGTGAGAAGAGAAGAATGAGGGGAGATATGATAGCACTGTTCAAGTACTTGAAAGGTTGTCAGAGAGAGGAAGGACAGGATCTCTTCTCGATCATCCCAGAGTGCAGGACATGGAATAATGGGCTCAAGTGACAGCAAGCCAGTTTCCGGCTGAACATCAGGAAAAACGTCCTGACTGTTACAGCAATACGACAATGGAACCAATTACCTAGGGAGGTGTTAGGCTCTCCCGCACTGGAGGCATTCAAGATGAAGCTGGACAGCCATCTGCCAGGGATGCTTTGACTTGGATTCATGCATTCAGCAGGGGGTTGTACTCAGTGGTCTTATAGGCCCCTTCCAACCCTACTATTCTATGATTCTAGAGACTTATTAGAGTCAAAATACAGACAACACCCCAATCCATTCAAAAAAACCTGGCAATAATATGAAAACAATATGTGGCACATGAGGGACAGCCAACACTTGAAACTATCCAGGCTGCTGGGAAGAATTTAATCATCAATGTATGTGAAATAACATGTACTGCAGGCATGCTAAACAACAATGTATTTCTGCCATATGATTTCTTAATAAAATAACAGAAACAAGTCTATACATATTTTAAGTCCATAAGATCAAAATGTTTCCAAACAGATTGAAAAGGGATGTGTGTGTTAATGCTTTATTAATGTAGCATTTGCTTCTTCTAATGGGTTAAGTTATTTTATAACATTTTGGAGGACTATATAATATTGCCTGGTTTGATTCTACCTTTGTTATTTATTTAGCGTATTAGTGGCCAGATCCTGATGACAATGGATATTTTAGCCCAGGGGCAACCATGCACCAAATGCTGCTAAGAATTAATTTCAATGGCGCTCCTATGAAAACATCACTGAAATGAACAGAGGCTTCACAGAAGCATGTTTTGGTGGATTGCTGAGTGGGAAACCCAGAGACTTAGGCCTTTCATCTACCAAGTAATATATCACCAGTTTCTAAACTAGATTGGGTTAGGAATAGTGTTTCCAGGTTTTATACCTGTAATGTTTACAGAATTGGTTTTACAAAATTAAACCCTTTCCCCAGAAGCGATCAAAGACCTCATGGCAAAATTACAGCTGCCTATAAAGATTTCCTGTAACCCTAATGTAAATGGGATGTTCAGATGCCCCCTTTATCAAATTGCAAACATAGAAAGTTGCCTTCTATCAGCCTAGCCACTGATCCATCCACCAATAGCTGTCCAGGTTTTCAGACAGGAGTCTTCCCTAGCTGTACCTGGAGACACCCAGGACTGAACCTTTTACATGTACAGCACGTGCTCTACCCTTCCCCTCTGTGATATGATAGCTACGTAACACTGACAATTCTGCCTACCCAGGATAACACTTAATCCAGTTAATGAAATGGAGGGTAGTCTACAAAAGCTTATGCCACAATATGTCTGTTAACTTTTTAATGTGCTGCAACACAGGTATCCCTCCAGAGGCTGCAACAATTCTGTTGCTTGATGAATCTCATACATTTATAATGCCAAACTTTGTTGTTGTTGTCGTTCAGTCGTGTCTGACTCTTTGTGACCCCATGGACCATAGCACGCCAGGCCTTCCTGTCCTGAGCTCTCTCCTGGAGCGTGCTCAAGTCCATATTCATTGCATCAGTGATGGTATCTAGGCATCTCATCCTCTCCTGTCCCCTTCTCCTTTTGCCAATGCCAAACTTAACTGGTGCTAAAAAATTCTACTCTAGTGGCAAGTGATTTCCCAATCCCTATTACCAAATAAACATGAGAACATAAGAAGAAATGACATTGGCTAATGTCACTAAATGACATTTTGGGTGTGTACAGACCTACATACAGAGGTGTGTTTTTTCTCCTGCAGCTTGAGCCTGGCTTTTGCCTTAATTCACAACCCATCTGATAGATGTCAAAGTCAGTGAATCAAAAGCTGGTTCAGTAGCTTGCTCTGCTGCCATGATTTAGGAAGAAAGCACTGTATGTACATTTGTATTCTTTAAAAAAGCTGAATATATTTGTTACGTATTGGAAAACGTCAGGGGAGAGGGAAGGGTAAACTGGTTAGTAACCTCACCAGCTCCAGCCAATCAGCACTGTGCACAGCAGGTTCTGCTGCAAACAAGAAGAACGGGTTTTCCCTGAGTTCAGTCTGATGAGTGTTCTTCCAGTGAGTGTTCTTCCGCTAGGTCTACCCAGATGCTCTCCTTAATTCCTACACATTTCAAAGTTAATGGTACAGTACAGTGCATTTGAAAATATGATTCAGGTTCAGTATTGTTCATTGGAATATAAAATTACTGCTTCTTTGTCCAGTTAATAATGATATGCAGAGAACCCAACGCAACAGTAGGGTGAAATCTATATATACCTACACTTGAGGCAAAGGAAGCCAATACTTCCTCACCTTTCTGGGTCTGCTAGAGATCCAAGGCACATATAATGAAGAGTGAAAAGATAAGCCAGTAGAAAAGGCAAGGGTTTGGTTGGTATACGAGAAAAGAGCCTGAAAATCAGACTGGCTAAAATGCTGGAGGGAACAATGCTAAATGGAGAATGGGACAGACTGGATAACCTATAAGTGCTCTTTCATCACTGTCTTTTTGCACTTTGCTAAAGCCCACAGAGACGGAGACTAAACCACAACTCCTCTTTTCACATTTAAAACTGTGGGGGCTTTTACAGCAACAACTGAAACCAAGTCGTAAAAAAGCCAGTGTGGCATAGTGGTTAGAGTGGTGAACTAGTACGCAGAGGACCTACGTTCTAGTCCGAACTCGGCCATGAAGTTCACTGGATGACTTTGAGCTAGTCACGGACTCTTAGCATAACCTACCTCACAGGGGTGCTGTGAGGGTAAAATAGAGAGGAGGAGGATTGTGTACGATGCCTTGGATTCCTTGGAGGAAAAAAGGTGGGATATAAATATAGGAATAAGAATAATAATGAAACGCCAGACCTTTAGAGCAGTTATATTTCATCCACCGTACTGGATCCCATTTAAGTCCAAGTAAATTGCTTTAAATGTGTGTCTGCTTTTAAGATGGTTTATTTATTTAGTTAGAGTGTAATCCTATGCAGACTTGGGAATGCTGGGCGTTGAAGGATTGTCTTTTTTTTTGGTCTAAGCATAGATAGGATTGTGCCCTTAATATATTTTGCCCCACTTTTTAGGGCAGGTCTTCACAAGACAGCTTACAATAAACATGTTAAAACAAGGGCAAATATGAAGAGAGGTATCCAAATAAATTATTACTACTGTGTAACCATCATCAGTGTAGCCAGCTTCCTTGTTTTGTAAACTGTAATAAATCTATGCATTTTAGATATTTCAAAATGATTATTACTGCTCTTTTTTTCTAATAAAGCACCATGTTAGCTAGGTGTGATACAAATATAAAATCACAAAAATCAGTCCCCTCACCCACCACATGTCTTCTCTAGATTCCTTGTATACTGCTTGCTTGCACACCTAGGTGTTTTCTTGTCTCCTGGGAGATCCAGTTTGATGGATCTGCCATAACACCTTTACTTCCTAATATTCTTTAGTAATATTACTATTACTGTCAGAAAAGCCATTCATTTCTATGATTTCTTTAGTTTGGATATTTAAGGAACACCATCAAATGAGATCAGGGCAATGAACAATAAATATATAACAAAAACAATAGCATACAATCATAAAACAAGAAAAGACAGTAAAAAACCCCATAAAACAAGCTGACCAGCTTAAAATGTCTGGGTACACAAAACAGTTTTGACCTGGGGCTGAAACAATACCAAAGTTGGCACCAGTCACAACTTCATGGAGAAAGGGTTCCACAAATGAGGGGCCAAAAGAGAGAAGGCGCTTTATCCAGAAGACACAGAATAAGTAAAAGAGAGGAGCCTCCCTGCAGATCTCAAGACATGGACAGGCTGGTATACGGTTCCTTCAGGTATTTGGGTCTCCAGCCATTCAGGGCATTACAGATAAGCACCAGCACCTTGAATTGGGCCCAGAAGCAAATACACAACCAGTACAACTCCCTTTGGATCGCTATAATATGATCTCATCTGGCCACACTTGTTAACATTCTAGCACCTGCATTCTGCACAAGTTGATGCTTCCAGGTAGTCTTCAAAGGCAGCCCCACATACCATACATTCCAGTAGTCCAGTCGGGAAGTTACCAGAGCATGGACCACTATGGCCAGACTATCCCTATCCAGTTGTTGTTGTAGCTGGTGAACGAATTTAAGCTAGTCAAAGGTCTCTAAGGGCACAATCCTATCAAGAAAGGCGGCTGCCTCCGAACTTGGAGGCTACCACCTATCCTAAGCAAGGCAGGAGAGGCACAGGGGATCGTTCCTGCCGCGCCTCTCCTGCCCTGCTATTTTCCACTAGACAGCCGTTTTTGGCTGTCTAGCTGCAGGGGGCCGACTGAGAGAGGAGGCTGCGTGTACTACACTTAGGATGTGTCGTACACGCAGCTCTGCTTTCCCTGCCCTGGAACGCCCCCAGCCTCGCCTCTTTTCAGTCGCTCCAGGCTCCTCTTCCAAGCGTGGAGGATGTGGGGGGAGGTCGGTTTTCTGGGAAACCGTGGGCTCCGAGGTCAGTTCCCGGAAAAGAGAATATCCTATGGCCCTCTAGACAGTGTCTAGTGGCCAAAGGATTGCTCCCTTTGCCACTAAGATCCCCTGGGCCTCTAGTGACAAAGCTGGACCCAGGAGTATCCCCAAGCTAGTGGTTCTAAAATATTTTAAACACTAAAACAAATTAAAAGGCTAAATTGAAGAGACCCTAATTTCTTTTTGAAAATACAAGAGACTGGGGGCAAACCTTAACTCTAAAGGGAGAGCATTCCACAGTTTGGGACAATACAGGATAAAACCTTTTCATGTGTGCTCAACAAATGGGCTCTGTGAGTGATGGTATCTCCAAAAGGGCTTTTGCTGCAGATCTTAATAACTGGACAGACTCATGGTGTGAGAGGCGGTCCCTTAGAACTAAGCCCAGAAAACTATTGGCAGCCAGTGCAGATCTTTCAATAGTGGGGTAATATGATCTTTGTAATGTGCTATTAACAAAAGCTAATAGAGTTTTGCCAAGAGAACATGCTGATCATAGCAAACACTCTTTTCCAACAGCACAAGAGGCGACTCTACACATGGACATCACCAGATGGTCAATATCGAAATCAGATTGATTATGTCCTTTGCAGCCAAAGATGGAGAAGCTCCATACAGTCAGTAAAAACAAGACCTGGAGCTGACTGTGGCTCAGATCATGAGCTGCTTCTTGCAAAATTTCGTCTTAAATTGAAGAACGTCGGGAAAACCACTAAACCGTTCAGGTATGACCTAAATCATATCCCTGATGAATATACAGTGGAGGTGAGGAATAGATTTCAGGGATTAGACCTGATAGACAGAGTGCCTGAGGAACTATGGACGGAGGTCCGTAACATTGTTCAGGAGGCAGCAACGAAATCCATCCCAAAGAAAAAGAAATGCAAGAAAGCAAAGTGGCTGTCTGATGAGGCTTTACAAGTAGCTCATGAAAGAAGGGAAGCGAAAAGCAAGGGAGAAAGGGGAAGATATACCCAACTGAACGCAGAGTTCCAGAGAATAGCAAGGAGAGACAAGAAGGCCTTCCTAAATGAACAATGCAAAGAAATCGAGGAAAACAACAGAATGGGAAAGACTAGAGATCTCTTCAAGAAAATTGGAGATCTCAAGGGAACGTTTTGTGCAAAGACGGGCATGATAAAGGACAAAGAAGGCAGGGACCTAACAGAAGCAGATGAGATTAAGAAGAGGTGGAAAGAATACACAGAAGAACTATACAGGAAAGATCTGAATGTCCCTGATAGCCATGATAGTGCGGTCACTGAACTTGAGCCGGACATCCTCGAGAGTGAAGTCAAGTGGGCCTTAGGAAGCATTAGTAACAACAAAGCTAGCGGAGATGACAGTATTCCAGCCGAACTATTTAAAATCCTAAAAGATGATGCTGTTAAAGTGCTGCATTCAATATGTCAACAAATCTGGAACACTCAACAGTGGCCACAAGACTGGAAAAGGTCAGTTTACATTCCAATTCCAAAGAAGGGCAACGCCAAAGAGTGTTCAAACTACCGCACAATTGCGCTCATTTCACATGCCAGCAAGGTGATGCTCAAAATCCTACAAGCTAGGCTTCAGCAGTATGCGAACCGAGAACTACCGGAAGTACAAGCTGGGTTTAGAAGAGGCAGAGGAACTAGAGATCAAATCGCCAACATTCGCTGCATCATGGAGAAAGCAAGAGAATTCCAGAAAAACGTCTATTTCTGCTTCATTGACTATGCTAAAGCCTTTGATTGTGTGGATCACAACAAACTGTGGCAAATTCTTAAAGTGATGGGAGTACCAGACCACCTTACCTGTCTCTTGAGAAACCTGTACGAGGGTCAAGAAGCAACAGTAAGAACCGAACATGGAACAACCGAGTGGTTCCAAATTGGGAAAGGAGTACGACAAGGCTGCATATTGTCACCCTGCTTATTTAACTTATATGCAGAGTACATCATGAGAAATGCCGGGTTGGATGAATCAGAGGTCGGAATTAAGATTGCTGGGAGAATTATCAACAACCTCCGATATGCAGACGATACCACCCTAATGGCAGAAAGCGAAGAGGATCTCAAGAGCCTCTTGTTGAGGGTGAAAGAGGAGAGTGCAAAAGCTGCTTTGAAACTCAACATGAAAAAAACGAAGATCATGGCATCTGGCCCCATCACTTCCTGGCATATAGAAGGGGAAGAAATGGAAGCAGTGACAGATTTTACTTTCTTGGGCTCCAAGATCACCGCAGACGGTGACTGTAGCCATGAAATTAAAAGACGCTTGCTCCTGGGGAGGAAAGCTATGGCCAACCTAGACAGCATAGTAAGAAGCAGAGACATCACCTTGCCGACAAAGGTCCGTCTAATCAAAGCTATGGTTTTCCCAGTAGTAATGTATGGCTGTGAGAGCTGGACTATAAGGAAGGCTGAGCGCCGAAGAATTGATGCTTTCGAACTGTGGTGCTGGAGAAGACTCTTACGAGTCCCCTGGACTGCAAGGAGGTCAAATCAGTCCATCCTAAAGGAAATCAACCCTGAGTGCTCATTGGAAGGACAGATACTGAAGCTGAAGCTCCAATATTTTGGCCACCTAATGCGAAGAGAAAACTCCATGGAAAAGACCCTGATGCTGGGAAAGACTGAAGGCAAAAGGAGAAGGGGACGGCAGAGGATGAGATGGCTAGATAGCATCACGGATGCAATGAATATGAACTTGAGCATGCTCCGGGAGAGAGCACAGGACAGGAAGGCCTGGCGTGCTATGGTCCATGGGGTCACGAAGAGTCGGACACGACTGAACGACTGAACAACAACAACAACACAACAATGTGCACCAGTTAGTAGTCTAGCTGCTGTATTTTGCATCAACTGAAGCTTCTGGATGCTCTTCAAAAGTAGACCTGTGCAGAGTACACTGCAATAATCTAAATGCCAAGGCATGGATAACTGTTGCCAAATCACACCAACTCAGGTGGTGCACTAAACGTAATTGTGCAAATGCATTCCTTGGTAGCACTGCCATCTGGAAATCCAGGAACAGTAGGATGAAGGAGCACTCCCAAGCTACGAACCCAATTTTTCAGGTGAAGTGAAATTCCTTCCAGAACAAGTTGAATCCCAGTTTCCAAACTTGACTTTCTCCTGACCAACAACACCTGCATCCTATCTGGATTTGATTTCAGCTTGTTTACCTTCATCCAGCCCATTATTGCACCCTGGCAACGTTCAAGGGTATCACCTAATTCCCTGATGTTAGGTGACAAAAAGCAATAGAGCTGGGTGTCATCCGTATATTGGTGGCACTTCACTCCAAAGCTCCAAATAACCTCTTCCGGCAGCTTCATGTAGATATTAAATGACATAGGGGACAAGATAGAATCCTGTGGAACACCATAGGCCAAAGGCCATGGTTTTGAACAGCAGTTCTTCAGCGCTCTCTTCCGGACATGTCCTGTCAAAAAGACTGGAACCACTGCAACCCAGTGCCCCAAAGCTCAACCCCATTGGGTGTTCCAGAAGAATACCATGCTAACTGAAAGCCACTGAGAGGTCCAGAGAATTAATAGTGTCACTCTCCCCGCATTCAGTTCCTAGCCTACGTCACCCACCAAGGCAACCAAAATAGTCTCAGACCCACATCCTGCCTGAAATCTGACTGAAATGGCTCTAGTGAATAGTATCGTCAAGATGAACACGTCTTTTTTGTTTCATTCAAGCGTTTCTGAAATGGGGACTGACTGATCTTAGCTTCTTGACTTTATGTCCTAAAACTGCAGCCTGGGTGATTGAACTCTGAACTGGAAAGGTTTTCCCTTGCCTCTGGTAAGTCCTACCAACTGAGTAGGTAGTTTCCATATTTCTAAAACCTCCTGAGTCTAAGAAAGGACTTTCATGATGGCAGCACAACCATCATCCCAATCCACAGAGTGGCTGGATTCACACATAACAGGAAGCCATAGGAACATAGGATGCTGCCTTATACTGGTCCATCTAGCTCAGAATTGTCAACACTGACTGGAAGCAGCTGTCCAGGGTTTCAGACAGGATTCCTTCCAAGCCCTATCTGGAGATGCCAGGGATTTCCCAGGACCTTTTGCATGCAAAGCATGAGCAGTGGTGAGCCTCAGGATCTTGTTCTCCCTCCCTCCTCTGTGTCTACAAGATCAAAAGCTTCATCTTTAGATTTTAAATTAACCATAGTTTCCTGTGACATCTGAACTCTGAGAACTGTGGTTTGTTTAGTGATCCAGGACGAAACTGTGGTTTCAGGTTAATGCTTGTTATGAAACCATATTTTAAACAAATCATAGTTCTATGCTTTCAAATATCACAGGGAACTGTGGTTAGTTTAAAATTGCACAGGAAGCTTTCAGTCTCCTCCTCTGATGCGTTACAGAGTAGGAATGTGTCAGCCTCAGACTTGTCAGGGCCTGATTTTGTAGCAGGAAAACATGGCTTCCTGTTACATGTGGACCCAGCCACTCTGTTCTGGTTTGGGCAGTTCAAGTAATTCATAATCTAACCTGTATCTTCGTGCCGTTACTTTCCAATAGCTCAGAGTATATGCAACTAGACTCCCTATCTTTTCTGTGCATCCCTGGATCTTTTTCCATTTCTTCTTTCCCATTTTCCCTTTTGTTTAACCTTTGTGCTATAACTCCCCCCCCCCCACACACACACACTTTAGGTCTATAAAGGGCCAGGTATTATACAAACTAAAAAGTATCAATCATCCTTTCTCTTTCCCTCTCCCATCCCAAAGAGGAGATATGAGTTTTTCTTCTAATGTACGAGTTCCTGGGTCATTTTTTCAAGCCTATGGAATAAGCAGGATATAATCGAATAAATTAAACAAAACAAACTTGAATTTGAAAAGCAGAGGCAAGAAACTTGCATTTGAAAAGCAGAGGCAAGAAAAGATCCATTTTCACACGGTTCCAGGAGCTGGGGCTTGAAAGAGTACAGAGTGCGGGAATCAACTTTTAATTAGCATCACAAATGTTGATCTGGTGACACGTTTGGATTGCCCAGAAAGCCTTATACTATTCTGACTATGGACGTTAGTTTTCTCAACACAAATGCCACCTAAAAATAATACCTAGCATGTATACAGCTCATTATAAGTGTTTAAAAGGAGCCTTCCCCACCAGGGCACCCTTCAGATGTTTTAGACTACAACTCCTATCAGCCACAGCCAGCATGGCCAATGATCTAGGATAGTGGAAGCTGTAGTCCAAAACAACTGGAGGGCACCATGTTGTCTGATTTAAATCAAGGGTGATTTACATAAATTTAAATATATTATCTCAGCAATATTTACAACAACCCTACAAAGTTGGGCACTATCATCCTATCAAAACTGAAGGTGGGAAGGCTGAGGCAATAGAGACACCTAACGTCATCTAAGGCATTCATGGCTGCAGGAGCATTTGAACAGGGACTTCCGGCTGATACCCTTAGTCATTATGCTGCACAAATGCTGTTTATTTTAAACATAAAAGTTGTTTGTGAGGGGGACTCAGTACACATTCCAAACACAAGAAACCAAAAAAAAATGTAGCCAGAGAAGATTTTAAAAAGCAACAACAACAAAATCCTCACGACCGGGAGAGTAGCTGCTACTACAGAGGAACATGAGTGATCTGGGAAGGGATCCAAGTCCTGGAATCTACAGGAAACCTAATTTAAACCCACATTTTAATCATATCTCTACGTGACTCTTTCTGAATTCTGGAAGCGTCCCTTGTGAGAAACACAGCTGGTGGAGTATTTTAAGTGTGATGATGTCAGCTAGATTTTGATAGGCTTTTGCATAAGGTGACACTTTAATAAGAGAGGCCATAATCCTTTCTACCGGACGATGGCACTCTCCACCTCTGAAAGGGAAGCTTTCCAGAATTCCAGGCTCCAGCTGGGCCACTTTTAGCCACACTAAGAGTGTAAGCAAGAGAACACACCATACACAGGCATCTGCTTCCATATCTCTGCGGCTGGCACAGAAGACAGCATTATGATTGTAGTCGGGTGACATCAAAAGATATGGGGGGCCCCCCTAAAACAAACTATACTGTGGGGCGTCACAGACAGGATTGGTTTTTTAAAACATTTATCTGCAGGCGAAAACACAACTTTCCCAGTGTCCCAGATTATAAGACACAGACAGCAAATCTCATCTGCTTTCTGTGTTGAGAGGTGTTTCCCACCCCTTCTTCCGGCAGGGCTCCAGTGTTTTCAGCAGCTGCATGACTACAAGATTTTCGCATCACTGCATCTTCGTGAGTGATCAGGGCCAGCTCTGTAGCTGTTAAAAGGCAAAAGAACCCGTTTGGGGGAAGGGGAATGTTGGCAAATCTGATTAGGAAGCTCCGTGTTAGGCCCTCTGGGCATTAGGGAACCACAAACCTTTGGGTCACTCAGCAACCACCTCTCTTTTGCATTAACTGTGTGCCTGTTCTAACCAGAGGTCCTGTCAAAAAGACTCTTATTCGTGATGTGCGCTCCCTGCTGTGAACTGGTCACTATTCACTCTGCCCCTATATATCTTCCTGCCTGCAGTCTCTGCCTGTGCAGCAGACCACACTTTGCATTGCTTCCAAACCTCATTCCATCTTACTTGTACCAGCTCTTGCTCTCTTCTGCTCCAACCTGGACTAATCTCTGCTTCCTCATCCACCTGCTTTTGCACCTGTACCTCGGCTAGCTAATGTGACTGACCTCCTGGAATCAACTTTTACCTGGCTCCTGACTGTGATTGTGTCTTGTCCCCCTCAGAGTGACTCCTCAGCGTGCCCCTTCTTCCAGGATCTGACTGCCCTAGAGCTGCCGCTTTTTTCCTAGCACCACTATGCCTTTAATAGCAGCCTGCTATTGCACAGATGAAGATGAAGCTTCTTCTAGCACTTGACTTTATGCCAGGACAGATATGTATACAATAATACAAGACATGTATTGCTTTGTATTGTTGTTTGCTGATGTATTGACCCATGTGAGCTAGTGACATGACACACAGGAGTGTATCCACCCTATGTATAGCTCTATCTTTCAGGTTAAATTGTTTTCTTTAAGCAAAGCTATGTTGGGATGGGGGTGAAATGTTTTTACATGGGTCCTTTATCTACACAGAGATTACCTGTGTCATTGTCGTGATTTGCACATAACAACTAACCAGAGTACAGGTTGCATATGGGTTGAGTATGGGTTGCCATTGAATTTTGAGTTGTTGTTTAATCATGGGTTGTTGTGAAGTGCAAATCCTGCACTACAGTTTATCTATGGGTTGTTAACCACAAACAACCCAGAGTTCACAATCCAACAACAAACCATGAGTTCTTTTCTTGAGTTGTTCACAGTTAACAACCCATAGTTAAATCACAGTGCAGGCTTCACATCTAATGACAATCCATTATTTAAAGACAACCCGTACTCAAGCCATATTACATTCACTGTCATCATTATGTGTGAACCAGGCCACTATGTATCCAATTTCCATTCTTAGGACCATTTATCACAAGTTCAATTTCCTACACAGAACATTCACATAGAAATTACATGGATCATACATGTGTTAAACGCATGAACCTGTGTCTGTTTTGACACCATCAACATAGGAGATTCACTAAAGTGACACGAGTAAAGTGGGCCATGTGAAGAAGCCCTACATTATTTGATACTCAAACAGATGCGATAGGAATTACACCATTTCAAAAATGTTGGTTCCAGTTTTAGTTCATTCGTCAGCACTTTCACTTGGTTTCCTGCCGCAATCTGCGATACTCAAACAAGTTATATCACCTCTACTGGATTTGTGAACATGGGTGACCTTGAGCGAGTCACAAATCTCACCCTCAGGTGAGCAAAAGGCCCTTGAGTACAATGGGCTGCGAATATCTTAAGCCTCATTTCTATTTTCAATCTCCTCCTCTCACAGTTGGCTGGCCTGCTTTGGTGTTTGAGATGGAAACAGCCTTTCTTAAACCATTGTTGATACAATAAATCAACTATCAATCCAAGATGCACTCATAAGGACAAGCTGATGCTGTCACGTCCTCTGCATTTGTATTTAGATGTTTCTTACAAGTATGAGCAGGCATGAGCCTCAACCTCGCACACTCCATCCTCCCCTTTCTCTGTGAATGAGAGAACATTAAAAATGTCCATTCCTGATTTACCCAAACCACAGTTTGTCAGCAAACCAGGATGCCAAGCCAGGAACAAACTGGGGTCATGATTTATACAAACCATGCTAGTTTTGGACAAAATGGTGAACTATGGCTTGCCACAAGCTAGAAACAGAAGCTTCTAATTTCCTGCCCTTGAGTACAGGATAAGGGAAGTAGGGAATGCAAGAGTTCAAGGTGTCTTGAGCTTGTAATGGCAAACCATGGTTTGCTATAATGTCTGAATTAAGGAAGACCCACTTCGCATGAATGCGGCATGGTTAACAAGCCATGGTGGCTTGTTAATACCGCTGCACGTGCTGGCTGAATTTCCCTAATTACTCTCGCTGGTGCGGCTGCTGTAATCATCTGAACCCAGGCAGCGCAGCTTCGTTGAGGGTACAGCGACCCTCAAATAACCCACTGTGGCTTATTTCCCTTGCTGCAATTGCTAAGAATTTCTTTGTTTTGTAGATATGCCTCGCTATTGTCAATCCTAGGAAATGTGGATTCCATGGTAATTACAAACCCTTCCTTCCGGCTAGAAATCATATGTCTGAGGTGTTTGTCAAAAGCAAATGAACATCCCTTGCCAAAACATTTACCCTTCTCATAATGGCCCATCCCTACTGTTCAAGTGGTAAACTCTGTAAATCTAGACCTACTAATGTTACAAGGAATCTAATTTGGGGATTCCTTCGTACTCATTATCATATGAAGTGGCTTCTATATTCAAAAGGAATACTTGTGAGTGCCCACCCAACTTGTAATAGCCTTTTTAACACTGGCTGAACCTAAGTTAGCAGCTTAAATTATTTCAGCCCCTTAGAAGCTACCTCTTCCTTCCCCGGCATTATTTTCAAAAAAGGAGGATTTTGCCAATAAAAAAGCCAGATTGTCCAAGTGCTATCAACTAGACCAATATATTACTAAAAAGTTCAAACCACCCCACTGTGCCCACGTTACTACAATGTTACTAACCTTAAAGGAAGTGGGTATAGGAAGGTTGTGAGGATCCCCGCAGCTAAAGAGACTGGAGGAATCAGCTATCTTACCCAGCAACATAGCCTCCTCAGCCACCCTTGCAAGGGCACCCTCTATCTTGTGATGCGGGGCAGAAGTAGTTTATGCGACATTAAGGTTCACACAAAAGAGGGAGTTATCAGCAGACTTGGAGTAAGTCTGCAGGGATATAAAAATATTAGGAAATCCCCCTAAGGGGGGACATTCCCCCCCCCAACAGCCCGATATAACCCAGTGGCATAGAATGTTGACCGACAGAGGTGAAAAAAAGCCGACAACTGAGTGGAAGACGTACTGGAATGGAGTGGGTGGGGGAAACAAGGGAACTGGATGGAAGAGAAATATAATGGAGTGGCTGGACAACGAGGGCAGTTAAAAAGGCTAGAGAAAACCATCCCATTGACCAGGTTCGCACAATAGGTATGACTCGTCGTGGCTTATTTAAGTCATGATGAGCTGCAGTGCCCATGGGAGCCATCCTGAAAATTCAAGCTGTGACTGTGGCTTGTGTTGTCCGAACACGGCAGCGGCAAGGGGTTGTGCAAGGGTTAAACAACCCACACAGAAACCAATGTCTGTTTTAGGGTTACATGAGGGTTGTTTAACCCTCGCACAACCCACCCTTGCCAGGCTTGAATGACACAAGCCGAATATTCAAAATGGCCGCTGTCATGTGCTCCAACCCACTGTGGCTTAAATAAGTCGTGGTGGGCTGTCTGATCATCCAAACAGATCCGCTGTCTGGATATATCACTGAGAAACTATTTTAAAATGGTTCCAGGGATGGAAATGACAGGTGTTCAAACATCAATGGAGAAATCAACATTTTTAATGGAGTTGGGGTAGGCCGGGGCATAAGTACGTCCACCCCACCCCAGAAGAAAAAACCCATATAGGAAGAAAAGAACCCAAATTGAGAAAAAATATGGACTAGAAATTTTAATAAAAGCACTCCACTTTGCAACATTCTGTTGCAGGTCTCCACTTATCAAATACAAAGATCAACAGTTCCCTCCCTATTCATGTTTGCACAGCATAAAAACGCTCTATCTACAATGGGACAAAAAGTTTCAGATGGCCACGCTATCACACAATAATTGCAGCCAAAGCCATGACTGCTAAATTCATCTGAAGGTGCACAATATATGCATCTGTAAAGCAGATCTGAAAAAGACATCTGCAGTGTTTAATCGGGGATTCACAGAAAACTGAATCACCAACGAACAGATAGTGTCAAGCTAAGTGTTTACAGTCCGCACATGTAGCATACCAGTCACTGAAAGATCATTAGAAAGATAATCCTTTCTTCACATATAATAAAAACCACTAAAATTATGTGAAGTATGGGCGCAATCAAGCATTGGAATTATTCTCCTTAACATTCCCTAGAATGCATTTACCAGCTGCATGGTGCTGAAACCTGAAGCAAACCCAATGAGGTTCTTACTCAAGTAGAAACATTCTGGGTGAATTCAGAGTACCATTCTTGTCATCTTTCTTTCCAATTAGATCTTATCCGTACTGTTTCAGTGCTGATCTTTACATGTTTCCTGTTCATATACACTTCCTTCTCCAGACCCGCAGGCTTGGGATTGTAATATTCTTTTTTTTTTTTGCTCTTTAATTACGGCTGAATATGTGCAATTTAACCAACATAACACCTTAATAAATTTGATGCAATGTCCTGGGGGGAAAAGGGTGAAATAAACTTTTAGAAGGGATCACAAAATAGCCAGATTAGAGGACCATGGAGTAATTAGTGGAACGAATTAGGTGTTCATAGTGCACAGGCAACGGTACAAATTCAACGTAATTGAGGAGCAACAGGAAGAAAAAGGAAACAGCACTAGAAGTCTATCTAGACTCACTGTGGGAAGGTTTGTACTACTATCAAGGAATTGAGAAATGAAGTGGTAAACCAAAATGGATGAGAGTCCACAGGAGGCACTATGGAATGTGCCATGTCCTGACACTTTTACTAGGATGCTGTGAAAAACCAAAACCAACCAATCCCACTGGTTCAGGCATACCCGAAGAGTGTTCCAGAGTTTCAACACATGGAAATCTATATGGGTTTGTCCCATTCCTTTCCCTTGGCCTACTTTGCACTGTAACTTTCTTTAAGAGGAGACACTTCTAACAAGAATGCAGGCAGCTGTGTTGGTTCATTTATAAAACAACAATCAGAAATAATGATCAAGCTGCAACTTTATTAGGACAAACTAAAATGTCACCAGACAGTGAACAAGTTTTTCAATTTCCCGCAACTCTTCGAACTGCAGACTTTGGGGCTTTTCAATCATATCCAGCTTTCTCTCCCCTCCCCCCACTTTTTTGTTTTGCTTAACATCTAGTCTAAAGAAGAGGTCTGGGGAATTCAAAAGATTGCTCATTGCCAAGTGAGATTTTAGAAAGTCCTAATGAAGTATTAGCCTGAATTTAAGCCAGTGCCTGGTTTATAACATGATTTCACCAAAATCACCTTCCCCTGTCGCTAGTATAACTTTGCACAAGTCCCTTCACCACCTTTACCACCACACCACTATGTCTGTAAGACATTCTGTGCTCCCAAGAGACTTCTAAATGTAAGTAGGGATATTACTTCTACTTGCCTAATAACCTACCACCGCCACAACCTCTCAGATTTATTACCTGTGCTCGATGCTCTCCAACTGCAAACTGTATCATGGCAATGCCTGGGTTATGGCTGTCATCAATCCTTTCCACAGTGCTGGAGTCTATTTTCAGGTCACTGCTAATTTCTGCACTCTGTATAAAGTCTTCTGTTTTTAAATCTTCTACCTTCTTCAGTTCTCCATTGGCCAACTGAATTATAGACCCTTTCATGAAGTACGGAGGCAGTGTAGGAGGAGCTGTTGCTGACGAAGGTACTGGCTGGACCAGGGGTAGGTGGATCTGGGCCTGTACCACTGCTGCCTGGTAAGCTGGCTGACTTGCTAGTGACTCAGCACTGTAATTCTCACTTTTCGGAATGGCGGTTGTGACGAACGTGTGAGGTACTGCTGCCAACTGGGGAGATGAAGTGGCTATAGCAGGCGGTACCCCTGATGAGTCGATATCTGCATTGCCTACTGGTATTAAGAGGGGCTGGGTGCCAGGGATCACCAGGTGTTGTGGGAGACTTCCAGGATAGCCAAAGGCTTGCTGTTGATTGCTCAGATAGCCAATGACTGGTGGCTGAGTCCCAGTGTAGAAGGCTGCAGCAGGCAACCCAACAGGAAGCTGCTCTGAGGCGCTGTGGGTGGTCTGAATGACTGTGTGAGGGGACAAAGTGGCGACTGCTTTCACTCCTTCATGACCCATAGTTTGTTGCGGAGATAAAGCATAGGATCGGTGAGCTGTTTTTCCTAAATGCAAACTTCCTTTTTCGCCGAGGGCTGAAGGAGGTGTTTCTCTGTTGGTGGCCTGTTGGGCCTCCATGTCTGCAGTAGGTGTGCTACTGTTGGGGACTACCATAACTGAGGACCGGACACTGGAGGAATCCCGTGCAATGTAATCAGCAGGACCCGAGTGGACCACCACATGCCTGGCCTCATAATGATGAGGAGATGGTTTATTGCCTGATTTGATAAGATTCACTTCTGAGGATGGAGAGATGCCATACCGCCTACTCTTCTCTATTTCCCCATTCAGTATTTCTTTTGCTTGCAAAGCCTGCAGCCTGCTGCTCTCAGACTTCTTGGTGGACTCCCTAGTGACAAAATGGCTGCCCGAATCCGCATATTGCACCACCACCTGGGAGGAGGGACCAAGAGTGAACGCATGAGGAATCACTGTCTGGTGGGGATGCAAATGGACTGGGATGGCCGGAGGAGAGACATTTCTGACGGCACTCTGAGAGCTGGAAATGTGGACATACTGGTTTTGCTGGGTTGGTGGAGGAGACCCTGCTGTGATCAATCCAGGTGTCCTGACTAGATGCGGCTCAACTTTGTGCCCTTGCTGGCTTAGGTTGCTCACACTGGCCAGCAAAGTGGAATATGCCTCCAGCTGGGAACGCTGGGATGGAGTGGTTGCAACAGCAGTGGCGGAAGCCGCTGTGCTGGTTGCAGAATTGGCTGTTGGGGAAATCAGTGGGGATGGGATGAATCCGGCGTATGGTCCACTGTACTGGGGCCCAACAAACTGGAAAGTGTGCTGCAGGTGTGTGTACTGCACTGGGGAAACAGGCGTCCCTGCCTGTGAGAGTGCAGATGGGTACACTGTGGGAAGTGTTGCGGTCGCCGGAACAGACCTAGGAGCACTAGGTGGGGAATAATCTATTCCCGTAGATAGCGACTTGTGTAAACCTATTCCTAGTTGTGAACCAGCCTCCACCGAGATTGCTCCAGGCCTGTTCCGCCCAGCCATGCTGCTCTGGCTGGTGGTTGTACTTGAGAGCCATGACAAGTTATCTGCACGGTGGTTTTCACCGGCCAGAACTAATGGCTTCACGTCAGAAGGCAGGCTGGTGGCAGGGATCTCTCGCTTCTTGGGTGGCAGGCATTCATTGCTTCTCTCCTGGTTAGATTTCATTTTTCACCGGCCCCTGCCCACTTCTGTGGCTTCACTGCCTGGTTGGCTCTGATTTCAGTCTGCTAAGTGGAAAGTCACATTTGATTTCTGAAGGGGATCCAGAGACTTCATGAGGAATCATCTCCCTGTGAGCACAATCCTCCACAAGCATCTCTGGAATGAGAGAGAAGGAGAGAAAAAGAAGGGGCAGGGGAGAGAGAGAGAAGAGGAAATCAAAATACTAGCAGTAAGAAAAAAAGAAAAGGAAACTAATATAAAATCAAGGACATTCCTTTTGTTCAGAGTTCTATAAGCTATATGATAAAACAAGAAGCTCTGGTATATCACGATTAAGGCATTAGGCTAATCAAAATGATTATTTTTCTCAACACACACCCTAGGGCAGAATTTTCATGAGTGTGTCCTTCGGCTTGCAACCCCAGGCACATTTACTTGGGAACAAATCCACTGAACACAGCAGGGCTTACTGCCAAGTAACAAAGTGTAGTATCAGGCTGTCATTCTCTCCCCTTTCCATCTTTACTTACAGGAAATTAATATATGGTTCCCAACAAAGCATGTATCCCAAATCTTTGAATGCAGCATTATTTACATACTGCATGGTGGCTACTTTTGGTGAACACACACACCAGTAACTGTAGCCTTCCGTGGAACCACACATACGTACATACATTCACATCTCTCCTGTCCCCTTATAGTTTACCAGAACATAGGAACACAGAGGCACATAATTGATTAAAACACTAAACAAAAAGGAATCTTACTGTGACAAGCTGTGAATAAAACCTATTCCAAAATTAATCTGAATTAATTTAGTATATTTAATTCCTGCCTTTTTTCCACTGTGGAACTCAAGGCGGCGTATACATTTTAGAAATTATGTAAGTTAAACTAGAAGGGAGGCAAAACCAACCTGTGTGACAATAAGTTGGGGGGCTTATCCCTATTACTAGGTATCAAATATTACCTAGATCAGGAGCACAAAGTCAAAGTAATGTCTCTCTATTAGTCAGTATTTTTATTACAGGTGCTGCAGGGTCTCTTTCCAACTCCCTTCCTCAGCTTCTTTGGTGTATTCACTGGAGAAGTGCCTGTATAGGATTTTACGTTCTGATCCCTGCAACGTATATCTACATGCACAGGTTAAAGTCTACCTACATGGTTAAAATTACATACTCTGATAACCCCATATGTAGCTCCAATCATATCATGTTCCCTGGTTTCTTAGTAACCAATGAATTGTGAGCTGCAGCTGCTGCCTGATTACTCTCTGTGTAGGAGAGGAGCACTTACAAATGCCTGGGAGCTACTCTGTATTAGGAAACAGGTTCAATAAACTTCGGGGTGGGGGAAAGCCATGTTATAAATTAGGAAGAGAACAGAGCTAGACAGCAGCTGCAGAATTCAGATCTGAATGTTCAGACATATCCTGGCATCCTCCTTTACAGGATGGCGCAGCTCTCCATACTGTGGCAGATTTTAAGTGTGGGATGGCAGAGAAAGGCTGCCTCTCTCCGTGAGTTGGTATAAATATCTTTGCCTGTGTGAGTGCAGCCAAATGATGGTATATAGGTCAGAGAGGTCTTAGAGTCTCAGAATAAGATATAACACAAGGGGCCCCTTTCTTTCAAAATTTCCCCCTCAGGATTTTTTGGATACCGAGACCTGGCCTAGATCCAAGAAGCAATGCTTGAATTACAGGGGGACAGAGGGAGCTCACCTCCTTAAAAGCTACTGTTTATAGAAGATTATGGGGGGGGCATGCTTTGGCTCAAATTGGGGTGAAGAGTGTGGATTTAATTTTCCCTCATAATTTGAGCACTGCCGAGAAGGACAGCAATAGACAGCAAGGCTGCATAGTAATGGTAATTTTGGCAAAGCAGAAGTTCTGCCTAGGGCCAAGCTCTAAAGAATAAAGATTCTCTCTCTCTCTCTCATTCGTGTGTGTGTGTGTGTGTGTGTGTGTGAGAGAGAGAGAGAGAGAATGATTGGTTCTTTTTAAATCTAGAAGACTACATTTAGAATTATGTCCTTTAGAGCAGAGCGGGCAGAAGGCACAGCAGGCTCTACTGGTAGATCACTGAGTGACTTGAAGTAGATCAAGGATTTCTAACTAACTCCCAACTGTTTAACAAAATGATCCCCACACCCACCCCCTCACACACTGCTGAAATGAAGAAACCTTGGGGTAACCAGGAGCGTTTTTGTGTGTGGAAGGACTATTAGCTCAGTCAAGTTCTGGTAATCAATACTAATTCCTGAGCTCAGAATTCTTTATTTTTAAGTGTATGCCTTTTGCACCTGCTGGATCTTGAAGTTTTAGTAAAAAGACAAAGTGGATTCCACAAGCTGAAGTCTGTCCACGTATGCTTAGGGAATACAACCTTCACTCATTCTTTCATTTTCTGGTAAAATATATTCTGGCCCAATGAATCCATTCCTAGAATCTGGGGCAATGGTGATGATATATACTGAACGAGCGTACCTGTGATCCCTGGGATGATCTCTGCTAATTGAAATAGCAGACCAAGGTATTAACTTAAGCAGCAGAAGTATGGCTGGCACTAGTACAAAACAGGAAGATGACCCAAGATTGAAGTATCCCCGCCCCCACCCCTGTATATCCATTTCTTTTGGTAGAATTTATCATTTCAGTTTAGAACCAAATTGTGCAAAGTATTTGAATGGGGTTATTGAATTTAATTCAGGTGACCATTATATCTACTACTGTGGGCAAGAATCCCTTAGAAGAAATGGAGTAGCACTCATAGTCAACAAAAGGGTGGGAAAAGCAGTACTGGGGTACAATCTCAAAAACGATAGAATGATCTCAGTATGAATCCAAGGCAAACCATTCGACATCACAGTAATTCAAGTCTATGCCCCAACCACTGATGCTGAAGAAGCTGAGGTTGATCAGTTCTATGAAGACCTACAACACCTTCTAGAACTAACACCAAAAAAAAATTTCCTCTTCATCATCGGGGATTGGAATGCTAAAGTAGGAAATCAAGAAAACACCGGGATAACAGGCAAGCATGGCCTTGGTGTACAAAATGAAGCAGGACAAAGGCTAAGAGAGTTTTGCCAAGAGAACACGCTGATCATAGCAAACACTCTTTTCCAACAGCACAAGAGGCAACTCTACACATGGACATCACCAGATGGTCAATATCGAAATCAGATTGATTATGTACTTTGCAGCCAAAGATGGAGAAGCTCTCTGCAGTCAGTAAAAACAAGACCTGGAGCTGACTGTGGCTCAGATCATGAGCTGCTTCTTGCAAAATTTCGGCTTAAATTGAAGAACATAGGGAAAAACCACTAAACCATTCAGGTATGACCTAAATCATATCCCTTATGAATATACAGTGGAGGTCAGGAATAGATTTAAGGGATTAGACCTGAAAGACAGAGTGCCTGAGGAACTCTGGATGGAGGTCCGTAACATTGTTCAGGAGGCAGCAACGAAATCCATCCCAAAGAAAAAGAAAGGCAAGAAAGCCAAGTGGCTGTCTGATGAGGCTTTACAAGTAGCTGAGGAAAGAAGGGAAGTGAAAAGGAAGGGAGAAAGGGGAAGATATATCCAACTGAATGCAGAGTTCCAGAGAATAGCTAGGAGAGACAAGAAGGCCTCCTTAAATGAACAATGCAAAGAAATCGAGGAAAACAATAGAATGGGAAAGATCTTTTCAAGAAAATCGGAGATATCAAGGGAACGTTTTGTGCAAAGATGGGCATGATAAAGGACAAAGAAGGCAGGGACCTAACAGAAGCAGATGAGATTAAGAAGAGGTGGAAAGAATAAACAGAAGAACTATACAGGGAAGATCTGAATGTCCCTGATAGCCATAATCGTGCGGCCACTGAACTTGAGCTGGACATCCTAGAGAGTGAAGTCAAGTGGGCCTTAGGAAGCATTAATAACAACAAAGCTAGCGGAGATGACGGTATTCCAGCTGCACTATTTAAAACCCTAAAAGATGATGCTGTTAAAATGCTGCACTCAATATGCCAACAAATGTGGAACACTCAACAGTGGCCACAAGACCTGAAAAGGTCAGTTTACATTCCAATTCCAAAGAAGGGCAACGCCAAAGAGTGTTCAAACTACCGCACAATTGCGCTCATTTCACATGCCAGCAAGGTGATGCTCAAAATCCTACAAGCTAGGCTTCAGCAGTATGTGAACCGAGGACTACCGGAAGTACAAGCTGGGTTTCGAAGAGGCAGAGGAACTAGAGATCAAATCGCCAACTTTCGCTGGATCATGGAGAAAGCAAGAGAATTCCAGAAAAACGTCTATTTCTGCTTCATTGACTACACTAAAGCCTTTGATCACAACAAACTCTGGCAAATTCTTAAAGAGATGGGACTACCAGACCACCTTACCTGTCTCCTGAGAAACCTGTACGAGGGTCAAGAAGCAACAGTAAGAACTGGACATGGAACAACCAATTGGTTCAAAATTGGGAAAGGAGTACGACAAGGCTGCATATTGTCGCCCTGCTTATTTAATTTATATGCAGAGTACATCATGAGAAACGCCGGGTTGGATGAATCACAGGTCGGAATTAAGATTGCCAGGAGAATTATCAACAACCTCAGATACGCAGACGATACCACCCTAATGGCAGAAAGCGAAGAGGATCTCAAGAGCCTCTTGTTGAGGGTGAAAGAGGAGAGTGCAAAAGCTGCTTTGAAACTCAACATGAAAAAAACTAAGATCATGGCATCTGGCCCCATCACTTCCTGGCATATAGAAGGGGAAGAAATGGAAGCAGTGACAGAATTTACTTTCTTGGGCTCCAAGATCACCGCAGACGGTGACTGTAGCCATGAAATTAAAAGACACTTGCTCCTTGGGAGGAAAACTATGGCACACCTAGACAGCATAGTAAGAAGCAGAGACATCACCTTGCCAACAAAGGTCCACATAATCAAAGCTATGGTTTTCCCAGTAGTAATGTATGGCTGTGAGAGCTGGACTATAAGGAAGGCTGAGCGCCGAAGAATTGATGCTTTCAAATTGTGGTGCTGGAGAAGACTCTTACGAGTCCCCTGGACTGCAAGGAGGTCAAATCAGTCAATCCTAAAGGAAATCAACCCTGAGTGCTCATTGGAAGGACAGATAATGAAGCTGATGCTCAAATACTTTGGCCACCTAATGCGAAGAGAAAAGTCCCTGGAAAAGACCCTGATGCTAGGGATGGACGAAAGGGACTTACCTGGTCTCGCAGCTTGCTTCGCGGTGGGGGGGAGGCGCTTCGGTTCTCCCCCCAAAGTTCAAGCGAGGGGGGGGAGGCGCCCCGCCTCGCCCGGCCGAAATTCAGGCCAGGGGGGAGGCGCCCCATCCCTCGCTGCCGAAATTCAGGCTGGGGAGGAGCGCCCCGTCTACACGGCCGCGAAAAAAAAAAGTAAAAAAACCCAAACACACACCTGTGATAGGCTACGCAACGATTTACGTAGCCTATCACGGCTGACTTTGGAAATGTAGCCGTGACAGGCTACGTAAATCGTTACGTAGCATATCACGGGTGTGTGTGTGTTTTTTTACTTTCCTTTTTTATTTTGCAATGGCGGCAGTGGCGGCAGCTGGTCAGAAGACCGGCTGCCGCCGCCGCTGGGACCTGCCGCCGAGAGGGACATTCGCACGAGGTAAGTCCCATCCCGGGGGGGGGGGGGGGAATCTTTCCCAGCATCAGGTAGGGATGGTGGAGAATTTCACCACCAATTTCGGGGGTGAATGCGTTCGGCCTCCCGGAGATTCCTGGAGAAATTTCTCCGCCATCCCTACCTGATGCTGGGAAAGATTGAAGGCAAAAGGAGAAAGGGACGGCAGAGGATGAGATGGCTCGATAGCATCACCGATGCAATGAATATGAACCTGAGTCCTGAGCACACTCCGGGAGAGAGTGGAGGACAAGAAGGCCTGGCGTGCTATGGTCCATGGGGTCATGAAGAGTTGGACACGACTTAACGACTGAACAACAACAACAACAACAAATTCCAGTAATTGTTGTGAACCGCTCAGACAGCTTCGGCTACTGGATGGTATAGAAAATGAGTAAATAAGTAAGTAAGTAAGTAAGCAAGCAAGCAAATACATCACAAATAATCCAGCAGCAGAACTAACCCATCCCATTCTAGTATGAACTCCAGAAAGAAAAGAAAAAAATACAGTGGATAGTTGTAATATTCTAGAGCACTGGATGTTAGGTTAATGTCAAGTTGCTCATTAAAAGTTTGCATATGATCAAATAATTCTATGCTTTATATTTCTGACTTTTAAGAGAGAAAATAATGATACATATTTATAAGTGGCCTTATAAACAAATCAGGGTTCCCCAGTCCTAAATATTTGCTGAAATGCTACTCATGGAGTCCATCATTGTGAGGGGTGGCTCAGTCCCAACTTAATCACTGATCTGCTAGTGCCAAAAATCTTACGATCAGTCTGTAAGATTCAAGTAATACTAGTACCTTTTTGTACCATTATTACACAACAGCAATACCATTCAGGGAATGGTACAGGGAAACTGCAGAAGATTATTATGATAATCCCCTGGGAAGAAAAATGGTAATTGGAATAAGAAAAACAGCTAAGGGTATATAAAGGTTGCAAAAATGGAGTAGGATAGCACAATGAGATTGAATACTTAGAATAAAGACACAAACTAAAAATAAATCTTGGATCATGTATTTTCTGACAGCCTCTTGTTTACTTCAGCAAGTTGAAATTTTACTCTAGAAAAGCTTATTTTAATAAGCATGAGAAATCTATTACTACTGCCTACTTAGCTGGACTTTAATTAAAAACAACAAACCAGCCAGGACTACTTGCCCATTATTTGTATTTTTGGTATCATCCAGTCTTGCATTTGATGTCTTGCTTTTTATTTTTATGTTCTGCTAAAAATAAAAATTGCCAAGCTACATTTGTTCATGAACTTTAGGCCACTGTAGACTTTCTATCCTTGGCATCGAATCCTTGACATATAATGCAAGATGCTTCTTTATCTCATGCTACCACATGACACTAACAAGATGGAACAGTTTTTTTAAGTTTACTTGTACACCTTGGGTGGCACACTGACAGGAATAATTTGGAGTCCAACCTTTTAGAGCAGGTGAGCAACTCTGGGAATTCTGGGGGACATTTCTGCGCCTGAGCCCCCCTGGGAGCCATACTTTCCACCCCATGGGTACCAAACAGGAGGAGGAGGAGGAGGAGGAGGAGGAGGAGAAGAAGAAGAAGAAGAAGAAGAAGAAGAAGAAGAGGAGGAGGATTTGTTTAGAAAATGGCTTCTGGACCTGCTACTATGGAGTGTCAAAAGGATCAAAGTTAGCCCATTTGCCATTTTGTTGGCAAAATTTTACATTGGGGGGGTCCCCCTGTATTTTGGTGGTGACAGGGGCCGCATATGGTCTGCAGGCTGCATATTGCCCATCCTTGCCTTAGAAAAATGACTGAGTGCATTAAAAGGGGGTGATTTTAAGGAGAAGTACATTTAAGTACTATTATTTATGATGCAATCATGGTCATGCAATGCCCCCAGCTATGATTTTCAGAGTTTGGTAAGGACTATGAACCTACAGAACTCCTTACAGACAGATACCTACATGAAAATAGTGCCAGGGCAATGCGGTTTATGTTAAAGCTGTACAACTCACTCATCTCACACTGGCTGAGTAACTGATTCAGTTTACTGACTGGCAACAGTCTCTCTCCAATGCCTTAGGCCAGCCCAGGCCAGTCACCTGGCATCCTTAAACCATAGATGCCAGAGATTAAGCCTGGGACTTCAGTCCTGTAAAGATGTGCTCTACCTCTTCATGTAAAGATGTGCTCTCCTCCTCATACGTCCGGTTCGGATAATCGAACAACCCATCATTTACAAACCATGAGTTTGTGAGCACATACAGTGAGCTCATTCGCTCCCGTGTGGGCATACCAAGTCCTGGGTTGTTTAATCCAGGAACTGGTATTATGTGAGAACCAGGTCATTATGGTCTCTACAAAACTGGCCAACATAGGTCAATGTTGGTCATAGACTCATGAATGAGATCAAACTGGTGGGAGCCAACAAATTCCTGGAGGAATATTCTAGTTTTTAGAACAGATCTGTTAAATGTCCTTATTATAATATAGACTTACTTTTACAGAAATAGAGCTGGAAGATACCACACCTGAATTGTTCCCAATTGTTTACTTTTATTAAATCCCATACGACCATTCCTGTCTTGGATTATTTATTGACTGTGTTTTAGCTCATCATTAATTTTGTATAATGAATAATGAATAATCAAATTTCAGCCTGTTGGGATGTATAAGCAGTATTCTGTGGATTGTTGTGGAGTTCATTTGCTGATACAACTGAATTTTCACAAATTTCACTAAATTATCCTCAAGAATAGCTATAAAGAGCACCAGTACCAGACTTATAAGCAGTATACTGTACAATTATGTCTTAAGTATCAGAGTTCTTTTTCTCAGCATTGTGAATTTAGCTGTGTCCTATCTATCTATCTATCTATCTATCTATCTATCATCACACACACAGTGCTGAAAGTTTTTTTGTACACTATCAGATTGTGCCAGTGGAACCATCTGCTAAGGATTCGGCTTGTATTTGTTAGCCACACCACTGACAGAAAAGTTTTGCAAAGAATACTATAAAATGGTGGCAGTCATAACTAGCTACGATTAACATTTTCTTCTGGAGCACAGCGAGAACCTAAGACAATTGTGCAATGGACTAAGAGAGGCAGAATACAGAATTTACTATCTGTTGTGGAACCACATTCCTGTTCCTTCAATACTATAAACGATTTACTATCTGTTAAATTGTGAAGTTAATTAGAATATTGGTTACTTCTAAATTCCTTTTCCATTCTTTAATCTATTCTTCAGTCTTATTTAAACAAAGTGAACACACCAGCAATAAATCTTATATTTTTACTGCCCTTCTCCATCTGAGTGAAAGAGTCCTGACCAGCTAAACAGAACAAGGAAAATTGAGGACTGCAGCTGGGATTTTGGCATCCTTGTCAGCTAGCACACATGGAACATTGTGGAGTGTCTGGGTAGCCAGTGTCCATTGGCAGTCTGCCTACACTTACTAAAATTCCTGGAAAGCCTCAAGGCAAAAAAAGAAAAATTGGACAAGTCATCATCTAAGTCTGCAGCGGTCTGAAATAGAGGACGATATATGAGGGAAGTTCAGTGAATTTTCACTTCTGAAGGATCTGAAGTATGAAATATGAGTTTTTCCAAAAATATGAACAAAGACATTTTTATAACATCCTGACAAACCAAAATCTTAACCAATTGTCTTCTGTTCATCCAAAGAATAATAGGCTTTACATAGACAGCTGGAGTAACAACCCCTCTCTCTTTCTGTGCATTCCATTGTCCTGACAAGTAGGTGTATCAGACCTATCTTTTAAGGCTACTGTATGCAGCCTTATCCTACGCATGTTTACCTGGAATTAAATCTCACTACATTGAGTGGGAATTACTTTCATATGAGCGTAGACAGGGTTGCAACCTTAGAAGCCTTGATCAGGGCCAGCCCTACTATTAGGCAGAGAAAGGTGGCTGTCTCAGGCAGCTAATTTGGGGTGTCCTGCAATGTATAATTATTATACTTTTCCTCCCAGGGAGATACATGTATGGGATTTTCTGCCTGAGGTGCCAAAACAACCTGCCTGCCTTGGATACTATGCAATCTTACAACTGGGGCAGGGGAGATACCATTTGTTGCTTTGCCTCAGGCATCAAAATGTCTTGGGTCAGCCCTGCCTTGCGTATTTCTTACCAAAGCTGCTGATAATGATATTGTAATTTTAGAGGTGCAGAAACCAACAGCATCCAGAAACTTTACACATTATTTAGCTGACTTGTATTTTAATCGAGTTGCGAAAGACTCTTCAAAACTGAACACCTATATTACTCACAAAGGATGATTAAAACTGGACCTCAAGAAATGCCTAGCAAGTTCAATGTTAATATTCGCATATGTAAGCTTCATATGTAGGGTTTAACTTGTGGGTGCTGCTTATCTCTTTTTTATTGATGCAGCTTAAATGTATTTGCTTTTAACTTTGAATTCTCATTTTGTATTTTATCTTGAACTGTATTGTTGCTATCTGTACTGGAATAGCAGGATGTGAATTTAATTAATAAATAAATAAGTCAAGTAAATATCAATTTAATAAAGACACATTCTTTAACCTAGAATAACCTAGTTTGCCTTGGCACATCAAAAATAATGCTATATCATAGCAATACTGGTCATTTTAGCTAAGAAAAAAATCTATCTTCCATAATATTCAAGGAGGATTCTCCCTTCCTTAGCTTGGGTAAAAGCGTTAACCCCATTTGGTGAATGAGAAGCTGGCACATTAAGCACATTAAGAATGAGTAAGCACATTATTACCTCAAGCACCCTGTTACTAAAGGAGTGGTATGGTATTGATAAAAATGTACCAATCTATTTACTTAATAAAAACGGATTCAATCTGATTTTGATCTTCAATCTGCATCTTCAATCTGATTGTGATCCAGTTTGCCATCTTCTCTCAGTCATTTTACACATTCATTCTGTCAGCCACATAATCACTGTTCAAATTGCAACTGATTACTATTAGCCAACAATGCTTCATAGCTTATGGTCCAACTCTACTATGATCTCAGTTTTCTAGTAAATTTCCCAAGGGCGCAACTGCAAGAGCGTAAGACATGAAAATAAATACATCTTTTAAAACATGGAGCACCTCTTTCCAGCACCAATGGATTCCTGATGAACACTGTATGGATAAAAGAGATATCCATGGAAGCTTGACTGTACTTAACTTTCAGAGCTCCCTCTTCCCCTTCCTTCACAACAGAGACTGATGCAACTTGTTTGGTATTTATTTTGTCTCATATTGAAAGCTTCAGCTTAAACGCTGAGAAAGGTTCATTCTGTTTCTGTATTCTGCAAATGTGCACATCTCAAGTTGTGAAATGAGGGCTTACCAGACATATTTGCTGAAGACTAACAGTGCAGATATTGTGAAGATCACTAAACACTGGACTATAATATGATTAATCACATCATTCAGTGTTACTAGTACACTTACTGCTGTCTGTTCACAAATTGATGCTCCACCCCAACAGGTCTACTCACCTCCTTCCACTGCCAAAGCCAACTCTCACTAGGTATATTAATGTGGTTGCCTTGGGCAGAGATTTAAAAAAAAAAGGAGTAGAAGGAGAGAGAGTGCAAAATGTCCTAGCAAAACAGTGAAGATTTTGGCATGAATATAGAGGCAAAAGACTCTTTTTGTCAAAAGGCAAAAGCAAAGAGAGATGAGAGGGACTGTGTGTGTGTGTAGTGGGGATGAGACAGAAGATTCACAGTCCCCGGTATAAAGTAGGAGAAAAGAGATGCAGGCATTTAATTGGCTGTAAGCAAGAGCTGGGAGAAAGCGAGAAGCAGATGTCCCTAGTGAGGGAATGGGAAGCAGCCATTTGGTGGTAATGTCACCAAGAGTCATCTTTCCTGGTGTGGAAATATGAGTTTCAAGGGTCTGTAAAGTTTGTAAAAAATTAGATCTGTGGAGGGGGGGAGGGATAAGTCTTGTTCTGCCTCCTGCTAGTTGTGGCTAAAAGGAAACATGGACCAGTTTGGGGGATTTGGGGCTAGGCATGTCTCACAGGAGGGGGAAGTGGGAAGATATTTGAACAATGAATTCTAAATTTTGGGGGAAGTAGCTTGGCTTTCCCCCTTGAGCCAACCAATGCAAGCCGGAGGGGGCTCACTCATCCCTACTTTGTAGCCAGTGGTGCAGCTAGGTAATCATAGGCCCTGGATCGAACGGTCTTACGGGGGTGCCCTTTACACAGCGTTGTGTATTGCTTCAGTTGCGAAGCATTTATCTCACTGCCCCTCCCGCACTGTAATTCTGTGCTTTACAACTGCTTCTACATTCCCATTAAGCTAGAATATTTGCCATTGATGATGAGGATGATGATTAGAATCATAATCATAAGAATATAAAATACTCTGGGCACGTGCTGATTTGCATTTTAAGCTCACTTAAACATAACACCAAGAGCCTTGTGTGGCGCAGAGTGGTAGGCGGCAGTACTGCAACCGAAACTCTCCCCATGACCTGAGTTCGATCCCAACGAAAGCTGGCTCGGGTAGCCGGCTCAGGTCGACTCAGCCTTCCATCCTTCCGAGGTCGGTAAAATGGGTACCCAGCTTGCTGGGGGAAAGGTAGTCATGACTGGGGAAGGCAATGGCAAACCACCCCGCTATATCTGCCATGAAAACGCCAGCACAAGCGGCATCCCTCTAGGGATCAATAATGACCTGGTGCTTGCACAGGAGGAACCTTTCCTCTAAACATAACACAATCATGACTACGGAAATAAAATGGAGTTTGCTTCTGCTGCCCTCATCTCCTGCTGCTCTCTGGGTGGTCATTGGGGGTGTGTGCTGGGATGCAGGGCCCTGAACTTTTGCCCCCAGGTGCAGCTCTAGTTGTGCCACTGTATGCAGCTGGTCTGTGGAGGCAAGGGGAATGGTGGCCTCAGTAAGGAGGGATTGGTTAGAGACAACGGGAATGGAAAACACTTGAGGGCCCCCCATTCTGCATGGTGAGGATGTCTGCACAGGCTCCCCGAGAAAGAGAAATAGCATGAGCAGAACAATGGGGAAGTTATAGGTTGGTAAGGGGCAGTAACAAATCTAAAGCTCAGAAAAAATGATTGAGAAAAGTATTTTGAGATGCTTGCAGGCTCCACATGACTATGGAGATATACTAGAAAATCAATGGCAATTTGTCTAGAAGAACTGAAAATTAAGAAAGAAAAACAAGCTGAAATCTATGATGACTCTCTGATTTTGATGGTGATAATTATGCCCGTATAAAAAATAACAGACTTACAGTGCAATCCTATACATGTCTACTCAGAAGTAAGTCCCCTTGAATTTAATGGGGCTTACTTCCATGTAAGTGTTTCCTGGACTGTACTCTAAATGTAGTATATTCAGAAGTGGTAGATTTTGCTTGTACTATGTCTCTCCTAATGACAGTCCAATTATGTACACTGCATGCAAATTATTTCATTAATCTATGTCATGTTTGCACCAAGTCTTACCTTGGAACATACAGCAGAACTTCACTTTTACTCACAGGAGCAATAATGTTCCAATTTTCTGATACTCCTCATCCACTACCAACTTTTAAAAAGTGCACATATACAACAGATAGCATTCTTAAATATAACTAAGGCCATCAGAAATAATCATTTATAAGCCCTGTTCAAATCAGCATATTAGCCATATTCACAAGCAAGTCTTGAACGTGTGGCTTCAGGTAGCTTTAGACTTGGCATTTCTCTTTATTTACATTGGTTAGTTCCTAAAAGTTAGTTCCTAAAAGTTAGTTTAGTTACATTGGTTAGTTCCTAAACACTAAAAAGTGTTTACAGGAATCCCAGTGTGTGCAATGATAATGGGTCTAAAAGCCCTCCAGTGAAGCCCAGTGCAGCTCTGTTTCCACTTCCCTAAGGGGAACAGAGAAATCTCTTGCTGCCTCATTCTATAGATATAATAGAGAAGACTGGAGGTGGGGATATTTAGATTGAAATACACAATGTGGGTTATACCTCCCAGTATATTTCACTGGAAATTAAATATGTTCGTATCAAGACTGCCAGTTATATGAGTCACTCTTACCAGGAAAATAATAAGAAATGTGTCAACATTAAGTCTATGAAACTGCTTTGAAAGGTATGACTCAAAAAACACAGGCCAAAGGTGTAGTTTAGTTAGAGCTGGGGTATGTGGGAGGTTCAGGTGCAAACTTTCATTCATCTAAGAAACCTGCGACTGTTTTAAAGCCTCTGCTCCAATACAAAACTGGCATGAGCTTTAGAGTACACACAGAACTCTCACAAGAGCAGGCAACCCCACTGAGAACAGGGCAGGGACAGCACATCACACATTAAGGGGGTATGAAGGAAGTCCATGCCCCACGTGTATTACCAGAGCTCCTGTATCCATAAGAAGCATTTGGAACATGTTGAGAATCTCTAATAGCCAGTTTGGGTCATGGGGGGGACACGACACATGGCCAAGTATGTTGCTCAGAAAGCTTCTGATGCGGGACAGCATTCTGACCCATGATCCCATTATTTTCTACATGTTTAAATTGGTGTTCAGTTCAGTCTAATCTACTTCAAAGGGTTGTTAGGAAATTAAGAAGTAGCAATGATATTATGAAACCTGCCATGAGTCCTTGTGATGCAGGAAATAATAAGTAATAGTAAAATAATATGAGTAAATTTGGGAAGTTTTTTTTTTGTTAAATATGTTGTCACTAAGATTTGTGCTGCAGTCCTATTAAATGCAGATACATGAACTCTAATTAAAAAAATAAAAATAAAGCCATATTAGCCCATAAGAAAAACTCCAAAAGTCACATCTATTAAGACAAACAAAGGGTAATTCTGTTGATCTAAGTATAATAGTTACTTAAAACAAAACTAAACATATTTATTCTGCCACCAGGAAAGTACATCTATTCTAAACAAAAAATAAGAAAACAAACTCTGGTTTTATTCCTTAAGATGGCAAATGGTAGCTTTTTTTTCTTGATGCTATATGGAAAAGCTACCTTGGAAACCTAGCAAAATTACCTGCAGACACCAGCAACATGGGCAGAGGAGCGACTATGTACTTCCAGCTGTTTTCAATGGAATAATCAAATAATTACTGCAGCCTTTATGGCTCATAAGAAGTGCAGTCTGGATTTGTAAGAGCATTAGGGAAGTTTCAATGGTTGCCAGATCTCCTGGAGCATTCAGCAGCCAAGTCATTCCTCCCATCACTGGCCTAGCTTCATTAAGTTAATCAGGTGTTCATTCATTCAGTCATTCATTGAAAGGAAGAAAGAAAAAGTCTCTAATACTCATACTGGCTGGCAGCCAGCAAAAGGCACAAGCAAGGAGTGCGCCAACCTCACACACACCAACCTGAGGCCAAAAGATGAAGCTTCGGAGCATAACTTTTGAGGCTGTTTAGTATTCATTCAATTCAGTTTTGCAAGGAATTTATTTTGCAGAAGTGCTTCATGTCACAGCCTGCTAAGGGCAGCAGTCCTGCTTTGAAAACTAAGCGTATGATAACAGAAAAGTGACCCAGCTTGGATAATGCATTAGGGCAGTGACTAAAACACAGTTAGAATACCGTATTTCATTTTAACCAATGACCTGGCAATTTAAGAGCCCCACCACTGGCCTGCCACAAAAGTGGTAATACAACAGGAGGAAAACAGGGGAGGGAAGGAGGGTCTTCACCAGCCTCTGTAGATTAAAAAATACTGCCACTGGATCCAGACTTAGTCCATCTCTGGATTAACATGTCTCATTGATTTCAGTGGGTCTGCTGTAATAATGACTGAGGACCAAAACAGGAATTACTTTAAAGTTGTGGGTAGCAGTTATGTCTTTCTTTCATTTTTACTCTAGTGTAGGTGCAGGGAGCCTGATCCAGATCAGAATGCTAACATGGGGGATAGGGTTTTTTTTTAACCCTTTCGCCGCCTCCCCCCCTTTAGGCTTGACCTCAATTGGGGTGGGGTGGGGTGGGGTATCACTTATGCCTGCAATCTCTATTGCAAAACAGTGCTATTTGGCAATAGAAATTGCAGCTGCAAGGCCACTGATCTGGACTGAGTGCATGGGGGGGGGGAGGGTTAAAGCTCCCTAGCCCCACACTGGGGTCCCAATCCAAATCCTTACAAAAAAGGAGAGTAAGGATAGAAATGATATAAGGTGTACAAAATTATGCATGGTGTGGAGAAAGTGGACAGGAAGACATTTTTCTCTGCTTCTCATAATACTACAACCTGGGATCATTCCAGGAAGCTGATTGGCGGGAGATTCAGGACAGATAAAAGGAAATACTTCTTCACACAGTGCATAGTTAAACTATGGAATTCACTTCCACAAGATGTAGTGATAGCCCTCAATTTTCATGCCTTTAAAAGGGGATTGGAAAAATTAATGGAGGATGAGGCTATTGATGGTACTAGTCCTGATGGCTATATGCTACTTCCAGTATCAGAAGTATGCTTATGTACACCAGTTGCTGGGCAGAATGTGTGGGAGGGTGCTATTGCACTCATGTACTGCTTGTGGGTTTCCCGTGGGCATCTGGTTAGCCACTGTGTGGACAGAATTCTGGACTAGATGGACCTTGATCTGATCCAACAGGGCTCTTATGTTCAAATCAAACCAGCCCTGCACCTCCTCTAGAATGAAAACAAAATTAAATGAATTTAATTTCATTTGTTTTTGGCCCCGAGTCTGGATCTAAGCCAATGTTAAGGGTAGAAAATAATAAAAAACATTGTTCTTATTTTTAACGTATACTTTATTAAGGGCACAATCCTATGTCCCCTAGACAGCGTCTGGGGGACATAGGGTATATTGGTTTCTGGGATCCGGGGTCAGAACCAGGGCTCTGAACTTAGAGACCAGAAACTGTGCTCCCCTCTCCCTCCCCCTTGTAGCTGTTATGGTTCTCTCTGTGCCAGCTATATCTCCGGGCTTGGAAATGGAGCGAAGAGAGGGTGAAAAGGGGGTGGTCCTGGGGGCGGAGAGGAGATCGTGGAAGCTGCTTTATGCAGCTTCCTCTGCATGTTCCAGCCTCCTCCCCCTCCCCGAATCTGTGCCTAGATGGGCTAAATCGCCTGTCTAGGGAAAATACAGGGCGGTTGGAGCATGCAGGCGAGGATTGCCTCCATACTCCAGCTACCCTGCATTGGATACTCGGCAGCCTCTAACTTCAGAGGCTGCTGACTATCAAGATAGGATTGCACTTTAAGACATGTTAAGGATGTCAGATAATTCCGTGACAGATCTCGGTGAGGCCGAATGCCAGTGCATTTGGCCCCCCAAAATCCATTGCAGAACGGCCTGCCACCCCACCGCCCCCCCACGGATCCCCCCGGGACGAGACTTACCTGGGGCGGATGTTTTGGACAGCAGCGGCTCCAGCGGCGGCTGGTCTTCTGACCGGCTGCCGCCACCATTTGCAGTCTGTCCCCCCCCCACCACAGACGTGATAGGCTACATAAAGACTTATGTAGCCGATCACGTCTGGGGGAAAAAAACACACGTACGCAAATGGCAGTGGCTATGGCCGCCGCCATTTGTGTTCCTTATTTTTCGCCATCTTAGTCTACGTAAATATTTACGTAGACTAAGACGAAGAAAAAACGGGAACGCAAATAGCACCCAGTATGCTATTTGCATTCCCCTTTCTTTTCTTCATCTTAGTCTACATAAACATTTACGTAGACTAAGACAGAGAAAAATAAGGAATGCAAATGGCAGTGGCTGTAGCCGCCGGCATTTGCGTAAGCATTTTTTTTTTACCCAGAGCCCTCCGCAGCCGGAAATCCGACTGCAGACGGCCCTGGCCTGGGCCTGGCCGGCTGCTCCGCGGAGCCGCTGCGGAGCACAGCTGGCCATTGAGGATTCCGGGGGGGAGGACCGGATTGCCTCCCCCCTGTCGAGGATTCCGGGGGGAGGGACGAAACACCTCCCCCCCACCATGGACAGAATCCGCAAAAAGGTAAGTGACTTTCGTACATCCCTAGAATAAATCAATTCAATATTCCATCTTTAGGGGAATGAAAAGAGGATGGCGCTCTTGTGCAACTCACAACAGTCAGGTCCAATACCCCTGGATAAAGCATTTCTAACGGCTGTAGTGGTTTAGGATAGTTTTCCTCTTCGATGTCAACTATGCCTTTTCAAGTAAACAAACAAGGAAAATAGATGGCAATGGCCTTTTTATAACAGTCTTACTACTACCCACCCTAAATTTCTATGAATGGTTTAAGGTGGGAGTAACATATCTCAACCTTCTCTGAACATAAGGCTGGAGATAGAAAAAAGAGACTCTTTCGAAGGCTGCAATCCTATGGCTCACTTACTTTCTAGTAACTCAGATGGCTTTAGGCTGCTTACAGACAGGTGGCTCCTAGCGCTAATAATTCATTGTTCTTTCACTTAAGCTACAAGAGGAATTTCCACATTATTAGGGATACTGCACTTTTTCTGTATGTGAGGGTGTGATGTGGTACTACAGGTGGGGAAGGTCTTATTCACCTGACCAGTGTTGCTGTTGTTGAATCTAAGTGATCTTTAAATTTTAATAATCTATCACTAAGCACTTATTCATTTAAGCAGCATTGCCTATTACTACCCATGAAATGACAAAAATAAAGTGTTTAAAGTTGTTTTAGATCAGAAGTATAAACAGGAAGTGTTTAATTAGGGAAAAAACACCACACAGCTTAAACAATGGTGACCAGAAAAGTTTTTTTCCCCCCTTTCCTTTCCTTAGTGTTATAATACGATAACTCTTTCAATTAAAGCAGTATTTTGTTAATATTTTTAGAAGCTGGATTGAAAGTGTGGATTGGACATGTTTAATTAGGGTGTTTTTTTCCCCTAAAATGGTGGTGATTGTTTTTTAAAAAAAGAGAAAGACAATGTTTCCAATCTCGTTTTAAAAAGGAGCCTTATACTACAACACTCTTTCATTTAAGCAGTATTTCACAAATATTTATTTAAAAAATGTGTAGCCAGACAAGCATTTTGGTGCTAATTAGAAGAACAATTAAAAAAATAATGGGGGTATAAAAAGGTTACAGGCATGTGTGCTAGGTTTATCTGCCTGATACATCATTGCCCACATCATCCATATATCTTTAAGAAGAGGGACACGTAGCGCTAAGAGCATCTACGTCTCTCCTTCTTAACAAGCCTGCCCACAGTTATCCATGCTCTGGTAACATTTAGGATTGACTACTGTAATGTGTTGTATGTGGGCATGCCCTTTAAGATTGTTTGAAAACCTCAGTTAGTTCAAAATATAGTCACTAAGCTCTTGGGTGGAACTGCTTGGTGGGAAATATCTCACCAGTATTGAAAGAACTTAACTAGCTTCCAGTCTGTCTCTGACCACAATTCAAAGTGCTGGTGCTCACCTTTAAATCTCTACCTGGCTTAGGACCCAGATACCTGAAGGAACGCCCACTCCTGATAGTACACTGAGGTCTTCTTTAGGGCCTTTTTCCATATCCAATTGAGGTAATGTGGGTGGTGAACAGAGAGAGCACCTTTTCAGTGGTGCACTGTTTGTGGAATTCTCTCCTTAGAGAGGCTTGTCCGGCACCAACATTATCTTTTCAGCACTAGACAAAGGCATTTTTATTTTTCCATGCTTTTTAATGGATTTTAGTGTATTAATTAATTTGTAAGAATGTGTTGTGTTTTACTTTAATTTTAAACTAACCTGGAACTCTGCTGAAGGGTGGTATAGAAATCTCTAAAATAAATAATGTTCTGAGACAAATAATGTGGGCTTTCTGTGGTAAGAAAAAAGTTGGAAGAAGCGCTGGAAAAATGGGAGGATAATGAATGGATGATGATGTTGTGTGGACTCCCCCCACCCTTCAAAACATAGGTGAACAAGGCATGGTGCTTCCACACAAAATATCTACTGTGGAAGCAGCCTTACTTCTAAGTAATATGAGTAGGATGGAGCTGTAAAGCTGCAAGCTTTAACCAGTTAATTCATTAGACTAATCCAACTAAAACTTTGGTGGGGTGCAATTTTAATTGGCAGGTTTGAGAGGGGAGAGTTATAGTGGTTCTAGTGCCTTACTGTAAAGGAAATAAAAACAGATGACTTCTCCTTTCAACAGTGAGTGGCAGTCTTTGCTTACCAAAGTTCTCGTACTTTTTTAGTATTTGAAAAGGTCACCTGTAACAATCAACTAAACATTATTTACTCTGTTGGAAACCCACCCTGTTTAATCTACTGATGATTGTTTGGGAAGTTTTGGTTAGAAACATTTGGTAAAAAACACACTAGCCCCAAAGAGACTGACCACCACATCTTGAAATACTACTTCACTGAGTGCTGCCTTTTGCGGCTGCCTTCTTGTTTAAAAGGCTTTTCTTTCCAGTTCAGTCAAACACATTGATTTCAATTTGTTGAATTTTTCTTTAATATCTCTGTAAAGTGTTTGTAGCTTGTTTACTTTAAACCACTTACCGAAAGAAACATAATTTTCTCTTTAGATTTATGTATACAATATTTTCATAGCAAGCGAGGGATTACTTGGAATGGATGATATATGATTTGCTTGGTACAACATAAATATAGGATACCTACATTACAGTCATTATGCTACAAACAGAGTAGATTAAACAGCAACCTATTATAGCTGAATCATTTATCAGAGTGGAAAGCAGAAGGACCTCACTTGCTTCAATAAACACGAAAGAACTGAGACAAAGGATGCCTTGTCTACAAATGTGAGCTGGATGGGGCATACAAAGTAACTTCTCACATTGATTAAACATTCCTCCTAACACTGTTAGATATCTGTTTCAGCCTAAGTCAAACACTTCTGCATACTCTAAGATACTGGGTTATTTTTTTAACGGGGAATATATTAACTAATGTGCCTAACAAGGACATAATACAATTACTCCAGAATCTTGTTAGTAGAAGGTGACATTACATCTAAGCAACAGAGTATCAGATTAATAGGCCAAATAAGGTGTTCTTCTTTCCGTCTACCTTGTTGTGACCTAGTCCCTTTCTACAGGGGCTGTGGCAATTTCTGTTGGCTTGTATCAATGTGGTTTGGCTCTAACCCAATAGTTAACTACCCAATAGTTAACCCCTAACAAGGACATAATACAATTACTCCAGAATCTTGTTAGTAGAAGGTGACATTACATCTAAGCAACAGAATATCAGATTAATAGGCCAAATAAGGTGTTCTTCTTTCCGTCTACCTTGTTGTGACCTAGTCCCTTTCTACAGGGGCTGTGGCAATTTCTGTTGGCTTGTAGCAATGTGGTTTGGCTCTAACCCAATAGTACAAGCCAGAAGTACAGTACTTAAGGAAGCAAAGCAGGGTGTGACTCAATTAGGTTTCATGGGATAACCGAACAGTATGTGAAACAAAGCAGGGGTGCCACTTACTTTTGCCTTCCAAATAATAGTTTGCTCAGAGCTGCTATGGAGTGGGCCCGGCCAAGATAGTGCTAATGGAGATGGCAAGAAAGGAAACTAATGTGCATGTCCATAAGAGAGAGGGGTTAACCACGATAGTTCCTAAACAGAGACTGCTCAATATCCTTTCCTCATGGTGTCAGTCCGCTCAGCAAGTGAAATATTTTAAAGTTCCTTACCATGCGTTTTCTCAGTTGTGTGCCGTATCTGCATATTAGTGTTGCAGCCACTAGAGTAAGGTGTAGTGCTGTAAAAAGCTTTTAAACATTATGCCGACCTTATGGACAGATATCATGTGGAAGGGCTTTTTGGTAGCCTCCGCTTGAAGGTAGCAGTGCAGGAACAGGGGTCAAACCGTTCTCTTTTTTAAGCATACCTGCACTTGGGTTGTAGCTTACTGCCGATATAATTCCTAGGTTCTCTCCCCCACTGCTTGCTTTTGATCTTATTGCAGACACACTTCTGGATGTTCAGACAGGGTAGAACATCACATTTGCAATCTAATCAGTAGAGAACAACACACAAAGTCAGTGCAACAGAAAGGGATGCTGCAGGACACCAGCTTGACAAGAAAGGTTAAAAAAAATAAGGCCTTGTAGTAATGGAGAAACAAGATAGTTATGATGAAGCTTTGCAGTCAGCCATTAACCCCAGGGCAAGTAGTGCCTTCTTCCGGGTGAGTACCTTGGCAGACTGCTCAAGCTTCCCTGTGATATTTATGTGAGTGAGTGAGCGTGCTGGGAACGTTTTAACGGGCTATTTTTCTTTTTTTTACTTCTCTGAAAATCTGTTGAGATACCTATCCCACTTCTGCTAAGCCTTTTCATGATCCAGGTTCAGAAATATAGCAACAAAAATACTGAAAAGACAGTTTAGTATACAGCATTCTAGAAGCACTGCAAGTTCACTTGCTTAGGGCACAATGGTATGCATGTTTAGACAGAAGTAAGTCCAACAACTCCCAGCATTTCCCAGCCAGCCATGCTGGCTAAGGAATGCTAGAAATTGTAGGACTTATTTCTGTCTAAACATGCATACGGCTGTGCCCTTAAGGTATTTGTCTAAATAATTTGGGGTGGGTCATACAGTGCCATATGGCATGGTAGTAGATAAGTGAGGCCCCCCCCTCATGGAAGGGCTACCAGAATCAGATACTGCATCAACTACTTTAAGTTCAATAATTATTTTAAGGGGTTGTTTTAAAAAAAACACCTATAGCTCAGATTTAAATACGTGCATACACTGCATTCTATTATGACCAACTGCTCATGAATAGTCCCTGGAAAATCCATGCAGATTTTGAATTCTGACATAAGGCTTTCACATGGATTCCTCCACAGAGTGCTGGCCAGCATACAGTTCTTCTACCTTCCATGCCATTGCCTCCACTCTCATCACCAGTCAGAAAACCCAAGAAAGAAACTTACCTGCAGCAGCATATCTTCATAAAGGTAAGTATTAGTATTATTCTTACTTTACAGATATAATATTCTCTGTGCTGCAGGTTTTGTATCTTACGTTTTAGAAGGGGTACACTTATAGATCGTCTGAAAAGGGTTGTGCAAAATCATTTAACCTTGTGGCCTACTTACAGATAGTTGCCAAGGTTACAGACAGAATCTATGGGCCAGTTCTTAATGTTTTCAGTGCAAATCACACAATGTTTCCACACAATTGCGTCCTCGGGGAGACATGTGACCTGGCACATCCCTGTAAACAGCTCCAGTTTCCCAGTGGCAATTCTGATCAGCATGGTGTTTGGAAAAATTGTAGCCACAGTCAAGGAAATCATTGATGGGAAGTTGATGCTGAATCAGGACATGCACCCATCGCACCTTACATCCTTGTGTTTTTTCTTTCTTTTCCAACTGTAATTATATTGTTTTGGTGCTATGGCTACAGACCTGAGATACAAAGTACACATGCATGAAAGATCCAGGCACATTAAGGGCTTTCAATATTATTTTCCCCAGCAGATACTCCCAGCGTGGCTTGTTTTGCAGAAGCCAACTATCCACTCTTCGTTTTTGCCCTAGACTGTCTGTCCACATGACTGAGACCTATAGAGGGACTTCTCGTCAAGAAGTTTTCAAAGTAGCCCCCAAATACACATGTGGAACATGCAGTTCATGGTGGACTGTTTTACCACAATGACAGAAAATGCTGAAAACCTTCTAGAGCAAACAGGGATGCACAGTGAATTAAGAATCAGCTTCTTCTGCATGCTAATGCAGAGATACTCAGTATGCAAGGTGAAGGAAAGGGGAAGTATTATTAAGTAGCAAGCAAGTGTTGCTAGGTTTCCTCACGCTCCATGTCACGGAGACGTTTGTCAGTCAAGGGAGTTCCACTGCAAGACAGTAAAATGCTAGAGAAAACCCAGCCACAGTAAGTGCTCATAAATGCATACTCTGTCTTCTACACACCCATTAAAGGTTGAATCTATTAATTGTGTTACTAAAAATAGACAATTAAAGAACTCACTTTTAACCCCAATGGGCTGGACCAATGCAACAGATATCTGCAACTAGACAATCTTCTTTTTTCCTTCTCTCATTTTAAAAAGTTGACATTAATAAACATTTTAAGTCTGTGGGCAGCATTCAATGCGACACTACCACTAATATAAATTAAGTTGTGCTATCATAAACAACCTCTAGCACAATGCTAATAATGCTTACTGGCATGACAGGTTTTCCAGGGTTTGTTAACCATGCAGTGTGACCTGTTAACCACCCTGAACGACCCTCCAGCAAACCATGGGTTCTCAAGGTGGCTTGTTTGAGAAAATAAGCCACACTGCAAGGGGGTTGGACTCGATGGCCTTGTAGGCCCCTTCCAACCCTACTATACTACTATTCTATGATTAACAAGCCCACCTGGCTGCATTCAGACAACACAATAACCCATGGTTCAACAAACAACCCATGGTTCAAAACAAACTACAGTACAGTGTGGGTTAGCATGCTGTGTGAACATCCCCACTGTATCTTAGTGAAGGTATTGCACTGGATACTGCCCAATGTAATTCAATAGTGCACAATTTAAATCCCCTTTTGGATACCCTAAATATGTGTTGCATAAACACTAGAGGGCAAGTGTGTGTATGTATGCTAAGGATGTCATCCAACCAAATTCCATGACTGGAAACTTGGCCACTTCGATAGATTTTATAAAGTGCAACCTCAATGGTTCACATCTGCATTTTAAAGTGAGAGTGGAAGTCCTTCCTCCCAGAATGGCAGGCAGCCCTAGTGCATAAACATACTGATCAGTACAAGGATATAGCTTTCAAGATGGACTGTGCATATTTTTAGGAGATCACATCATCTCCTGCCAGAGTTAATTTGATAAAATACTGAGCTCTTTCAACATGCCATGGAAGATGGAAGATTGATGTATTAGCAAAGAGCTAGTCCCGAGCTATAATGAGTGCTTTACATTAGTATAAAAGCAAGATGATCTAACTGTTTCCTGGGAAACAGCCTTCTTGATATATACTGGTAAACCTTCTGGGAATAGAACTGCAGATTTTCTTCTAGCAAACGATTCCAACATTACTTATTCAGCACCACTTCATGCAATACCATTATTCCAGTTGCAATTGTGTAGGTAATAAAAGGCAAAGATTATTGAATGTGCCCGTGGCTTCTTGACTCTTGTCAAAGAAGTGTACATACTAATTGCATTTGTCTTTGTGGCTGCACAGTCTTGCCAAATCTGTAAAACTCTGAATCAATATGCTTGAACAGGAAAAAATAGTAGAATAATTGGACGGGAACAGGCTTGGAAGATTATCTGGTTTAGCAGTTTTCCTAATGCTTTACAATTCTAGGGAAAAAGGCAGTACCTTGGGATGGCTCCTGACAACTGGGGCACACAATTTACCCCAGCAGGCTACACAATGGATACTGTAATGCACAGACACATAGGCAAAGCACAGTCAACAGTATGCATACTTTAAACTCTGCATTCTGAACACCTTTCATACACATGTATGAACATATAGGGCATCTCTACACCAGCCTAAAATCCCACATTTAAAATGGCACTTACTGCTTCCGTTTTAAATGCAGGATCACAATGACTCCCTTTTTCACCCGCTTCCTTTCCTTTCCCCCCTCCCCTTTCCCCCTGCTTCTCCCCATATCTGAGTCTTCCATTATCTTTCATTGATCTTACTCCTCTTCTTGCTGCTTTTCCTCTTTTCACGGAGGGAACTCAAGTGGAACACAACGGGGTAATTTGATAGCTCTTTATCTGCAGTCTATTTAAAAATGGAACAAAGGGCATTTAGTGCAGGAGACGCCTTGAAGCCAGGTTAATGGCATCATGTAAAGAGCCCGCAAACTTCCATGAAGGAGCAATCTCAATCGTAGGATAAAAGCTCGGGGGGAAGAAAGCCATATACCCACAAACATAGCTTATTCCATTCCAACACAGTAGCTCTCAGGAACAGATGTCCCATAGCATACCACACACTCACCTCTTCAAACAGAGCTAAGCAACCATATGGATTCAAGCTGCGCTCTGTCTATACTGGAGTGGGACTGGAAGGAGTGATCTCCTTCCCCTAATAAACAATATAAGTGGTTGGAGTTGGGAAACTTCACTTAAACCTTGCCATGCCTGGTGCTCCAAGCCAAGAGAGACCTATGGCTCCACTTCTATCAGGCACCTAGTTTCCTTCAGCAGGAATACCTTGCTTTTGGTGGGAAGGAGCAAAGGTAACTTGCTTGCTCCGGTAGCTCTTGTTTTCCTCTGTATTGGCTGCTGCAATTCATACACAAACTTCCCAACAGCTCATATATATAAACAACTGGCTATAATAAAAGCCTAAGAGACCGAACTCTATGTAAGGCCCAGAGAACTAAATTTTATCAGCTGCAAAGACCTACACTTTATCCAGCTCACTTAACACTGTATTGCTTTGCTTTTTTAAAACAGCACTGTACTCTCTTCTCATCAACTGGAAGAACAATTTAGAAATTAAAATAAGAGTGGGGAAAACCTCATAAAAGCCAGGAGCCATTTATTTTGTGTGTTTTGCCAACTTCACTAGCTCCTGCTCTGTTTCTGGGCCTAATTCGAAGTGCTGGATTTGACATTTAAAGCCTTTCACAGCTTGGTACAAAGATACTTGGAGGATTGCTTATCTCCACATGTGCCAACCTAGACTCTAAGATCATCTGAGGCCCTTCTATGAGTGGTCTCACAGGTGAGGTGCAGAAGGTTGTTACCCAAGGGTGAGTCATTTCAGCGTTGGTATTCAAACTATGGAATGCTTTCCATAGGGAGGATTGTTTGACATCTATTTGATGTCATTTTGGCACCAAAAGTCTTTTATTTTTTCTATTAGGTCTTTTAGGGCATAATCCTATGCATGTTTAGACATAAATAAGTCCTACAACTCCCAGCATTCCCCATCCAGCCATTTATTTCTATCTACAGGAAATACAGTGTACAGGGTTGTGCCCACAATCTGTTTTAGATTCCATCCTAATTTTTGTCTCTGCCAAGCAATTTAATGCTTTCATATGTGTTATTGTAATATTTGTTTTATTTGAGGTATGTACCTTAATTGTTTTGATAGTCCGATTTTGTAAGCCAGCCCAAAAATGCTGTTAATGGCTGAGATATATGTACTTAAAACTTATCCAAGCCTTGATGTCTTAGCTCCAACATTAACTAAGACCCAAATGGTGAGAATCAGAGACAGGGCCTTCTCGATGGTGGCCCCACAATCGTTGAACTCAATCCCCAGAAAGGTATGCTAAGCTAGGTCTACAGTTTAGGGTTGCTAGCCAAAGGTAGGGAGCCTTTTTTCTATGAAAGGCTGTTGACCAATGGAAAAAGTCAATTGGGGGGCATAGTTGATGGTGGGCAGGGCCAAAGTCTACTGTGGATGAGTTTGCAGGATCGCATAGCTCATTTGCTCTCTGTCACCCTACATGAAATCAAGCTGAGGAACACATATGGGCCAGTTTCCCCTTCCCAGGTCTAGAATAGTTACATAGAAGGGGAATTTTGTAGCTTCTCCTGTAGCTCACCTGAAAGACCGCCTTCTCCCATATGAGCCTGCCCTGGTCTTAAGATCCTTGGGAGAAGCCCTTCTTTCAAGACTGCCGTCCTCAGACATGCATTTGGCAGTGGCCCAAAGGAGGGTCTTCTCAGTGGCTGCTCCCAGGTTGGGCAACTCCCTGCCAAGGAGTCTAGGTTTGTTCCCTCTCCACTGTCCTTCCACTTGCAGACAAAGACCTTTTTATTCAAGCAAGCCTTTGGCGTGTAAGCAGGTCTGTTGGGTTGGATGTTGTTTTTTATTCTGATATTGTTGTATTTTTAATTGTGTTTTAATGCATTTATTTTATTATTATTTTAATCTATTTTTATTTATGATTATAAGCCATCTTGAATGCCCTTTTTCTTGTTAGAAAGGCAGGGTAAAAATCAAATAAATAAATAATAGCCCAAGTAGACAAGGAGGGCCAGAAGCAAAGAAAGCTGAATTTCACAAACTGATTAAGCTAATCACGTAATTTCATGGCAGCAATCTTTTAATAATAAGTTATTGGCTATAAATAGTAGATAACCTTGGGACACTACAAAGGTTGGGAGTGGCTGTGGCTCAGTGGTAGAACACATGCTTGGCATGCAGATAGTCCCAGGTTTGATCCCCAGCATCTCCAGGTATGGCTGGAAAAACTCCTGCCTGAAACCCTGGAGAGCCACTGCCAGTCAGTGTCAACAATATTGGGCTAGGTGGATGGATTGTCTGATTCAGTATAAGGCAGCTTCCTATGTTGCTATGGAGTGTAAGACACAAAATGTGCATAGAATGGGCTGTAAAACAGAAGAAAAACTAAACAAACCAATTTGAATGCAAGCTGCTGTTTTTGAAACACAAGCTATTACAAACACTCACTCACCCATGAATTTATGCAAGTCTCTACTTGTACTACTAAAAATCAAACATAAAGTGTTGTGTTTTTTAAAACTGTAGTCTTGCTTGGTCTGGGAAACAAAGTCACACCAACAAACACAAAGGCATTACAAACAATTATCAGCAGTTTTGCTAACCTTAAATGACCTTGACAGGTGGCTTACTCTTGTGGAGAACACACACTTCTCCTTGTCTATTAATAAAGTGTAAGTGTGAACAGCATGTGTGTGCATGTGTGAGAGAGCATTTGTTTGCAAAGAGCATAATGTTATTAGGTTTTCAGCAGTCACCCCTAGCAGCTATGAAAAAATGCTTGGGGAAAAAAGGAATCTTTGTCAAAGAACAAAAATGTTATATACAAAGGATGTGAAAACTCTGGCACAGAATGACAATGGCTCTTAACAAGATAGAAAAGCCTGAGAATGAAAAAGCTCTCAGAAGACTATCTGGAGTCATTTAACTACAGAGCATGTGTGGTGCAACACTTGAGTTTGAATGGGAGAAGCCCAGGTTCACATCCCTGCTCACCTTTTACCTAACTGTGTGGCTTTGGGTCACTAGCTCTCAATCGAATAATCTGCTTCACAGGCTAAACTGTGATTCAGGCTAAACTGCTGCTCTGGCTTTGTGATGTTTCAAGTCAGTGTTTGTTAAGTATAGAAGGGTAAATGTAAGAAATATCTACAGTCACTAGTTTGGCTTATTCGTTCCACTAATTTGTGTCTGTAACATTTATCTATGGAAAATACAGTTATATTTCTGTTAAATAAAACATCAGGAATTGTTTGTGGTTCAGACAAAAGTTGTGAAAGAGAAAATTAATTTGCCTTATAGTTCTGAAAAAACAGCTGGCCTTCAACCTGACACATACTCATATATACAGCTGAACAAAGAAAATTCAGACGCTAGAGTGCCCTCCAAGAGCAGGGGTAGGTAGGGAATCAGTGGCTCTCAGATGTTGTTGGACTTCAATTCCCATCAGCCCCAGCCAGCATGGCCAATGGTCATGATTGATGAGAGTTGTAGTCCAACAACATCTGGAGGACCAAAGGTCCCCCACCCTTGCCCTAAAGAGACAATACCTCACTTTTGCACAGCCATGATCTGTACATAAGATATACTCTGATTTACCTACCTAAGAGAACAATTAATATATATCTATAAGGCTTCATGTGGATCACAGTTCTTGAACGCTCTCATATAATATTCTAGTCAGGTTCTAGGTTCTATATTGTAATCATTATCGGGCAAGATCTCCACGGGGACTTAATTTTGGACTCCACAACATGATTTTTAAAATCACCTCTTGGCAAGATACATGGGCCAGCATCATGTGCTCAGCAAACCACAGAGGTCAGGTGTGCATGGAGCATGTTAGTGGACAGGGAGGGGTGGGGTGAGAAGGAATACAAGTTAGAGCAGTTTACTGTAGACTAACTTCCAACTCGATCTCGCCACAAGGGCCTGTGAAGAGTTGGCATTAACTCTATTTTGGAAAACAGCAGTGGTGAGAAATGCAAAGTATTTTTAAAGACTATATTTTGAGCCCAAACAGTAAGCATTCTGTGTACTATGTCTGTCATTTATGATTCAAAGTACAAGAAGACTATTATTAGGTACAAAAGAGCATACATGTCTATCATTTCAATTACTTACTTAATGAACATTTGACAACAGCTCTTCACCTAACAGACAAACAGGAAGACTACAGAGATGCATAGATTTCAGAATACACTCAGAATATGCTAAGTGTTATGAGAGATTTAACTTAGCCCAGGGCCCTTTAGGAAATGTTGGGAAGGTGATAAAGACCACCCAACACAACAATTATCTATATTAACACCCTAAGAGGGTTCTCGTTCTCCCCTCTAATTTCATAGTATTTTTCACATGGCAAGTCATTTTCTTCCCCCCATCTCTGGGCATCAGGAAGTGTGGAATTGGGGTCTGGTGAGATTGTGGCCTGCACATTTTTCTGCTTCCAGCACTTTGAATCAGTATTAAAATACAATTACGGAATCATAAAATCATAGAATAGTAGGGCTGGAAGGGGCCTATAAGACCATCGAATCCAACCCCCTGCTGAATGCAGGAATCCAAGTCAGAGCATCCCTGACAGATGGCTGTCCAGCCTCGTCTTGAATGCCTCCAGTGTGGGAGAGCCCACCACCTCCCCAGGTAGTTGGTTCCATTGTCATATTGCTCTAACAGTCAGGAAGTTTCTCCTGATGTTCAGCCGGAATCTGGCTTCCTGTAACTTGAGCCCATTATTCCGTGTCCTGCCCTCTGGGCTGATCAAGAAGAGATCAGAACTTGCCCAGGCCTGTGTGATAAGGAGACAAGTTGGGGAAATTTAAGTCCAGACAACTTTCTCTGTAGAAACTATTATAAGTTGTGAAAGCCTAGTTTTCAAAGGTATAATATAGGATTCTACTTGCCCCAAATCTCTTCTGTTTGGATATAGCTGGCCCTGGGCCACATGCAAAGAGCCTGAGCTGTGCCATAGGTGTACTCTACACTATCTTTCCCTCAAGTTCCAGGAAGGTGATAGGAAAGAGCTTCAGCATGGACTTCTCCAATGTAGCCTGGGATTTCTGGTTTAACCTTTGTGGCGCAGGACAGAGCCAGGCTATGCATAAGTAACATGAAAGAATGCCCCCAAAGGCAGTAATTTCACTCTGATCTGATTGCAGTACTCTCTTAATTGCTCATTTGCTCACTGGGTTTCAAACTGGAAAACTACTTTTATTGACAAAAGGGGGCAAATAAAATAAGCACACAGATGGTTTTGAGGAGTAAAGTAAGTAGAGAAGAGACATTTGATTAAGAAACCTTCTAATAGCCTCTGACATACCACACGATACAAACAGAATACAACTGTGCTGTGGTGAACTTTTAAGAAGTGGGATGGAAGCCACTGAGGAGTTAACTCCCTAAAATTTTGAAATAACATGTATTGATAACAATATAATTATGACTACCGCAGTGTTGGTTGTTACCAAATATCAAGCTCAACCAAGCTTGTCAATTAATAGCGATCAACATTTTATTACCACCACTTCTCCCATCTTCAGAAATAGCTCCCCAGCTCCCTTCTTTTCTTGATGTGTTTGATTAACAAGCCAATCTGTAGCAAACAATTTACAATTCTCTTAAAGCCCCTGATAACATACTTCACAGTCTTATTCACAGCTTTATAATGATCAGTTACATAAGAACTTTGATGCTGTAGAAAATGTTAAGTGCATCTGTAGCACATAATAATAAAATATATATCACAGCTAACAAGCCAGCAATCAAAGAGAAAGACTTGCAAAATACAGGAAGGGGACTGAATAATCAGAGGAATAATTGACAAATGAGTATGTTCCTTAAAAATACATAACTATGGATTATTTTGCCTTTCAGTTCAGGAATTGTTTACATGCAAGGACAATGAAGGAGCAGCAACTGACAGTTGCTCTCCCCACCCCTGTGTCCCAGCTACCATGTAATGATCAGGAGAAACTGGTCAGTTCTTTCTTACTGAGAATTCCTGTTTCCTGTGTCTTCCAGAGTGCATGTCAGAATATTCTTCTACAGATGCATTGCCCCTGAAAGCTCCTGAGATTGTCATGAAAGGAAACAAGTAAGGCCTCAGTCTTCTGTGGAAACAATCCTATCTAAATAAAAATGAAGAACTCTATACCCATCAAGCTTTAGTTATTCAGTTTGGGCCTGGTGCTTAATGGAAACAATTAAAGTTGAGTAAGGATACATTTTGTTGATACAATGAATCTTTTCAACACTGTACTCAGGAGTTAGGCCAAAGGTGGGCAACTTGTGGCCCTCCAGATGTTTTGCCCTACAGTTTCCATCACCTCTAGCCAGCACAGCCAATGGTGAGGGATGAAGGGAGTTGTAGGCCAAAATATCTGGAGGGCCACAAGTTGCCCACCCCTGAGTTAGAGTACAAAATTATATGAAACAAGTTGGACCTGCAACAAGATGTTTCCATATGCCCTCTCCCCTTGTTCTTGTTCAGATTTTGTTCAGGTTTCCAGCCAGTCTGCCAGCCATGCCTTCCTCCAAAATACTATAAGCTAAAGAGACACAAGGAGGCCAGTTCGCTGTCTCACTCCCCACTTTCTTGTCCATTTTTCTTTTCCAACGGACATTCAACATTCCATAGCTCATGTCGACCACTGAGCATGATGCTCAATCTTCTCTGTTTTGTTTTCTTAAAAAAAAAAAAGATTTTGATCCGTTGACTTAGATTCCTGCATTGAGCAGGGGGTTGGACTCGATGGTCTTATAGGCCCCTTCCAACCCTAGTATTCTATGATTTTTGTTACTTCTGCAAACCTTGGGGGTTGCCCCAAGCATGCTAATACTTTCCTCATGTTTCTCAGTGGCCCTGTTTTGATTCCACTTGTCAGCACAGCTGCACTGAACTTACTATTGGAGGGAGTGATATATGGGCCTGGTTCACACGTAACACAATTTATGGGTTTATTTAGACCACGGTTTGTTGCCCTCCTCAGAGTTTGTCCAGCAGATGATCGAACAAACTGTGGTTTATCTTCTCAATCCTTGTGTTTTTTGTTTTCTTTCTCCTTTGCCCACACCCTCCCTGTATCCCAAATGCCTTGTGGTACTATAGTACTGGCATGTAGAGTGGCTGGTTTTTTTGTACTGTTCTTGCTCACAACCTCTGTAGTCTGGCAAAACAACCCAAGAACAACCCAAAGTTCACAACCCAATAACATTTTCAGGCCGTACTTTTACTTTCTGGAAGTGTACACAAATTTAGTCACACAAAAATGCAGGAGGGGAAAAAAAAACAGAGACCAAAAGTATGCATTTCCCCCTATAAGTTAAAGCGTGAAAATGCAGATTTTGGGGGAATTTGCACTTTTTTACCTTGTTTTTTTCACTTCTGTGGAGATCTGTACAAATCTGCATTAACTAATGTGCATTAGTTAATGCAAATTTGCACAAGTGCACATTTGCATTATTATGAATTCGTGCAAGTAGAACTAAATTCTCCAACAAAAAAACTCCACTTCCGTCAATGAGCAGAAGACGCAACGAAAGATGCCTGACAATCCACAAAACACAAAATCTGTATGTCCTTAGTTTTACTCTTTAAAAAAAAAAGTTGTGCCGCAAAGGCCACTGGGATATGTACCAGGAGCAGGCAGGAGGACCAAGGGGTAAACAAACTATGGCAAACCGAGGAATGCCTGATGGCAGAGGATGGGTTAGTGATGAATTAAACAAGCTGCCGTGGTTTGCTTTCAGGGTGGCTTATTGTGATGTGTGAATTCACCCTGGATATGTGTGTGGTTTGCTTTTTTTCTTTCTTACTGATGAGGATGGGAACTAAGGGGTGAGGAAGGGAATGCTCTTTCTCTGCCACACAAGGTCTTCAGGTTCACAGCACTACAGGTAGTAGCTGGGGCTGCCATAACCTCCTCAAGTGGCCAATATGCACACTCACTTCATTTAAGAAAAAAAATGTGCCTCTCTCCTTGTTTGAGGCGGGAGGAGGAGACGAGGAAGCTGCCCCTTTTGCTGTGCAACGTCCTAAAAATAGGTGGAGCTGTGACTGTACTGTTTGGATATCCTCCTGGAGAACGGAAAAAGAACTGATGCAAGAAGACACTCTCTTTAGACAAAGAACTATCTGGTAATAAATCCCTCCTCCCATTGTGTTGTCTCTTGCTACTTCAAATTTATGGCAACAGCAGGGCTGAAGCACCTGATGGAAATTACACTATTTTAAAAAATGTAGGAAATTGCATTTGCATAATATGCACTTTATCTTGCCCAGATTTTGGGATCTTGGATGTGGTAGCTGTCACTAAAAACAGATTGCTTCCCTTTTGCTTTGGAACAAACCACAGTGTACAGTAATGAAGTGCACATGTGTGTAAAGGGCTCTACAATTCTGGCTCCAACCAGTAAGCCTAGATTTCGCACATCAAAACCACTCTTCGATCGTCAAATGAAGGCCATCTGTAATGTTCCCTTGAGTGGCTATGAAGCTGAAGAAAAGAATAGGGGAAAAGATTGTTCAATTACCCTAGGATCTTTAGATAAAGGTTACTCAAATAAGTAATGTTCTGCAACTCTATGAGTAGCATTTCTGCACTGTAATTTGTAATAACATGACACCTCAGCTTGCGCAAAGGCACTGCAGTGTATACTAATAGCACCCTTATTATTAGATTTTCTGCATGGTTACATAAGCCCGTAAAAGGAAAAAGAAAGAAGATGTAAATGATTCAAGAAGATACTCTTGCAGTTTTCATGAAGTCTTTAATAATCTCAAGACTGAGAAATATCCCTGCTGGCAAGAAACTATCAATTTTAATGCTTCATTAAAACAGTTCTTTTGAGTATTTTAAAAGAAAATGCTGATAGGCAAATGAAGCAAACACATTTTTAAAAATAAGGGTTTGTGCTAATTTCAGCCATTAGATCTTTCATGCTTAAGGAAACTGTGTGCATAACTCTTTGTCTGCCCGATAGGCCTATTTTGCCCTATATGACACCAAGTTGTACATTGACACTTTTTTTGTAACGGCCAAAGGGCGAAAGAAAAGGACATTATACACAGATTCTGATTATCACAGAAATGTCAATTCTTTGCAGCACTACAAATTTGAGCCATAAGGATTATTATCTATGGAATGGTATACAGGTCTTGCTACAACATATATGCGTTCTTCAGACAGCAACAGGGTAGTGGAACATCTCATGGAGACCAGCCATAGTCTTGAAACATTTAAAAGTCCCATGTGACCTCTATATGTAAAACCAAACGTGCTGCTGCTATTGTTCAATTACCTGTTTGAAGACGAGTAAATTTCAAGTTACTTTTTACGCAAATTGAAATTCCAGTCTTGAATCTGCATTTGATATGCCACCCCTGTGGGGGTGGCAAACACTGCTATTGCTCTGTAGGATGTGTTAATTTAGATACATACAGCTATTATATTAGCTCATGATACCATGCCATCACAGTTGCCTTTGCAACCATAGTGTACAATGTGATCTGCTCTATGGATTGGTTCTCACACATCACAGGAGATAAAAATATGTTTGTAAAAGCATATCACCTTGGACAGTGGCAGGTCCCTGGCACAAAGACACATATTACATATGTCCCTTTATACATCTTTAAAGTATGCTTGTCTTCCTCTTGCATTACATATTTACAGTATGCACAAGAGTATTCCTGTGCAAACTGACAGATAGATATGGTGAAATCTACAGTAATTTGGCAGGGGGAGGAAAGGCAAGTCCATTCCAGGTATATGGTTGGACTTCCTAGCAACAACACAGCCTTAATATACTTCCCTCTCATATTTTAAGAAAAGGAGCACCTTGGGTTAAATCTGTTCACCACTGTGATGTTCTTGCTCCTATTTACAGTCTCATTTACACACAGTTCTTGTTCTCTCTCTCTCTCTCTTTTGCTCTCTCATTTCTGATATCTGCAGGAAGCATCTGGATGCATGTGCTTTTGCCACCTCTTTGCATGCAGGAGCTAAGATAGATCAGAAACTACTAATGTTGTCATGATGTCCTCACTTTTTGTTCTAGTCTTCCTCAGCTTCTAGCAAAACCTCCAGTTTATTCATTGCAGAAATAAGAGTAGTTAGAACACACTTCACTTGTGAATAAATGTGAAGCAAGAGGAAAAAGATAGCATTGTGCTTTGGTTCATCTAAGAGTTCCTACAATTCCTACAACTGGCCCATAATAATAAAATAATGCTTTTGGGGTTGTGGCACGGTGAAAACATCAATCCAGTTTTTAGCAGCTGTGAAAAAGGTGAATTCTATGCTGTGGATCACTATAAAAAGGAATAAAAAATAAACTGCCAGTACCATAATGCCTTGATATAGTTCTATGGTTTAACCACATTTGGAACACTGTGTGCAGTTCTAGTCACTCATCTCAAAAAAGTTACTGTAGATCTGGGAAAAGTGAAGAAAAAGGCAACCTTTGGGGGCTGGAGCAACTCCTCTATCAAAAAAGGTTGCAACGTTTGGAACGTTCCAGTTTAGAAAAAAAGGTGAGTAAGGGAAAACACGATAGGAGGCTTATAAAATTATGTATGATGTGGAGGGATAAGTTTTTCTTCTTCCCTCATAATACTAGAACTGGGGTCATCCAATGAAGCAGAATGGTCAGAGATTTAGGACAGACAAAAAGGAAAGGAAATATTTCTTGACATATTGCATATTTAAAACCATGGAACTGATTACCCCAAGACGTGGTGAAGGCCAGTAACTTCCACGGCTTTAAAAGAGGATTAGACAAATTCATGGAAGATAAGCCTACTAATGACAGCTATATAATACTTCCAGAATCAGACAGCCAGCATGCTTCTGAATACCAGTTGCTGGGGAACAATAGGAGGAGAGGCCATAGCCCTCAGGTCCTGCTTATGGGCTTCCCATTGGCATCTGGTTTGCTGCTGTGGGAAACCCAATGCTGAACTAGATAAGACCTTTGGTCTGATTCAGCAGGGCTCTTCTTATGTTCTTAAATATCCTTTCAAAATTGATTCAATACTAAGAAAAAAATTATAAAGATAACTGCTGAGACAAGTTCTTCCTATGACAGCTGCTAAAGCGTATAACAGCACAAAGAAGTTACTTTGCCAAAAAATAACAACAGTGGTTACATATTTCAAGATGCTGAACTTGAAATATTCATAGATCTATTTTGCAACAGACACCAGCTTGATCCACCCTGAATGCAATGTGATATCCATTGTAAACAGAGATGAGTACCTTGTACACCCAATTAATCTCTCCTGCAAGTTCTCATAAAGATAGATCCAGCTTCTTTTGTTATGACCACAAGTCTTCAATGGCACTTAATATTCTGTTAGACTTGATTCAATTGTAACTTCTGGGGCCTGCTCAATCACGCACTCTGAATACCACAACAGCACAGACTCTTCTCCATTGCTCAAGGCTACTTCACAAGAAAAACATTTCCTATATGTATAATATTTCCATGTGAGAAACTCCATGTACATGTGTGCACTGCCATGTGATGAATATAAACATCTATTTCTCCATGTATACAACTGGCTCCAACTGGCAATGAGGTTCCACAGTGAAACAAACAGAAATGTTCTAGTCATGACAAAGAGATTAAATTCTCAATGCCCTAAACAACTGTACCCTAGAACAGTTGATCATGGAACTGACCAAAGGGAAGGCGACTCTAGATTTAGTGCAAGATGTGCGTGTTGTCGAACCAACTGGAAACAGTGACCACAGTGCTCTCAGATTTAATATATATTTAAATGGGAAATTGCCAAGAAAGTCCAGCAGTCATATTTGACTTCAAAAGAGCAAACTTCTCTAAAATGAAGGAACTGGTAAAAAGTAAGTTGAAAGGGGGAGGTTAGTCAAAACCACAATAATAAAAGCTCGGGTAGAATGTATAGTACAGGTTAGAAAAGGTAGCATCAAGTCGAAGAGGTTACCAGCATGGTTAATGAGCATTGGTTAATGAAACTATTAGAGAAAAGAAGGCTTCCTTCAGAACATGGGAGTGTTGCCCAAATGATGAGAACAAAAAAGAACACAAACCTGAACAAAGGAAATGCAAGCAGACACTAAGAGATGCACACACACAAAAAGCATTTTGAGGAGCATATCACTAACAACATAAAGGCCAACAATAAAGAATTATTTAAATATATAAGAAGCAGGAAACCAGCTAGGGAGGCAGTTGTACCATCGGATTACAATGGAGTTAAAGGAGTACTAAAAGGAGGATAAGGAAACTGCAGAGAAGCTGAATGAATTCTTCATGTCTGTCTTCGCTGCAGACGATGTAGGACAGATACCTGTGCCTGAGCTGATGTTTGCAGGAAGGGAGTCTGAGGAACTGTGGCAAACAGTAGAGACAAAAGATGAAGTTCTCAACTTTATTGACAAACTGAAAGCAAATAAATCACCATGGCCAGATGGTATCCATCTTAGAGGTCTTAAAGAACTCAAATGTGAACATGCTGATTTTCTAACAAAAATATGTAACAAGTCCCTAAGATCAGCCTCTGTACCAAAGGTCTGGAGAAAGGCCAATGCAACATCAATTTTTAAAATAAGATCCAATGAGATGTGGGAAATTACAGGCCAGCTGGCTTAATGTCTGTTCAGGGGGAAATGGTGGAAAGCATGATTAAAGATAAAATTAGTAAGCATATAGAAGGACAAGCCCTGCTGAAAAAGAATCAATATGGCTTCCACAAAGGTAAGCCCTGTCTCACTAACCTTGTAGAGTTCTTTGACAATGTCAATAAACATGTGGATAAGGGTGATTTGGTAGACATTATTTACTTGGACTTTCAAAAGGCTTTTGATGAAGTGCCTCACCAAAGGCAAACTCCTGAGCAAACTTAGCAGTCATGGAACAAGAGGGGAGGTTATCTTATGGATCAGTAACTGGTTAAAGAACAGAAAACAGAGAGTAGAAATAAGTGGTAAATTCTCCCAATGGAGGGATATAAACAGTGGGGTTCCACAGGGCTCTGTACTGGGACCAATGCTTTACAACTTATTCATAAATGACCTGGAATTAAGAGTGAGAATTGAAGTGGCCAAGTTTGCTGATGACATCAAATTATTTAGGGTGGTTAAAACTAAAAGGAATTGAGAAGAGCTCCAAAAGGATCTCTCCAAACTGGGAGAATGGGCATCAAAATGGGAAATGTGGTTCAGTGTATGCAAATGTAAAGTGATGCACAATGGGGCAAAAAGCTGATAAGGTCTGAGCTAACAGCGATTGACCAAGGAAGAGATCTTGGGGTTGTGGTGGACAGTTCAATGAAAATGTCAGCCCAATCTGTGGCTGCTATGAAAAAGGTACATTCCATGTTAGGCATAATTCGGAAAGAAATTGAAAATAAAACTTCCAATACCATACTGCCCTTATACAAATCTATGGTGTGACCATGCTTGGGGTACTGTGTATAGTTCTGGTCACCACACCTCAAAAAGGATAAAGAGTTAGAAAAGGGCAACTAAAATGATCAAGGGCCTAGCACAACTCCCCTATGATTAAAGGTTACAACACCTGAGACTGTTTAGCTTTAAGAAAAAGCGAGTGGGTGGGAGACATGATAGAAGTGAACAAAATTATACATGGTGTGGAGAAAGTAGCTGATTGGTGGGAGAATCTGGACAGATAAAAGGAAGTAAGGGCATAGTTAATCTATGGAATTCACTTCCACAAGATGTAGTGATAGCCCTCAATTTTCACGCCTTTAAAAGGGGATTGGACAAATTCATGGAGGATGAGGCTATTGATGGTACTAGTCCTGATGGCTATATGCTACTTCCAGTATCAGAAGTATGTCTATGTACACCAGTTGCTGGGGAGAATGTGTGGGTGGGTGCTGTTGCACTCATGTCCTACTTGTGGGTTTCCTATAGGCAGCTGGTTGGCCACTGTGTGAAAAGAATGCTGGACTAGATGGACCTTTGACCTGATCCAGAATGGCTCTTCTTATATTCTTAAATGCATGTGACAAGTGACACATTAGGTACATACAATTACATTTGATTTGCTGTCCCTTGCAAACAGCTACTCTTAAATACCAGGATATGCTTCCATACTGGTAGAACAGAAAGCAGCTGTGTGGCTAATACACCTCAGGACTTCCTGATCATATAAACATGGATTGTTAATTCAGGATAACAACAATATTTGAATCAACAATATCTATTATCAGTGAATATATATAAACAAGCTTAGTAGATGTTTCAGAGAATGAGAAACTGTGGATTACGTCCATATAAGGAATTGTGCCTGAGCCTACAACAATGTATTCATTCAGATGGCTTAAATACTTTCTCAATGCGTTTTTCCTTTAGTGGATTTATGAAAAAGTCAAGTATCTTTTCCTTACCTCTGCCGCTTATTCATTTTAGTACATATCCTCCTCCCTTAAACTAGAAATAAGTCCCTTTCATTTCATGAATACACACTTAGAGTACCACCTTATACATATATTGATCGGTATGCTTCAAACCTGTTACTGTCCCCCCACCCCACGACCTGCACCTCTTTAAAAGAAACACTCTTAAATTCTAGAGCAAAGCAATACTGCTTAGCCCATTTGAGAACAAACTTATGTGCAAGCTTGCAACTGTACATAATAGCAAAGCAGAGTATACCTTGATCTTTCTCAGGAACACACAGTTACTTGCTGTAAATGGTTCCACTAAAGCCAGTTTGAAAATCCATATAGTTCAACTCACTCGTTTTACATATTGAAGCTGAAATAGCAGACAAAGAGGCTGGGTACTTGAGATATTGTTTCTGACTGTGGCAAATAAATGTTTCCACAGAGAGTTTTGTAGCAAAACAGAATCGCTGCCTTTTATCAGATAAGCACACATTTCATACTTGCAATAGATCCAGCATGATCTTTATGACTAAATCCTGGGGGAAATTTGAAGAATGCTTGGCTAGAAACATGCTTTCCCAGTGAAAACACAACATGGCTTTTTAGTTGCAGGACTCAAAGGAGATTGTTCTGTGCAAGAGAATTTATTTTAACTCAAGACAGAAAAGAAGTGTTTTCATATAAATTGCCTTTCCCTGGGCCTCCAATTTAGTAGACTGCACGCTAGGAGGGTGCCAGCCCTTAAGTGTTTAGGTGCTATTCTATTAAAGTGGACTCTTCCATGTTGCTTCTGAATCTTCTGTTAAGATTAGGGATGGCGGAGAATTTCTCCCCGAATCTTCGGGGGGCCGAGCGCCAACGCATTCGGCCCCCCGAAATCGGTGGTGAAATTCTCCGCCCCCCCGGGATGGGACTTACCTTTGGTGAATGTCCCTCCCGGCGGTGGGTCCCGGCGGCGGTTCATCGCGGGCAGGGGCGGCGGCCGGTCTCCTGACCGGCTGCCGCTGCCGCCATTGCAAAAAAAAAAAAAACTAAAGTAAAAAAAAAAACACCACACACCCGTGATAGGCTACATGACGATTTACGTAGCCTATCACAGCTGACTTTGGAAATCTAGCCATGATAGGCTACGTAAATCGTCACGTAGCCTATCATGGGGTCCTTTTTTTTTTTTTTCCTTTTTGTTTCGCGGCCAGGGAGACGGGGCGCTTCTCCCCAGCCTGAATTTTGGCCGGGCGAGGCGGGAAGCCTCCCCCCTGGCCTGAATTTCAGCCGGGCGAGGCGGGAAGCCTCCCCCCCTTCGCCTGAACTTCAGGGGGAAAAGCGAAGCGCCTCCCCCCCACCGCGAAGCCAAGCTGCGAAAAGGTAAGTGACTTTCGTACATCCCTAGTTAAGACCTTCTGACTTTTAATGGAATGTATTAAATGAGAAAATGAACCACAAACTCTCTGAGTTACCTTGTTAGGATTTTGTGGTTACCAAAAGGCTGTTTCAGAATTCTTGCATCACAAGTTGTGTTGGTGGCAAGGTAGGAACAACCTCCAACCAAGAGAGTGATGAGTGTTATTAACACTGCTGTAAAGACAGATGATGGCATTTCCACTCTATCCTGGTATCTGTGTGGGTGTAATGTGATGCAGTTTTATGTGATGTTATACTCCCAAACCTACATGTTTGTTTTCCTAGAAAAAGCACCCCCCCCCCCAGTTTTTAGTATATACATATTACGTTCTGGAAAGCTGAACTTTAAAAATCAGCTTTCTCACATGGCTTACAATGTTATTCATCTGGAATATCAGCGTTTGTGAAATAACTAAACACCACTCATTTCAGTCTTGAGGATTACATGAAGCTGAGGAATAAATCTTACTGCTTCTGGATCAAAGATCGACAAAACTGATTATGTACCTCACATGATAGGCAGAAGGTGATATAATTTATAATCTATGGCAAAAACACTGTCATATGCTGCAGATGTGAGAGTCCACCAACATTATTTACATGCTGCATGGGCAGAACCAGGAGTGACTAGTGTCCAACAGATTTTCTTACCTGTCAGTTTAAAAACCTATCAAAACGAAAGCACATTTCACTCTTTCACACAGATGGAAAAACTATCAGGACTACTCTGTTTACATTTATGCAAAGTGTAAGAGCAGTTTCCAGCTCTGAACTAAATTTCCCTCACTATATCAATTCAAAGTATTTACTGTTTCTGTTTGGCTGAAATATGCACTTTCTAGAATCAATTCATTACTCAATTTATGGAGATTTTGGCCTCTGCTTATATTGGTGCAGCCTTACCAATATAACACTGACTTGCCTTTGAATCAGCTGCTTGTTTAGTAGGTGAATCTGTGTCACCTGGTTTATTGGGTCTTAATTTATGTTTAATTCTGCTGCACCTCTCACTCTGCTCCTCCCCAGAGAACATGGATGGGAGAAGAGCGTGAGCAAAAGAACTGATGGAGGGGTGGGGTGGGGAGGATGCAGCAACTCCTTCTATCTTAATTCCACAGAGCATTGTAAAGGTACGAGCATAGTCCTTGGAATAAAATCTTACAAGGTCCTTTAAAATGCCACCAACTATTCACAAAATGCTTTCCAAAATTAAATGCAACAAGAAAAACAAGACTTAGATGTCCAGCATGAGCATGCACAAAGTTTGACGCTTATAGCAACATGAATTTTATTACAAGAGTACAGAACATGCTGTCATGAATTGTGTTTGCAGCTGGCCAGTCTGGACTAATACTGGAGCTTTCATCACAGTTTAGAGGACCCAGAGATGCTCCCAAATGAGCCTTTGTATAAAAACGTCACACAAAGATGGAGGGTAGGAAAGGCTTTTTTGAGCCATCTCCCTTCTTTTCTGGTTGTGAAAATGCCATGCCTTCAGTATCAAATGGAAGAAAGAAGAAGAAAAACTAGCCAACAAGATGGAATGGGAAAGCTGCAGTAGGGTGGAGAAGACAGGGTTAAAAAAAAAAAAAGATCTTGGAAAGTATATAAACAAAGCACCAGGCCTGGAAACAAGCCTAGATGATTAGAGGCCACCAGTGTGCTGCAAGGACACCCTTTACTTCCCATCTTGCACTTGCTGTATAAAGTACTATGCCCATTCTACTGGTAGAGAAAGGCATCACAGCCCAATTTCAGCACATTTCCCACCTCCATCTGGGCAAATGGCGTCTTACACTCAAATGCACGTAACAAAGCCCCAACTGTTTTTTCAAATGAAAAGCAGCTTTGGGAGGGGGGAAACAGAGACAGAGACTAGTAGGAGAAGCAGCTCCCCATATAAAAAAGTAGTGCAAACATGCTCCTAGTCTTTACTTTGAAATGAAGAAACTGCCAAAACATCTTCACCTCTTACATTTGTCTTCAACTGCCCAGCCTTGAAAGGTGCTGCTTAAGGTGGAGTAGGAAGGTTCACGCATTCAGTGCCGGCTCACATTTTAGCAGCATGACATTTGCCATGAGAAGTGCTACTCATCGCCCTGCTGTCCAATCATCATAGATAGCCCTGCTTCTTCTACAGCTCACTTGCTCTGCACTGTTAAGGCTGCAAGTAGAGTCTTGGGTGACCCAGAGCAACTCCTAGCATGAATTTCATCTGTCTCACAGCTAAGTAAATCTGCCAAATGGCTATTTTCACAACATGGTTTGTAATGAAGCATTATGAATTTCTTCTCTATGCAGCCATTCTTTTTCCCTCTGGGATGCTGTCACTTTAGCACTGAACAACGAACACCGGAATGACAGCGTTGGAAATCAAAGCCTTATTGCATGGCCTGGAGCATCTAGAAGCAGCTGCTATTTCTTTTCTAACACCTTCCGCCATCTTTCCTTCACCCTGGTCTGGAAGCAAGCCTCCTTTTCCATGAGCTCCTCTTCCACTAGTGCACTGGCTTTTTCCCTTTTCATAGTCATCTACTTTGGCCAGAGAACGCTACTACCAAGCACTGTAAGAGTGACCAATACCAATTTGACTGTGAAGAAAGCACCAAACCACAAAAAACAAGATTTCCACCCGCCCCCTACACACACTTCACCTGAAGAGACGATTGTTCCTAGGGCAAAGGTGCAATTTGCCACTCACTAGCTCATGCTTGAACAGAAATTGCTCCTGAGCTGAGCAGCAAGTAGCAACCCCTGCCCTTCCCCTCTACCACCCCCTCTGCTGCCAGCTCCAGAGTGTTCTTTCCAAACTGCTCCATAAGGCTTGTGCAGTTGGCTCTCTGTCTTTTTAGAGTGAAGGAAGGATTCCTTGCTACTTGGGTGAAGAGAGCGTCCAGGGTTAACCCCCTACCCCCATGCCGCTTAAACTGAGAAGAGGCATGTAGCTCCGAGATACTTTTTCCAGCCCAATGAACTGGAAAGACTACAAGCTGTAAATAGTGTTGCAGAGTCCCTCCACTCCCTAACATCAAGAGAGATAGCTGAAATAGCTCTGTAGGGCTTTTTCTGGCTGTGGAATGAGTGGGAGGTGGTGCAAATAGTGAAGCAAGACTGAGGAGCTATTTGCAAGATTGCCGTGTGTGTGTGTGTGTGTGTGTGTGAGAGAGAGAGAGAGAGAGACAGAGAGAGAGAGAGAGAGAGAGAGAGAGAAAGTGTCTCTATTCCGAGTATATTGGCTATACTAGGACAGTTTAGACACATGCATTTCTTTTTTCTTCTGTCTGACTGGGTGGTTTGACTAAGCTCAGCTTCAACTGCAACAAACAATTCAATAGGCAGTGGATAACAAACACACATTTCTAAATGTGGGTGTGGATGGACTGTCAGGCTTTGAAGGATGCTTCTATGCTAGCTGAATGGTAAGAATTTTCACAAATGCAACTTCTTCTGTCACTTCAGAACTTGTAGAGGAAAATACATGCATGTTGAACTTTTCCCTTTCATTCAACCATTAAAATGGCAAATGCAGTTCAATGTAAGCAGGTGTATACACTGCATATATGGTGAAGGGGTCTGAGCTGGCAGTGACTGACCAGTAAAGGGAAACTGGGGTTGTGTAGGATAGCTCAGTTAAAACATTGACTCAGCATGCAGCTGCTGTAAAAAAGGGAAATTCCATATTGGGGATCATTCAGAAAAGAGTCAAAATAAGATTACCAATATCATAATGCCTTTATACAAATCTTTGGTGCAACCACATTTCGAATACTGTACAGCTGTGGTCACTGTACCTCAAAAAGGATACAGTACAACAGTGGGTACAGAAAAGTGGATCAAGTGGGCTGGAGCAACTCCACTATGAGGAAAGGTTACAACATTTGGGACTTTTAGCTTAGCTAAAAGACAAGTAAGGTGGGGCATGATAGATGTGTATAAAATTATGCATGGTGTGGAGACAGTAGATAGGATTATGAAAGTGGATCTTTCATAATACTAGAATCTGGGGGGTTTCTCCACAACAACAGAAGGAGAAGCGAATGGAGGAGTACCCGGATTTTTTCAAGCAATTCGCTTTGGTGCGCTTTGGTCCATGCAGGGCTCTATGAGCAAGTGCACCGCACCAGTATAAGTCGCTTCACAGAACATACTCCGGGGTGGGGTGGGGTGGGGGAATTGGAGTAAACGTCATTAGACTGGCAGGGGCCACTCAACCAATAAGAGAGGCTCCCCCCCACTGCCATTCAGGCTCTCCTTTCTCCTTACCTTGATACTCCCATAATGCAATGGATTGAAGTTTAGCGTTAATTACTTCCTTACACCAACAAAGCAAATAGTAAAGAAACACAGCTGCAGATCCTTTGTTAATTGATAAAATCCTGGGAGGTCTCGTCCTGTGCTATGGTCTTGCCAAAAATAATTCTTTCTCCCCCCCCATTAATTACTTCCTTTCAACAAAGCAAACAGTAAAGATGTGCAGCATGAATACTAAGGGAACAAGCCTCATTGACCACAATGGGCATTACTTCTGAGGTGACACCTGCTTCCCCAAGCTATGCCAGATTCCGCCAATTTTTAAAAAAATTCTTCCCCTCTAACACCACTATCACATTTTGTCACTATCACGCATTTGTCCAGCAACATCTATACCCCCATCTTGCTATGCCACTATTATGTGATAGTGCTATACACGGTAGTGGCATAGTGAGATAAGGAGTATAGGTATTGCTGGACAAATGTGCAACAGTGACATAGTGAAATAACGAGATGGGGGGGATTGCTATTGGGCTGCCCAGAGCTTTGCAGGGATGGCCACCAGAGTTCAGTGGTAGGCAAGGTGAAGTAAATGCCATGAGGTAGTGCAGAACTCTGACGGCCAGCCCTGAAATGGCGGAAATGGCGGGGAAACACAGGCGGGGAAAACATTGGGGAAACACCCCTTGACCCAGCTCAATGAGGTGAAAGACACACCCCTGGGCAGGGCTATCATGCCAGAGTAAATGCAGAAGGTGGTGCACACCACAACAGACGTGCAGACAAGCCAAATTAAGGAAAACAATCGGACTAAAAGTAGTCTCAGAAGAACTGGTTTTTCGGCGTGAAACTCTGGAGTGACTGCGAGATGGCCAACCTGCGAACGAAGCAACCTCACAAATAAATCACTCATGGAGACACCCTCAGGGGCCATCAAATGAAGCTGAATGTTGGGAGATTCAGGACAGATAAAATGAAGTACTTCTTCACACAACGCATAGTTAAGCTGTGGAATTAGCTACCACAAGATGTAGTGATGGATGGCAACTGGGACAGCTTTAAATGGGGATTAGACGAATTCATGGAGAATAATGGTTACATATTACCTCTTTCTCTTTTCCTCATGAAATTGTCACCTCTTTTTCTTCCATGCCCGCAATCCAAAAAGGTGCTCGTTCATTTACTGTACCCTTTTCCCTCCTCTTCCACATTCCCAGTCACTAACTAAGCACTGTTGTTGCTCATTTGAAAGACTGAGTGCATGCACCCATGCTGGAGAATATCGTGATATTTTAATTTTTACAAAGGAAACCAAGAAGGCACACAAAAATAAAACTGATAAGTATTCCTATCTCGAATACAAAGCAATTCATTTGTTTGCTGAAGGCAGAGGGGTGGGCGGGCCGGCAGGCAGTGTAGGAAAGTAGGATTACACACCATATGATGGAATTGAATTTGAATCTAGTCATACAGCTCTATTAGAGCCTTGTGTGGTGCAGAGTGGTAGATGGCAGTATTGCAACCGAAACTCTCCCCACGACCTGAGTTCGATCCCAGCAGAAGCTGGATCCCAGGTAGCCGGCTCAGGTCGACTCAGCCTTCCATCCTTCTGAGGTTGGTAAAATGAGTACCCAGCTTGCTGGGGGAAAGGTAGGAATGACTGGGGAAGGCAATGGCAAACCACTCCGCTATATCTGCCATGAAAACGCCAGCGCAAGCAGCATCCCTCTGGGAGTCAGTAATGACTCGGTGCTTGCACAGAAGGAACCTTTCCTTTCCTTTCCATACGGCACTATGGGCCAGCATCTGGGGTATGCAAGTGACACAGTTTCTTCTTCCACTCTAGCTAAAGCAGGGTATGATCACATTTAAACTGGGAAAAACATAACTTGTGAACGGTGGCAATGTGCATTAGCTAGCAGAGGAAGATTCCCAAGTGATAATTAAAGCTCTTTAATATGTAAATGTAGTTTCAGTCTTAAAAAAGAACAATGGAATCCGTGGCTGGTAACAAAAGTGGAGGTGGAGTCAACTTTATCCATCTAAAGCTATAATATCAACACTCTCACTGAGTTCTCATGGGAACACAAAATTTGAGAGAGATAAGTCTCCAAGGAATAATAAGTAAACACACATGGAAAGAGCAAGAAATCTGCCAAAACAGTAACACAGCAGTTATATCTGTGCTGAAAAGCAATTATCTTTCCTAGGAAATGCACAAGACACTATTAATGTTAGTTACAAAACACATTCACTCATAACACAGAGCTCTATTCCACTTCAGACTATAAATGCACATGTAATTGCTTGACTCAGCAGCATGCCATAGTTAGATTAAAGAATAAAAGTCGTGGTGTGTGGTGTGTGTTTTTAACCAGCTGCAGACTAAACTATGCTATGTAGTTTTAACTGACATTTAGAAGTGGGTTCTACTAAAATCAATGGACTGTACTTTCAAGTAAAACGTGAATGTAAGTCCAGCTCCTTGTTACTTCTGAACTTTGTAAAGCAAAACGGTGCCAGAAGTGACGAAGACAAGTGCTGTCTCTAACTTGTATGTACAGAGAAACATAGCATATGTTTTCTAAAATCATCTCCTTTGATAGTTTCAATCAAATAGGAATAAGAACCATACCCTCCAGAAGTACCTTAATGTGCAACACTTTAAGAGAGGTTAAAGTAGAAAGCTGCAAAATACTGTATCTGGAATCAGTTAAGAAACGGTTCCTGCAAGTGTTCCTTACCACCACATAGCTGATCTATACAGAGAAGTAAATTTAATGGTTCTGGTTACTCTTGGAGTTAAAGAAGCTAATGTGGAAGTTGCAAGTTCCTAGAATAGCATTCTATTATCAGGAAAAAAAATGTAATGACATCTTTAGAACTGCCTCAGTGAGGCTTCCCCTGCCCACCCACCCACTCCGTTCACTACAGTGCCCTGCCCTGCCCCCTTTCCTGTCTATACAAACTATGCAAGTGGCTTCTGGGCAGGTAGCGGAGCCTTTAAAGTCAGAATCTTGTAACCCTGTACAGTCTTAGAACATCAGACTAAAAAGTACCTTTGAGTTTCTCACACATTATTTGGGCCAAGTGTGATTATTGTTAATGCAGGACAGAACACAGAAGAATTTGCTTTATACATCTATTTATGTACCAATACAAAGTGCAGCGTGAGACCACCGGAGTTTGGATATGGTCAAAGGTTTTCAATGAACTGGGCACAACTGTGCTATGCTTTGGATCTCTGGTAGGTGTAACACTCCACAACCAGAGGCACCAGAGGACAGACTATGCACAGAGCAACGTAACCTCTGATCAACAAGTTTACAGAAAGGTAATTCTGGGAATCTGGTATTCTTTCCTTCTTGGCAGTTTTACAAAACTGTGCTTCTGATTTTGCAGAAATCAGAAGCATATCTACTTTGGCCAGAGTAACATCCCTTTCAGCACTACTTGTAAAGAGCTGCAGTGGCCCAAACTAGGAAACTTTGGGTTTGTGTGCGGGCCGCTGAACTGCAGGCTGCACCTTCTGCATAGGCAGCTTAGTATTCTCAGAGCCTGGATTCACTGTCCTCCAGGCTGGCTGTTGAATCTTCCTGGACAGGAAGGATTGTAAGACGGCTTGCTTCCTGCTTGAGAAGAACTTTCTGAGCTCTGGTGTGTGGCTTTATCCTTTGGTAGCTCCTTCTGGCTTGCTCCTCAATCCTGCCTCCTGGTTAGTCCTTTGGTTCTGGCTTACTCTTCATTTCTAGCTTGTCCGTGACTCCTGGTTCCCAACTCCCACGACACCACAGACTGATGCCACAGCCCAGCTCTGATAGTAATTGAGGCAGCATGTTCCCAAGAACATAAAGCACAATTGACATGATACGTACATGTGTGTATCAGGCTATGCACACATATGGCCTACAACACACTGACTGTATGGGGACATGCCACTATTCTGTCACCTATTCCATGGCTGGGCAGACTTCAGGCTTGCGGGATCTACTTGTTGTTTTTTTACTAGAAACCTGAGTTCCATCAGCTGCAGCCAGGTGCAAAAGACATACACTTAGAACTAAAGAATGCTGAGTCTAGGAAGTGAAATTTGTTTTGAGTACCAGAACTGATCAGAGTCCTTCCACACAAAGGTCCTCTCCTGGTTCCCCACCTCTCCACAAGCTTTCTTCATTATGGCAGTATTATTTCGTAGGGTGTGGGGAGTCATTTTGCTTTTGTTGCTATTATTAAATAACTAGGCATTAGAAAACCTTGTCAATCTACTGCAAATCACCAGTAGATCCCAATCTACCATCTGCATACCCCTGACCTCACCTAACCCATCCACAAGATTTGAACAATTACTAGTCTCAGAGAACCAAAGAGGAACTATTTCAGAGATGCCTGCCTCTTACTTGGTAACCACAGTCTTTTATCAATTGTTTATCACATCTTCTACAAATCTCAAAAGCAACCACCACTCCTCTTAGAATTTCTGGTAGAAAAATTCTGGTGATTTGGTGTTCCTCATAACTTTTTCTGGGAATGTAAATTATGTTACACATTAGTGTAACATATATTAATGTGTGTGTGGCATATTTAATTTCAATGCAGTACAATTCCAAACATTTTCCCTTGAAATATTAATCTCTTACCACAGTACCACACACATCCTGAACATTATAGTAAAGCCATTATGACATTATTTATTACCCTGAAGCAAGTCAAGATTTGTATGTACTCTGGCAAGCTCTGGCTGTCAGACGTGAACTGAAGTAATTATTAGGAAGTATGAAAGCAGGTGTCATGAGCAGCAAGATGGCTTTATATTCCTTGTTGCAACAGCAACAGAATAAAAAAGTGATCCATAAAAGAGAATGTAGTATGAGAGAGTACTTTACAGTTTGTATGAATAAAATGGAATAGTTAAAAATTATATTCCTTTCTGCTTTATATTTTAAAATTTAGCGCCACTAAAAAGATTTAAAAAACCCAAAGCATGCCCCCTACTTTTATAACAATGTCTATTTAGTTTCATAGCCACATATCAACACTGAACCCTAATTTGCATATGGGTTTGGAAAACGGGCTAAGCTTGACTCTAGCAAAAAGAAAGCAGCTGCTTTACAAAATATTGGTTTGGCTCTTTTGATTCTTACACAAAAGCTAAGTAGTACACTGTAGGATTTTGGACAAAGGGAATTAACACAGAAAAGACAGTTGTTAAAAAAAAACTATGTTCAGCACCATCATTATAAGAATCTAAGTAAAATAGCAACAGATTCAACATTCTATCATTGTTATTGCAGTCTCCCTCCTTTTAAATTCAGTTCTAAGTCTCAACAATATAATAAGGACATATTTTAAATGGTCCTAGGATGGGATGAAATTTCTCATGTTCTCTTCATTTTTCTTTCTCTCCAGAAATTATTTTTCAAACTGTTCAGCAATTTAATTTGGCTATTTGAATCCCCCCGCCCCCACTTTAGCCTGCTCAAAACTCTGACATCTTGACATGTCATAGTAACATCTCAAAAGGCAAAGCATTAAGGGAGGTATATATTTTGTGTTGAGAGGGCACTTTTTTTTTTTTTTTTACTTATATGGGACTCATTCTTTACTTAAATGGGAAAAGTCAGGGGATGATGTAAACTATACTATGCTGAGTAGGAGAGTAAAACTACAGCCACGGGGCTGCTTCTTATCTGAGAATGTACTGCCAGAGTACAATCCACAACGGGAATTGTAGTATGCTACTAATACTGAAAGCACAGTAAAGTTCAAAATTAGGAAAATGACAGCCAACCAAACCAATTTCATCAGCCCTTTGTAATATCAGAAAAATAAGCGAGCATTCCAAAGAAAAATTGGTTTCCTCTGAAACTCCCACAATATGCTACCACAAAGCTGACAACTTCTCTCATTTCCAGAAAATGCAGAAGTGCTTCTGCCTCCCTGCCAGCTATTTTTGCTATGCGGGACTAACAGAAATTTCAGAAGGCTTCCAGACAGTGGGAGGGAAAAGCAATCTCAATGTTGAGTACTTCAATAATAACAAACCATACAAATGTTCCTCCATTTCCTACTTAAGGAAGCCTAGATGGCTCCAATGGTGCTGTTGAACAAAAGGAGTTGCTTACCTAATGTGGCTACTTGAGACTATGTACAATTGCAGTGCAATCTTATAATACATGTTTGGTCAGAAGTAAGTCCCACTATGTTCAACGGGTTGGCTCCAGACTTAGTCATAGTTAGAGTAGGCCCACTGAAATCAATGGGAATTAAGTCGGTCATGACCAACAGGGCCAGCCCAGTCATTAGGCAAGGTGAACCCTTTGCTTAGGCAGCAGATTGGGAGGGGGAATGGCGGATGGAGCACACACGCCCTTATTGGCTGCCACTGCTGTGAACCACCCCATTCATTGCTTCCATCCCACCCAATTTTTCACCTGGTTACTGATACCCTGCCTGTACAGGAAAATACAGATGGGCGAGCATGTGATGTCTGAACCTCATTGAGGTTCTCCAAATTCCTCCTTGATGCTTGGTTTGCCTCACTTGCTTTCCCAAATGCGTTTTTTTTAAATGGAAAAAAATGTGAGTTTTCTACAGGAAAAAAAAATCACATTTTTTAAAGTGCACATTTTTCCCAGTTGAAAAATCCACATTTTTTAAAAAAATTGCATTTTTCCTGATTGAAAATGCACATTTTCCCCCCATTGGCTAAAGTGTAAAAATTCAAATTTTGGAGGCAAATGTGTGCGCACTTTCAAATGTGAATGCAAGTTCAGGAAATTGCGAAAAAATTTCCCAAGAATTGTATTCCTGCTCATATTCACATTCTAGATTGCGAACGGAACATGTTCGCATGATTTGCAAATAGGAATGAAATTCTCATACATACCTACAGGAGAATGCCAGGAGCCTTCCAAGGTGGCTGTGTTTGTCTAAGCTAGATTGACGAATGGTGTACTTCAGTCCAAGAGACAGAGAAGCCCAGTAAAATTTCAGCTGCTGCTGCAGTCCATAATGGTGGCTTCTCTGAGCCCTCACAGCAGCAGCTACAACAAGTTCCCTGCTCGTGGGAGGAGGAGGAAGATGGGAGGAAAAGCTAGCAGGGGCAGTGGCAGCAACGCTTCAGCCTTTGCCCCCCTTGCCCTCTGCTGCTAGAGCTGTGTGTGAGGAGCCGGCCAACTTTCCAAGACTGCACATGGGAGGAGGAAGAGAAGGAGTGGTCATAGTAGAAGGTTCTAGCAGCAGCTCCTTGGAGGGAGGGTATGTGCAAAAGGGGAGGGCTGCCTGTTGCTGGAGCAGCATGATCTAAGATGGCTGGTTTTGTCAGCCTCAAATGTACCCACAATAAGTTTTAAGATAAGATGGCTCAAAAAGATAGCCTCTCTCCTTCTTTCTTGAAGTCTTGTTTCTATTTCAAGGAGCATGTTTAGGTACAGAGGAATTCTGCACCCTTCCAGTGTAGTTTGGCCAACTCAAAAGCAAGCATGCAAGCTGGGCTTTCTCCTGGGGATGGGAAGAGAAAATGCAGGAAAGATATGAGATCTTTGCCCACAGGTGTGGAAAGACTAGCTCTAGACCTCTGCTCTGTAAAGCATCTCTTCTTTGCAGGATGCATTGCTGCCACTCTCAGCGGGGGGCTGGTATGGAGCCACTGGCCAGGCAGCTGCTGTGAATCGGAAGTTAAATGGAGAGGATTTTCAGTGCAACCCTTGACTCAGAAGGCATGTGTCTATAGGACTGCAGCCTCAAACTAAAGTCTCTTCATTGAACAAGACTGGCAGAGAGAATAGAGTGTTTTACAGGTGGGGACAGGGAATCTGTAAAGTGAAGTATGGATGAGATGCATGTGAGAGAAGCAGCAGGAAAGGCTATCACCAGCCTTGCCAATGCAGCAACCAAGAGTCCAAGCAGTGAGCAGACCTGGGCAAGGAGAAGAGTGTGGCAGACATAGTTTTATTCCTGCCACGCAGCGCTGCTGCAAGCTCTCCTGCTACCTGAGGCAGTAGAGCACACGCACCGCCACTGTGTCCATTCCCCCCTGTGCATGCTGCGTCCGTCTCCCCGCCCCCCTGCTGCTGCTGCATCTATCTCCCCCTGCCTGCCACTGCATTTGGAAAAGTGTCCGGCATGGCTCTTCAGAAACCTAGCCAGGCCCAAATGCCTGGCTCAAGGGGTCCTTCCTCAGAGCCAGGCATTGTGGGAGAGGGTCCCCTGGAGATCATCTGTACCCCTGGAGATCATCTGTATCATCTATATTCCTTTGACATTCTTAAAAGCAAACACAATAGCAGGAAGAAACGAAGGAGGCCACTCCCATGAAAGTATGGAATGAGCCACTGCACCAGACCTACGACAAGGTTCTACTATGTAGTTTGTACTGCTGCTGCTACTATTTCTCTACTCTGCATTTGTTTCTTTCCTTCACATTTGTTTCTACAACATACTAGTTAACTAAAACCTTTTGAGAACCATCATGCCTCTATTTTGCCTTATCCTTTCCCTATGCAAATAACCCTACTGACAGTACTCCAGATAATGGCTTCATTTGTATACTGCCAAGGAACTCAAGCCACACAACAAGCCTGTGAGGTAGGTGAGGCCAAAACAGTGCCATAGCTAGCCATTTTTTCCACTTGGGACAGGCTCCCAGTTCTATGGCCCCCTGCCTCCCCAGGCAGTCAGGCAGTCACAAATTCAATTGTTCTATGGTTTGGAGAAGGTAAGAAATGGCAGGAGTCTCTCCTGCTGTTTCTGGTCTTCTCCAAACTGCAGCACAAATGAAAGAAACCCCTGTCCCTCCCCCAAGTCCTTTGTGCATGCCAGAGAACTTAGAGGAAAGGAGAGTGTTGGTGCCAAGCACAAACAGAGGGTGGCTGTTGGCTGGCAAGCCAAACCTCTGTCTGTGGACTCCTGTGCCACAGATATAGCATGGGTTAAAAATGCACAGTCACCTCTCCTGTTTGATATTTTATGCAATAGGTTAAAAAAATTAAAAATCTAAAATAGGAGTACCCCTGGAATGACCCCCATTCCATGGTAACATCTAGAACAAGTTAATTAAAGTTTTGGATCTGTAAAGCTACCACTGCTTTCATTGCTCCGATAGACTGCTCCTCCTGTTCTACAAAGACCTACTTAGAAGGTGTGGTCCAAAAAATGTACTCGCTGCTCCCAGTAGCAGCCATGGGGCAGATTAGTATGCTCTCATTTTCTCCACTAGCAGTGTTCAGCAGCTGAATGCCCTTTATAATGCAGGGTGTGCAGGTACAAAGACAACTAGAAGCTGCAGCAGTAACACTCTGCCTAGCCTGCCGCCTTCAGTACAGCTCAGAACAAGCTGATATCTGGCTTTTCATTTACTACCTTGAACCATATCTGATCATTTCAACCCAGAAACAAACATAACATAATTTAACATTGTTTTAAAAATAGTAAATGCATGTGCAATTTTACCCTTTGATGCCAGTTATGTAGCCCTGTCCAGGTAGTGCCTGAGGCAAGTGCCCCTATTGCCTTACTCAAGATGTACTACTGGGCCAAGAAATTGTGAATTAGTTTAGACACGATGTTCCTCCAATGTGGAGACTGAAACCCACTTCAACCCATGATATCAGTCCTTGGTTTGGAGGAAAGCTATGGTTTCCTCAAACAAGAGGAAAGGACAAAATCAGAGTAAGTGAGGGAAAAATGGAGTAGAAAGAGCACACAATATATTTGCAACATTAGCTGTATTTGCACATAATACTAAGCCATAAGTTAGTGTTAAGTGACTCCCCCATAACTGCAAGGAGGAGATTGGAAGCATTTGTCATTATGTCTAAACCCAGACAACTGTAGTTATTGAAACAAGTCCACTTCAAATGCTGATTCATACAAAGGATTACTGTAAGTGGGAGCAGCCAAGCAGGAGTGATCAGGCAGCGTACATCTGCACACTTGCTCGATCATGATAAGCCAGGGTTCTCCATAGCCTTGGCTTACTGTGACATGAAAACCAGGCCGGTGTTTAATGATCCTGGCTCTTCCAACAAATCAGCCTTCCTCAACATGGTACCATTCAGATGTGTTGGAACTAAAACACCCATAATTCCCAGACAATATGGCCAAGCTGCAATAAACCAACAAGAAAAAAAGGTGGAGGACAACAGAAGAAGCCAGTGTGGCTTCACAAAAAGCTTAGAGATGACCTGAAAACCAAAAGGAAACATATAGGAAGTGGAAGGAAGGCCAAGCTACAAAGGAAGAGTACAGGCAGGTAGCACAGAATTGCGGGGATGGCATCAGGAAGGCTAAAGCTGAGAACTAGCGGAGGTTAGCGAGGGATGCTAAAAGCAACAAAAAAGTTTTATTCAGCTACATGCATAGTAAAAGATAGAGGAAAGAAATGGTGGTTCAGCTATTAAATAAAGATGGCAAAATGATAACAGATGACACAGAAAAGGCAGAAGTGCTCAATTTCTACTTTGGCTCAGTCTTCTCCCAAAAGAGGGTCTATGACTCCTCTGGCAAAGGGGAGATACAGGCTGAAGGGTTGCAGCTTGAGATTGATGGGCATATGGTCAAGGAACACCAAATTACTTTGAATGAGTTCAAATCTCCAGGGCCAGATAAACTGCACCCTAGAATAATAAAGGAACTGGCAGAAGAACTCTCAGAACCACTGTCTATTATCTTGGAGAAATCATTGAAGACAGGTGAAGTGCCAGATGACTGGAGGAGGGCTAATGTTGTCCCTATCTTCAGAAAGGGCAAAAAGGAGGAACCTGGGAACTACAGAACAGTCAGTCTGACATCAATCCATGCGAAAATTCTGTGTCCAGTTCTGGGCAACACACTTTAAGAAAGACGCAGACATACTGGAGAGGGTTCAAAGGAGGGCAATGATGATCAGGGGACTGGAAACTACGCCCTATGAGGAGAGAATGAAAGAACTGGGCATGTTTAGCCTTGAAAAGACTGAGGGGAGATATAATGCTCTTCAAGTACCTGAAAGGTTGTCACAGAGGGGAAGGGCAAGATCTCTTCTCGATCATCCCAGAGTGTAGGACATGGAATAATGGGCTCACGTTGCAGGAAGCCAGATTCCGGCTGAACATCAGCAAAAACTTCCTGACTGTTAGAGCAAAACAACAATAGAACCAATTACCTAGGGAGGTGGTAGGCTCTCCCACACTGGAGGCATTCAAGATGAGGCTGGACAGCCATCTGTCGGGGATGGTTTGACTTGGATTCCTGCACTGACCAGGGGGTTGGACTCAATAGTCTTATAAGCCCCTTCCAGCCCTACTATTCTATGATTCTAACCATAGTTACTGCTAACAATAGTTTCTGGTTTGAATCATAGAATCATAGAATAGTAGGGTTGGAAGGGGCCTACAAGGCCATCGAGTCCAACCCCCAATTGTTGTTATGTTTGGACATAACAACAACCACTGATAGCTGAAAACGGAAGCAGATGTTTCTGAATTCCTTTCAACTGCACTGGAGGAGGGAAGTGGGGAGTACACAAGCCCAGGGTTTGTATACATAACACTAAACTATGGGCAAGTCACTGAATTGGTTCAGATACAACAGTGTGGTTCACACATAACACTAAACTATGGTTTGAACTGGGCCATTACTACTGAACCAATTCAGAGACTTGCCCAAGGTCACCTGGTGAGCCATGTTGTTGATCATAACTTTGAATCTGGATTTTCAACATCCAAGCCCAAGACTCTAGCAATTGCAGTGGCTCTGAATATATAATATCATGTATCCACAGAAATATTTTCTCTTGTATAGATGAGACATGTTGCATTAAGTTAAAAGATCAAACAGGAAAATGTCTACTCAAAACAACTTGGCTTCTAGTTAGAGATTGCTGCCAGTCAAGTACAGAGATTAAATGTACAAAAGGAATGCTCGCATACCTTTTCAGCACCATACTATGCAAATAAAAGGCCAGTTCCTATCCAATCCATGGATGTCTGAAGTGTGAGTTTCAGATTATAAACAGACAGAGAAATGGTTCAGATAGGGTGTGATTAGAGGGATTCATTAACCTCTGGGCAGCCTGGTCTACTTTCAAAAGCTACCCGCTGCTCCATAGCATATTGAAAGACACTGTTTGAAATAGAAATATCTGGACAGATTTTGGGGGTAAAGACTCAGGAAGGATTTAAAATGTTTTTTACTAACAACAGCCTTGTCATAATGGAAGGAGGTTCTGCTCTTTGTGCGTACAAAATTTGAGGAAGATGAGAATCAATACAGGCAAATCACAGTTATGATAAAAAAGAAGTAATTTACATATGAGTAAGCTCTGCACAGCCAGAGCTTTCTTTTGAAATACCCCCTGCAGCAGCCCCACTTCTTAATTCTGGAGAAGCCATTCTGTTTCAAAAATGGCATGACTTTTTGGAAGTGGAAGTTGCTGCTGAAAGTGTCTACAAGGGAAAAAAAAGAGTCACCTTACTAAGACATGTACTGCATCTTCTTAGGAGTGCAGCTATAATGTATAAATTGAGGGTGTTCAGTGGAAAACTGATAGAAGACAACAGGACTAGGGGCCCAAAGGTCGTGCCCATGGACTTGGTGCCTTTCAGGCTCCCTACCCCTCCTGATTTTTGTAGGGGTTTTTTAATTAATTAAAATATTTTTGGTTTAATTGGGAGGTAGGCCTGCTGCATTTTTATTTCCAAGAAAGCCTCTGGGCCCCACATGGTAAGATAAGTTTGGGATAGGAGAGAACGTCCTGGGGGACTAGAGGGGGGAAGAGGGAGGTGTTTTGCCTGTAGTGTGTGTGCTTTTTGTGTTTCTGGGAGGAAGCTGCTAGTTTGACTGATTTGTTTTGGTGTAGTGTATGTTTTGCCTGGGTTTGTGCATATGTGTATGCCTGTGTACACCTGGATTTGTTGTGTGTGTTTTGCCTGTGTGTGTGTGTGTGTGTGTGTGATGTGGTGTGTGTTTTACCTGGAGTTTGTGTGTGTGTGCTTTGTCTGGTGGTTTTGGGGTGGTTGTCTTTTGCCTGTGAGTGTGAGCTTGGACCCCACTTCTGCCTTATACTTAGGGTCTGGGGCAAATTACTTTTCTTTTAACCTCAACAGTTTGCCTTCTGGAAAATGGCTGTTTTCACCATGGCAGCCATTTTGTGAATGGGCAAGCTCCTGCCATGGCATATATATTGTGAAAGTGCTACTGACACTCCCTCAATATTCGAGATCTGTCCACTGGCCCCCCAAAATTGGTCACCTCTGCAATAGGATACAGAAGATATTTCACAGGATTGCAAACACAATAAAAGGTACAATTAAAAACAGAACTTGAAATATTTATTTATTTATTTGAATTAATTAGATGCCTTTCTCTTTAAAAAGACCCAACGCATCTTGCAACAAAAATATTAAAAACATACAGAATATAAAACAGTTAAAAACAATGTAAATATAAGACATAGCTTAAGGAAAATTGATTCTTACACACAATGTTTTGGTCATTCTTGAACAAAGGAACTTTAAAGAAATACTCCAGCATGAAACAACTGAACAACAACATGTCAAGAAGTTCAGTTCTGTCATTCATGACTTGAACTGTGGTAATCATTTCCTGTTCCACTGCAGGTGTTAGTTAACTTAGCAATGCTAGTTCATCCCCCTACCCCCCCGCCACCGGTGAATGCTATTGGCAAAACATCAATAAAGCTACAGGCAAACTGCAGTTGCCAAAAGACAACCAAGACAGTCTTTCTTAAGACATGCTAGGGAAGGCAGGAGGGGGAGAATCTTTTCAGCTATTACCATCAGTAAGTAAAATAACCTAGATGAAGATGTGTATCTCATTTCTAATCACAGTTACCTGGAAATAAGCCAGACTAATTTCAATTCCAAGTAAGTATGTTTAGGATTGTAGCCTTAGAGAACTATGTAATAGACTGAAGTGATATACATTCTTACCAATATAGAAACAGTATGCTAGTCAGGATATAAAGCTGGAGTGGAAAATCTACTATAGTGTTAAGCATCTGTGAGTGTTTTGGTATCAGACTTCACAGAGAGAGAAGAGTAGCAAGGCATGAAATGCAAGTTTAAAGTCATAAAAGCTGAATAAATTACATAATGCAAAACTCTGCAAGGAAGATGTAATCATCTGGAGTGATGGAGCAGGGCTTGAAAAAAGGGGGGGGAGGGTTAGAAATAAAATGTCATGGATACGGACCCTCCAGCAACCAGGACACCTCAAAACAAGTTTGCTTTGAAGTGTTCCCCATTCTGCTCTTGGATGACCAATGGCCCCCTTTCCACAGACTTGCCCTGGGAAAGGGCTGTTGGGAGGACTTGTGGCAACTGTAGGCCTCAGAAATGAGGCCTGGATGCTTCCACAAGCTTGTACGGCAATACCCACTGGAAGCGCAGATATTGGCTTAGTTGGTATGATTGGGTTATTTGAGGGTTGTTTCCCCCTCAAATAAGCCATGCTTCCTGGGTTTGGATGACACAACAAGCTGCACCTGGGCAGGTAATTGGGCTAATGGCGCCCATCATGCACCACTTATTTAAACCATAGTGGCTTGTTTAATTGTGCGAACAGGTCCGATGTGTTCTCTATGCTTTGCAGTGTCAGTGGATGTTGCCATGCATGCTCATGGCAGAATTCAAGTCTCATTAAGATACTTTTAGGAAAGGGAGTGAGGAAGGGGGTTTGGAAAGACCTCTAGGTCCCCACTGTGCTCCCAATTACATCATCAGGACTGCAACAGGGCCCAACTAGAATCGGAGTCAAGTTAAACTGAATTTTATTTAGAATGATCTTGGAATTATTTTAAATACTTCATTTGAACTGGGTCTATTCAGAGTCAGAATGAGGGAGTTATTGGTCACTTGAATAACTGTGAAAAGTAAACAACAAAAAGCACAGTGGGTATTTTAGGGGGTGAGCTTTGGGTATTTTTTGTTCTGTCTTTTGAAGCTAGCAAATGCCATCTTAAATAAGTAACAAATCCTCCATATCTAGCTACTGTTGAGATATTATTCTGTCACCTATATTATTTCTAGTAATGACTCAAAAACCCCTACACAGTTCTAGTAACGTCTTTAAAATAGCATCAGTTCTCAAAATATATGCTTTAAAAAATGAAGAGCCTAGTAGTTATTAGCAGCAGTTATTATTACTTCACTCCATCTTAAACTTGAAGCAATCTGCACAGAAGTGTTTAACAATCTACATCGGGGTGGGGAATGTGTAGCCCTTCAAATGTTATTGGTTTGCAACTCCCATTAGCCCCAGCAAACCTAGCCAATGGTATGGGATGATGGAAGCTTTATCCCAATAACATTTGGAGAGCCATATGTTCCCCCATCCCTGCCCTACATGACATTTATTTTCCAAACTCTTTTATTTTTCCTCCACACCTAGCCTATGGAAGAGTTCTCCGTGACAGGACTCTTCCTCAGGCTTCTATGTAACTCGAAGTTTCACATAATAACACTGGTTGATTGTAATAAAGGTATTATTTTACTGATATTGTTGAACATGAAAGCCACCGCCATTAGGTAGAATTCAAACAAAGTAAGTTTCTAAATACACAAACATGTTTTTTCTGGGCAGACTTCTGAAACAAGGGTGTTGCCTCATGCCAATGGATTAGTTTGTCTAATTACAAGTTGTTACTAAGAGGTTCGCCTGACAAATGACTAGGCAATAGGAGTATTCATTTCAAGAATGCTGTGATTTTCTGTGTGGGTAATTGTAATAGGGAAACACATCCAATATCTCACCCAGTGATCCAGTTAAATTAAGAGCATAGTTTTGCCCTCAAGATGAATGCAGAGGATTTTCACTTAAGTCTGTGGCAATTACATATATCTTTCCAAACCCATAATCTAGCCAAAGCAAATGTATTCCACCCACACTTACAAATGTTAATTAAATTTGACTCAAACATCTAAACTTAGGATTGGATAAAGCTTATCAGAGGATCATAAAATACTAATGCAAAATGTTTACAAAACTAGCTCCAGAAACTCTTTATAGTGTGCACTAAAAGTGGTGGAGTGAGGAGGTAAAATTCTTGTGGAAGCCTCTGTATCTGAAACTATTCCAGTTTGTATGAGAGGCAATAATGTGATGGTGCAGGTAGTAAGATCTTGATTGCATATAGCATCTAAAATCAATGTATATACCCACTTCAGTTTCCTAACCTATAAAGAGTTTGGGCAAGAAGGAAAATAAGTAAGTGTAGACACTTTTGATAACTCCCAGGTTTTTCCCTATTAGAAAACGAAACAGTTCTTCATGGATTCTCTTTAGGGATGGACGAAAGGGACTTACCCCGTCCCGCAGCTTGCTTCACGGTGCGTGGGAGGCGCTTCGGTTCTCCCCCCAAAGTTCAAGCAAGGGGGGGGGAGGCACTCTGCCTCGCCCGGCCGAAATTCAGGCCGGGGGGGAGGCGCCCCATCTACCTGGCCGCCAAAAAAAAAGTAAAACACACACACACACACACACCCGTGATAGGCTACGTAACGATTTACGTAGCCTATCACGGCTAGATTTCCAAAGTCAGCCGTGATAGGCTATGTAAATCGTCACGTAGCCTATCACGGGTGACTTTGAAAAGAAAAAAAAAAGCGCGTACGCAAATGGCGGATCCCATGGGGACCGCCATTTGCGTTCCTTATTTTGGCACGTCTAGTCTACGTAAAGATTTACGTAGACTACGGCAAAAATAAGGGCAACGCAAATAGACTAGACATGCCAAAATAAGGAACGCAAATGGTGGCGCCCCATGGGTGCCGCCATTTACGTACGCGCTTTTTTTTTTCTTCCCCAAAGTCACCTGTGATAGGCTACGTGACGATTTACGTAGCCTATCACGGCTGACTTTGGAAATCCAGCCGTGATAGGCTACGTAAATCGTTACGTAGCCTACCACGGGTGTGTTTTGTTTTGTTTTTACTTTACTTTTTTTTTTTGCAATGGCGGTGGCAGCAGCCGGTCGGGAGACCGGCCGCCGCCCCCGCCACCACCCCCGACGAAACGCCACCGGGACCCACCGCCGAAAGGGACATTCGCCGAAGGTAAGTCCCATCCCGGGGGGGGGCGGGGGGCCGGCGGAGAATTTCCCCAACACTTTCGGGGGGCCGAATGCGTCGGCACTCGGCCTCCCGAAGATTCGTGGAGAAATTCTCCGCCAACTCTAATTCTCTTACTAGTGATTTTTAAGCAAGAGGGTTCTGGAAACCCTGGCCAACAGCAACTGTGAGATATATTATTGTTGTGAACCAACCAGAGAGCTTCAGCTAATGGGTGGTATAGAAATGAAATAAACAATCAATAATAATATTGGCAATATAATATTAAGAACATAAGAAAAGCCATGCTGGATCAAACTAATGGTCCATCTAGTCCAGCATTCTGTTTACATAGTAGCCAACCAGCTCCCTACAGGAAATCCACAAGCAGGACATGATTGCAACAGCCCATGTTCTTCTGCCCATGTTCCCCAGCAACTGGTGTACAGAGGTAGCATATATCCATCAGGACTAGTAGCCACTGACAGTCTTATCCTCCATGAATTTGTCCAATCCCCTTTTAAAGCCATCCAAATTAGTAGCCATCACTACATCTTGTAGTAGCGAATTCCATAGTTAAACTATGTGCTGTGTGAAGAAGTATATTATTCATATCACTATGAAGAATATTATGTTAAGTATAGTGATTGTATTAATATATTATAATAATATTAATAATCACTCTACTTCAAAAACAAAACTTGGATTTAAACTCAGTGTTAATCAATTATGTGGAAATATGGCTAGATAGCATCACCGATGCAATGAATATGAACTTGAGCACGCTCCGGGAGAGAGTGCAGGACAGAAAGGCCTGGCGTGCTATGGTCTATGGGGTCACGAAGAGTCGGACACGACTGAACAACAACAATGTGGAATGCAAACACCAAAGATAACTTGATATATTCAGACCACATGTTGCAATAGTAGCTTTATTCCAGCCTTTCCTCAACCTGGTGCCCTCCAGATGTGTTGGTCTGAAACTCCCATAATTTCAAACCAGTATGGCCAGGTTTGAGAAGACTGCTCTATTGACTTCATGAACGATAGCTTTCTGTAACTTCTCATTCCATACTGAGATTTCCCTTTCACCAATCATAATACTTTTAGGATTTGTCCACCACTTCCTGCATTAAAAGAGGACATACTGGAGAAGACTGTAGCCATCCCTTGGAAGCAGGGCTACTATTTTTCATCCAACACATGGTTAGGAAATACTGAGCTTCTGGCACAATACATGTAGCATTAAAGACAAATTCTGGTGCCTTTTTATTTAACCATTTGAAAATTTATTAAGGCTTTCATCTGTTAACAAATGTGGTCCAGTGGACAGTACAGTATGACTTGTAACTAGATTCAAATTCTTGTTGAGTCACAAACGTTTCTGGTGACCTGGGGCAGCTTTGGTTCCTTCATTGTAAAAATGGGAATAGTGGTGACTTAACTTCATCTTCTTGAGGGATAATCAGATAGTAATTATAAAGCATTTCAAACACATAGAAGTATAACAGAAGTGAAAGCATGGGAGTAACAATAATTCTTCTTTTGTGAACTGTGTTGGACTATGAAACACGTAGATAGCTAACAGCATGTTAATGCTACGAATACTGTGGAAACCTAAAAATATTGGGATCTTATGTTGCCTCGCCCTGTTATTTACTATAAAAAGGCAATCAGAGTGATAGAGGGTAAGGTTTATTTTGGAATGTTCAGCACTACCAACTAAGAAATTACTCAACGTAATTCTGACAGCATGTAAAATTTGTATGATACATCTTTGAGATACTGAATGCATTTACCTTAGAAATCAGTTTCCTCTGTCACTATTTATTGCTGCATGTTGCTTAGTAATAATGAGAACCTGCATGGAAAATCACAATGTTACACTGCTTAAATTGACCCTGTGAAGTTAGGAAACTAGTATATGGATTATTTCAAGAGGCAATATGCCAAAATTCATGTTCTACAAATCAACAAGAAAATACAAAGTTGGTTGTATCTGCATAGTTCTCAATTGGCCTTGTCTAGTTCTATATACAAACATCAATTAGTTTTACTTTCCTGCAGCATAATACCAGTATGAGATGTTTATGGCCCTTTAAACGAGGTAGATTCAATTGTTTAAATGTTAGAAGACATAATTAAGTGTTGCCTAGAAAGGGGAACATGGCTTCACAACAATATTTTAAGAGCGAGGTCTCAACTGGTCTGTGGAAGGAAACTAAACATGAAGAATTGATTCTGTTTTCCTTTTGCGCGCAAGTGCGCGCACGAACACACACACACACACCCTCTTCCCAGTTTCCATACAACTGGAAAAAGCAGAAGCATTTGCTTGTAAAAGCTGTATGCCTAGACTCAAGTCAGTGAGTATGCATTTTACTCACATCAATAGTGGAATGGAAGGCTGCCAGTTTAGTGTCTTGGCTGGCATTCAAGCATGCTGATTGCTGAGCTCTTTAGCTTCTGAGTTCACTATAAAAAAACAACAAAACATCCCTCTCAAAATAACTTCTGAGAGAGACTTCTTTAAGCTCAGACTCTAGGAATGAATGTATGCAAATACTATTCAGCTATTTAAAAAAAAAAGGTAGATCTGGCATTTTTAATGGCACTTTGGCTTTACAATTACAATACAGTGAGTATTACATTTTACCCAGACAAGCAATTTTCCCATGTATACTTACAGCTAGAATTTGCTCAAATTACCCAGAAAGGAGAGGTTTAAAACTATTTATGTTTTACATGTTATTTTAAAAATGTGTATCACCGAATCTAATTCCAAAACTAAGATGGAACAGAACTGCTATTCCTAAAGCTTTCAATCTCAGAAATAGACTACTAAAATTAATCGAGTTAAACCCAAGGCAAAAGCTCCTTAAACTCCCACTATCCTCAAATACCTCATAACTGGCAACATAATTAAAAGACGCTTCCCACTGCATGAATAATTTGCACATTTGCTGTCACAAAAAAACAGATATAGCAGATCAAACTACCTGGAAAGTTAATTCATGTTCTATTGGAATTATTTCACACCACAGTGTACAGTGCTTTTGAACATTACTGCTGATCAACTGTAAACCCTTTATAAATGGCCAAATTTGGACATGAATTTACACTGTGTATATATGGTAGAGGACTAATTTGACTATTTAAAATGATTTCCTGAATAACGACTGCACAAAGAGAGTGCAAATAAAGGTGCAGCTCCTAGTTGAAATTATATCCCTTAGGGAGGTCTATATAATATTTAACCACAAGAGATAAACCTACAGCTTTTCTTGGTGAGTTACTAATTGCTTCAGTTAATTAACGCAAGATTGAATTTAAAGTATTCATCCTAGGAAACAGGGAAAGGAGAAATAAACTAGCTTTAACATATTTACTTAACTTCCTCCAAAAGTGAAACATTGTTATTTTTAAAAAAAATATCTGGAGCGTGAGTGATTATGATTAGTCTCTTCCTCACTGGGTGAAACACAGTATAGTTTAGTCAGTAGCATGGGAAGCAGGGGAACCCAGCAGAGAAGATAACTGCTATAAAGCACAAGCACGGGACTATCATTTTTTATTTAACAAAGTCTTTCTCTCTCTCTTTCCTAATATTAAAGTTTGAAGGCTGTGTTCTTAAGGTGTGTTAGTGCAAGCCACCACCTTTCTGGGAGAAGAGGGAAGCTGTCCCTCCTCTTCCTGAAATGTTCTCTTGCTCTTTCTGGGTGCAAAGTTCATACCAGCAAAGAGCTGCAGCAACGGTACTCGTAAGCAGCCTAGCCTGTCCATGATGTTTGTCAGCTGGGCGGCTTACTAGTGGGTAGATTATTCGGTGGGGAAGGCTCCAGTATGCTGCTTCGTAGCTTCTGATAACATGCAAGAACTCAATAGTACAGTTGGCGCTAGCAGTAGGGGTATGGAATTCAGATTTCACCGCCAGCGGTGATTTGGAGGAAAAGCGTTACAGGCAGACCTACAACACCTCCACTCCCCAATAACATGCCTGTAGAAGTCAAATAAGTTCATACCGATGGTAACATGATCTTTTTTAACCTATCATACCTGAGCCTGAGTTGGAATCTTACTGTTATTACCTGTATAAAAGACATGTGACTATATCCCTTGAGGACTGTGTGGCTGACACAACATATTGTAACATTTTAGGGGGAAGATGGCATTAGGGAATGATGCCATAGTGCACTGATGACTAGCACAATAGCCTAAAGGCCATGGAGAGATGGCCACCCTACAGACCCTTATTTAAATAATAGTAGTATACCGGCATGTCTGAAATGTCCACCAATTAGTGTGTTACTACTTCCTCTCTAGAAAGTAGAGCCAACCAAAATCTGGGATATCTTCACATCACTTTACTAGTACTTTACACAATCAGCAGAATCAAGTGGTGAAGCTTTTTGAACACTGCACCTCGTCAGACTACAGGTGGTGGTAGTAGGGAGTGAGTTTGCATAATAGTGGACGGTGTGGGGAGAACAACAAAACATACACCCTGTACACAGAAAATAAGCATATGCAGGAGTTTTCTTTTTTCTGGAGATCATTCAAACATGATCTCTCTTTCACCAACTGCAGCTTGAATGTGCTAAGTATCCTCCCTCCCCAAGAAAAGCTCTCTCTTTCTTGAGGGTAGCTGTGTTAGTCTATTGCAGAAAAAACAACAAAGAGTCTTGAGGCACCTTAAAGTCTAACAAATTTATTCTGGCATAAGCTAAAGCCCATTTGCATCTGATGAAGAGGCCTATAGCCCACGAAAGCTTGTGCCAGGATAAATTTGTTAGTTCTACAAGATTATTGTTGTTGTTCTCTCCCTTTCTTGATTCTGTTGGTTGTAAACGTCTCCTTCACTTTATTCTATTGCATTGACAGGGGGAAGGTGACTGATGAGCTTTTATCCACACCCAAACAGTACAGAAACACTTATCCCTGAATATCCCCTACAGAAATATCTGAACAATATTTAACTTTATTAATGGGAAGGAAAATTAAGCTAACTACATGTAATTGTCCTTGCATGTGATCTACATATGTCTTCCCACTCCCATGGCCATCGCTGCCTCACTCCACGTTGTTTCTCTGAGCATTGTTCATATCTTAGACTTGGATTCTTCAATGTTATGAAGCATTGTGTACCTAACTGGACTAATAACAACAACAATAACGTTGTTTTGTGATATTAGGCAGCTCACATCAGTTTTCAAATTTGAAATATTTCCTTTGTACTTGTTTAAAAACCTCTATACTGACAATAGCAACTTAATCAAGCTTAAAAAACAAAAAAATGGTTATTTCTTCAATGATGCTCTCCTAAGCTTCACTGCCACTTCAATGAAAACATGGTCAAGAACAAGCCTCAGAGAGCAGTCTGGAGGAAAACAACAGTTTTTTCCCATGCCTTCACTGCTATAGCATGCAATAAAAACTATTCAGCCTATCCTTTTCTAGTTTACATTGTGGTAACTTCATTGAAAAGTGTATAATGTCAGATTAGCTGCAAGTGGAATTAATGCTAGCCAGATATTTGCTGAAGTACAGTTAGGCAGCAATTCTTAAATCTGAAATATACTTCGTATAATATAGGAAGCAGAGCAACATAATAAACTCTCCAAACAGAACACTTTTGTTTCATAGAGAAGAAATTCCTAAAGACTGATCCATGCTGGCCAAAGATATCAAGCAAAAACATCTGCACTACTTCAGATAAAGTGGTCAATCTCTAGAGTGTCATCCAATACAAAATGGAATAGAAGAAATTTGCAAATGTGCAAGGGGTTATGCACAGCAGCCTTCCCAATTGCTCCCTTTGAGCTTCCAGCCATGTTAGATTAGCCAGGAAGCAGCACAAATTTATGACTTCAACGTGTCTTAACAAGATGTTCCTGATTCTAGCTGTAAAAGTCTGGGAATTCTACTGCATGCTACATACGGCAGTCTGGTAGTCAATTTAACAGGAAAAGCCCTAGAGGTAGTAACTCCCAATGCTCTTCTATCAAGAAGAGTTTTCAACAAAACAAATTAAAATGGATGTAAAACACAAAGAAATAGCTAGACTTGGCTCCCGTTTGTATATGAAAAGGCAAACACATTTAAAATGCCCTGCAACAGATATGCTGCTCCAACGTTCTTTCAGAAGAACTGCTTTCCGTGTCCTGATGTTAAAACACAGGATAATTCTCACAAGTTTCAAAATGTCTTGTAATGCTCAATGTACATAACTAGTGTGGTATCCCTGTCTATAGGCTACCACATTAATGACCAGTAGAGCTAGTACAAGGAAATTAATGGCAGCTGTTTAGAGAAGGGAAGGGGAAGACGTATTTCTAGCCAATCTGCTGGGTAAATACACTAAGAGTGCAATCCTATGCATGTTTAGACCGACAAAAGTCCTACAACTCCCAGCATTCTCCAGCCAGCATGGTTAGCCAGGGAATGCTGGGAGGTGTAGGACTTTTTTCTGTCTAAACATGCATAGGATTGCACCTTAAGTTACTATTGTTACAAGCAATTAAAGGAGCTCATGAGTGCTAAAATATCAACTTCTTAAAAACAAAGGTGGCTGGAGTATATGTTATTTAACCCATGGGTTGTTAGGGCTGCACAGGAGTGAGCAAGCGTGCTGCCTCCCGACCGCTTGCTACTTCCACTTTGTTACCGGATTACAAAACAATCCAAGAATTCCTCCTCCGTGATGTGTGAATCCGAAATTCTGGGTAGTTGAGGAAGGAACAACCCAGAATTTTAACCCATCATTTGTTTTTGGGTTAAAACTCTGGGCTGCTTCTCCTTCAACAACGTAGAATTCCAGGTTCACAAGTCATGGAGCACAACTCAGAAATGGGCATTCCTGAGTTGATTTGCAAAGTGGAAGAAGTACTGCATTCAAGAGGCAGCACACTCACTCACTCCCACATGGCCTTGACCAACTATGGGTTAACCAACCCATGGCTGGTTGTTACATATGAACCGGGTCAGTGTTTTGCCCCCTGACCACTCTCCTGCTTCCATTTTGTAAATCAACTGGGTCAGTCCTGGATGCCACAAGATGTAATAACTTGCAATCATGACTGGCCACTTGTAGGGAGTAGGATACCAGATTAGATGAACATTTGATCTAATCCAGTTGGAAGCAAAGAACATGTTCCTGTAGAAGAATATTGAGCACATTAGTTAAAGCAGTGGTTTAGTGTTAAGTTTTGAAGTGCAGTTCCTCATTCTGATAGTCTCCAGAGCCACACCCTTAAGGAAAGTCCAAAAATGCAGGCAGCCATGTTGATCCATATCTCTCTTTTTGTAATACATACTCCTTTTGTAGTTCTTTTTTTTTTTAAAGCTAATGAGTCTTAATTATCCATTCAAGACCAAGCCACCCCAAAATACTTTGCATTGCAACAGGGATAGCTCTCAACAATATATTGTCCTTGGGAAAATCCATCCCCCCCCCCCTTCACCTCCCAGCTACCTTGAGGAATGCAGCTCATGTGTTCCTCTTCAAAGGATTATAGTGTCGCAAACTTAAAACTGTTTTTGAGATTCACTTGCAATCATGCAGAATGACCACAAGATGTCTCTGTCCTGTAGTTAGAACTTCAGAACAGACATGGCTCTAAGTAAAAAGACTGAACAAGGAAGTTATCATCTGGTGTTTTATCACTGTCCCAATATATAGTGATATCAAAACACTACAGACATCAATTAATGAGAATCTGCAAGCCAGATTTTGTGATAGAGAAGTGCTAGAGGGAATATTTTTTCTCATGGGAATAATTACATTTATCAGATATCTTGAGATCACAATTTTTGCAGCAGACTTCAGCCTACAGATGTCTATTGCCATATGGCCTAAACCTGAATTGTTGGAAACAAATCCTGAACACTGCCATAAAACACGCTCCTTCAACTCACTCTCCAGTGCTAATCCTAAAGCCCAGTCAGTGCACTGTATCTACCTAACACCTTCACTGTTGTAACCTGCTCTTGATCATTCCCCCCTGCCACAAAAGAGGAAGAAACAGCTGCAGACATTATAACAGCTTCAGCCCACCCATGGTGTGCAAGTGGCTGATGCTTCAGGCTGTTGCACCACTGCTGTAATGTCTGAAGACAAGCTCACACCGGAAAGCTTTGCAAGCTGGAAGTACAGCCAAAATTGTGGATCTGTCTAAAACAACTTGTCCTGTCGATACTACAGAAGTGCTGCAACAACTGAAAACATTACACACTTGTGTTTCCATAAGGCTGTAGGTGCTGACAACGCCCAAATCCAGTCTGAGAGGCACATTTATGTGCTGCCAATCTACAAACATTTAATTGCAAACTGCCATTAGACATTCTATATATATGCCTTTCTGCTAAAAGCTAAAGGACACTGATGTGTGCTTAATGTGTGTGTGTAAAATGGCCCTACCTACTGCCAACTTTGGCCTTGCCCACTTTGGTTTTGACCCAGCCCACCACTGGCATGTGGCCACCGGAAGGTTAGCCATGATAGGATACAGACCCCAGGCAGAAAGGGTTCCCCAATCCTTTCTTCTGGAGAAGTCCCAGTCCCATGGTCTTGCCTGCAGCTGTGCAAGCATAGCTGTACATTACATGTTCTCTGGCCTACACAGTAAACCTGGTCACCTGGGCATGAACCCACCTGCTAATTCATCTACTGAACATTAAATTATCACAAGTGTAATGTTGATGTTATTCTTTTTTATCCCACCCAAGCCCCTGAACTTCCCCTGCCCCCTCACACACACATCCTTTTGTATGAATATTATTAGTGTAGCCTGTTCAGTATTGTGATGTTTTCAACTGAAAACGAAAAACCATTTAATAAAAGTATAAACAACAACAACACTGCCCTGTTGCTACTCTCAACTTACTATCTCTCTATCAAGGATATCATTAGCCCCCCTGTCTTGCTGGCTTTACATTCACCATCTCCCCCCACGTCTCTACCCTGTCTTCTTGAAACGATTCCAGTCATCCCATCCAAAAAAAATCTAGGGATTTTCCATAGCTTTGCTGCAACTTTTACTTGGCCAGGCTAAGTACTAGGCTGCTCTCTGCCAAAACATCTCTCTTCTACCAACCTTTCTAGACTTTGATCCTTCTGAACTGGTCTGGGCCAAACAGAGAGACTGAACTTATGCTTGTATGTCAATTAGGATGCCAGGTGGGTCACTGTAAATATCAAAGAATTTATACACTTTCTTGCTGCAACTTTCCTTATGGGATGACAGACAGGATGCAAGAATGGATCTCAGGGCTCTTTTTAACTTACTGAGTGGGTCTTGAGAGGTAGAATGATGTTGATTAAGTAGGTTAAAAACACCCCCTGCTCAGTTGAGTGCCCAAGGCATGTTGTTGCTTAAATTGTGCAGAGAGACCAAGCCCAATGCACTTAAAGATTTGCTAGTGATATGAGGAAAAATGAGCTCTGATACAGAATGACAGATACATTAAATGGCATAATCAAAACACTTATCATTATGTATTTCGTAAATGGCTAGATATAAGCAATTCAGAAAAGTGAAAGGGTCTTGAGTTTTGGCAGGACAGGACCTGAAGTGCTGCCTAAAGTTTTCTGAAAGATCCAAAGGAAGAGTCCTCAAGCTGGAAAACAATTATTGCCACAATGCAGAAACCAATTAATGCCGCAATTATTGCCACAATGCAGGTTACTTTCCTCCAAAAGAGGAAACTAACCTTGGTTCAGGACAAAACTTAGATATTTGTATGAACACCACTCAGAACCAAAGGCTAAATGTTCACGTGATTAACAGGCATCATAATTTTCAAAACATCCTGTATGCCTAAGGCAGGGGTGCAGATTAAAAGGAAAAGCTATGTTTTAGTAAGAATGACTGAACTCTGAGAAACTGGAAATCCTCCAGGGACAAGATGGCTGATGATTTTTATTAGCAGGAAGATTAACATGTCCAGGCTGGAGATTAGATATTATTTCGAACAAGGAATATAACTCAAGATAGTTGTTCAAGAAGGTGAGGCATTATGGAGCATGACAACTGTATAAAATTCAAGGAAAGGAGGTAGAAGAGACCCAGAGTGACCAAGCCCAAATGCAATACAAGGATTTCAAATATTAAGATTCTTAAAGTACTGTTTCAGTCTACAGTGGGCAAAAATACAAGAAAGATAAGCATCAGATGACTATCTACAATTCTGGGTGCTTTGCTGACATCTATCCACTCCTCCTTGTTTGATCAGACAGTCATGTTGCTACATCTCGGGAAAGCAGTGATCCCAACAATCATTTCCATCAAGGTCAGGAATTATTGCTAAATAGCTGGAAAGGCATCGACTCTGGTGGGGATCCTACTGCACTTAACCATCCCTGAGTGAAACATGGGCCACAGCTGTGGCTTTGCACCCACCAAGCTCATACAAAGGAAACGAGGGAATAGTTAAGCCATTAGTGATGCAATCCTATGCAAGTGTGGACAGAAACTGAGGCATGATGGAAGTTGTAGGATTTGTTTCTGTTTAAACATACAGAGGATTACGCTCCAAGGAATCTAAATAAAATATGCAAACTAATTACAAAAGCATTTACCTTTTACTAATACAGTCAGGGCCAGAAATATTGGAACAAGGATAACTGTTTTGGCAGTTGGCCTCTGTACATCACCACACTGAAAGGAAACACACCGAGATGGGAGTGAAGTTGGGACTTTCAGCTGTAATTCAAGGGGTTTGACAAAAGTGGGGCACCAACCATTCAGGAAGGACAGCCAGTGGCATACACACACACCCATCGTTGGGGGCTCGTAAGTAATGGAACAAACCAACATCATTTCAAACTGAAGGATCGCCTTTAATAAAAAGGTAAAGATGTCCCCAACCAGTAGTGTCTGACTCTAGGGTGTGGTGCTCATCTCCATTTCTAAGCCGAAGAGCCAACGCTGTCTGAAGACGCTTCCATGGTCATGTGGCCGGCATGACTGAACACCGAGGTGCACGGAACGCTGTTACCTTTCCCGCCGAAGTGGTACCTATTTATCTACTTGCAATTTCTTGCACTGGAACTGCTAGGTTGGCAGGAGCTGGGACTGAAGACGGGAGCTCACTCCGTCACGTGGCACTCGGGTCTCGAACTGCTGTCCTGCCGACCTTCTGGTCTGCACTTCAGCGTCTTAACCACTAAGCCACCGCGGCCCCACCGCGCCCTTAATACCTGGATGAAAATCCTTTGCAGTCAATGACTGCCTGAAGTCTGGAACCCATGGACATGACCAAATGCTGAGTTTCCTCCCTCGAGATGCTTTGCCAGGCCTTTACTGCAGCTGCCTTCAGCTGCTGCTTGCTTGTGGGTCTTTCTGCCTTCAGTCTTGTCTTCAGTAAGTGAAAACATGCTCTATGGGGTTGAGATCAGGTGACTGACTTGGCCATTGAAGAACAGCCCACTTCTTTGCCTTCAGAACCTCTTGGGTAGCTTTTGCTGTATGTTTTGGGTCATTATCTATCTGCAATATGAAGTGGCATCCTATCAGTTTGGCAGCATTCGGCTGAATCTGAGCAGAAAGTATAGCCCTATACACTGCAGAATTCATCCTGCTGCTTTTATCAGCAGTCAGGTCATCAATCAACACCAGTGACCCGGCTCCATTGGCAGCCATACATGCCCATGCCATAACACTGCCTCCACCATGTTTGACAGATGATGTGGTATGCTTGGGATCATGAGCTGTTCCTTTCCTTCTCCATACTTTTCTCTTCCCATCATTCTGGTACAAGTTAAACTTGGTTTCATCAGTCCAAAGAATCTTATTCCAGAACTGGGCAGGCTTTTTAAGGTGTTTGGTGGCAAAGGCTAATCTGGCCTTTCGGTTCTTGAGCGTTACCAGTGGTTTGCACCTTGTTGTGAAGCCTCTGTATTTACATTCATAAAGCCATCTCTTGACTGTAGATGTTGACAATGACATGCCTACCACCTCAAGAGCGTTCTTGACCTGGCTAGATGTTGTGAAAGGGTTCCTCTTCACCATGAGCAGAATTCTGCGGTCATCCACTTTAGTTGTCTTCCGTGGTCTTCCAGGCCTTTTGCTGTTGCTGAGCTTGCCAGTTAATTCTTTCATTTTCAGGATGTTCCAAACTGTTGTATTGGCCACTCTCACTGTTCTTGCTATCTCTCTGATGGGTTTATTTTGTTTCTTCAGCCTAATTATGGCATCCTTCACTCACATGGACACCTCTTTGGGCCTCATGTTGGGAGTTCCAGTGAACAGCTACCAAATGCAAATGTAACCCTCAGAACCACCTCCAGGCCTTTTCTCTGCTTGATTGGTCATGGGGTACCCAGGAAACAGGCCACACCTGGCCATGCAGCTGCTTGTCAGCCATTCATTCCATTACTTATGAGCCACCAATGATGGGTGTGTGTGTATGCCACTGGCTGTCCTTCCTGAATGGTTAGTACCCCACTTTTGTCAAACCCCTTGAATTACAGCTGGAAGTCCTGCCTTGGCTCCCATCTGGGTGTGTTTCCTTTCAACTTCAATGTGGTGGTGTACAGAGGCCAACTGCCAAAACAGTTAACCTTGTCCCAATATTTCTGGCCCTGACTGTATTTTTGGTTTTGGTTTACAATTCACGTGTCACTTAGATACACCTTCAAAGAGAGCATTTTACTAGTTTTTCATAATTGTACTAAAATCTCCCTGAAAGTGCATCATGAAATTTCATAGGTCAACAGAAAATTCTAATAATTAAAGCTACAAGCACATGTGAGTTCAAGATAAAAAGGACCTGGAAAATTCAGGAGCACGTGATCTTGAAATCTAGTTTCTTTTCCATAAACCACAATGGATGGAACATCTAAACATTATTATCTAAATTAATACTTTGTTGTAAATTTAGTTTGAGAACCCAGTTTGTAAGTGGGTTCTGCTCCATTTTACTGTTCCTTATATTGTTTTGGATTATCATCGTGGGTTTGAATTGTTTTTAACAGTGTATTTAAATGTGATTTTTAATGTTTATATGTGAATTGCTCAGCAATTTTATTATATTAAGCGGTATATAGGCATTACAATAAATAAATATATAAATCCAAGAAATTTGGTAACGGTGGTTAACTTTGTCCAAATTTTATATGAAATTGAACTAGCCCTGGTGAAGGGGGAAGAAGCAGAACTGTGTGGAATATCATGCAGGAACTTTCTGGGAAACAAATGGAATAATGACTTCACAATTCAGGTTTCACTAAGCAAGCAAAAACACTAGTTCACTTGTATGCTGGCATTATATTAACTAATTTAATTAAAACACAACCAGATTAAAATTAAGTAGGTTTCAATATTATTCATATTTGGAGTACTCATCACATTGTTCTCATTGTTTATCAAATTTAAGTCAGGTTTCAGTATCAGTTACAGAGTTCAAGACCAACATTTTTCTTGAAATATATTACAAATCTTTCAATTATACTATTGCCACAAATAGCACCATTATTGTTCTGTTGTCAACTCTATGTTGCAGCCCTAAAAAGCAAGAAAATTGTGCTAAGACAGTTAATGCTAAATCAAAAGGATAACGATACAATGGAACACGTTCACACAGTGCAGAACAATACGATACAGAAATAGAGTTGTGGGTGGCTGTTATAATTGGACTGCTTCGCAATATGTGGATGTAAGAAAGAGTTATCAAGAAGGATTAGGTATGATGTCCATGGAAAGGCTTATTCCTATGTGCTGGAAGTGTAGGAAAGTAGATTACAATTAGAAGTGAATAAAAGAAAATAAGGAACATCTATTTTTATAGTGAGGGTTAAAGCACAACTGACAATGAAAATAGGGACATATGAATAAAAATGTTATGGATGGATGGAGTCTTAAGCTTTGACAAAAGCCAACAAGGTTACCAACTCCATGTACCCAAATATTCAAAAATGACTTGAGATTTCAAGTTACTCTACACTGGGGGTGCAGAACTTCAGGGCTGGAGGCCAAATCCAGCCCCTCAGGGTTCCCCAAATGGCCATATCCCCTTTCCCTGACCAAACCCCCTTTCCACCAACCACTGATAGTTTGTTGTTTTCCTGGTTTTTGTGAAGTTTCACCCCATTCTAAAAGGCTGAAATGCCTTTCTTAAGGCTTAGTTACTAGCAGTAAGAGTTTTAAACTAAAATATGCTGTTATTTTTGGTCTTGCGCCTTTTGTCTTCGGCCCTGCCAACCACTGGAGCTCCTCCAAAAATGGAATTCAGGCCTCAGGCTGAAAGAGGTTCTGCACCCATGCTCCACACACTGTACAGCTCTGAGAGCATCAGTTGCTACAGAAAACTCAAGCTTCTTATAATTCCTATAGTTTGTACATTGGGGAGAAGGGTAATTTTTACCACCTCCACTCTCAGATCATGAGTAATAGCAAACTGGAAGAATGGAGATGATGTATAGGAAGCAGGAATCAAGTGTTGTTTTATTTTGACTTGACTGGTTGTTGCCCAAGAGTGGGAGGATAGAGCAGAGGAAGTTGCAGTAGTCAACAAGATGACTGGGCTTTGTGTTGTGTTTTGGCATGTTGGGAACAGGCAGTATGACAAATAACTTATGACAAAACATAATATTGGTAACAAGCCGTACTAAATGCCTGGTACTTTAACATGAGATTTGCCTATGTTTGTGAACTGTCAGAAAATTGCTAGGAATAGTTCCTGCTCTGTTGTGAATTTTTGGTATTAAGGAATTTGTTTTCTATGAAGTAAAGCTGAAACTGATTACAGAATATAGTTTTACTCCCCAGAATCTGTGAAAGATAGCTGATTACAGTGAACTTTACTGGCAATGGCGACAGAGAGGTTGTTTTATTACTTGGAAAATAGCTTAAAGAATCCATTCTAGATAACTGAGAAATAATGGCATCTTCTTAAATTACCCAGCCTATTCTTTGTTTCTACATGCTAACAGAGAAGGAGCCAGGAGCAATCAAGGTAGCTGTTTCCTTATTTTATGCCTCCTTCCTGACCTCTGTGTCATCAGATCCTTCTGAAACATTATCAGCACCTGTAACTCTGAGTACCATACCTGAAACAACCAGAAACATAAACCTTATTCTGAAGAAATACAGATAGTGCCAACACCACCAAGTGTTCATGAGATCATCTATCAGCACTACTGAATGTATACAGTTTGCAGTCAGGTATTTCAAAGGCTGGAAACAGACCTGAAATGGATGTGAGCAGGCATGTTATTCTCAAGAGAATAGTATTTCCTATCAAGATTCAATAGACTCTGAATCCTTCTCACTAGTACATCAGTGACATTGACCTCTTTTGGATAGATGCCCAGCACAGCAAACTGAGAAATGAGAGCATTTAACTGGTATTGCATGCTACCTACCTAAAGATTTTCTTGCTATGGCCATTCAAACATCCTAAATGAAACCCTACAGTATGTTTCACTAGAATGTCGAACTCACTGACACCCAGTTTTTTCCTAGTAAACACATATATACATCAGAAGCAGATCAGAGTTGACAAACTTTTGTAGGGGAGACCAGTTTCTTAGGCTGCAATTATATGCGTAGAATTGGGTATAAGCCTCATTCAATGGAACTTGCTGTTGAGTAAAAATTAATAGGACTACACTGAAAGGGTACTTTCCTAATAATCACAGTGCACATCAAATAAACGAACAGCTCCAGCCATTTGAACTAGCTAAATCATAACTACTGCCTAAATCAGCATTCCCCAACCTGGTGCCTCTAGAACTGCTGGACTACAACTCCCATCATCCCAAGGCAACACTGAATGGAGGGCACCAGGTCGGGGAAGGGTGGTATAATCATAACCCACCTTCTGAATTTTAATGGAAAGACTTGCATCCTAGGAGAAGGTATTTTTAAAAGACAGAATTTCCACTAATTTATTTATTTATTACATTTCTGTACCACCCATTAGCCAAAGCTCTCAAATCAAGAACCATAGGAATATTGCAAGAACTCTCCAATTATCCAGAAATGGTGTCACATTGCAAATTGCATGATAATAATAATTAAAAAATAGAAAATTACTCTAGCCTCTTTCAAAAACATGAGTACGCTTCAATGCTACACTTGCGTCAAATTAGTGAAAAGGTATACCATATATGTCTTCTCTTCAAAAAAGATAGATTTATGATTTTTCTAACATTATATTTCCATTGATCATAAAGTAAAGGTAAGATTCCAAAGGTGCACCTGTATTTTTTTTAAAGTCTTATGCATATAACTGTGTGTGTGTGTGTGTGTGTGTGTGTATCATATAAACAATTTTCCTTCTATATCTTTTAGAGTAACATAGAAAACATGCTTAATATGATAGTGAATCTCTAGTGAATCTCTAGAAGTTTTCCATCTTGCTTATTTTAACAACCACTGGGTGATTAAAATTCAGCCAAAATTAAAATTTACAGCTTGATCATATCCATATCTATTTGAAAGTAAGTCCTGCTAACTTACATGGAAGTTTCTGCCAGGTAAAACTTGCTTAGGATTTCTTTTATCATTTTTTTGATCAATGACAAACTGAACTTGATTCTGTCCTCAATTAGAGCCGTAGTTCTGTGGTAAGATAAACAGTTGCTAGAGGAACCAGAAGTTCCCTTCTGCCAGTCTCTATTATATCTTGGTTAAGAGGCAAAGTATGCCCTTGCTATCTTGCTCATGTCCCAAATCTGTGTAAATGGACAACTTGCCTATTCTGTTCATTGATGGTAATGGGATAAATAGAGCAGTCCAAGCAAGTTGCTATCCTTTTTCCATGGCTGGCCTTCCCATGAGGCGAGGCAAAGCCTCTGTGTCAGGTGGCAGAGTGGGAGGAGTGGTGAATTGCAGTGCTCCCCCACATACCTACCAAGAGGGGTCACCACCTTCAGTGGGTACTCCAGACAGCCCTGCCAGCCACTCTCCTGCCATGACATTTGCTGCAGTGAGAGAGTGGATGGCGGGCTCTCCAGAACATTGTGAGAGGAGGGGTGTTATTACAGGCGATCTCCTAGGACAACCCTCCCATGCCTGGTTCTGAGGAAGCCCTCAGAGCCAGGCATTTCAGCCTGGCTAGCTCTCTGAAGAGCCATGCCAGCTGCTTCCTCCAGGTGTGCACTGATAAAGGTAAGGGGGTGGGAGGGCACAATGTGGAAAAGGGAAGCAGAGGGGAAAGGAAGGGAAGGGTGGGGCGCAACATAACTCAGTAAAGGGAAGGGGTGTGGGGATGCAGCATGGTAAAGGGAAGGGGTGGGGGTGCAATGCAGCACCAGTACGGGGAAAGAGATGCATGGGGAAACAACACAGTAGCAGGAAGGGAGACATGGCATGATCAAGGGAAGGGGAAGGAGGTGGGGCATGACATGGTGGCGGTTAAGGGCAAGTGGGTGTGACACGGTGGTGCATGTACTCTCTTGCCTCAGGTAGCAGGAGAGCTTGTGCCAGGGCTGACTTTTTCCACTGATCTCCTTTGCCTCATAGCTACTTGGAAGGGAAAAAATGCTCTGCAAACCAAATCATCTTTATTGTGTCTTAGGTTATATGGTTGGCAAAGCTCAAAACAGGAACACAGAACACTGCTTATACTGGGTCAGACCATTGGTCCACCGAGCCCAGTGTTGTCAATACTGACTGGCAGCAGCTCTCCAGGGTTCCAGGCAGGATTCTTTCCTAGCCCTACCTGGAGATGCTGGGGATTGAAATTGGGACCTTCTGCATACAAAGCAGGTGCTCTACCACTGAGCTATGATCTCTCCCCAGTTGTGTTGAGGAGGCTCGCTATGACAAAACCCAAGAACTTCTGCTCTGTACTAGAAGCACATGACACAAAACAAATCAGGAAATAAGACATTCTGAGTAATCATTCATTTGGTGCTAAATACTTATGATTTTGGCAGAGATCTATTAGTCCCTTGAACCCTGATATACAGCATGCCTACAGAGCTATGCCTATTTAAAGGAAAGCAGCAGCTGTCTGTGGCTCTTAATCAAGAATAATGCCTGAGAATAAATCACTGCCTTTTCGGAGACTGCATTTCTCAAATAACTACAATTCCTGCTCTTTCTGCCCCATCCCTAAAAATACGAGGTGGCACACAAAAGAGAGCTGCTTACAAGAACAGAGACATATGGATCTCTCTCTCTGTCTCAGCAGCCTGCACTTTCTGTTAAAAAAAAAAAAGTCATGAAGTGAGCTGTAAACAGATGCAAACAAGTTTAGAAGCAAACAAATTCAGAACTTTAAATCGTGTCAAAACTTTCCATTCATTCCACCATGGTAAAGAGTTGATAGTTCTGCCAAGAGACCCACAATATTCTCAAGGACGAACACAGAAGTATTTCCTGTATTCGGAATGCCTCTGTAAAGTGTTCGTTAACACATTGTTTTTCATGATACTTCCTAAAGATTTTTGCCATACTCTCCATGGGACTCTACTGCTGTTGCCATGCAGTTCTAGGAAAGGGTAATGGCTATCGAGAAGCAGGAACACTCTAGTCCAAGTAAAGGGTGTGCATGGGCTGCTATAAATTCTTCCAGCCAGTGCAGGAAGCAGCATAACAGCAGCTCCACTAAGTTTTGCTCCATTATTATAACGTTATCTACACTACAAACTTATATGAGTTTATACCACTTCCCCCAAAGAACTCTGGGAATTCTGGATTGGTGAGATGTGACATTTCCAATAGATATCCCCCATACCCCAAACTACAGTTCTCAGAGCCAAACTACACCTTACACTAATTGCACAGCGTATAGCTGAGGCTTGTTTTTGTTTTTTTAATCTAGTGTAACTGTGCACATTCCTGATTCAGATAGGGATCACCACACTCAAGGAGGGAAGATTAGACCTCCCCCCACCCATTTTTTCCTGAAATTTCACTCCCCCTATTGGGGGTGTAGAAAAAGAGAAAAAAAGGCTCTATTGACTCCAAAAGAGACTTTTTTCTTTTCTTTTTTAAGTCCCCTGTAGAGTATATGTGGAATTCTGGGAGAACAGGTGAGGGAGGGAGGTTTTATCCTCCCCTTCCAGAGCATGCTTGTCCCAATCCAAATTGGGACCATGTACAGTTTCACCAGACTAAAACAAAACACAAGCTTCAGCTACATGCTAGGCAATTAACATAACATGTGGTTGGGCCCTGGGAAAGGTGGATGATTGTTAAACCAGATATTGACCTGGACCGTGTCTCCACAACAGAAGGAGAAGGGAGGAGTACCGGATTTTTTTAAAATGAATTTGCTTTGCTGCACTTTGGTCCATGCAGGTCTCCACGAGCAAGTGCTCTGCACCAGTAAAAATTACTTCACAGAACATAGTTTCTGATGGGGATGGGAGTGAACATCATCTGACTGGCAGGGGCTGCTCAACCAGGGGCTGCTTTCCCTCCTCTCCCCCACTTTCTCCTTTCCCTTGGAATTCCACATGCACCTGCAATTCAGGAGCAAGCCTCACTGAGAACAATGGGAGTTACTTCTGAGTAGACACACACGTTTGTGCTGGGAAGGGGGGGGGAGGATGGGAAACCAGCCCCCTTTCTAACCGCAGGATCTCTATAACGAAGGTGTGAAGTAGTTACTTCCTAAGACAATAAACCAAGCCATGGAGAATCGCAGGTTCGGTAAAGTGCTTTACAGGCTTCAGGGAATCAGTGCTTTAGAATCTGTATTTCAGTTCAGGGGGATCTCTGTAAATTCAGATGTGCGCAAGCCTCACTGAGCACAATGGGAGTTACTTCTGAGTAGACTCTAATTGGTTTGTGCTGGGAAACACAGGGGACAGGAAACACCCCTTTACCAGGGTCAAGGCACACCCCCTGGGCAGGGTTAGCATACCCGAGGTAAATGTGGGGGTTGGGGCACACAACAGCTATAACGCGGAGAACCTGAGTTAAGGAAAAGTATTGGACTTTAAGCAGTCTCAGGAAATCCAGTTTTTCCAGATAAGCTCCAGGCTGGCGGCTGGATGACCACGATGTCATGTATCCCTAACCACTTCAACATGCAGCCAGCTTGGAGTAAATCACTGATGGAGACACCCCTCTGGTTCGGATGACATGCTGCAGCTCATCATGAGTTGTTTAACCCACGACGAGCCACACTGCCTGTGGGCACTGACTTGTGTATGCAACCCCTGCTTGGGGGTTGTCATGTCTTGAGAACTTGGTGAGAGTGGATTATGCAACCAGATCATGGTTTGTTGAGGGTTGTTTTAACTCTTCCATAATCCACACTTGCCGGGTTCACACAACATGACAACCCTTGAGCAGCATTTGCATATTCAACATGGAGGTCATATGCATCCTGCATGTGCTGCAGCCTCACTGTGGATTAAATAAATAACCCACGGTGGGCTGTCGTGTCTTGCAAATGGTCCCTAAATCTACAGTGTAGACATACCCTAAGATAAAAACAATAAAGGGCTATATGGAATAAGAACCAATGAGAAAGAGGCAAGGAAAAGCAGAATACCAGACACTGTTTACCAGAACTACATTTTAAGAAGCATATTGAGAGAGCTATAGACTCAGTTTCACACTCCATTTATTCTGAAGCAAACTCTGAAACATTAAAAAAAGCCACCTCCGTAGCAATAACTAGCCTGCAAAATAGAGGATTTGCCTCCTTTTTGTAAGCTGTTACTGATGGAAACAATCTCAGAACTCTTCATTTACTGTCCCAAATATAGTTGTAAAAGCTATTTTTTCAATTCCCTTAGAAGGGTCTGAAATATTGTATATACCAGGGCTAGGCAGAAGGTAGTTAGGGATCTACTGGTAGACTTCTGTGCAGTTTGCGGTAGGATTGTTTTCGACTCCCAGTTGTTTCACAATAGCAATAACTAAAAAGCTTCCCCCTCCCCAAATTAGATTGATGAAAAAGAATCGAGGTGGGAGGAGGCAGAGTGGATTTTTGTGTGAAAGGATTTGTGAGCTTGGTTCTAGTAATGATCACAAATTCCTGGGCTGAGCTGAGCATATGTTCTAAGGCACCCTGTTCTTTTATTCTTAGCATATGTGTGCTGGTCAAACCACTATTTTGCACCTATGCTCTGGTTACCGGACCTTAGGTACTAGTAAAAAACAAAGTAGATCCTGCAAGCTTGAAGTCTTCTCATCCTTGCTATATACTACTCTATATGATAATCTACTAATCCATACACGTGCATAACAATGGATTTAGCAGTCCATATACAAAGGGAACCAGTGTGCTAACAGTAAACAAAAGTGCTGAGTTTGTATATGGAAAGCCTGAATCCCTGGTCATCTGTGAAACTCACCAAGTGTCAGGATTAGGTCCAAGCTCCCTGGTTTGGTTTTGGATTCTGATTCAGATTTGGAGGCAGAGCTAAAAGAAGCCCAGCCAAGACAGGGAGTGGGGGAGGAGTCAGGGATGAATCTTCCCAGCAACTTATCAAAAGGAGGCCCAGATTCAGAGACCATCATCCCCCTGCCCCATAGGAACTCTCAGAGAGGGAGGGAGCACCAGAACTGACAGATGCCAGAGTTCAGTGCAGCATTAAGTAGGCAGAATTGAGAGGAGGTGGGAGGTGGTCCACCAGGTTGGCTGCCCATCGGAAGTTGGGTCAGGAGGTCTCTACCTGAAGGAGGAGCCCAGTAAAAGCCTGGGTATGGTGGGAATCCATCCAAGTAACTGCCCCACTTTCTTAACGCATAATGCTACAGGTGTGAAGAGATGATTAACTGAAAAAAGGTTTTGTGGATTGCACAGGGAGTCTCTGTTACCTCACTACTCAGTGGGAAGGCTTAGCAGTCCCTGACACCAAGTAGGTCTTGGGCAAGTTACCATCTCTTAGCCTAACCTTCTTACATGCTCATTGGGAGGCTAAAACAATGTTCAGAATAAGAGTGAAATACAGTTTTAATACATACAATTATTGCTTAAACAACACTTATTAATTAAAACCTAAAACTTGTATCTTGCATATATAAAATGAAGCATACGTGTAAGTGCATTATTTTTCTAAATAAATTATGTCCCTCCTTAACAGATGTTTGGAATGTCCCCAATGCTTAATTTGTAGCAAAATATCTTTGCTATCATCCAAAAGAGAATGAAAGGAGGGTATAAGGAAAATGATGCTGCCTAGTAAACAAACAATTTCTAGGTGGAAACAAGGAGCTGATTCTAAACTGCATTTTTAAAACTTATTTGGCTCTGGATTGTACCTGGTGGTGAAATGATGCAATTATAAGCACAAGGCAGAAAAACTTTAGCTGAAAATAAAAATCAATTCCATTCATTCCTAGGACTGAACAAAGATATATTTCAGTACGTTGCATAGCTCTGATTCTTCCACTGGAAAAATTAGCAATCCTCATTTGACTGTCACAGATTCTAGAATAGTCAGTAGAAGCATGAAGTTAACACGTTATTGTCATTTCCTTTAAGCATAACATAAACATATATTTCAAAGCTAAAAACTCAGATGCTGAGTGAACATGGGCCTAGTGTGTCCATGTTCTTTAAGTCACCAAGTTGTAAAATTTTAAGATAGTGGCTGATGCCTAATGGGGCTGATGGAGCGGAGTCAAGGGGTCATCATAGGGAGAGGCAAGAGTTACATATGTTAACATGAAGGTGATCCTCTCTTTTTTTACTCTAAAGTAAGCATGCAGGGCCTGATCCAGATCAGACTACCATGTGCAGGAGAGAGAAATTTAAACCTTCCTCCCTGCCACTTATTTCCTTAAGTTGGAGGAAAAGGCCTCCACAAAGGGGGGAAACCACCTTTTTTTTTTTTTTTTACACACACACCCCACCTGTGTGTGCGAATTTCAGGAAGCAAGCAAGTTTCCTCCCCCGCCATGAATGGTCAGGTCCTGATCAGACTGAGCCGCACACACTTACTTTCAGCTCACTTTTTCTTCTGCTTTATGTTCACTCACTTGGTCTGCTGCTGCTAGTCTCAATAAAGTAAGGTAGCTTAGGACTCCTCTATGCTAGGTAGCCCGGGACTCCTGCTTGGCCTCGAGGACAAGTAAAAAAGAGGACTGACACTTACAGTCTGATCATATGTATGTTTATTCAGAAGAAAATCCCATTGAGTTCAATGGACCCAGGTCTGTGTGCTTAGGACGGGAGCCTTACAGCTTGATTGTATGTATATTTACTCAGATGTGAACCCCACTGAGTTTAACAGACTTACTCCAAGGCTTATGTGCTTAGGATTGTAGCCTTACAGTCCTAAACATATAATCCTAAACTCAAGCACATAATCCTAAACTCAATGGGAGTTGTCTGCCACAATCCTAAACTCAGGCAACTCCCACTGAAGTTAGTGGGACATACTCCCAAATATACACTTGAGGCTAGGTTATTCTCTTCAGGGGTGCTGGTATCCTACAGGTCAGAGAATGAGTGTCCTCTTCTTCTGGAAAGAGTCAGAGAGGTAATTTACCTCAAGAAAAAAAATGTTTTTGACAGTTAAGACAAGCATAAACATGATTAATACATGATACTTTCTGGTATCACATTTTTCCACCACTTTACTTTTAAATGTTTATTGTTTAAACACACCTAAAGTATTCTTAAATCCACATGATATATTATATCTGGATAAGATTTCAGCTATACTTCTCATTTTCAGTTTTTTAAGGGATCATAAGAAGTGAACAGATGTCCAAAATGGACAGGCACTTCCAGCTATCCACTTTGTGAATTTTGAAGGAGTTCAGGGGAAAATGCCCTCCACAGAAAATGATTATGACATTAGTGGAGGAATGAAAGGGAAGCAGCTCCTATATATAAAATATGGGGCACCTCAGAACATGACCACTGTATATAATAAAAACACTGGACTTCAAGATGCATCGTAGGTGCAATATAAGTCCTTAAATGAAATGTGACACCAAACATGTTTTGGGTGTCAGTCAAGCCAACACTCTTTGTAATTCTGATTATTTAATGACAAAGTCAGTTACAGTGGAAGTCTTTAATCATTACTATTGCATAGTTTACTCACAACATTCACTGTCGTCTGTTGAGTGTTCCAGATTATCCTTCACCCTGAAGAACTTGCAGATGTTGCTGGATTGCTCACAGGCCTTCAGTGGTGCTCTCTTTCAAAGAAAATTTCAAAAAATCTTTTAAAAACATAGCGAGGGATAAAGTGAGTAAAAAAATCCCTACATTATCCTTAAACAACAAAAAAGTTTCAAAAAATTCCCATAAACTTAATGGACCAAATGCAATTGTGACTAAAGATACAACTCCACAATGTTCTTGGAGCCCTACACCTCAACTTAATTATTGGTTATGGCTCAGCAGTTCTTGTTTGAAAAAGTACAAATAATAAAGGCCTACAGCAACAGTGTCAGGTTTGGGGGGGGGGGGGCCTTTGGGCGAATCACCCTCAGTGGGCTCCCTCCCTCAGTGAGTATACCTTCTCACCACCATTGTCATTAACTGCTATTGCTCCATATCCTCCATATCCTGCAAGCAACCGAGAGATGCTCTGCCCTTGGGTTGTTTGCTATGACATGTGAACTTGGAACTCAGGCTTGTTTTAAAAAATATGGGTTATTGTGACTTGTGAACCGAGACAATTTGCAATTTCTAAAAGAAGCTTTTAGATTTGTGTTACCACATGTGTGGTAAACGCACATACACATATGGCTCTAATACAGCAAAAGAACCCACATGGGTAGGGCTTTAGAGTCTCACTATATCTGTTCTTTGTTGAGTACACAAGCCTTAAATGTCCACCCACACATAAACCTGTGCATTGTAAGAGCTGTTATTTGGAATACGTCACAAGTCTGCATGGTACTGTACAATTTAAAGCAATAAGAATACTGTACAATTTTGCAGTGCTGTGAAAATTTCCACTTGGCTATCTTCCAGCCCCACCCACTAAGAAAAACACTTACATACAGCATAAAGTGCAACTGCAGTAAAAGAGCATTTAATATGTTCACAAACAGCTTCATTCCCTAGTAAGGAGTATTTTCTGTAAGGGGCATTCTTCTATATGGTCTAAGCCATGACCCTGGTTTACTTGCTTTTTCATAGACCCACCTATGCCTATTTTTGTTGTGCTACTTACTGTCCGTATTTTTAAGACACACAATGTGAGGTTCCGGAGCCACAGCTAGTGGGTGTGGGAAACATGAAAGACATGCAGTTCCAAGTGTCAAACTAGAATTTCACCCTCAGATCATGCCGAATTATTTTCCCCTGCATGCATATTATGCACAGACATATGATTGAACTATGTAGAAAAGTATAAATCCTAATAGGAAAACTGCATGTTTTCTATTATGCCTCATTTCAGAATTTGGCTTTTAGTTTAAATTATTTGCAGCATTTTTAGCATAGACTCCAGTTGGGGTGAGCATGACGTGAAAAACCTTTATCTGTGACCCTGGAGAGATGCCACCAGTAAGAGAAGACATTACTGAGCTAGACAGACCAATAGTCTGACCTGGTACAGGGCAGCTTCCTACATTTGGGCAGTATCCAGTGGGGCGCTTACACCCCCGCTGATTCCCTTCCACCCCATTGATTCCGTTGCGCAACTGGCTTCCACCACTTGCGCAATGGCAATTTAGCACTTCCATGAAACGAGTGGAAATTTTTGTTCCTGGAGTGGGGCAGGTCAACGAAGCTCGCATAAGGCAGCTCTGCCAACCTGTCCCAATATGGAAACAAGCATTTCTGCTAATTACAGGGCTTCCTGTAGAAAGCACCAAATCTCCATTGCATAAGTGGTGGGTCCCATTTGCACAATGGAACTGGAGGGGCCGAAGGGAATTGGCAGGGGTGTAAGTGTCCTGCTAGACACTGACCTTTATTCATTTATACTACTTTTATACTGCTTACAATCTTAAAATCTGTTCCTATCCTTCTGCATCCTAAATATGCCAGGAACACAAATGAAATTCGAGAATGCTGGGCAGCAGCTAAGCCTTGTGGGCCAAATCTGAATTTATGTATTTATTTAATTTAAGGTAGTTGTATACCACCCTTCATAACTGATTTATTTCTAAATCCCAGGGCGGTTTGCAATACAATGTCTCTTTGAAAAGTGCTGCCTGGTCCCCTGGTTTTTGCCAATCTAAAAGCAGAAAGGTTGCTGAGAAAGCAGCATCTGTAGCAATGGAACTTGCTGCCAGGCCATTCTTCAAAGTGGTCCATTTGGAAAAGTAGTTGCTGACTAGGTATTTTACTGCGTTAGGTATTTTCTATATTGCCGTAAAAGCTAAATCCTAATCACACACTTTGCTTCATACTATGCTTCAAATTACAATATGAGGGACTGATGGAGATATATTAAGCTGTTAGCTCTTTTGCAGGGAAGCTATTTAAGATTCACTAAAGGAAGAGGGAAGAACCTACATTTCACCTGAAAATCAGACAACTGTGCATAACACAGCTCCACCCTCTTGGTATTTGTACAATGCCTCCTTTTGCTGTCCTGTGAAGTACTCTGTAATTTGTTTGTTCTCATTCACAATTCAACTACAGTAATAAAATGCTGTTATAAATGCCTGCAACAATGTTCCCATTTCATTTTTCATATTTTTCCATCACTAATCTGTCATTCTTTTTAAACATTAGTTCACTTCCTCTTCACCGTCACATGAAATAAGCCTTGAACAGGTTCACTCACGTTCCGCTGAGACTAGGATGAGATGAAGCTAGGCTTTTTCAAGCGCGTGACATTCATTTACTTAACGTGCATATTATGTGTCATTTTAAACAGTTTTCACCAGGTTTATTAAACAACATGGGATAGAAGTAAGAAATTTTCTGCCTTTCATTCACCCATTTCTATTCCAACTATAGACGCACGCAGTACTCACTATTAATGCCTCAAATGCACTAAATTTGGGGAAATTGTCAGGGTTTACCCCATATACCACTGTCAATCACAAACTTGCCCTGATTTCAATGAGTCTGGATTTCACCTGTCCTAAAGACTGTTAACTATTTTTGCAGTATAACTCCTATTATTGTTGAAAGGCAATGATACACAAAAGCTACAATTTAACAAAAAGTTACATTCACTTAAGCTCATTCATTGAGCTGATATATACTTGACTCGATGCTGCACTCTGGCCAGGGTTTTATGCAGCTCTTCACACTGCTAGTACTCCCTGTATGAACCTACCTGTACACTACAATAGTCATCTGAGGCCCTCCCAGGCATTTGACAGTGTATGATAAGGTTTTAGCTGGTCCTAATATTTTTATTGTTGATTGTTTTAAATGATTTTTGCATGTATATTGTTTTTATATTATACTTTATATTGTATTTTTAAGGTTTTGATTTTTTGTAAACCACCCACAGAGCTTTGGCTATTGGGCGGTATAGAAATGTAATAAATAATAATACTAAATAATAATATAAGAAGAGCCCTGCTGGATCAGACCAAGGGTCCATCTAGTCCAGCATTCTGTTCACACAGTGGCCAACCAGCTGTCGACCAGGAACCCACAAGCAGGACACAAGCACAACAGCACCCTCCCGCCCATGTTTCTCAGCAACTGGTGTGCATAGTGCCTCTGCCTCTGATACTGGAGGTAGCGTTTAACCATCAACACTAGTAGCCATTGATGGCCTTATCCTCCATGAATTTGTCCAATCCCCTTTTAAAGCCATCCAAACTGATGGCCATCACTTTATCTTGTGGAAGTGAATTCCATAGTTTAACTATGCACTGTGTGAAGAAGAACTTCTTTTTATCTGTCCTGGATCTCCAGCTAATAATAATACAGTGATCACCCAGGGACTATAATTAAAACACTCTTTTGCTAAGATCAGCAGAAAAGGTCTGGAGTCCATCTGGGATGTAAAGACTGCAATCTTGCAGAGTATAGCCTTTCATAAGAAACTAGTGTACCCTCTCTAAAAAGGCTGCCCCTCTGTTCAGTGGGCTGCTGCCATGCTAACTGTGCTGTGTCTCAGCAAGTCCATCTCTCAAAATGGAGGTCCCTCACTGTCTCATGTTAAGGTGAGATTAGAAGAATGGTCCCATACAGGTGGTCTCTTATGCACACTACTAGGTACATGTAGCTGTACCACAAAAGTTACTTTCTATTTGTGGTAGGACATGAAGAGGAGATCAGGAGAAGAAAACTCAAATAGCACGAATGAAAAGTGGAAAGGGCAAAAGCCCTGTATCCTTATGCTGCAATTCTGTGCACACATAGGTTTCTTAAATCCCATTCACTTAAATGGAACTAAGAAGCCTCTGTGCAAGATTGCAACTTAAATAAGTCATTCCTTCAGAGCTGCGGTCAACTGCTTTGTTGACACAGTCAGTTGTTACTACAACAACAGCAATAGCAGCAGCAGCAGCAACAATAATAATAGAAGTCCAATATGGAAGGATTCTAAAATCTGAATTAAAAATAGGCCATTTTTGCATCCTCCTACTCACAGTATTTAGCACTTAAAAAAAAAAATGCAGACATTCTGCCAGGCTAGATAATAGGAGCTGTCAGTTCAGTTCCATAATGTGCTCATTCCCAGGGGTGTTGCTTTGTTTTAGAAATATAATATTTTTAAAAGACCTCTTATTTTACCTAAATATGCAACAAAAATGAGCTTTTAAATTCTACAAAATAAAAAGTTAAGGAAAGCAAGACTTCGCAGTCTGACGTCAGCAGGATTGGAAGTCTGCTTTCCACTTGGCAAAGATGGTCAACGGGTGGCCAGCTGGCAGCATCTGAGCCATAGCATCATGTTATTAGGCTGCTGTGACCGTAGGGAAGGCTCCCCAAAAGCACATCAAAGCCACCAGGCTCACAGCAGCAGGGAGAATGATGCAAGGTCAGAGGGGGACAGCTAGCCAAGGCCATCTACATTGCAAGCAGAAGCGCTTCAGTGTCATCTCTCACTGCACCGTCATCTCTTCTGCTCCAAGTCTTAGATGTGTGTGAAGGAAACATTCCCCTCTGCTCTGAACCTGATGGTTCATTTGTGTGCTGACGGAACACTCTTATCCTACCTTCCCCACACCAGCAGCATATTTCCCAAGTGTGCATCTGCACCACAAGGTTATTTATTTTATTTTTTTATTTATTACATTTCTATCCGGACTTTTTTCCTCCTTAAGGAACCTGAGGCGGCATACATAGCCCTCCTCCTCCTCCATTTTATCTTCACAACAACAACCCTGTGAGGTGGGTTGGGCTGAGAGTCTGTGACTGGCCCAACGTCACCCAGTGAGCTTCCATGGCCAAGTGGGGACTAGAACCTGGATCTCCCGACTCCCAGTCCAACACTCTAGCCACTACACCACACATAAGTTGATGAAACAAGGCAATGCTAGCTCTAGGTTCTCAAGTGCCCTTGAGGCAAGATACCTTCAAGTTGGCCTCCTCAATATATGCGGGTGGGGGGGAGAGAGAATTGAGTTATTTACAGCTTACAGCCTTCTCAAAAAACTGACGGTCTGTATTGTAGGACTTCTTTTGTCGCAGGCTTTGGAGAAGGTCAGAAGCAGAGAGAGCCTCTCTCTTGTTGCAAAAGATTGGAAGGGGCAGACGTAACAATCTTTCCCATTGTGCAGATAGGATAGAGAAAACTAAGACCCCCTCCAAGAACTCTGTGACAAGTAGAGGGGAGGATGTCTCTCCTACCTCCTCCCCCTCCCCCAAGTTCTTTGTGGTGTGTCTCAACACTCTGAACCCTCAAATCCTCAGTTTGTCAGACTGGAGTAAAAAGTGCCTACAGCAAGTTATTATTTACTTCTTTTAAAAAGAAAATACTGGTGCAACTAAGAGATTTCAAATGTAGAAAGCTAAGTAATAACTTTGGGCAGTATCCAAGTCGACATGAGTGCTAATGTAAATTATACTGTGGTAGTGTAAAGGACCTCTAGTGCAACGCCAATAGAGTTAGCTGGCGCGACGGGATTCCCTGTAAAGACCATTGCACTAGTTTGGGATTGCACTAGAGTTCCCTTACCTTAGCACGATGTGATTTACATTAGCCCTCATGTTGACTTGGATACTGCCCTTTGTTTCCCAATCCCAAACACATTTTGTTGGAAGCAAATCCCATTGATTTCATTAGAATTGGATATCAATGATTAATTCCAGTAGCATTTTAATAATTCCTGCTGATTTTTGTTACATACACACATACCTGACAGGCTTTACAGAAAATATAATGACTTCAAATATATGTTTTACAGAATAGAATGGAAATCGAGAATGTGATCTAATGAAGAATAATCATGCCTGCACCATGGCTGAATAATCCATACATGAAGCAGTATAAAATGAAGCAAGTGTTTTAGCTCAACTTCAAGGAAAAGTGTAAATGACAAAGTTAAGAACCTGTTGCTGATTTACTGCATGCAACATGAACAGAACAATCATTACTCTGTGTAGAGTATTTCATGCTGAACACTCTACCCAACAGTCAATGTCTTGAATTTAAATACTAGATTAATAGGAAAAAACGATGTTATAAAACACACAGCTGGTTTTGCATCTTATTAAGTAACCCACATCAAAAGGTGTTTCCCTCTAGCGCTTCAACAGGGTATCTTTGGATTTATTGCCAAGTGCTGTCCCTGATTAATGATGTTCAGTGTTGAAACCATTGAATTTCCTGTTGAGGGCAAGTATAGTCTTAAGTAATACAGATGATACTAGTCAATGGTACCTGTGCCTTACAAAGCTATGGGGGACAGGACTAAAATGTACCATTTTAAATTGAGTTAGCTTGTTTTCTAAAAAAAAGAGGATTACAAATGGATGTAAAGGTTACTTGCTCCCTTGTACTGATAATGACTGAGGGTGACTGCCATGGGAATCCCAGGATTCACTGATATTTAGGCTCAAACCCATGGAAGAGAATAATTTTGAGCTGAAGAAGATCAGAGAGAAAGGGATTAAGGAGCCGCTCTCCAGCCCCCATCTTCCACTCCAACTCAACTCATAGCATGGCCAGGCAATTCTTGCTTTAAAAATATACACAGGGGGAAAATGGAATGTTGTCAGGAGCGCCCTAGCTGCCTCTTGCAGTCCCCTCCAATAAGCAACTCAGGACTTAGATGACCAAGATTCTTTCCAAGGCTTTATTCCGTTATTACTTTATGACTCTTTCAGATACTAATCACTAGCGACTAAGCAAGGAACAGCACTGGGGAAAGATAGCAGAGTAGCCTAAGCTCCAGGTAAGGCAGTTGGTCCCCGTTTGAAGGGGATCCACGGGAGGACTCTGAACTTATGGGCTACGGAGAGATCCTCCCTCTTTCCCTTGGGTCCTTGGGATGCGACCGTTGTTTGAGCGCCAAACGAGCATATCTCCTTTCCACACCCTCCATCTGTCGTCGCTCCCTGCGTCTGTGCGAGCGTCCAGCAAGCCCCCCTCCAGCGTTCTCTCACTGCCAGGGTCACTATCTCTCTCAGGAATGCTGGCAGGAGGAATCTCTGCCAGCTGCTGTGCTTGTGAGAGATGAGCGAACTCCTCTCCCACGGATTGCTGTTCTTCCTCAGAATCAGAACTGCTCTGGGGCTCTAGGGGCTCAGTTTCCACCCTTACAAATGTGTAGCTTGAGCATGAATATGTTATCTGTGGAAAGGAACCTTTAAATCACTATCCCCAGAGTAATTTGCTTGTTAAAAGCAGCCAAATATCTTGAATTTATTTACTATGCCAAAGAGGCAATTTCTAGCACTGGTACAGTCCTACTGAAATCAAGTGCAGCCCAAACAAGAACTCACCGAGCAAATTTTTCACTTGTTAGGATTCATCTGAAAACTGGGGGAAAGGGATTGTGTGGCAAAAGAACATGATACCAAGAACACTTTGGAAAATACATTTAGGGTGCAACAGACAGAAAAAAGTCCTACAACTCCCATGGGGCTGGCTGGGGCATGCTGATAGTTGTAGGATTTTTTCTGCCTAAACATGCATAAGATTGCACCCTTAAGTACTATTCAGGCATTCCACTTCCGTGAAAAATCAACACATGATGGGAGAGAACGAGGAGAGAACAAGGATGAGCAAGTAAGCTTTGGCCCCTTCACTGTCATTCCACTCACTCTCCACAAGTTGGAGGGATAACTTCTGAATCAGAAGCCTTCTCTACTTTTGTAGGCTCTCTGCATGATGTAAATCATTGAAAATCAGACTTCTACATTGTGTGGCGAACCTACATGAATGATAAAGGCTCCCTGCTTCAGAAGGTATCCCTCCAACTCATGGAGGGTGACTGGGGTGGATCTAGAGTGCTCGTCCATGTTCAGTGTGTTCATTTTTTTCACAGAAGTAGAAGGCCTGAATAGAGCTTTACTCTCCTTTCTTTTCTATATTCAGTATAAAAATGCTCTCATATTCCTCTTTTCATTATGTCCAGAAAAAAAGTATGGTCTTAAAACTAGCATTTAGAAAAGTTGGCACCCTGGGGTCTCTGGCGATATCTATTTTATTTTTAAACACTTGTTTTAAAAGTCTGTGAAAATCTGCTATGTCTATTTATTTCTAATATGTTTCAACTTTCATATGTGGGGAAAGTGTAGCGATAGAACCAGAGCTTATGAGAGACAAAGGGAGAATTCCTGGGGCCCAGCTTCTGTTTGAGAGCCCATTCTAAACCTCTTCCCTACTGACAGCTTCTGTTAGGCTGTGATTCTTTAAAAGAAGAAGAAAATGCAGAAATAACAGCAGATTTTCAGTGAACAAAGCTGCCATCCTCAGACTAGGGGAAGAAGGAGGACTATCCCATCTTACATAGGCATGACATGAGGAAGGAAAGATCTCTAAGATTTGGGGAATGAACTTCGTGGAGGAGGACCAGGGTGTAGGACTTTAGTGGAAAAGGAGGATATCCCCCAATATGCTCCTGAACATCATTTATACAAACTGCTGATGTTCAAACTGCTGCTGATCATCATTTATCCGAATAGCAAACTCAGGTGATAAGTTATTACAGCTATATAGCTAAAACAGGACTACTAAGAAAAAATAGAGGAGTATTAGCATCCTTGGGGGAATCCCAAGGTTTGCAGCAGAAGAAAAAATAAAATAAGGGGACAACCCCCTCCCTGCAAAACAGGCCAATAAGGACTAAGCACACTCAGTCTGTTGGGGTGGTAGGGTTAGAAAACTGGGGGAGGGCAAATAGAGTCTCCTGAAAGAATGCATGCCTGGGCTGGCATAACAAGATAAATCCCTACTGCAACATTTTGCTCCAGGTCCCACTTGTATTCTTTTATTTCTCAAAGCACAGTTGGAGCCCTTATGCCTCAGGTTTTCAGATGGTGGTGGTGGGATGACACTTTGGGTAACAGTGTGGTACCTCCAGGCCAACTTCTGTTCTTACACAATAGATGATACTTCAATTATACAGGGATCTGTATAATTTGTCAAGATAACCCATAAAACTAGAAGCTAAGTTACTAGCATCCTGAGATTTTGATTTTGCTGGATACTCTGTGTAAAATTTCCTTGCTCCTGATCACATGAAGTAAAACAAAATGTCATTGGCTTGGAACCTAAGATAAATTTTCTTAAGGAAGTTCATGGGAAAAAAGTTTTCTTCCCCTGTGAAGCCACCTGTGCCCCCGAAAAGCCTCCCTGAATGGCGGGGAAGAAATGAATAGAAAACTTTCCTTCCATGAACTTTCTTAAGTTAACTGATCTTAAAATATTTAGCTAATGTCTTAAATTAACTAGAATACATAACAGCAATTTTACACTTACCAATCCTCCTCCCCATCCCCAACTAACCTGCTGACTTGACCTTTTCCCCCCTTTGAATTTCTATCCTGACTGAAATTACTTCCTGTACCATGATCAGATACACAGTTCTCAGTATTAACTATGTCAGCTGTGCCTAATGCGATTCCCACACAAGCGGCTGTTTTCTATTCCAGTTAAACTATTAAGTATTTTAAGGAACTAGCTAAATATTTTAAGGAAATTGTATATAGTCATTTCTGTTTACCATCTCTCCTTCACCCACCCACGTATCAGAAACAGTAGTGTTTCATTCAATCATGGTGCATGTGTGAATGTGTGTGAGAGAAACATGAATTATTACACAATACAGAAACTGACACTGGCTTGGCTCCTAAGGTCAGTTAAATTAAGGAAGTTCATGGAAGAGAAGTTTTCTGTTCACTCCTTCCCCAAGCACTCCCAGCTGCCATATTCCATGTTACCTCTTCAGGTAACCCCCCGCCTTTTGTGGGGCTCAGGTGGCTTCAATGGGGAGGAAAACTTTATTTCCATGAAAAGTTAATTAATCTTAAGTTCCACGCCAATGACATTTTGTTTTACTGCCTATGATAACGAACAAGGAAATTTTACACAAAGTATTTGCAAAAGCAAAATAGTATTTTCAAGATACTAGTAACTTAGCTTCTAGTTTTGTGTGCTATCTTGACAAATAGCTGGTTGCTAGTTGTTTTCCTGAGCAACTGTCAGTGAGCACATAAACTGGCAAGTTGCCTAGATTTATTACTTTAAATCTAAGACATTGAGCTACTGAACCATTACATTAATACAGAATAAAGCAGGCAGCACAAGGGACATTGTTTTCTAGTTTATGCTTGTCCCCTAGCCTTAGTCCACAAAATTCAGGTTAAGAGCAAGAAGACACAATCAACAGACTCATGTGTGCCTACTGATGGGATGTACTACTTAAGATAGACAATCAAATGTTAAAACACTCCCCCAATAAACCCCCTCCATATACAAGCTGACATGTCAGGAAGACTGTTCCAGACTATTTTATTTAAAATGAATGTTTTCACAGACATACTGAAATCACTATTTAAATATCATGCATCTTTAAGACAACAGAAACAGGTGAATTCTGAATAACCACAATGCAGCAATTTCCTACATCTAATTTCTCACCACTACTATCTTTTACACAGGGTAGGAGCATGCCCTGCATATAGACAGAATGCTTCATTTTCAATAATCTTGTTCAACACCAATCCATTCCCAGCTGATCAAACCAGCGTATCAGGAGCTATATGCCAATATGCATTCACTTCCAGCCGGGCCTTAAAATTTTAAATGAGTCTGTAGTTAAAGCACCGTATAACATATTACAGGCATTCACAAGTGAACACAATGGTGCCAGTGGGGTTATGCGGTATTCTTCATATCATGTGCAGACAGTCCATAACTCGCCTTTCCCCCAGGTGTGGATTAAAGGGGGATTTGATTTACTTATGTTATTTATATACTTATTTTTGATAAAATCCTCAAAGTCCCCCAATAAATATAAAACCGAAAACAATAAAAACAGCAGAGCAGTAAAACACAAAAAATCAGAACAGGTAAAACCAGCTTTAAACAAAGGGCAATATCCAATCCTGCCCATCTGTGCACAAGGCCCACTGCTGCTTTTGTTCCATGCGTGGCCAGCCCCGCCAATCCCATTGCGCAAGTGGTCCCCACCACTTGCACAGTGGTGATTTAGTGCTTCTGGAGGCACGCCCTGACGTGAGCGGAAATGCTCGTTTCTAGAAGGGGGCAGGTTGGTGGAGATTACTTATGCAAGCTCCACCAACCTGCCCCCTTCCAGAAACAAATGTTTCCACTCATTTTGGGTTGCCCTTGTAAGTGTCAAATCGAAATCGCGCAAGTGGTAGGGGCTGCCTACACAACATAATCAGCAAGACTGGATCTGTGTGACTGGTCACCATTGGATACTGCCCAATCTTTTAAAAGGCCTTGCAAAATAAAAAGGGGTTGTCCCGGTGCAAAAACGACATGAGTTGGCAACAGTGGGAGGGCATTCCAAAGGTGGGCACCACAAAAGAAAAGGCCTTTTTTGCATCCTACCCAAGGCACCTGATAATGTTCTTACCATATGGGCAGGCTCAAGTGGGAGAAGCTGGACCTTGAGTTTCCCAGGAACAAGTCATACTGGACTTTGAAATACAGGCATATTGAATTGGTGCCAGAAGCAGACCTGCAACCAGTGAAGCTATGTTAGAATTTAATCTTGTTGGCTAATCCCAGTAATTCAATAGTTCTGTTCTGGACTAGCTGGTTCAGTTAGATCGCATAACAATCTACTGGCAACGTAACTTAAATCATAAAATCAGGCAGATGGTGGCAACTGGGGTGCTATAGGACAGTGCCTACCTCTTCAAATCAAGAAGTCTTTCTAGCCCTAAATACAGTCTGCATGAAAAAGAGAGCTTGTTACAATTGACTAGGACTTTTTTAAAAAAAAAATCCCAATTCCTACTATTTTACAAGTGCAATACAATGGGATTAGGAGTGGCTATTTTCGCATGACAAAAGTGCTGTTAGCATTCTCGTGACAAAAGTGCTGTTAGAGAGGGAAATAACGTAAAATACTAAGATACAGAGATTTCAGGCTTTTTTAATTAGAAAACAATAAAGGCTTTCTAAATAAAGAGGGCTCTTCACTTACCACTCTGCCATCGTTGGCATGAGTTGCAAGCCAAGACTCTGCAAACAATTAACAGCATTAAATTGTAACAATCCTGGGCACAATGTGGCAATGCATGGAAAATGTCATCAACCAGGAGGCAATTAGCAGCCAGTCTGAACAGCACAAGCAGAAGGGAGTGGTTTCCTAACAAAACAGGCTTTGTGAAAAGATGAAGACATTTTTCTCTTACAAATGCCGCATTCTTGGTATAAACAGTAAGCTTATATTTCTTGTCATTTTAAATATTCCTACAAATCTTTTCTGAAAGATTACCCTTAAAGAGTTAAGGCTTCTTGCATTTCCAACCATGTCACCTCATATAGGGCAATACAGTTATGTTAGGTTACCAAGTAAATCCATCAAAAGTAAATCTATTATGTGTTTCTCACTTATGCCAGCTGTGCAAAACCTGTTGGATAGGGAAGCGTCAGCACTGAGGTATGTGCCTGTCTCACTTAACTATAGGGAATCTGACAACTTTCTTCCCAAGACTTTACACTTCAAAATCATTCTGTGTGTACTGTGAATTGGTGCACTTTAAAAGCTAACTACTTTTCAAAGCACTGTTTAAAAACTGACATCTCCAACCACACTTCAAGTTCAGAAAAAAAAATCGTACTCTACAGTCTCATCGGGTTTTACAAAATACTTGACAGCCAATCTCTTGTAAACAATTTGTGCAGAAACTTAGTTCAAATTACTTTATAACTAGACATTTATGAGAAAATGCATTTTTCTTGTTGTAAACTAAAAATGATATCCTTCTCTCGCTCTCTCTTTTAAAGTAAACAACAAGTATATCAAAGACCAATAATAGTGGAACCTCGTAGTCTGAATTTCACATATATTCCATCGGGCAGTCAGAATATTTTCAGATTAGGATGGATGGTGCTACATCCTTTCTTGTAAATTTTACTAGAATTTTCAGATACCGTGAAGGTATTCCCTTACCATGCTGATTCATCAGTGTTCTTGTCAGCCATGTAATCTAGTAAGGAAACACAACTGATTTCACACTTTCTGGCTAACTTTAGTGTTGCACAATCATATTCTTGTTGAGTTGGCTTCTCATTGCAAGGGGAGGTGGAGGTGAGGTAAAGGAAGGATGTAAGCGGAGGTTCTTCAACTCCATGTTTGCAGAGGAGATACATTATCTTTCTATAGCATTTGTCCTCCTACTATTATTTTAACTGTTATGCAGACTCAAAAGTATGCCAGGAGCTATATAGAAGGACAAAGTGGTGTGGTACATATCTAGAAGATTTCAGTCTCCATTAAACAGACAAGATGAGAGCAGGAAGATAGAAAGAGGAAGAAATCAAATTTAATAATGAACTCCAGGAATGGGTTGGAGGTGTCAAACAATACTGGATGAGAATCAAGTAAGGGAGCTCCCCATCTATAGAGAACCAGTTTCGATCCACCTTCCTCTTCTGTCCCTAACACCTAAATTAAGCATAACTGTTAGGATCTGCTCAGTCTGGGAAGCTCTGCAGCTACACCTGGGGGCCGGACATAGAAGACAGCCTGGCTCACAATACTTGCAGGATTAGGCCCTGGCCCTGCAGGTGGCTCCCAGGTCCTCTAATGCAGGCTAGTTGGGAGCCTCAGGGAGCCCTATAAAGAGCTTCCTCTTCCTTTTAAACCTTGCCACAGCAACATGAGTCATCATGGTGGCGGTACTGTGTTGCAGTTGCTTGTTCCTGAATTTTGCTACGCCTTGCTGGTTCTTGACCCCTGCCTGTTTGGAATCTGCTTCTGGCCCTGCTGCAAACCTGCTGGTAACTGACCCCTGCCTGGCCCTGCCATGCCTTGTTTGGTCTGAGCCTTGCCAGGGGAACCTTTGCTCTCCACCCACCTCCATCCCTCCTGGTCCCAGTGTTCTCGCCAAGGACACCTGCCACCAATGCCCCAGACCTGACAATAACCACAAGAAGAAATTGGAGCAGTGGCAGACAAACATTACATCTTGTGGAAGCAACCTCCACAGTTTATACACATGTGAAGAAGTACTTCCTTTTATCTGTCCTGAATCTCCTGCCATTTAATTTCATTGGATGACCCGTTGGGTGACTAGTATTATGAGAGTATTATGCAATCTTCTCCCTATCCACTCTTCTCCTTACCATGCACAATACACGTTTATCATGTCCCTAAGTACTTGCCTTTTTTCTAAGGTGAAAGGCCCCAAACCTTTCCTCATAGGGGAGTATTCCCAGCCTGTTGATAGTTTTGGTTGCCCCTTTTAGTGCACCTTTTCCAGCTCTACAATATCCTTTTTGAGATTCAGTAACCAGAACTATACACAGTATTCTAAGTGTGGTTGCACCATAGATGATATAAAGGCATTATGATATTAGCCATTTTATTTTCCATTTCTTTCCTAATGATTTCCAACATGCAATTTGCCTTTTTCAACACAGTGTGCAGCTACTATGACGTTTTCATTGAGCTATTCTCTACAACCCAAAGATCCCTTTCCTGGTCAGTCACACCACCAACTCAGACTCCATCCACATATATGTGAAGTTAGAAGTTTTTGCTCCAGTGTGCATCATTTATACTTGCTTACAAACTGCATTTGCCATTTTAATGCCCATTTCCCCAGCTAGTGTTTGCATGATTTCCAGCATAAGGCTTTCCTATGAACAAGCACCAAAGAGTTAATAGGCAAGAAATCCTTACTATAACCTGTTTTATGGAAGAGTAAAGTCAATTGGCTGGGTATCAAAATAAATACCGCACTGAGCAGTTCATTTTCCTCTTTGCAATAATAAACCAAGGATTTGTTGTTACAGCAAACTCATAATTTTAAAATTGGATTTTATTTTCACATAAAACACTTTTCATAATTGTTGTACTCCTGCTTTAAAAAAAGCTGACCTGCAATGTGCTTGACAATGCTAACTGCACATTTATCACAGCCGAGAGTTCCAAAGACTCTTAAGTAACAGAGTTTATGGCCTATTAGTCAATTCAGTAGATGAACAAAGTGAGTCATCATAGCTAGACTTGGTAAACCCTTGCCACGTTTTGGGCACCGATTCACTAAGCAGCCCATCTGTAGTATGTCTATTGTTCTAGTTGCATGGAAAGTCACACATACACAGAGTCATTATTGTATATTGCTCTTTTCAGCTTCCACTTATGGTAAGAAGTGGTGCTCCTAGAGCATTCCAATACTTCTACATCCTACATTCATTTTTAAATGAGACTAACAACTCCTGTACAGCTGGTGTAGTATAGTGGTTAAGAATGCAAGCTTAAATTAAACATTTAAGAGAAATTAAAAATGTCACCTCAGTCATGAACTCATTCTTGGCATTAAAAAAATACTACCTCTCAGTTTTATCTCATTTGCAATAGAGGCATAATATTTCCCTACCTTACAATGGAACTGTAAGAATTACATATCAGAACATTATGATGCAGATGGGTGATGTGAACTTGAATCTGAGGCGACTGCTTTTTTTCAAAGTATTCCAAATATGCACAAAAACATAGTAAAAAAAATGCTGCACTGGGTTTTTCAATGCACACATTCTCTTGACTTACAAGGAAAAGAAAAAGCAAAAGGAATAAGAAACTGCCAGGAGGGTGCATAAACAGCAAAGCCCAGAAATCCAATGCTGAATAATGGTTATCTAACGTATTGGTGCCACTCTGTGAATAGAATCAGGTAACCCAGAACCACAAAATCTGGAGAGAAATTCAGAGGAATTTCATAAGCATCTCTAGTATTATTCTATTTAAAGATTCCTATTGCCTCTGAATAGCTAAAAAGCAACAGGCCAGTTTAAATGTAATACTCCCTGCTTCGTAAACCATGAACTGAGTTTGTCCGAACAGGCCCTATGAACAACATCTCCTCTCACACCCTAATCTTAGTTATATTCACTGGGACATATAAGCTATATTAGAACTGAATATCAGTCTGCAAATTTTGATTCTCTGCCCAGGATTACTGCACACACAATAATTTCATGCTTACATACCCATCATTATTGCCTAAGTACAAGCACACTTCAGCAGAGTAGCACATATTGTTTTTAGACACAATATGACCATGGAGGAAGCAATCCTATGGTCACTAGACACTGTCTAGAGAGCCATAGGATTTTTCAGTTTCTGGGAACTGAGGTCGGAGCCCTGTTTCCGAGCTCAGTTCTCAGAAACCATGCTCCCCTCCCCCTTGTAGCCAGAGCAGCTCTTTCCCCACTGGCTACTTCTCTGCACTCAGAAACGGAGCACAGAGGGGGCAAAAACGGGGTGGTCCTGGGGGCAGGGAGGGGAGGCGACCGCGGGAGCCACTTTATGACACTTCCTATGCGCTGTGCAGCCTCCCCCCCCGAAGTCCCCGAACAGACATACAAAATTGCGCATCTAGGCGAAGATGCAGTGAAGCCAGAGCATGGAGGCAAAGATCAACTCCATGCTCTGGCCACCTGGCACTGGATAGGTGTCAGCCTCCGAGTTTGGAGGCTGACGTCTATTTCCATAGGCTTGCGCCCTAAATCCCTTTTAAGGCACAATCCTATGCATGTTTAGACAGAAAAAAGCCCTACAACTCCCAGCATGCCCCAGCCATTCCTTTAGAGAACAGGAATGTGTAGTAGGTTCTGGAATACTGAATTATCATAACTGACTAGTATAATTCAAGGATAGGAAGGGTAGTTGCAAAATATGCTATCTTCTCCTGTCATGTTATCTATCATCTTGGTTTTGTTTTAATTATATTTGTAATCTGGCCTTTCTCCAAGGAAGTCTGGAAAGCATACACTGGGTTTTCCCATTCTATGCCCAGAACAATGCTGCCCAAGTTCAGATACTAAGGTAGCCAAGAACACCACATGGGCTCACATGCTTCCCTCTCCTCTTACATAGATTTCTTCCACCATTTCTGGTTTGATCTAACCACTGTACGCCACAACACTCAGATTGGACAAATGACGGTTAGCACTAAGCAAGAATTATTTTATTTATCTGTTGTAGGCCACCTTTAAGGGAAGATCCCTTCAACTGTCTCCAAGCTACGGTTTGAAATGGGATTCCAAAACATGGTTGGTGCCACCTATAGTTTGCTCAATTCACCTATCATGGGAAATGATAGCTACAGCAAACCAGGAAAGAGAGGAGAAACCCACACACACACACATTCCTGATTGCCAAACCACATATTGGTGATTGGCTGCTATGACATCTGAACTGAGCCCTTGTAGTTAGGCAGAGAGAGAGTCACCTTCAAAAGTAAGCTAACACATTGCTGGATCAGACCAAAGGTCAATCTAGTCCAACATCCTGCCTTCCACAGTGGCCAACCAAGTGCTTCCTTTAATGAAATTTGCTTTTTATCCTCTTGCTACACAATGAGTTGAAGATTTTAACTGAACTATAACCCAAAGATGTCTTTTCTTGTTCAGTTTAGATCTTGTCTCTATGTATGTGAAGTTAGGGTTTTCTTTTTACCACAATGTGTATCACTTTATACTTACACTGAACCTCACTTGCCATTTTAATGCCATTCACTCAGTATGGAATTCTTCCAAATAATTTATGAGGCAGTTAAATTGCATTTGTCCCAATACAGAACCTTGGGGAACCCCACTGTTTGCACTCCTCCATTATAAAAAGTCCCATTAAATATAGTAGGACTTCATTCCAAATAAACATAAATAACACTGTGCAGTTAAACTATTATATTATTACTAAGGTGGACTGTCATGGGACACACACAAACTATTTGGATTTTTCACCTGAGGCATCAAAATGTTCTAGACTAGCCTTGTCCTGGAATGTTTTACAATTACATTTGGGCTTAATCACATAACCAAAGCTGGGTTTTTCACACTACTAAAATGTTTACTGCAGGATAAGCAAAATGGTATTAACATAAAACCTAAACAGCTTGGCACCTTGATATTTGAGGGAGCACCTCTCTCTATATATGCCTGCCCGAGGACTGAGATCTGTTGGAGGGGCCCTCCTCTGCATCCCACCAGTGCAACACATATACTGTGATGGGACATGGGAGAGGGCCTCTTCTGCTGTGGCACCCCGGTTGTGGAATGCCATCCCCTTAGAGGCCTGATTGGCGCAAACATTGGTCTCACATTTGGCGCCAAGTAAAAACATGGATTTTTTACCAAATGCGTTCCATAAATGCATTCCCTAAAGTAGCACACTGTTTTAACTGTTTTATTGTTTTAAATTTTAATTGGCATTAGCTTGTCCATGGTTTAATATGATTTTAGCTGTTTACATTTTTATTGTTTTATACTGTTTAAACTGATTTTATCTGTATGCTGCCCTGAGACCTTAATGATATAGGGTGGGATACAAATGTTTAAATAAAATTTAATTTAATTTAAATGTTTAAATAAAATAAATGAATAAATAAATCCCTTGAAAGGCCATTTAGACAAACCACCACCACCAGCTTGGATACCCTTACCAAAAAACAACTTCCTCTACCCTCATTTATTAACAGGATAAGAAAGCTGAGACACAGAAAAAAGAAAAATCAGTGCTAAAGGAGACAACTTAAATTACAAGACTAATTATGCAGACAGAAATAGAAGTAAAGTTGTTACCACATATAAGCAATCAAGACTAATTATATTAGAAGGAAAAAGGAGAGATGCACCTCTGGTTTAACCAACTGGCAATACACAGATAATTTAAATAAAACACCTCTGGAAAAGCCAAAGAGCACAAATACTTAACATCCACCTATGCAAATTTTGAAAAAAAGGAGAGAATGAAAATTATGTTCATAAGCAACCATGTCCTACGGATGTTAACTTGGAAGTAAACTGCACTGGCTTCAATGGCACTTACTCACAGGGCATAGCAGCTTTAAAATCTTACAATTTAAAACTGAATGTTCACTTTGAATATTGATTTGGACCATGGTTACTAGAGGTTGTCTGTTCAATAACATAACCGATTCAGCAATAACATTTTTCAAAAACTCTAAACCACAAGTCTGAAACTGAATTATCAGAAGGACTTATGCAACATGTCCATCTTCTAAATAGTTGCTTAACTGAAAAACTGTCTCATGTGAGTAATACAGACTTCCAGTGAATAAAGGCCACTCACTGGCAGAAGTGAGCCTTAATTTAAAATAAAGATACTTTCACAAATAGGTAGATGCTGCTAATCATAGTGGCTTAATTCATGCATAATGTAAAACCATAAACTGACATCAGATGTGCCCCCTGCAGGCTCATATGCTCACACACACACACACACACACACACACCCACTTGTGGAATCCCTCTTCTAAGTAGAGGACTTAGTCCTAGAAGTCCTAGGTTTAGCTACCCATTTGCCATTATGTCCAAAGTATGTAGTCACACTTTGCCTCTAAACCACAATTTGAAACTATAGATTGACACAGGGTTCCAAATTGTGATTTGGATGTTAATACAAATTATAGTTTGCCAATTTAAACATCAAGGCAAAACCATGGTCAGTGAAATTAGAAAATGGAGGGCCAACCCCATGTGTAAGAAAGAAAGAAGGAGCACACAAACCCCCCAAGGCACCCCATCTGCCAAACCATAGTTTGGTATGAGATCTAAATTGAGCTATTGAGTCATGTAGTCTGATGTGGATCAGGTGGAATCATTACTTCTGTTATTTTGTGCTGTGAACTGAATATGAAAAAATAGTTAAAAGCAAGGACAAAGCTTCAGCCAGTCACAACCTGCATTTATGTGTAACTATAAAGTATATTTCAGCATCAGTTTACAATAGCCTCCAAATGACAAACCAGCATGGTAGATTGTGTTAAATAAGTTCTTCTGCCTTAGTTTTAAAACCTCTCTTAACGCTAGTACTCACCTATATTATTTTTTGTCTACACTCTTGGTCAGCAAGTAGTACTACAGTGCCTTTTGAGGAGGAGATGGGAGTCCTGTCCATTATCAAAGTGGTCTGCAAGCAAGTTCTGTTGTCTACAGTCATCACTCCCTCCATGCTTCTCTCCTGCCTCTAGATTTGTAATGGGGCTGAGTAGGAGTGAAACTCCTTATGGGGAGACAGTTCATGCTGGAACTTCTAGCTGCTAACTTCTAACTCTGCACAGCTTCAGACTGATGTATATCACAGAGGAAAAACTGAATGACCTTCACTTGAAAAGCAGAAACAGAGCCTGCAGTCCTCGGCAAATGTAAATATTCCCAGTGAAGTCCATAAGAATTACTTAGTAAAGATATGAGTGAATTTTTTGTTTTGTTTTCTTGTAACGATTAGAAAGTAATTGCAAAAGTAGTATCACAGACTAAACTACTACACTACTATTTATCATTGCAATTAAATTAACATGTCATAATTATTCATGTGAGTAACTGGTATAAAATATCCAATTCTAGTAGCCAATAAATTAACTGTCTACTGGACTGAAAAGCACCGCTTCTAATTCTACTATTATGGGAGCCAGATGAAGTGACTAAGCTTAATCATATTTTCCAGGTCTGGTCAGTCTACACTACTCTGCTGTCTGAGGGCCCAAAAAAACTGGAGCTGGCCATTACTAGCAGCTCTTCATTCAGAGGCAGTATAACTCTGAGTACCAGATGTTGAACAACAAACAGATGTTGAATACATGTCCTACTTGTGAACTTCCCAGAGGCATTTGTTTGGCTAGTGCTGGAAACAGAATTCTGGACTAGATGAAATTTTAAGAACTGCTCTGCTGTGTTAGGCTAATGTTCTTACGCTTATAGCTTCAAAGTTAAGCAATAATAAAGGTTAATACATAATAGTAGAAGCAGATTTGCACCAACTTCAACATGGCTTGAATCTATTTTGACAAGAACATAAAAGATAGTAAAGATATACCAATTAATACTGCACTGTCAGAACGTTTAATGCAGAACAAACATCAATGGTTTAGAGAGATACTCAGGAAAAAAGAGAGAGTAAGCTTAAAATCACTCATGCCCTCCTTTAAAAAATTAAGAGGAAGTGTTGATTGCTTCTCTGCATAGACAGAGATCTACTAGGATCGGATGGTTGATTTCTCATCATGGGCCTAGAAGCAAGGCCATGCGTATTTGATCAATGTAATTCAGCAAACTGATAATCTTATACAATGTTAACTATTTATTTTTCATAGACAGTTTTACTCCACCCCTCAAAGAGTTCTCAAGGTGGACTGCAATAAATAGTTGCAGCAAGCAAAATTATTATCTTTCTACATATGCTTAGGAGTTGTCTACACCAATAGTTACTGCAGCAGACCCTATGCAGACCCTACACTGAACGTTATTGATTAAAATGGCAATAAAAACATATTTCAGAGGTTCAAGCATTGCCCCTCTTCAGAACAGCAAATGGCCCCGAGAAAATGTAACTGCACAAAAGTGTCTGGAGACTGAAATCTTGAGTTAATTTCATGCTGTGATCATGGCCAACAGCTATGAATGGACTAAGCTTGCCTGTCTTTGTGGCCACTCCTTGTCTTTCTGTCTGTGGTCTGTGAACATTTCACAGGGCACCAAAGGTTAGTTGCTCATTTTGGTTTCTGCTGTTCCTTGTGTATATATGCAAATCTACATATTGAGTTTCTGCAATTCCCTACTTTGCCATTGGCCACTGTGTAATATTTGAGACTTTGCGTCTTAAATCTCATCAAAACTGTCACTAAACTGTGGAGGGTTGGGACCTTGTACCTTTTTATTAGCTTACCTCTCTGACCACCAGTTGTGGGGGACTGTAGTTTCAAAACCCACTTTTTATGCCGCCTGAATTGCCAATATATATAAAAAATGTACCTCCATTCTTTATCCCTAAATTTTCCCTGCCACCACTGAATACTTAATAAAACCGTATGCCCTCAGCACACTCACTAGCAGGAGTGTGCTATACTCACTATAGGCATGAGATACAGACAAGAATATTTATTTAGAAGTGAAAACAAATATACATTCTTAATTTTTAAAACTTATTTACACTGAAATATATTCACTTCAGATGTTATCAATATGCTTTAGTGGTTACTTGCATTTAAAGGTACTGTCTCTTTAAGGAAGCAGCTATTTCCTTATCCTAGTTCACTTCCCTGTTAAATTCAATTGCCGATTACCCTTATTCCTACTTCCACCCCAATTCGTTCTCCCACAATGACGCAGAGGTCTAGATCTGCAGCTCCCTCTGGTCAGGAACTCACTGGAAAGATACAGGATTGGACAGAAGTGTCTCAGAGTAGACTCCCAGCTCCTTGAGAGAAATGAACTTTAATTAGCAGGCTTGCTTCAGCTTTTCCCTGTAATCTTTCTTCTGGTCAGGTACTTCTTGACCAGGACACAGCAAAGAAGGAGTTCACTTGGTTGCCTCCTCAAGTCTTAATTGCTTCCTGGGCCAACCGTTTTCCACTGTCACTTTGGCCAAATGCTTTCCTGGTGAACTGCCTCTGAAGTCTCCCACTCCTTACAAACTCTCACAACTTCTGCCTTCAGTGATTTCAGCCACTCTCCCTTTTTCAGCTTTTTCCCTAAGCACTGCTGTCTTCTCCTTCTCTGCCTCAACTGACCAAACTACTCCAAGTGTTGGGACTGTCCTTTTATACACTCTAGCCAGAACCTTCTGTTGTTGTTGTTCAGTCATTCAGTCTTGTCCGACTCATTGTGACCCCATGGACCATAGCACGCCAGGCCTTCCTGTCCTGTGCTCTCTCCCAGAGCATGCTCAAGTCCATATTCATTGCATCAGTGATGCTATCTAGCCATCTCATCCTCTGCTGTCCCCCTCTCCTTTTGCAAGGTGATATCTCTGCTTCTTACTATGCTGTCTAGGGTTGCCATAGCTTTCCTCCCAAGGAGCAAGCATCTTTTAATTTCATGGCTACAGTCACCGCCTGCGGTGATCTCGGAGCCCAAGAAAATACAATCTGTACTGCTTCCATTTCTTCCCCTTCCATATGCCAGGAAGTGATGGGGCCAGATGCCATGATCTTCGTTTTTTTCATGTTGAGTTTCAAACCAGCTTTTGCACTCTCCACTTTCACCCTCAACAAGAGGCTCTTTACATCGTCTTCGCTTTCTGCCATTAGGGTGGCATCATCTGCGTATCTGAGGTTGTTGATAATTCTCCCGGCAATCTTAATTCCGACCAGTGATTCATCCAAATCGGCGTTTCTCATGATGTACTCTGCATATAAGTTAAATAAGCAGGGCGACAATATGCAGCCTTGTCATACTCCTTTCCCAATTTTGAACCAATCGGTTGTTCCATGTCTGGTTCTTACTGTTGCTTCTTGACCCTCGTACAGGTTTCTCAGGGGATAGGTAAGGTGGTCGGGTACCCCCATCTCTTTCAGAATTTGCCACAGTTTGTTGTGATCCACACAATCAAAGGACTAGAGATCTGTTCAAGAAAATCGGAGATCTCAAGGGAACATTTTGTGCAAAGATGGGCATGATAAAGGACAAAGAAGGCAGAATGAGAAGCAGATGAGATTCAGAAGAGGTGGAAAGAATACACAGGAGAACTATACAGGAAAGATCTGAATGTCCTCGATAGCCATGATAGTGCAGTCACTGAACTTGAGCCGGACATCCTAGAGAGTGAAGTCAAGTAGGCCTTCGGAAGCATTACTAACAACAAAGCTAGCAGAGATGACAGTATTCCAGCTGAGCTATTTAAAATCCTAAAAGATGATGCTGTTAAAGTGCTGCACTCAATATGCCAACAAATTTGGAACACTCAACAATGGCCGCAAGACTGGAAAAGGTCAGTTTACATTCCAATTCCAAAGAAGGGCAATGCCAAAGAGTGTTCAAACTACCGTACAATTGCGCTCATTTCACATGCCAGCAAGGTTATGCTCAAAATCCTACAAGCTAGGCTTCAGCAGTATGCGAACCGAGAACTACCGGAAGTACAAGCTGGGTTTCAAAGAGGCAGAGGAACTAGAGATCAAATCGCCAACTTTCGCTGGATCATGGAGAAAGCAAGAGAATTCCAGAACCTTCTGACCAATTACTTTTTACACACTGTTAGCTGCTAGACCATTGGCCTATATTTATGAGTCAATAAAATGTTCATTAACTGGCTTATTGCAAGCTGACCTTTTTGATTCTCCTATCAAGTATATAAACTGGCAGGATTAACTGTGAACCAACAACAGCCATACCTGCTTCTTTGGTAGTAACAATAACAGGTTTACTTGCAGTTGGCAGGCTGCTAGAGTAGGCTTCAGTTACAAAATAAGTAATAACTCGCAGTTAAGTGGTATCCCTTTCGCATCTTCTCTGTTAACCACTTATAACAGGGATGGGAAACCTCCAGCCACTGTGGTTTCCCTGTCTGGCCCACCAGCTTCTTGCCCATGCCCTGCCTCCTCTCTGGGCTGGAAAAGCTCTTATGCTGAATCAGCACCTGATTGGAGATAAGAGCTTTTCCAGCCAGGAAGAGTGGGCAGGGCCTGGGGAGGAAACTGCTGAGTGATTCAGTCCTGCTCACTTCTGTGGCTTGTCCTGCAGAGGCTTGGTAGTTGGGATGCTATTTGAAAGTGCTGCTGACTGATTCAGTCTGACTCCGTAATATCGAGAACACATTTTGGCACTGTCCACTATGCCTTTGGCCCCATCCACAGATGTAATGTGGCCTCCAAGCCCTTTTCCAGATTCAAAGTTAGCTCTTTGGTTGATAAAGGTTCCCCACACCTGGCTTATAAAGTTATATTATTTTATTTATACTTATTTATTTATTTTTATACATTTTACACACTTATTTATAAATTTTGCATATTTTAATAACTTTTACCTCAGAATACACTGTTTTTTCACAGACACCCATGATTATATATATATATATATATATATGGATAGTCTAAGAGAGTGGAGGGATGAACATGATGTCATCAACCCAGTGATCTCTGGTATCACACAGGCATATTACTAAGAACTGGGATTCCCTTTTTGTTGTTGTTCAGTCGTTCAGTCGTGTCCGACTCTTCGTGACCCCATGGACCATAGCACGCCAGGCCTTCCTGTCCTGCGCTCTCTCCCGGAGTGTGCTCAAGTTTATATTCATTGCATCGGTGATGCTATCTAGCCATCTCATCCTCTGCCGTCCCCTTCTCCTTTTGCCTTCAATCTTTCCCAGCATCAGGGTCTTTTCCAGAGAGTTTTCTCTTCACATTAGGTGGCCAAAATATTTGAGCTTCAGCTTCAGTATCTGTCCTTCCAATGAGCACTCAGGGTTGATTTCCTTTAGGATTGACTGATTTGACCTCCTTGCAGTCCAGGGGACTCATAAGAGTCTTCTCCAGCACCACACTTCGAAAGCATCAATTCTTCGGCGCTCAGCCTTCCTTGTAGTCCAGCTCTCACAGCCATACATTACTACTGGGAAAACCATAGCTTTGATTAGACGGACCTTTGTCGGCAAGGTGATGTCTCTGCTTCTTACTATGCTGTCTAGGGTTGCCATAGCTTTCCTCCCAAGGAGCAAGCATCTTCTAATTTCATGGCTACAGTCACCGTCTGCGGTGATCTTGGAGCCCAAGAAAGTAAAATCTGTCACTGCTTCCATTTCTTCCCCTTCTATATGCCAGGAAGTGATGGGGCCAGATGCCATGATCTTCGTTTTTTTAATGTTGAGTTTCAAACCAGCTTTTGCACTCTTCTCTTTCACCCTCAACAAGAGGCTCTTTACATCCTCTTCGCTTTCTGCCATTAGGGTGGTATCGTCTGCATATCGGAGGTTGTTGATAATTCTCCCAGCAATCTGAATTCCGACCTCTGATTCATCCAGCCCGGCGTTTCTCATGATGTACTCTGCATATAAGTTAAATAAGCAGGGTGACAATATGCAGCCTTGTCGTACTCCTTTCCCAATTTTGAACCAATCGGTTGTTCCATGTCTGGTTCTTACTGTTGCTTCTTGACCCTCGTACAGGTTTCTCAGGAGACAGGTAAGGTGGTCTGGTACTCCCATCACTTTAAGAATTTGCCACAGTTTGTTGTGATCCACACAATCAAAGGCTTTAGCGTAGTCAATGAAGCAGAAATAGACGTTTTTCTGGAATTCTCTTGCTTTCTCCATGATCCAGCGAAAGTTGGCGATTTGATCTCTAGTTCCTCTGCCTCTTCGAAACCCAGCTTGTACTTCCAGTAGTTCTCGGTTCGCATACTGCTGAAGCCTAGCTTGTAGGATTTTGAGCATCACCTTGCTGGCATGTGAAATGAGTGCAATTGTGCGGTAGTTTGAACACTCTTTGGCGTTGCCCTTCTTTAATTGGAATGTAAACTGACCTTTTCCAGTCTTGCGGCCATTGTTGAGTGTTCCAAATTTGTTGGCATATTGAATGCAGCACTTTAACAGCATCATCTTTTAGGATTTTAAATAGCTCAGCTGGAATACTGTCATCTCCACTAGCTTTGTTGTTACTAATGCTTCCTAAGGCCCACTTGACTTCAGTCTCTGGCTCAAGTTCAGTGACCGCACTATCATGGCTATCAGGGACATTCAGATCTTTCCTGTATAGTTCTTCTGTGTATTCTTGCCACTTCTTCTTAATCTCATTTGCATCTGTTAGGTCCCTGCCTTCTTTGTCCTTTATCATGCCCGTCTTTGCACAAAACGTTCCCTTGAGATCTCCGATTTTCTTGAAGAGATCTCTAGTCTTTCCCATTCTGTTGTTTTCCTCGATTTCTTTGCATTGTTCATTTAAGAAGGCCTTCTTGTCTCTCCTAGCTATTCTCTGGAACTCTGCGTTCAGTTGGATATATCTTCCCCTTTCTCCCTTGCTTTTCGCTTCCCTTCTTTCCTCAGCTACTTGTAAAGCCTCATCAGACAGCCACTTGGCTTTCTGGCATTTCTTTTTCTTTGGGATGGATTGAGTTGCTGCCTCCTGAACAATGTTACGGGCCTCCGTCCATAGTTCCTCAGGCACTCTGTCTATCAGGTCTTATCCCTGAAATCTATTCCTCACCTCCACTGTATATTCATCAGGGATATGATTTAGGTCATACCTGAATGGTTTAGTGGTTTTCCCTACGTTCTTCAATTTAAGCTGAAATTTTGCAACAAGAAGCTCATGATCTGAGCCACAGTCAGCTCCAGGTCTTGTTTTGACTGACTGTATAGAGCTTCTCCATCTTTGGCTGCAAAGGACATAATCAATCTGATTTCGATATTCACCATCTGGTGATGTCCATGTGTAGAATCATCTCTTGTGCTGTTGGAAAAGAGTGTTTGCTATGATCAGCATGTTCTCTTGGCAAAACTCTATTAGCTTTTGTCCTGCTTCATTTTGTACACCAAGGCCATGCCTGCCTGTTATCCCGGTGATTTCTTGACTTCCTACTTTAGCATTCCAATCCCCTATGATGAAGAGGACATCTTTTTTTGGTGTTAGTTCTAGAAGGTGTTGTAGGTCTTCACAGAACCGATCAACCTCAGCTTCTTCGGCCTCAGTGGTTGGGGCATAGACTTGAATTACTGTGATGTTGAATGGTTTGCCTTGGATTCGTACTGAGATCATTCTATCATTTTTGAGATTGTACCCCAGTACTGCTTTCCCCACCCTTTTGTTGACTATGAGTGCTACTCCATTTCTTCTAAGGGATTCTTGCTCACAATAGTAGATAGGATGGTCACTTGAATTAAATTCGCCCATGCCTGTCCATTTTAGTTCACTGATTCCCAAGATGTCGATGTTCAATCTTGCCAACTCATGTTTGACCACCTCCAGCTTACCTTGATTCACTGATCTGACATTCCAGGTTCCTAAACAATATTGTTCTTTACAGCATCGGATTTTCCTTTCACCACCAGACACATCCACAGCTGAGTGTCCTTTCGGGTTTGGCCCAGCCGCTTCACTCTTTCTGGCGCTACGTGGAAATACCCTCTGCTCTTCCCCAGTAGTATATTGGACACCTTCCGACCTGAGGGGCTCATCTTCCGGCGTCATATCTTTTAGCCTTGTGATACGTTCCATGGGGTTTTCTTGGCAAGAATACTGGAGTGGGTTGCCATTTCCTTCTCCAGTGGACCACATTTTCTCAGAACTCTCTGCCATGTCCTGTCCGTCTTGGGTGGCCCTGCACGGCATAGCTTATGGCTTCACTGAGTTACGCAAGCCCTTTCGCCACAACAAGGCAGTGATCCATGAAGGGGGGGGGGATTCCCTTTTAGGCATAGGATAATCAACTGCTGCATAAACATAAAAGTTCAGGTTTTATGAACTTTTGAAAGTAGAGATCTCTGCCTGCTCCCTTTATAGTTAAATATAAACTCGCTTTATAGTATGTACACATATAGTTAAATGAGCAGGTGAAAACTTAAATGCAGATCATGCCCTATGAACCACACAACTATTCTCCAAGGCAGTAAACATCAGTCTAGATAAGCCATTCGTTTCCAAGGTTTCAACTATTTGAGTGCAAGTACAATTGTTAAGATAAATGAAGTCCCTACTCCTCCTGGTTCTAAAATCAATGTAATTACATGTTAGGACTGACTCCCACAGTCATTTTCAACATTTTCCTATTTCCAGGGTACATGATCACATGTGAACTAGCAAGTATTTTACAGAATACTTTAGAGCAATTTCTGTGTCCACAAAACATACTGTTGCACTCATGCAAATCACTGCAAGGCGTACATGATTTGCATTTTGCTGGTTCATGTGGTACTTCACACCACCATGGGCGCAAATGTAATATGCACTATAATCCCACCGAAATAAATCAGACACAAGAGTTACCATACAAATCAGCATGACAGAAACATGGTAGATGTTGAGATTTGTTCCAGCATGGCAGCCTTTTCTAAAATGCCATGGCTATGATTATTACTTTTTTGTTTCAAATGAATGGAACTATCCAAATTCACATAAAAGAACATGATTGCTAATTGATCTCAAAGAAATAAACTGATAGGTTGTGACATTTGTTCTAGATCTGCACGTCAACCTGCTCATGACATGACATGACATGACATGGGGGGGGGGTCACGTTAAAATGCTATTTTTTCTTTATTTCTTTAGAAATAGCATGGAGAGAAAGTAAAAGAAAAATGAGAGAAAGAACTTTTAAAAAATCAGCGCTGCGTACAAAATGCAGATTTTCTCCTAGTACAGGCTATTTGAAGTAACTGAAGAAACTTTTTTTTCGGAAAACATTCATGTAAAATCTATGCAGCTCTTCAAATTCACTGAAGCCATTCCAAAACCATTCCACTGATGGATAAAAGAACTTTTGAAAGTAGAGAAATCTGCCTGCTCCCTGTATAGTTAAGTTTATATATTATTGAATACTTCCTCCAAAACTTCCTTTTAATCCAAAATAGGAGACAAAGGGTAGTATTCAATAGGCACCATGCATGCGCAGCCAACCACACCGGGCCCCAGTCCACCATGCACCCAGCTCCACTGGCCCAGGTCCACACACAGCCACAATATAGCACTTTTGGGACAAGTCTCGATGTGAACAAAACGTCAGTCGCACCCCTTCCAGAAAATAGCATTTCGTTCACGTCAGGGCAAAGTGCTATATTGGGGTTATCTGCGTTCCTAGGCTTGCAGAGCTAGGCACACACAGGTTGGAGCTGGGGGGCTGACCGTGCACACACAGGCCCCTATTGGATACTACCCAAAGTTTTCCAAATTAGGAAATCTGGAAATCCAAAACAGGAGAAAAAGTTTTCCAAACTCTTATTTGAATTAGGCTAAATGTCCTTACAACACACACACAAAAACAAAGATAGTCATGCTGGTCCATGATAATATTTTTTCTAAAATGTTCTAAAAAATTAATATTAGGTGGTACATGTAATCTCCAGCTTTGCTAATATAAGGACTGTTTTGTTTCTCTGCACTTCTGTTCTGTGCCAACTCAGGAACCCGTGCGTTTTGCTCAAGGCAAGAGAAAGATCAGAGTTACAGCCGACTTCTGTGTTCTCAGAAATGGAGATTAGCTATTGCTTCTCCATCCCAAAATGCATCGCTAGGTGTAATATATCAGCATCACCTACCACTGACTAATTCATTCAGACTGCAAATCTCCATCTTGAGATTGGGTCAGTCTGAACTGCAGATTTCATGGCTACAACATCTGGCCAAATTTTTGGATTTGCTGTTTCTTCACTTATGCCCTGCACTTTGCACTACCACCTAGCCTGACAAAAAGTTCTCGAGAATTTGAAAGCTTGCACATTTTTTGTGGAAATTTGGTTGGTCCTAATAAAGATATTGATCTACTGTGGATTTTGGACTCTTTTAAACAGTTATTTTGCACCTTCTGATCTCTGTTTATCACAGCTAGAACATATGTAGGCTTCCCTGTAAGGCCTGAATGCTCATCATTAAGAGAGAGAGAAAGCCATTTACTCACCATGTCAGCCTGAACAACCTTCTTTGGAATTTTCTACTTTGTTTTCAAATATATCTGTACAACATCTGCTCTCCTGACCTGCAGAAGGAGGATAATGAATATTCTTCAGTCTTTTTTCAGCTTTTAAATAACAAAGCAAAACTCCATCGTATTAAGTATTTACTTATAGAATCACTATGGTTTCATATAATTATACCTTATTTATCTGAGTAATTTATATCCTGCTTTACAAGCCTTATGAATTTTCAAGGTGGCTCACAATTTAATATTGTGCTATATTATAACAAACTTCAAAAAATACAGCATAAATAGTAAATGCCGCAGACAGCAGATAAAACAGTAAATAAAACTCCCGGAACTCAGAAAGCATACTGATGTGAACTTCTGGGGGAAAAAACGGGGGTGGGGGTGGGGGGAATGGTTCTTTACCATTTTTTTTCAAGGACTTCCCACCCCTACCCCCAAATAAAAAATTGTGAATCATGAAATATTTTCTTATACAACGATGAATAAAATATTTACGACAAGGTTTGCATATATTGCTACCCAGCCTTTACTCCCCCAAAATGACTTCTAAAAACTACATGACATAAGACTACAGATATCATATATCAAGAAAATGTGCATTCTTGACAGTTCAGGTTTTAGTCTATAGCCTTGTGTTTCTGGACTTGTTCTGGTTAGATGCTGCAGCAGTAATGAATGATGTTCTAAAACCCACATATAAGAAAAACACTGTAGGTTATCCTGCCACTGTCACCACATGCAGCAAAACAATGTATTTTTTGCTACATATTTTTTTTTTCAAAAGAATGTTGAGGCTTGGGTCTATGCCAGAGTTTTTAATAAAGTTCCTCAGTTATAAAACCTTTAACCACTGCCACCAAAATAAAGCCCCTATACTAATGGTGAACAACTTCCAGGATTCGGAGGGCTGCACCGCCCACTCCAAAGTCCACTGGGAGCTGCTCCCCAGCTCCCAATGCTTCACCAATATGCCATTGAAATTTAGTGGCATGGCAGTGGGGTGAAAAAAGTTTCTTTTTAAAAGCAGAATCAAAATTCAATGGCATGGCAATGACTTGAAAAAGAGGTTATTTTGCTTTTGCTCCTTTTTGCTGCTGCCACACTGCCAAATTTCAGTAGAAAACTCGAAATGTGTGCTTTTAAAGGGAGGCACTTTTTCCCCCCATCACCAAATTGCATTGATGTGGCGGTGGGGGAAGTAGGGGAAGGGGAAGTAGGAACCACAGAAAATGCCAGGGTGGCCACATGCAGCCTGTGTGTTGCCCACCCATGCTTTATACCTAAAAGAAACTCAATAGCCTGGTTGCTATGGTGTAGGCACGGGATTGACACCACCACTAGAGACATCCTTTCAAAATGAACAATTTTTTTTAAAAAAAAAATATTAAGGGAGGGAAGCTATTTACAAAAGGTAATCATAGTTTGAGATTTCTTAAAGGTACTTAAATTAAATGTATTTGGCTACCATTCCTAAAAGGTAAGAGAGTCTTCCCCAGCTAACTAACTTTTCCTTCAGACCAGATTTCCCTAAACTCCACCCCAACCAATTCTTCACAAACAGGAAAAGATAATGCACACCAGTCTTCTAAGGCTTAAAAGCTCTTCCTGATTCTTCTGGCTTCTAGGATGAGTTGGATGTTTCAGGGGCTACTTGCTGAAGTTCCTCTGCTCAGACATAAAATAGAAACTTAAAATGTATTATGTACAACTTGACTTGCTCATAAAATTATCATGTTTCGTATACTAAATTTAAAAGTTTATTCAGATAATTACAAATTTACTGAGTTTACTTTTAAATGTTTTAATTTTAATGATAATGTTATAAGCAAAACAAATTATATTTAATGCATTTTGTGTTCCAAGTTGCAAAGTGACTTTAGATCTGTAAAGAACAGTTAAAAATATATACAATATATTGCATATATTTCAGTTCCCCACCCACCCATCTATGGGTTAAAGATTTCTGGAAATTGTACATTTCTAATCATGACTGGATTAGATTAATCATTAAAAGCAGTGAACATGTATTCACAACCACCTTTGCAGAAATTATAGCAGAAGAGACACTCAATTTTTTGCCTTTTCCACTAGGTAATACTACACTATTTGCCGTGAATTTACTTTTTTACCTAGTGCACCACCTAAAATGTATCTCTGGGTTTACTAATATAAAGACTGTCATGTTCATCTTTCCATCTGCTCTCTGCCCACCTAGGAACTGTGTGTTTCACCCAAGGCATCTGAGTTCCACCCAGACTTTATGTTTTCAGCTAGTGCTTCTTTGCTAGGTGTAATCTGATTCCTGCAACATCTACCAGTAACTAATATATTCATTCTACGATCTTCATCTTGAGATATGCGTTACAGCAACGCATATGATTAAAACCCAATGGGTTGTTGGAGATGACTGGGAGAGAGTGGGTGCACTGCCTGCAACAACAAACCATGGGTTATCTGCTGGGTTATTTAACCCCCAAGCAGCCCAGCAGTCTGGGTTCAGATGTCTCACTCAGCAGGAGCTAACTGTGGGTTGCTGAGCTGATCATGGGCTGCTGAGTAAAAGCAGAAGAGGGAGGGTGCACTCCCGCTTGTGTATGACAATCCATCAGTTTTTAAACCAATTGGTTGTCATTTTGTACAAATTGCAGTTTAAACTATAGACCTCATGGCCACATATTTGGATGTTTCTGTTTCTTTTACCATCACCTACCTTTTGTACCACCTAGCCTGATGAAGAGTTCTGGAGAATTGGAAAGCTTGGACACTCTATTGTGGCATTTTGGTTGGTGCTAATATAGGTATTCCCCAACTGTGGATTCTGTTCCCCCACTCCTCCCCATCCTCCCCCCACCCCACACACACACTTACAGACCAATGCAGTTATCTTTGTTTCTTATCTCTCTAGAATAGTTATACTGAGATGCACTGGAGAGCATTTCCATTACCAAAACCCAGGTCAAATGCAGTGATGTATTTTATTTGATGTTTAATCTTTTAAACCAGAGTTATAAACCACAGAGTTATAAACACATAGTTATAAACCATTATACTACATGCACTCTTGTAAAGGACTGTGTCTTCCAAAATGAATGCCTCAGGGCATCACTACTGGTACACTATCAGTGATACACTTTTTACAGTGCATTAGATTGAGCTCAATGATTCACTCCTTTACAAGCGAATATAGAAAAGCCAGTATCAGTGTTATTCCTGTTCTACTAGTAAAATACCTATTTATGTTGATATATGTGTAGTCTACCTTAATATGAATTAGTTACCTCTTGACATTATTTAACTGTCCTACTGTGCTAACAGAAAGGTTTTTAAAGCATGTAAGGATCACATTCTGTTGGTGAGTGTGTGCAGGGCAATTTTCCAGCTTCTCAAAGCTCAAAATTAGATTAAGATATGTACACAAGTTATAAAACTTGTACCTTCACCCTACCTTTACTTGAAAGGAAATCGCAGTAATTTTCCATGGAATTTATTTCCAAGTAAGCATGTTTAGTATCGCAACCTAGAAGGGCTGACTCCACCCCACCTTCCACAGTTCTATCTTTCCATGTTTATGGATGGAAAAGTTCATGTTGATGAGATTGCGATATTCTTAATATGAAACTAGAAATGGTAAGATTTCTGAATTATTTCAAAATAAAGGATGTGATTTTGTATGTGTGACATTACAGGATGTTGAAGTAAAACAAACAAGCTAAAATACCAGATCTCCCCAATATTCCAAGTGCTATCTTACTCATGAGAGAAAGTGCTGCATCTTTTGAATGATTACTGAATTGCCCGAAATTCACTCTTCTATTAACTGTTATTGCTATATGGACACTTTTGCTTTTATGAAGAATGTTTTGTTCCTAGCCACGATGTTCAGTCATCTGATCTCGCTCAAGGTCAATGTCTGCAGTAACTTGAGAAGGATTACAGCATTCCCCTCTATCTGTAGGACAATTACATCACTGATCGATAATAGCGGTCTGTGCTTACTATTAGCATATTCATATTAACAACAGAGTACATCAAATCCCTGTTATTTCATCTACTAAAAGCAACAAATGTGGTTCATAAATGAAGCCATCTCTTTTCTTCCCCCCCCTAAGATTTATTTTACCACAAGATAAAATTTATTTTATAATCCATGAATAAATATGTGTAAATGCAAAGTAGAGTACAGTTCACTCAGAATAAATTGCCTATGGACTTGCTTAATGATCCCAGGGATGATTAGGGTTATTTAGGCCTATTAACAGGACTCAACAACCTTGCATCAGATTTATTTAGATGGTTGGGAGAAGCTCACAGTCTTGGACCTGTAACCTCTTTCTCAGTAGGTCAAGCCAGTTTTAGATCTTGTTGTGAATTTTGGAGTGGGTATCAAATTCCAACCACATGAAAGCTGCTCACTTTCCCCGCTATACCACTGCTAGGTCTACATGCTGGGCTGGTATGCAAACAAACCTGCCCTGACAATAATAAATACCCAATGTTCAGCAGGATTTACTAGTGTGTGTTTTTTAGTAATCCCAGACTCAACTTAGGCAGTTATCTTCAAACCATTTACTGGGTAATTTAAACCAAGAAGCATGAGGGCTGTGGTCTTAGGAATTAAGTTCTATTATGACCAAAAAATGGGGTAAATGTTTGAAATCAGTTTAGCTTTACCCAGCTAAGGACAAGAAGGTCTGGCCTGGGACTCTTTAAATATTTTCCTACGATGCCAGATGGTATCTTACCTCCAACTCCATACACACACAGACACTCACTCACTCTCTCTCTCCCCACAAAGAAACCAGCAGCTTCTCACACAGAAATAGATTCTCCCCAATTATCTGTCACCCCTTAGTTGTCTCTCTCACACTTCTCCCTTCACCCTCCCAGGGCAGTACAAAGGTGCAGAAATTGTGCATACTAATCTTTCCTGGACTGCTACATATCTGCAAGTGGATAATTGCTTATTTCAGTGCTCCCCTGTAGTAAAAATATCTGCCTCACATGAAATGCTAGTAAGTCAGGGAGAAAGTCAAGCAGCTTTTCATACGTGGAAAACTTTTTTTTTTGGAGAGAGAGGAGCCTGAAACATATAATCTGATATGTAATCTCAAGTGGTAAAGTCCAGGAAGGACTGTAGTGCATGCTATTCCTGCACATTAAATCTGTCATGCTGGTTATGCATTCTGATGATCTATTCTACTCCCTCACTCACACCTTCTCCAGGATTGTTCTAGCCAAACACCAAGTCCAGCTAGAAGTCCAGCTCATGAGTCATGTTGTAGTTTTGTACTTTTTACTTAATAAAAAGAAAATTGGAAGGGAGTAGGGAAATAACACACATGCCTTGGCACCAATTCCTCTTTGCAAAGATTTCACCCCAAACCCTAAGCCACTTCTTAAATTGGGGGAATTTTAAGAGGAGCTGCAAGGCTCTTTGACACAACTTTTCAAAGACAAACTCTCAACTCTAAAAGTGTAAGACAGAAACAATTTCCAAGACAGCTGTACTGAAATGAAAGCAAATTGAGTTGGGACTCCTGAAATTCAGATTAATCTCAACACTAGAAAAATTAATATGAGAAGTACCCTTCAGGACTTTATTTTTGCCCACAATGCTTCTCTCTTTTCAATTAGTCAAAGTCGAAACTAATCAAAGTGGAAAGCAAATTCCTTATAATTATAGCACATTATAATGCGATTTTCCCACAAATAACCTGTCTCTGTAACATGCCATATACTTCATAAAAGCAGCTAAATAAGTGAAGTGCTATCAACACTTCATGACTACTAGCTCTTTATCACTGTCTCAGAACCCAGCAGTAGTCTGTGGAGGAGGAAACTTGTCAGTGTAGAAAATTTTAATTCTGATGCAAAGTAATTTATTGTACCTGCCTCTGAAAAGCAAATTGACACCATCCTCTACAAGTCGTGCTTTGCAAGGTCTAGCTGTGTTCTCTCCCATTGCTGTTTTTCCCCCTCCCCTATTTCATAGAAAGCAACAGAACTGGATGGGAAGAACCAAAGCAAAATCTGTAACTAAGTTAGAAACAAACTGCTAACAGGGAGCTCCCCAACTTTTTGGACCCATGGTCACATTTGGGAATTTGAGAAACTGCTGTGGGAACCACCACAAAATGCCTAATGGGGGGCATATAGATGTCACCTTCAAATGGATACATATTTGGATATTTGGTCTGCTTTTGTCGAAGTGTATCTAGAAAGTTGTATGCATTTCATGTCTTCCTTGCTATGGATATATACAAATCCATGTGCATATATTTAAAAAACGGGTGTGGGGGTGGACAAAACAAGTTTTGTTGGTGCCTATGGGCGCCACACTGGAGGCCCCTGACATATGGCATAGGCTCAGAAGAGCAGTTACTCTTTTCACTATTCCATGCCAAAAACACTGTTCCCAGACATGGTAAGTGATGCTTCTGTCCTCCACTTCTTTAGAAGAGACTTTATTTGCCTGCCTATCTCCTAGATCATCATTTTTCACTTTTTAAATAAGCCTTTCAGAGAACTGCACACCACTTTAAAAAACACCCTCCCCAGTGTCAGGAGGTTGCCCCTGCCGCCTTCTGAAATCCTCAGATAGCCAGAATCAACACGCAGACAATAGGGCTCCTGCCTGCACCTCTGAAGAGCGTGGGTTCCTCTCCCGCAGTTTCTATCTCTTCCTCAGAATCAGAACTGCTTTGGGGCTCTCTGGGCTCTGATCCAACCCTGACACCCAGTGGCTTACAGTTGAAATGTAAATGTCTTAAATTGAAAGTATTGCGTCTGAGGTAACGATAAGAGGTATGAAAGTTCTGCTGGTGGTGTTTGATCTATAATGTTTATTTCACACATGCAAGTCATCACTCAATGCTGAAGTCAATGAGTGATAAATATGAATGTGTAAACTCACCCAAAGGAACCATGTGAACCTGACTGCTATCCAAACACTTCAAGTGCTTGGCAGACTGGACAAAGGCAGCAAGGTGATAGAGATATACAATCCTCAAAACACTGTGTAGCACAAAAGCTCTTGTTAGAATCCCAAGAATCACAGTTTTACTTTTTACCAAAGAGAAAAGAGTTCATTAAAGCATCCATTTAGGAATATAAGTAAAGTTAATGCAACATGCCTAAACGCTGTAGTATGGCATCACCATTTTCATCAGAATGATATACAAACTGCATCAATTATGTACAACTGAAACATGAAAGCCAGCTGTAACTCTATCCCATGACATACCCATGATGTGGTCCCAAGGTCTGAGTAAGGTGACTATCATTCATGCTTAGCTATTGCTTTCTCACAAAATTGTCCATGTATCTACTCTATCTTTCAAACTCCTCCCATTTTTTGCTGATTTACAACCATTTAAGTAAAGAAGAATCAGACCCAGAATATTTCAACAGTCATTAAAGGTGAATTTATCTTCAGTTTCAAGCTTGAATAAGGAGCACCCCATCTGAGCTATAAAGCACGTTCAAAGTTAGTCAAGGCATTTTTATGTACATGTAATTATGAGTTATTTGAAAGCACTCTTATTTGCACGCCTTTATTCTGATTCCTAAAGCTCAAATTAATGAGAAACTGGATCCATTCAGAAAGCATTTTATCTTAGGCTTTGAACAAAAAGGTGATTTTCATGTTGCTAATGAAGTATTCAGGCCAAGAATTAGCTTTTACATTTTTGAGGGTGCCAAGTGTTTCAGAAACAAGTGAGATAAATTAAATATCTGTGAGGAGCAGAGCTGGTGTTGCAAAGAAAAAAATGGCTTTAAAATGAATACATATTATAGATTTCATACTTTTATATAACCAAATAAGTAATTACCTGTTCTGGGTATTTTGTGGGCTGGCCAAGTTTGAATAAAAATGCCAATAAAATGCATATCAAGGAATACATATCAAGGACAGAAGAGCTGTTGGACGTGTCTATACAACTGCCTTATAAGCCAATCCTGAACAATATTCGCTAACCGTAGGCTCTTGAAAATGCATCGGGGTGAGCAAACATGCTGGTGCCCGCCCGCCCGCTCTCACTGCAATAAACAACCCATGGATGCTCTGTCTCTGTGTTTTTATGATATCTGAACCCAGAAATCTGGGTTGTTGGGGGGTCAAACAACCCCAAGTTTGAAGCCAGAGGTCTGGGTTTGGATGTCATGATAAACAACACAGGGTCAGAGCATCCTTGGGTTGTTGAACTCTCCCTGGCAGCGGGAAGGCAGATGGGAAGGAACACACTCACTCGCTTCCACTGCATTTTCAACAACCCACGGTTTGTTAACTGTAGGTTGTTGAAACATGTGAACTGGGACTTACTTTTAAGGAAGAGGACTTGGGATCACAGTTTTACACCTTGGTACCAGAAGGATGCATAAATACAGGGCCATTACCACCAACTGCTCTGTAGGGAGGATCCAAGAAGAGACAGGCAGACAGATGAAGCCCATCAGAGACTGCTTCAGCTGGACTGTCCCTCCCTTCCCACACAGGGATTTCTACCATCAACTACCCTGTGGGACAGATCCTTATTAGTTATTTTTTAATAATGTTTATAGTGGTTTTTGTTAATGTATTGTCTTTCTTGGAAAGCAACCTTGGAAAGACTTATATCCTGACACATAAATAACTGCAATAAATAATAATAAACAAACATACAGGACCAACTAGCTGGTCTGAGTCAGTCCTTTCTTCAAAACGAATGTGTTTAAAAAATTTAAGTTTAGGAATTCTTTAGATTTAAAGAATTAGGCAATTCATAGTTAACAGCCACAAGTGTTCAAATAGATTACTATGGCTTGACTATGTTATGAAAGCCACCCATATATCAGCAAGAATTCAAAGACCTTTTTTTCTGCAAAGACAAGGGAGGTTTGTTGGAACTACTTTTTAGGGTATAATTTCAAGCAGGGTTCTTATGCCTTACTGCTGGAACTGCTTTCAGACCCAGTTTTGAGCCCTGGAACATGTCAAATAATGAGGAGAGTGTTTTTTGAGTATATTCAGACTTACCATTCTCTCAACCATGAGAAATGAGTGCTGCACAAATAACGTCAAGGAAAGAAGGTGCTACCTTTCTCACCATGGCATTGCTCTGTATGTGGATAAGCCAAGTGAAGATTTTTTGAAATGGCTAAAGCTCTCTCCTGTGCATAGTGATAAAATTCATCATCTTCTCCAACATCCTTCTGGACTAGCAATCCTGGAATGTAATCTTGAGCTTACACACTTGCACATAATGCAGTCATGCACCTAAGCCCCCCCCCCCCGCGCCACACACACACACGCACACACACAACTTGATCTGTTTTAAGCAAACATCTAGCTTTATTGAGCTCATCTGCACACCTTTTTGGCTGAAGTCCTTACAGTATCACAACTAGGATTTCAGAGCTCACTCTTCAAAACCTGCAGATCACGAATTAAGGAAAAATAATCCTCCACTAACAATTTATACTGCAATACCAAAAGCAGAAGATACAGAAGACAATTTTTTTTGCATCCCTTAGCATTTTCCATTCCTTAGCAAAATTCTCACCAGCCTGATATTATACAATATTTTCCCCCATGTTCTCTTTTAAGATGTTAAAAGAATTACATGTGTAATATGTAAACGGAAAAAGCATACTCCTTTGAATTAAGAATGGCATATATAATTGCAACTGCAGCTAGTAACATTCAAGCTTTAAGCCATTTTTTTAACGAAAAGACACCCTAGATCCTTACTACATCCTGTTAACCAAACAGCGAAATTACAAGTAAATTTACAAGTACACCAAAGTTAAGTTCTTGCCTGAAGAAGCCCTAAGAAAAGGCTTAAGTAAAAGGCTTTTGTTTAAAAATAAATACATTCGAAAACAAGCAATAACCATTGTTTCTATACATTTCAGGTTGTAGATGGTGTGGGAATGTCCAAAATTAGTTTTAAAAAACCCACATTTTAATGGAACCAACCAATTGACTTTTGTTGCGCTTATTCGAGAATCTGCATTGATAGCAAGACTAATATGTAATTTTGTGGTTGTTTGTATCTTAAGCTAGACAGAGGGATCCCTTTCACTGAAGGGCCAGTTCACACACCTTATATAACCATAAATTCTCTATGTGTGATGGATGATGCATGGGGCTCTATGTGTACTTCCCACCATTCCCACATGGTAATACATGATGCTGATGGTACACACATATGGTGTATTTGTTCAGTTCCTTTCCCCCTGATTTTTGTACAAGGGTCACATAAATCAGGCATATGCACACAGACAGACAGACAGACAGACATATATATATATATATATATATATATATGCACTGCTTGTGTCATGTGTAATGGTGCATACATGATGAGACAAATGCTATAAATATGCCTTATTTCCCAGAGTGGCTTGCAGATCATTAAAAACAAGACAGTCCCAGCCTTCAGACATGACGCAAAAGGGATTTGCGGGGGATGGGAGGGGAAAAAACAAGGAAACACAGGCACCAGTTCTTAATGTTATAACGTTTTTATAACAACCAGCTGTAATGGCGGCCAGTGTGGTGTAGCGGTTAGTGTTTGACTGGGACTCCGGAGATCCAGGTTCTAGTCCCCACTCGGGCAATGAAGCTCACTGGTGATTTTGGACCAGTTGATCCTCAACCTAGCCTATTTCACAGGGTTTTTGTGAGGATAAAATGGAGAGAAGAAGGACCATGTGAGCCATCTTGGGGTCCTTGCAAGAGGAAAAAAGGCAGGATATAAATGTAGTAATAAATAATAAAATGTATGCTGAATGATTACATGGGCAAGCAATTTATCTGTGACTGCCATCATCTCTGTTGATGCCCTAAGACTGGGTAGCAAAGGTGTGGGGCTAATGCTTTTACAAAAGCTTATATTACTCAGTCTTAGGGATGTCAGAGAATTCCGCCACGGATCTCGGTGAGGCTGAATGCCAGTGCATTCGGCCCCCCGAAATCTGTGGTGGAACAGCCTGCCCCCCCCCCACGGATCCCACCCAGGACAAGATTTCCCTGGGGCGGATCTTTCGGGCGGCGGCGGCGGCTCCGGCCGGTCTTCCAACCAGCTGCCGCCGCCGCCATTTCCAGGCTTGTGAAGAAAGAAAAAAAAAGACATGATAGGCTACGTAAAGATTTACGTAGCCTATCATGGCTAGGTTTAAAAAAAAAGAAAAAAAAAGACGTGATAGGCTACGTAAATCTTTATGTAGCCTATCATGGTTGGGGGTGGGTTTAAAAAAAAAACACCGCGTACGCAAATGGCGGCGGCTATGGCCGCTGCCATTTGCGTTCCTTCTTTTTACCGTCTTAATCTACGTAAATATTTACATAGACTATGATGGCAAAAATCAAGGGGAACGCAAATAGAGTAGCGGGCGCTATTTGCGTCCCCTTTTGATTCGCCATTTTAGCCTACATAGGCTAAAACAGTGAATGAAAAAGGGATGCAAATAGCGCCCGCTACGCTATTTGCATTCCCCTTGATTTTTGCCGTCATAGTCTACGTAAATATTTACGAAGATTAAGACGGCCAAAAAGACGGAACGAAAATGGCGGCGGCCACAGCCGCCGCCATTTGTGTACGCGGTTGGGTTTTTTTTTACCCAGAGCCCTCCATGGCCGGAAATCTGGCTGCAGACGGCTCTGGTCTGGCCGGGCCGGGCCTGGCCGGCTGCTCTGCAGAGCTGCCGTGGAGCACAGCCGGCCGTTCGAGGATTCCGGGGGGAGGAACAGAGTGCCTCCCCCCCCGGCCAGGATTCCGGGGGGAGGGATGGAATGCCCCCCTCACCATCAACATAATCCGTGAAAGGTAAGTCACTTTCGTACATCCCTACTCAGTCTTAGAACCAAGAACTGAACTGCAGTGTCCTCCTATCCATCTGTGTAGAACAACAGCACAAAGGTAACATGCCTGTTTGCTTTGTAATTTCACTTGCTATAAATCTCACTCACTCATACACACACCCCAAGCCTATTACATTTACTAATTAAACAAATTATTAAAACAAATGGTATCAGCTTTTGAGTCTAAAAATAAATCTCACTTACAAAATGATTCCAGAGCTATTAGCTATGTAGCCAGATTTTTAATAGCTATGTAATAGACTAATTTGGTCAACCTGCCACGCTCATTAACATACATCACTATTCCACTGATGGAGCAGATTACATAAATTCTACTTTGAAAGTCGCTGGCTTTTTCCATCAGAGCTGAAAACATTTTTAAGAAGTGTCATGACAGGTTTGCATTTTAGCTTATAAGCTAGCCCAGTTCGATTTATAACCAAACAGAAAAGTTTATCAAAATTCACACTAGAGCCATTAAGGCAGAGGAGGCTGAAAGTGGCATTGCCTAGGTTAAAAAAAATAAAATCACAAATGCACAGGAAATCAAAGGAGAAATATGACATAGGATAACTCAGTGGTACATGGGGGACATCTATGCTATTGCATCATGCTAAGGTAACCTGTTGGAAAGCAATGGTAAGGATATTTGCACACAGCAGAAGACATTGGATGGTGAGAAATACAAGGGAAGGGTACGTTTCTGAGATGCAGAACACAGGTTCATGTGTGTGTCTTGTGGAGAAAATGGAGGGTTCAAAATGACTGATGTGATATGGGATGGACTTTGGGGACCCAGTAGACAAGTTACGATAGAAGGGAGGAACTGGAGAAACCCAAGGAAAACTGACATAAGCCTGACACAGCCTTTCATGCTAATAGTATGTACTAGATAAAACAAGAATACATAGGATGAAATGAGATGACTTTCAGAGGTAAGTAAAATGTGTGCTTAAACAACCTCTTTCATATACATTGGCAGCTTATAAATTAGCCTTGCAAATGTGTCTTCCGCTGCTCCATTCATGCATCGGTGTGCATCTTGCAAGGGAAGTAGTATAATTACCAATATAAGAATGTTTTGTTTATTATTAATTTATTTATTTATTGCACTTATATTCCACCTTTTTTCCTCTTGCAAGGAACCCAAGGAGGCTTACGTTATCCTCCTCCTCTCTATTTCATCCTCACAACAACAACCCTGTGAGGTAGGCTAGGCTGAGTGTCTATGACGGGCCCAAAGTCACCCAGTGAGCTTCCATGGCCAAGTGGGGACTAGAACCTGGATTTCCTGGCTCCCAGTCCAACACTCTCACCACTATACCATGCTGGCTCTCTGTTTAGAAACCTATGCTGTCTATTCTTAAACTTTTATTGGCTGTGTTTGCACTGAACAATGCAAACCCAGGAAGGGTTTGTTTAGTGTGTTCTTCAAACTGGGAATCCTAGATTGGCACTCCCAAACAAGCCAGGATTTGTAAACCAAGAACAAACCTTGATTTGCAATCCTAGCTTGTAAAGGGAGAGACAAGGCAGAATCCCCAGTTCAGATGACACACTAAACAAACCCTTCCTGGGTTGTTTAGCAGTCATGATCGTGGGGAGAAGGAAAGTGGGCGTGAATGGGCTGTGTGCACCAGCACACAGTTTGTTCACAATAAGCCAGGATTCTCCAGAATCCTGGCCTATTGTTCTTGCGAATGCAGCCTCTCTCTCTGCAAAACAGCATTTGGAATTATTTAGCAATTTACACCATAGACCTATGGATCAGCTTAAGTTGCAATTGTACAGTAGCGGCACAATCCTATGACTGGGCAGCAAGGCAAAGTTAGCTTGCTCAATGCAGTTACCTAGGAAACTGCTATCTCCGTCCATCATCATCATCATCATCATTTTGCTATAGACTCCAAAGACTTATGCCACCCATTGTCCTAGTTTGCATATAACACTAAACCAGTGTTACAAAGATGAGCCTATGAGAGCCTCAGGCTTCTGCATTCCCCTTCCCAAGTGGCTGTGAAGAGTTCAAAAGTGTTTACTTCCATTTTTGACTAACCAAAGCTTAGCCATCAGAACCTGGAAAAACTGTAGCTGGCCTTAACTATGGTCTACTTTTAAAAAGCCAACTATCAAACATGGTTTATGAAACTGGCTTATTTTAGTAAACCATAGTTAAAATTGAGCAAAGTTTAGGGTTCAGACTTAATCTAAATTGTGGTTAGTAAAAAGTGGAAGAAGAAACTTCTGAACTCCAAAATTGTGCTGAAGGAGGAGAAGGGAGGAAGGATGGTGCAAGCCTTCAGCATGCACAAGCTCATTCTCATAACACTATACCATGGTTTAGCATTACGAGCAAACAGTCATTGTGTCTTCTATGCAACATGAGACCCATTAGATCCTCAGTCTTTTCCATCTCTGCAAAACAGCTCAGTTGTATTTGCCTGAAACAGTTGTACCCTACTTGGTCTGTGGGATAGCACCAGAGTGAGAATGCTGAAGGTAGCTGCTGTGTGCTTGCACTAGGAAATATATGCAGTATCTATACCATAAATGTATATCTGTTGTAAACTTGTTAAACTATAATGGCTTCCCCAAAAGAATCTTGACAAGAGTGCAAAGATTTCTGTTGGAGATCCCAAGCGCCCCTTCACAGAGCTAAGATTCCTATTGTTCCCTTTGGCAAGGGAATGAATATTAAACAAGCTTGCTTGCAGTAAAGTTATGCCCCTTAGGCTCTGGCTTCGTCTGGATGTAAAGTTAAACCATGGTTTGTTTAGCTTAACTCTGGCTTGTTTGTACATACAGACTCACTAACTATGGTTTGTTTAGGGCCAACAAACCACAGTTTGAAAGGATGGTTTGAAGTTAGCTTGTGAATCTCAGCTTGTGCTAACTGTGATTTATCATTATGTCTAAACTCAATATCCTGGCTAAATTTGTTGAATTGTTCCATCCCCACTGCCTATCTGGCTACAGAGCTGCAAGAAAGGAGAAGCTAAGAAACTCTTGCTGGGACTTTCACACATCTCTCCACCCCTCCTCACCCTTCTTGGCAACAGGGTCCTCATTGACAAGCTGTCCCTCTCTAGCCTAGCTGTTTAGCTTCACAGCAGCCTTGTGAGGAAAATGTTTTTTTAAAGGACCACAGGCAGTCTTACCCATATCTAATAATGGTTATATGTTAAAAGCACACCTTTGCTCTGAACTCTGAGCAAGCTTTACCAACAGTTCAACAGATGTAATTGCACTGTTTGATCTAAAAGCCTCCCCTAATCAACACTAGTGCCACCCACTCACTTCCTGCTAAACTCTGGGTCTTCGACAATCCACCATGGCTTTTTATATTCTAAGGAACTGAGTTATTGTTAATATCTGTTTTTCTGCTGGTTTACAAGTAAAGTTCTAGCACTTGGAAAAAAACCACTTGTGTCTTTATTGAAAGGGTGGGCAAGGTAGACTTTTGTTTGGAAGCATTGGGAGGAAAGGGTTAACAATGAGTGGTAACAAGCCTTTGTGGGGAGTGTCTAGAAATGGAGGAAAGAAGGGATGCTTTACAATTGCTTCTTGGTAGGAGAACTTTCAAAGTTGTCAGAGGAATATACAGTTTCTGTTTCACACCCCATTTCTGCAGCCAATCAATGGGAATGGAACTGTTGATGTGAGGGCTTTGGTCTAGCAGCCAGGCATTCACAGAGTAGATGGGGAAACGATACAATAAATATTAGGCAAAACAAACTGCTATTGTTTTGATGTCTGTGTGAGCTGGATCCTGGCATGTGGAATAAACCATGGTTAAAACAAAATGATAGCTTAGTGTGCAATCCAATTGATTGTGCCCTCAGTGACTGGAAGCCCCCAAAATTGGATGCAACAAATCATCTGATGCAGGCCAGGAGGAGTGGCGAAGGCAATCTTTGCCTCCTGTCCTCCCACCCTGCAGATTTCACTAGACAGGGTTTATAGCCTGTTTAGTGAGGGCACTTCGGAGGGGAAGGGAAGGAGGCGGAAGAGGCTCAGGATAACTCCTATCCTGGCCTCTCCGGGCTCCTCCCCTCCCCACTCACCAGAACATCCCCTTTCCTCCTCCTCCGAGGTCCCTTTTCCAACATTGGAGGGCAGCTGGCACTGTCTCCAACCTCGGAAGGGGGAATCTGAACAACCCTATGGTTCCTGGGACAGTCACTCAGGGACCATAGGATTGCTCTCTTAGTGTTACATCTAATTGTGACCACTGTCTTTAAGCAGCATATAGAATTGTGTTGTTTTACACAATTTAATATTCAAGCTTTACCAACTCTTCTTCAACCAGTTTTGTTTGTTGTAAATCAGCAAAGAATTCAAGGAATTCAAGGACCTATTCACCCAACACAAGCATTTGTTAGTTCCTAATGAAAGCAAAGGAAAACCCCAACTGCATCTACAGTAAAGAGATTTTTGAATAAATTGTTCTAAACACTTTAAATAAGCCACTTGAAGAATTCTGCTTCATATAAACAAGTGATATAGGACAAAAAAAATTCTAGATAAACTTTATTGCCAGCTGAAGTCAGCTCCCATAATTTTAAAACAGAAATATACAGTTTATACTATTTCTGGATTGCCCAGGAAAGATAATCCTTTCCAGACACACACAAAAATCTGACTTAGTTGTCATTAGTGGATTGCATCTGCAGATAATACAGTAAAGTATATTGGTCTTATTAATCTCACTGGAATGTTTCAAGAAATGCATAACAAAGTCCTATTCCAATAATATTTTTCTTTCTGGGAAGGAAAATAATTCAGGGAAAGATTCTCTAATGTGAACGGTTAGTAAAAGAGAAGGGCCTAATTACTGATGGGAAATACTAAGATGCAAAACCTAAACTGGCAAAACAGAATAAAGGCTAAGTGCCTGAGGAATGGTTCAGAAAGGTCCTGGCTTGAATCTCATCTCTTCCACAGACTTACAAAGTGACCTTCGGTAAGAAACTCTCTGTAAGCGTCAGCCCCTCATCTGCAATATGGGGATAATAATATCTATCTTAAAGGGCTGTTATAGGATTACAGCAGAGTAATTCATGCAAAGCACTTTGAACACTCAAAAGTGCAATAGAAATGCTAAGTATTCTTATGTAATCAATGGGACAACACTATTTATCTGAATATTCAGAAAATATCAGGAAATATTCAGAACTGCATATAAGAGGTGTCTAGAAAGTCCTCAGCCTAAGCAGAATGAAGTTGGGTTTGGACTAGGGATGTCAGAGAATTCCGCCACAGATCTCGATGAGACCGAATGCCAGTGCATTCGGCCGCCCGAAATCTGTGGTGGAACGGCCTGCCCCCCCCACGGATCCCCCCCGGGACGAGACTTACCTGGGGCAGATGTTCCGGGCGGCGGCAGCTCAGGTGGCGGCAGCTTCGATGGCTGGTCTTCCGACCGGCTGCCACCACCGCCATTTGCAGTCTGGTCGTTTGGTGTGTGTGTTTTTTTTTACAGAGACATGATAGGCTACGAAAAGACTTACGTAGCCTATCATATCCCGGTTTAAAAAAAAAAAAACATGCACGCAAATGGCGGTGGCTACGACCGCTGCCATTTGCATTCCTTATTTTTCGCCGTGTTAGTCTACATAAATATTTACGTAGACTATTACGGCGAAAATAAAGGGGAACTCAAATTTTCGCCGTAATAGTCTACGTAAATATTTACATAGACTAAGATGGCGAAAAATAAGGAACGCAAATGGTGGCAGCCGTAGCCACCGCCATTTGTGTACGCCATTGTTTGTTTGTTTTTTTACCCAGCGCCACCGCGGCCAGAAATCTGGCTGCGGACGGCCCTGGGCTGGCCGGCTGCTCCGCGGAGCTGCCGTGGAGCAGAGCCGGCCGTCGAGGATTCCGGGGGGGAGGACCAGATCACCTCCCCCCCATCGAGGATTCCAGGGGGAAGGATGGAACGCCTCCCCCCCGCCACCATGAACAGAATCCGCGAAAAGGTAAGTCACTTTCGTACATCCCTAGTTTGGACAAACGCTGACCTTTTGTGCAGCTACCTCTTCTATGAATGATAGTACTACAACATGCGCCAGAATTCTGGTATTTACTCTGTCTCTCACCTACAAGTGAGGGGGACCAGAGGAGTGGCTATCTGGGAAATTCCAGAGGGCCAAACTGCAACCAAAGGAGGGCTGGATTTGGTCCTCCTTGGGTTGCAACCTCTGCTATACATATTTACTCAGAAGTAAGTTCTTCTACGAACATAAGAAGAGCCATGCTGGATCAGAGCAAGGAAGTTGGTCAGTGGAGTATGGAGTTACTCCCAGGTGAGTATACATAGCAGCTTTCCCCAACCTGGTGTTCTCAGATGTTTTGGACTTTCAACAAAATCCAAAACATCTGGAAGGCACCAGGTTGGGGACAGCTGGTAGCCATCACCACATTTTCAAGAAACAAGTTCCATAGTTTAACTGTGTGTTGTGTTTGTCCTGAATCTCCCACTACTCAGCTTCACTGGATCACTCCAGGTTCTAGTATTGTAAAAATATAACTACTGTTATGCAACATACAGTAAAACTCACTTTTTACTTAATTTCCACCTGCCTCGAGCTCACCTTTTATCTATATTTTCCTTAATATAAAAATTAATATTTGCTATGTTGGCTATAAGAAAATTGCAAAATCTATATTGGAATGATCAATTGTATTGATTAAGGGCATCTGGTCTGACAATGAGTTCTGAAGAACTCGAAAGCTTGAATATAGAAGTAAATTTTCCACAATCCATTAGCACTCATATGTAGTTTGGACATATCGCGTATATATAAAATCCTGTTTTTACTGTATATATAAAATAAATATTTGAACACAGAACTTTGTGTTACATTTTAAAGAAATGTACTATAGTTTATTTATATGGATGGATGGATGGATAGATAGATAGATAGATAGATATTGTAATTAGGCCTAAGAACTGATTAGAGGATTTTGTTTTAAGTATTAACATCTGCTTTTAATAGTTAACAAAACATTAAATATTATTTTCATGCTGGTAAAGAGGAAACTTTAATTTGCCATTGAAAGGCTAATAAATTAGCAATTTCCGTTTTCACCATAAGTGAATTTCAGTTAGGGCAATCTCTCATTAGCCAATTCTCCCATTTAGATTTAACGTGCCCCATTTGTCAAAATTTGCAAATAAACTTGATCTTCCTTATAATGGTAAACCTAAAATAACTTTAAAAGGCACAGTTCTCTGGCAGCACAATCCTCTGTATGTCTACTCAGAAGTAAGACCCATTGTGTCCAATGAGATTTAAATGAGAGTTACTCCCAGGTATTGTGTATAGGACTGCAGCCTGAATAGTTTTCTAGACACCGATTGGATTCTTAAGAATTATCTTAACCAAAATATGTATTTGTATTTCAAACCAGCAGAAACAAGCCTGGAATATGTTATACTGAGCTGTGCACAAGAGAGCCTGCCTGCACTCTTATACTTCTATTATTAAGCAAGTTACGCAAATTCCCAATACCATTACAAAATTTATAAGGTACACAACTTCTTCACACACACATACTAATCACCACATCATGTACTCTATTTTTAATAGTAAAACATTGTAGAAAGGAATTTTATTTTTATACTCGCATGCCACCCACTCCTAATTAGCATCAATCTGTCTTCTGTGAACAGTACACGTTGCAAATATGCATGGCCTTGTCTATACTAGGGTATTTTGGCAAAATGTTCCACCGTGTTGCTAAAAATTGAAACTGTTTTATCCACTGCTGTACATGCTAAATTAGGACATGCATGAATCCTCATTCATTTATGGCTTTTTGGAGGAGTAATGAGAAGGCTCTACCTCTCTGAAACTGTTTATACTAATTGACATAACCCTGTTGTCACATTTTTGGGTCAGCCTCCATTCCCCCCATCTCGGGCATAGTTGTCTCTCAGCACTTGCTAGCCATATTTAAGAAAAAAATCAAAGAACAAAAAAACCCAAATGTTGTCATTTATAGGCAATTGGCCAGAGCCAGGAGGCAGCAGCTATGAGCACTGAAAGGACACCCTTTAGGGCCTTCATATGAGGATGAAGTGGGGAGGGGTAAGCCAACAGGGAAATTACCGCATTTGTTAACATTCCTGAGGGTTTGGTTTGGTTTGTTTACAAAGAAATATATTATGATTTGTGCCATGAAGCCAAAGAGAATAAAAGAGCTTGGTCAAGTGCTTGTCAGGGCCTGGCTTCAGCACTGCAGTGGGCTTTGTAGGTTGTAGCCAGGATTTGATTAGAATTAGCTGGAAGTACTTGGATCTATTCAGCCTCTGGAATGTCAGAAACTGTGTGAGCTTATCTCTGTCAGTGTTCCCAGAGCAGAACCAGGGGGAGTCACCCAACTGCCCGTCCATCCGCTGGTCTGGCCCTGGCAGGCAGGGAAGCTGGAAGCCGACAGAGCTGGGTGGGGTTCACAGAAGAGTCACGCATGTTAAAGTGCCACTGCTGGACAGCTGAGCAGTGACGTACTGTTTAGACAGGGGCCTTGCTGAAAGGCCAAAGACCCTTGCCTGTCAGGGGATCCGGAGGGAGTGTTTTACAGTCATGCCTTCCCCTTTTAGGCTGATGCAAAGTCAATGAGCCTTTGCTAGGAAAATGTCATCTTCACTGCCCAAAGCCTTTACTGTTCGGATCCATCATCGTCTGGGCTTTTGGAGGCACTCTGCACTTGGACTCTCCCTTAACTGGAACTTTGGATTGCTAAAGACTTGCCATGGAAAGTACTGTGAGGCGTTTCACAGACTTGAACTCTCATTTGCTGCGGATTGTGTGTCTTTGTTGTCAGCTCAGTGTACCAGCAGGCTGGGTTTGATCTACGACTTTTTGGACCTAGACTCATGCAGCTTGGAGTTACTAATGCGAAAGCAGTGGTATGGAACTCCCTGACAGTGACTTTTCCCAACACAAGCTCCCAAGCATTGGGATTCCTGCACTGAGCAGGGGGTTGGACTCAATGGCTTTGTAGGCCCCTTCCAACCCTACTATTCTATTCTATAAGCAGAACCTCCCTGTGTCAGTGTGGTACAGCAGCAGATACAAGTTTTGGACTGGGATTGTGGAGACCCAGATTCAAATCCCCATTCAGCCATGAAGCTGTCTTGGTGACCTTGGGCCTGTCACTATCTGTCAGCCTAATCTACTTCAAAGGTTCATTGTGAGGATAAAGGAAAGAAACAGAGGGAAACACATGTACACTGCCCTGAGGTCATCTGAGGAAGGGTCATAGACAGAAACATGAAGATGAGCATACCTTTTACACCCTGTACATTAATCACTAAAAATACATGCATATGCACACATCTTAAAGCAGTACAATTAATGATGAGGTAGTTTTTCTAACATTGCAATCCCATAATATACACACTTTCATAGGAGGAAGTCCCATTTATCTCACTCAATCGTACTTCTGAGTAGACATGCCTAGGAGTGCACAGTAAGTTCCAAAATCACCAACTGTTGTCCCAGAAGAACATTTACCCAAACTAAGTTTATGGTTATGTATTATTACATAGTAAGTACCATGATCTACTCCACTAGTTGACCTTAGCCCTGTTCAGGCATTAAGCCTGAACAGGATATGCAAAGATGAGTAAGGAGCACAAGGATGTGAATGTTAGCCCTGCCCTCTCCATGCCCAACCTTATCGTGTTGAGCAGCAAGGTCTAAAGAGGGGTTATACTCACATTAGTTTGAACATAAGTAGAACACTCTGCATGATCAGGGACCATTATTTAATTAGGAAAAAATCTTTTGGTTTAATATGTTTCGTTAAGGGCTTTCCATGTTCACTCAAGGTATGTGGATGGTACTAGATGCCCACTGGGTACTTGTAATGTGGAATGGTAGCTTCAGTTGCACGGTAACTTCAGTTGCATAGACGTCATGTGTCTATTCCAGCGAACAGGCAAATCTGAGACTCAGGTCACTGCTCTGCCACTGACAGCCAGCCAGTTCTAAGGTAGTGAAGTTGGAACTAAACACAGCATAGGATGCCGTACCATAACCATGTTGAATAAACTGAATAAACCATAAAGCTGTAACTTCCCAGCATTTTGGAGCTTGAGTGAACATGGAAAGTCCTTAACAAAATATCTTAAATCAAAGTTTTTTGTTAACTGAATTTGATTACGTTTTGACAAGGCTCTGCCTTCCTAAAGCTGTCTGATTAGGCAAGCTTGAAACTGAAAATGAGAAACTCAATAAAAAAGGAAGAAATATAATGAATAAAAAATCAGGGTCAACAGACATTGCTTTAAAGCCATAGCTAGCAGCTTTTTTTCTTTGCATTTTTATTCTAGAGTAGGGATGGGGGCCCAATCCAAATCAGAACCCTAGCATGGGGAGAGGAGGGCGATAGGGGCGCTGCAGCCCCTCCCCCACTATGGGCCTGATCTGGATTGGGGGCCCCACACCTGCAACTTCTATTACGAAATAGAGATCCATTTGCTTTATGGATCATTATTTTATAATATAAAGAGCAGGTGAGGGGCAGGCAGTTGTGCAACATGTGCCACTTACTTGAGTTTACATACCTTGTTTCGGCTTAATGTCTGAACAGGGCTCTTTACCTAACAGTTTGTAACAGTTGTATCTCTTCACATACTCATTTCCCAGGAAGAAATCATTATGAATAGCTTTGCCACAAAAATCTAGCAAATCTGGCATATCTGGGATAACATCCACCTTACAATGACCATCCATTTAGCCTAGTATCCCATCATTCAGTGTTTAGGTCTGAATGCTTTTCAGCAGCAAAGCTCAGTCTGTCATATTCTGCTTCTGCTTCCTAAATCAAGGAAAGACCGTGCTTTCCCAAATCCTCCTCCAATATGAAAATTATTTACCAAGGAACAAGAGTTCTTGAAGTCAATGGCTACTGCGCTCCTATTGTGGACAAGATACAATTTCACTAGAACTTCATTGGGTTCAGCGAGTCTGCAGCACTCGCTGAACAAGAACAGCACTTTGCATGCTACAGTGGGAATCTTCTCCTGTTCTTTCACTTCTCTTTCTCTCCTTTGTAACAGAAAGTTCCTTCAAGTTCAGGAACTCATTTTCTAACACAGAATGTGCAGCTGTTGCTATATGTGGTTTGTACATATCTGAGGGCTGCCACTGATTGCTCAAACTACGACTATAAGAACAGATCAACATAAAACTCTCCACAAGCAGGGCTTCCTTTTTGGCACAATCAGATACATAAAATGAATTAAGCATACGTGGTAAGCTTGCAAAATGTGGGTGCTTCCCCCCCCCCATCATAAACTTCTCGGATTTAGACTCAGTGTAACAATTCACCCAATTTTAAGATGTAGGACAACAATAACGTGGCCTCTCATACAACCCAACTCACATGGCTATTCTAGGCAAAGATTCCGAATGGACAAAAAAGATAAACTCCTAGCTGTTGTGGAATTTCTGTGAGAATGAGTGAGGGTAATACCACGAATACTAGAATTAATACGGCCAGCAAATCACAGTTATTGTAAAAGCACAGAAATAGTTTAGATTCATCTTCCTTCAACAAGGCTAAATAAATAGGTAATTGTTTACCAGAAAAAAGTGAAGAAAGAAAATGGTAACAGTCCCAATAAGAAATTTATACTTATTCTTACACCCCATCCAGGGCCTATAACAATTACTAAAGTTGGACTCTGCTTGGACTTTCCCCTGTTCCAAATAAGACTTACTGAAGAGGGCACAGAGCAGACCTGAGAAATTAATGACTTGGCAGAAGCCTACTCTTGGCAGCAGTGCCCTCATGCTGACTCATTTATTTTCCTTCCACCTGGATAATAGCTGCCTGTTTTACTCTTCAGAAAACCTCTTTTCAAGAGGACAACTGAGAGATCAGACCACACATCTGAATGTCTTGATAATGGTTTGCAAAGCCTGGCGTGGACAGATTTTCTGTTTTTATTGTGGCTTTTGCTTATTTTAATTGTTTTTTTATGAATACTGTAATTTCACAATGAAGGATATTATTTTCATTTATTTATTTTATTTCTATACCGCCCAATAGCAGTAAACTCCCTGGACAGTTCACAAAAATTAAAACAACCAAGTACAGAATAAAAACAGTATAAAATATAAAAGCTTAAAAATACAATATAAAAATACAACCAGAATAAAACCTAGCAGCAATACAGAGATTTAAAATATAGTAACAGATTTAAAACAGCAAAGGTAAAAGATTATAATGCTAAAATGCTAACATGTTGGGAAAAGAAAAACTTCTTCACCTTGGTGCCTGAAAGAGTACAACATAGGCACCAGGCGAACCTCTCTAGGTTGCTCATTCCACAGCCAGGGTGCCACAGCAGAAAAGGCCCTCTTCCTGGTAACCACCCGCCTTACTTCCTTTGGCAGGGGCTCCTGAAGGATAGCATAGATAACATTTAAATAATAAATAAACAAATAAAGTTTATATGTTTTCTGGTTACATTGCAATTCTAAGACAGGCAGACATATGGAAGTGCTCCTAATCTGAAACTAAAACACAGCTCTTAAAAGTATTCTGAAGCAAAACGTTTAAGGAAAGTACAACCGTGCACAGAAATGAGCTGCCTGATAAGCAGCAAGGGGTCCTGTTATGCATACACTTCCAGAAGTGTACTATAATGATAAAAACCATGGGAAACATAACAACAGGAATGAGAAACTGTCTGCATAAAGGGCACATTCAGAAACACATGAACAGCTGAAGGGTTAGGACTTATTCATAAAGGTAATTTGCATAAAATAAATGTGGTACTTGACATCTCTGACACTGCCATTTGCAGTGATCATGATATAAACGAGAGGAGAGAGAGAGGGGTTGGACTCGATGGCGGGGGTTGGACTCGATGGCCTTGTAGGCCCCTTCCAACCTTACTATTCTATGATTCTATGAGGTCTACTGCTGAAAAATGTGTGCTCATTAAACGTATGAATTGGTTTTTAATTGTTCCTTCCAATAAATGTGTATATAAACAAAGTACCCATGCCTTGTGTAGCACTTTACTAATCTGCAGTGTATCCACAATGCAGCACGTACTTTCACTATTCAAATCTGTGGGGAAGGGAAGGGGAATGAATCCCATATATTCACAGTTATAACATAGCCTTTTAATGATTGCAACCGTACAGTCAGTTCTAATTCCTGAGACTTGGGCCCATTCATATTATTCTTTAATTCTGTCAACAATCATAAAGGCTAGTCCCCAACCTTTTTGGACTCAGTGGGCTCATTTGGAATTTTGAGAGTGTCATGGGTGCTCTCATAAAATGCCTGCCATGGGGGGGCTTGCATATTCATAATGTGCTGCCATGATGGGCAAGGCCATTCACAAAATTCCCATTTCCCAGAACACAAACTAATGAGAATAAAAGAAAAGTAACTTGCCCAAGAACCTAAATCCAAGACAGAGGTGTGATCTGAGCTCAAAACAAAAATCACCCTCTTCAGCCCAAGTAAGGATGGCACTGGAGAGCAACACTTCACTTTACAGCATGCCAGCTTCCCAGTAAAAAATAAAATATTTTTACTTTTATGAATTTTTAATAAAATAAGATCAGGAGGGGCAGGGAGCCTGGTAAACGCCAAAGAGGTATCCATGGGCACATTGGTGCCCACGGACACCACGTTGGAGACCCCAATTTTTTTCTTTGTAAAATAAAAAGCAGGCACTGATCACCCTGACAGGTCTAGTCTAGTTATAGCAGTTGACAGCACAAGATGAGTTACATACTCCAGTTCATAGCTCAGCTGAGCCATGAATTCATTGAGTGGCCTTAGGTAAACCACTCTCTCAGACCTGCAGTTTAGCCCTGTGTATATTTTACTTAGAAGTAAGTCCTACTGTATTCATTGCAGCTTGCTCTCTATTAAGTGTGTTTAGGATTGCAGCCTTAGCCTCTACAGTCACCATAATCAGTTTACCTGTATGTCAAAACAACTCACACAATAACACAGTACAATACATAATAAAGCATAACAGAAACATTCCAAGAAAATTCATTAACAGTTCAATCTGGAACATAAATAGCAAAGTGTAAACAAACCTAGAATCAATATTTAAATATATCCATCAAAACATCTCATATTAATACATTCAACTTTGCACTATTCCCCCCCAGCCAACCCCCATCTATAATATGGGGAAAACAGTTCTGTAAGCTGTTGTAAAAACTGTAAGATAAAGCATGAGAAGAATGTTTGTATTATTTCTAATGAGACCAACTGCCATAGGATATCAAGGCAGCGATTGGGTTCAGATTATCGCAGAGGGGGAAGCAATCATCATGGCGGCTCCCCCCACCGGCATACGTGCAGCATGTCGTCCAAACTTGGTGCGCACCGGGGGGTGGGTTGTACCCATCCTACAACACACAACGTATAGTAGAAGTTGTAGAGTGGGTACAAAAACACACACACCCTGGCCGTGCCATGTGCTGCAGCGCGGGGAATAATGGAAATGGTGGCATGCACACATCACACGGTTGTTTCCCCACTGTGATTGTCTGAATGCGGCCATTATGGTTCACTTGCTTGGCAAAAATCACTTGATGGACTATATGTGAACAACAGAGTATTGTGGCACCTTAGAGACGAACAAATAAATTTATTGTGACATATTTATTTAATGGACACTGTCCAGTTCATCAGATGCATGAACTGTCCATGTCAAATTGCCAAGCTATATACAGATGGGGTGGGGCGGGATGGGGGAGATGTAAACAGTGATGTCAGAGGGAACTGCAACGCAAAAAAAAAAAAATACTGACAGTGATAATTAGCTTAACAGTTGTCATTCACAAAACATTGTTGAGCCATCACACAGACATCTTTGCAATGGTGAGTTGATTAACATTAGTGCAGTAAAAAATAAACCAAAACACCTTTGTCCTTATTCAAATCACAGGAAATACAGCTGAATTTCTTAATGAATTGTATTTCAGCAATTTCACTTTAATATCTGTCTTGAAAATTCCTTTGTTCAAGAATGGCCACATTAAGGTCATTCACACAAGTGTCCCTGGAGGTTGAAATGATCCCCCGCTTGAACATTGCAATTCCTCATGTCAGATTTGTGTGCATTTATTCTTTTGAGACTGGTCTCTTTGTCATATGTAAAGTGCAGTGGGACATTGCTGGCAAAAGATAGCCTATATCACATTGGAGGATGAGCAGGTGTGCAAACCCCTCAAATTGTGGATGGCATTATTAGGTTCTATAATAGCGTTGCCAGGGTAGATATGGGGACAGAGTTGGCATCTGGGTCTGCCACAGGGTCTGCTTCCTGTGTCTGTTGTTGCTGAGTATCCTTTTTAGGTTGGGCGTCTGTCTGAAGTAAATACAGGCATACCACCCAAGGCCTGTGAGAGGAAGTGTCATTGTTGTCCAGGATACACAATATGTGTACGTGTGCATGCACACACATGCACGTGCGCACACACACAATCATCACGATTGTACACTATCTTTGTCGATCATACACTAGCTTTGTCTGCAGAGATTCAATGTGCACTACTTACAACAGTTTAAAATTATGCTTTGTCTGGAACATGTAAATATCAGTTGCAGCTGAAAGCAAAAGCAGGAGCCTTTTAATGTAGTTATAAGTGCTTCATATTTAGGAATTTGTGTCTTTTCACAATTAGTCAAGACTGTTTAATTTCAGAGCTACTTATAGAATAATCCCTTATGTGGTTATTTTTGTCTGCCACTCAACCGCAAATCAAACAATTGGAACCCAAGAGGATAATAAAGAACTGACAGGTCATTTGGTCAATGGCTCCTTTCTTTTTTTCAATCCACATCTTCAGCTAAAAATATCCAGCACAATATTTGACACTGCAAAAATATTCAGATATTTTGATCTAAGGACCACAGTAACAGATTAACTGAAAATTGAAACATATAGGTACAATTTTCCATTGGGTGGTGGTTAATATATCACTCTCAAGTACCCTTAGTGTACCTTACAAGATCCTTTAAGATATTCTATTCTGAGCATTCCAGCTTTCATTGTTTTTAAAGAGTTCCTTACCTTCATTGTAAAAGTGATAAGATGAGTCATAAGAAAGTATGGTGGCAAACATATCAAACAATTAAAGAAAAGTTGGCAAATGGAAAGAACTGCTTCATTCTGCATTTCAACTCAGATGGATTTCTGAAGTCATGTATCAAAATTTTGGCAATTCAAGATTCCCATTTAAGAAAGTCCAAATACAAATTTTGCAATGCAAGTGCAACTTATTTTCAACTGTATTTTTATACTTTCTTCTCAATTAAAGTATTTGAATTATGACATGACATATTTTTGCTCATGATAATTTTTGTAATAAAATTATTTGTAATAATAATTACAAATAATAAAATAAAAGAACCTATCACTAGATCAAATTTTTAAATTGCAATGCTATAGACTGTTATATGGACAGCTATGGAGCAAAGGGGACTCTGAAATAAAGTATGCCTATAAAAAACAATTTCTCTGTAAGAATTCTTACCTCCAGGCTAGTTGCCATATTTCTGTAGAATGTATATCAGTTCACACTATCATGCAAGGCTTACAAGGCGCACCAGAGAAAAAGCTGGACAGGAAATTTTTTGGTCTCTCTTATAAAGAAGAATAGAATATTAACAGGAAACTCTTAACTCCAGTGTTAATGATCTTCAGTGCCACCTAGTGCCTAAACTACGTAACAAACCTCCCCAACCTGGTGCCCTCCAGATGTTTTGGATTGCAATCCACTGCCTTTGTTGCCCGGGGCTTATGGGAATTGTAGTCCCAAACTTCTGGAGAACAACAAGTTGGGGAAGGCTTCTATATAATGACACTATTCATACATATATCAACCAAGGGGGAGGGCAGTGTGAGAATTATTCTTTCATACTCAAACAAAAGGTGATGAAACAACTGACTCCCAAAGCTTCACTTCCCAGACAGAAGAGATGAGTCAGAAGGAACCACAAGACAACTTATCAGCCAGATCCTCATACCATAAAACAATTCATGAAAGCATTGCTCTAAGCAAACTGCTTGTCTGTTCAAGGCCAGATGTTAATTGAATTACAAAATTTATGATGATTTGAAATATTCCCACTCAGCTCCTCAGATGTGAGAATGATGGGATATGAAGAGTGTGCACAAATATTATAACATTTATTATTATTATTATTATTATTATTATTAATTGCATTTATATCCAGCCTTTTTTCCTCTTGCAAGGAACCCAAGGCAGCCAATTATTGGCCTAAGCCACTTTTTTTCTGTTGATGTAGAATAGCTGACAATTATCACATTGTTTAGCGTATGCTAGCGTCTTTGCACTACAAGGGCAAGAGCTGGAAGCACCAATATATATACTGGGGGAAGAACAACCCACAATTGTAAACGAAGAACAAACCATGGATTAAGTCTGGGTTGTTCTTCCCCCAAGAAACTCCAATTCCAGGTTTGGATATCACGATAAACAACCCAAGGACAGAGTATTGCTGGGTTGTTTAACAAAATGGAAGTCAATGAGTGAGTGGGACCCAGCATGCTTGTTCATGGCTACCCAAGATTTGGGTAGCCATGACATACAAAGTGGGCATATCAGACACAAACTCGGCGGAACCTCAGCAGTGGCTTTTGATTCACAGCAAGGAGCTACTAGAAGGGCACATGTGTACGATCAAAGATACTTTTTGGACTGAAGCAAAATTCCAGAATTTTTGGTGAGATGATCCTTTTCTCAAATGAAATAATTAAATTATCAAATTTCATTACCAACTGTTCTTGCAGCTCTCTCCCCATTTTTCCTTTCAACTAACTCTATATCAATACTCTGTATGCACTTATAAATCATACACCTATGGTTTTATTTAAAAAATTTTGAATGCTTTGCCTACTCTAGCTGAAGTAATTCCTGTATTATGAGTTTTAAACCAGTTCAGGCCTAGATTAATTTATCCTTTCTCCATTGAAATACCAATGAATCTCATGGCCAAAGCTAGTAAAGTGCTTTATGGACCTTTAGAATTAAAATAGCTACAGTTTGAGTCTATGCAAGGTTTTCTTATCCTGGCAGTAACCCTATCAGACTACTAAATAAGCAAATGACAAGCTATGGAGGGCATCTGAGTTCAGAGACTGGAGAAAAAACAATATGTAACAAAACTTATTGCACATTTACCAATTTCAAAATTCACATGGAATAAATCATTTAAAGTATTATTTGCCTTTTCAAACTGCAAATATGGTACTGAAAGCAACATGGTTCACAAGGTATGGATTCCTATCATGGTTAATTATAGAAAAGTCTTATAAATGTGTGAATGAATAATTGCAGCCAACCTCTTTTATTTTTGACATTTTCTAGAAAGAACTGTACATGAATATATAAGGCAGATGCACAAATAAACCCGCAATAGTTACTACCCTACAAAAACTCTCACTAACTTCACTCTGTTTTTAAGATCCCTCCCCCCCCCCCCGCTGCTTTTAACTCTGCAGTGGGTGGTTTTAATACACCTCATAATAAGATAATGGGGGGAAATTACCATCTTTAACAGACCTAAAATGAAAGGATAAGAATCTGGGCACGCAAAGGGAATAACAACCAGCAAAGCTACTGTCTGGAAACAAACAAAGGGAGCAATCCTATAGTCCCTCGACAGTGTCTGGGGGGCCATAGGATTTTTCAGATTCCTGGACAGCACTCTGACCTTGAACCCAGGAGTCCGAGCTCCCCTCCCCCTCCTTGCTGCCGGTACAGAAAAAACTGTGCTGGCTGCCTCTCCATTGCAAAAGCAACCTCAGAGAGGAGGGAAAGGGAGCGGTTCTGGGGGAGGGGAGGGGACTGGGGAGAATGGCTTACAAAAAATCCTCCAGCTTTCCCAGCTTCCTTCTCTCCCACTCTGCAGAGCCTCAGCTAGATGGGCGAAAAAGCCCATCTAGCAAAAATGAGGAGCGGAAGGAGCACAAAGGTGAAGATCGCCTCTGCATTCCTCCCACTCTACATAGGAGGCTATAATCCTAGTAAATATACTTCTCTGGAGTAAGCTGCATTATATTCAGTATGACTAATTTCCAAGTAAATATGCATTAAATTGGGCTACAATACAATAGACAGGGAAGGAGGGACACATCCTCCAAGGTTTGGGACAAACAAAGAACGCATACTATTCATGCAATGATTCACCCATTTCTAGGTGATGTTTCTGTATTCACACCCACCATTTGGTTTGCATTTAACATAGAAAATAATGAAAAAAATCTCAAAATAAATTATATAAATAGCAGGTTTTGGATATTACTGATATTCTCCTGTTGAAATGTCAAACTGACAGATGCAGTACCTGTGCGTAAACCCCCACTAATGACACATCCTAAATAAGCAGTATAAATTACATACTTGGTATTAGCGTTGACCTGGGGAAGGGGACAAAGCTTTGGCAAATTTGAAAAAAAATATGCAATACCCTTTTTAGTACTCTTTACAGATCTAAAGTCACTTTGTTACTTTAAGAACATAAAATGTATTATGTTTAACTTTGCTCATAAAATTATCATTAAGAACATTTTAAAATAACTTCAGTACATTAGTAATTATTGTCTCAGTAAGTTATACTTTTAAATTTAATATACCAAACAAGGTAATTTAATGAGCAAAGCAAGTTATACATAATATATTTTAGGTTACAATGTTATGTCTCACAAGAGGGTACTTTAGCAAGTAGTCTCTGAAACATTTGAATCACCCTAGCTGCCAGAAGAAACAGGAAAAGCTTTTAGGCACTGGAAGACCAGTGAGTATTTGTGCCTGTTTGTAAGGAATTGGTTGGGGTGCAGTTTAGAGGAATCTGGTCTGATGGTAAAGCTAATGAGATCTTATTTAGCTGGGGAAGACTATCTTACCTATTAGGAATTGCAACCAAGCATGTATAAAGAACCTTTGAGCATATGTAAATAACCTATCATTTGAAGAGTGACATTTTACTCCCTTTTTTAATATTTCACCTTAAGTTTTGTTCATCTTGAAAGGTTTTGTCTAGTGGTGGTGTCAATCCCATGCCTATACCATAGACACCAAGCTATCAAGTTTCTTTTAGGTATGGAAGGTTTATTTCGGTGACAACAGTTAAAGGTTTTTATAGCTGAGGCAGCATTCCTTAATGGTCAAGTCTAATTCTGAAGTTTATTAAAAACCAAAGCAGTGGGTTCTTTCTAAAACAAGAAACATAGGTGGAATAACCCATATGTTGTTCTGTCACATGTGGTGGCAGTAGTGGGATAAGCTACTGTATTTCTCTCATATGTGGGATTTAGAACGACATTCACTGACTGCTACAGCATCTAACCAGAACAAATACAAAAGCACGGGTCTCTAAAGAACAAACCCAAATTGTTAAGAATGCACATTTTCCTCACATATTGAAACACTTCACACAACACGGCTCCCCACAGTTTAAATACAAATAAAATGGCTATTGGCTCAGCTCTAAGAGTATGAATATTCTAATACAAGCTGTTTTATACAGAGTCTACTTACTATAGAACTATATATAATCTCCATGGAGTTGTTTAAGGTTAGCATGCAAAGTACAAAAAAAATCTACACTGTTCTCTTCATCCTCCACACAGTAATTGCATCGTTACTTATTTTAGCTACCATTCTATTTCACTTTATGAAGTAGAGTGTGCAACTCTAATACTTGCAGGCTCTTTCACAAATATAAACTGTTCCAATCAAAATAAAAATCTTATCCATTTTTGTCTCTTTCTCTTAGCCAACACAGTCCTGACTCTCTATACCAAGATTTTTCTTACTGACACTTATCCAGCAATGCAGTCAGCTCCAAGCTTAGCTCGGACTTCCTCCCAGGCTCCCGTCCCACCTTCTTATCACTCTCCAACAGCAAGAGAGGAACTGAGTGGAACAAAGATGATGTGGCTAGAGACTGACTACAAAGGCACAGCATGCAGGAGCAAGAAGATGCATGCCCCAGAAATATTTAACAGCCAGGTTAATTAGGAGTAACCTGAATATTCACCCATTTAATATCTGAGGCAAAAGGTAAGCTTTAACATGGATGAATTATTTCCTGACCACACAGACGCAGCATTCAATGCCTGTTCATTCTCCCAACATGTTGCTGCTTTTGCAACTATTTTATTTCCCAACAGGTTGTCCTGTTCCTGCGATAATGATTCCAACCAATCTTGGATAATGTAGCAATTGTGGTGAGCTTATGACACTACATAGCCAAATCGGTGTTCTTGTCATATAGCTAAATCGGAAGATAAAATGAAGCCAATTCTGAGTAAAAGCAACATGCTCATTCTGAATGGGAAAAAAGTTTAAGCCTTTACTTTAATTTCCCAAAAATCAAACACCTCTTTCAGTTCAGCCATAACTGTAAATCATTATTACTAAGGAATATAGATGTGCGCTATAATTATGCACACACCTCTTTGAATAGTAATACAAATAAAAGAACCATCCTGCAATTTACATTTTATTGGTTCTGTCCTGCTTCAAATGGAGCCGCACCTGGTCTTTGGTACTAACTGAATATTTTGGGCTGCACAATGATACAGCACACAAAGGCTGTGGTGCTCGGAGCCAGCAAAGGAGGCAGCTTTGGCTTGGGTGTTTTCTAAAAGGTGAGGTCTGAAGATGACCCAAGGGAACTAGGTAACAAGTGAATGCTAGACAGAAGCCTTGGAAATGGAGATGCTGTTCCAGCAACCATCTGCTCAGAACTGAAGACTTTTAAATCTGAGCTCTTGTAATCCCACTCAGGGCTCAGTTACAGGTCATCAGAGATGCCTTGGAAAGTTCTTACTCATAAGGAGAGGCTTACTCACAAGTAGCCTTTTACTCATGAAGAGTTCTGATTCTTAGATGCATACTTCTTCACCTGGCAGCCAGGTGAGCCTGCACCCTCAGGACAAGGAGGGGGCTAGTCTTCCATCTCTGAATCAGAAAGGGGGCTCTCTGCATTCTGAGGACACAAGACTACTAATGTCACTCTTGAGGATGTAGGAACCCCCTAATCTTGAAACAGTCTGCTCCTCTGGGATGTTCAGCACGAGGAGTTCCAGATCATTCTCAAGTGAGGATCCCTCCAAGTGGAGCATGGTAAGTTCATTACTAGTTCATTTTTTAAAAGCAGATTTCTAGATCTCATAATTGTGAGGAAAAGCTCAGAACACAAAGCAACTTGTTGGGATAATCAAAGGTTCCCTACAATGTTCAATAATTCTCATATGACTATTAGAATAGTTGGAAGGGCTCTATTACAGCTGGCTACTCTATTCTCCACATACTTTTCTCCCTCTTCCAAACTGTACTGTATCTGTTTTTGCAAAACATTAAAAAATTATTTTAAAAAACTAGATTTTGAAAACAAAATAGAATCTGCAAAGTAAATGCGATTATATCACATAATGCCTATACTGCACCAGCTGCACTGGTTACCGGTGTGTTTCTGAGCCCAATTCAAAATGCTAGTTTTGACCTTTAAAGTCTTAAACGGTTTGGGACCAAGTTATTTGAAGGACCGCCTTCACCCATATTAGCTTGCTCACACTTTAAGATCAGAAAGAGAGGCCCTTCTCATTTGCACACCCATGAGAGCAGTCAGGTGGGTGATCACATGTGAGAGGGCCTTCCCTCTCCTTTGGAACAAAGTGCCATCGGAAATCTGCCATGCTCCACCATTGCAGGTTTTTAAGAAGGCCTTAAAAACATATTATTTTACTGTGGCCTTCTCTTGATATGACAGCTATTGTTGCTGTTACTGCTGTTATCGTTGTTGCTGGTTTTATTGTTGGCTTTTATTGTTTTTATGTTTTTCTCGCTTTTAATATTTTAACTGTTTTTATGTATTTTATAGCTGTAAGCCGTCTTGGGAGGGCTTTTGCCCTGAAAGGCGACCAAGAAATGTTTTAAATAAATAGACTTCTGGCCGGAGCTAGTGTCGCCCTGGCAGCATTCTGCAGAGCCTCCACAGGATGCTATCTCAAACAGCTTTTAAAAGGCTGAAAAACCTTTTCATCTTCTCCTGGAATGAAAAGGGGAGGCAAGAGCAACATCTGGATGAAGTCTTGGAAGAATAGCCCCCTTTGCGAAGTAGCAAAGGAGCTGGGCTCCGGGGCTAGCCTGCCAGAGCTTAATCATTGCTCAAAGTTGTTCTGAAACTCCTATCTAATTAGGAGAAATCAGGGCTGACGTGCTCCAATGTAGTTTATGGATTAAAAAAAACCAACAATATTTCAGGACCTGCAAGATCTGTTTGAAGAGAAGGATGGCTATATCAAGGAGGAAAAAAGGAGCAGGATCTCCACCTACCCCCCCCCCCAATACCTCCAGTGGCAAAGTCTCCAAGAAGCGAAAATACAGAGGACTTACTTGTTCTGATAAAAACTCTGTCCTTGCAATTTGCTGAACAGGCTAAGAGGCTGGATACAATTCAAAATTCCATCACCACCCTGCAAGTGGCTGTGGACTTAATTAACACTTCTTGGCAAAAAATGGAGGCGAAGGTTAACGAGCTGCAAGATTGGGTGGCAGCGAACAAGACTATGTCACAAGCTTTTTACAACAATTATTCTGCCAGAATCTCCCAACTTGAGGCTCTCACGTGCAGGGCAAATGTACGTATTATTGGTATTAAAGATCTACCTACTGATGTAAATTTGTCTACTTTTGTAGATAAGCTTCTGCATGAGATACTCCGTCATCTGATTATTTACTTGATATTGAGCAGGCATTCCGTGTGCCAAATGCCAAAGGGACTGGTTATACGATTATAGTCCAATTTTGCAAGAACTGCCAGAAAAAATTATATCCTGCGTCTGGCAAGAGGGGGCAAAAGTCTTGTTTGGGGATCAAAACAAGAAAAAATCATGTTATTTCTGGATTACACCAAAGAAATTGCTGATAAAAGAAGGCAATTTACCAAGGCAAAAAACCTGGCAAAATAAATGAACTTACAATATCATTTAAAATATCCTGGTACATTTTGAATTTTTTCTGAAGGTCAGATGAAGAAGTTTCTAAATCATGAAATGGCGGAAGCGTGGCTAATTGGAAAAACACATGAGACTTCTGTTTCAGCCCCATGAAATGGAATTTATAAACATGTTTTGTCAACTGGCTATATTTAGTCTGTAAGATCCAGAGATAATTGCTCATATATATTCATCTTTTTTCTCTCATTTTTCTTCTTTTTTTCCCCCTTTTCTTTTAAATCCTTTATCTTTAAATGGATATGATATACTCTACTTAAATTTACTGTTTGAGGGTGTATAGAAATGTGCACGCTCATTTATATATCTAGTACAAAATACATTAGTGATTGTAAGGTTGATTTTAAGCTTTATTATTATTCAACAATATAAAATTTATTAGTGACTTATTTCCTTCCTTTTTATTATTATTACTATCATTATTATGAGACTGATTAGTAATAATTTAGGCTGGTTAAATTGTTAAGCTCTACTATTATATGTTAACTGAAGGGCAATATATGGTTATTGGAAATGGACTGTAGGCCTGCTTCCTTGCTTTAAGATTGATGATATGATATTGAAATGTAAGGTTGATTATCTATGCTGTACTGAATTGTACTATTGGCAATGTTATAGGTATAACTTTTAGGTAGAATGGTATTTGACGTTTGTGTGTAATGGAGTTTAAATTTAATCCTTTTAAGTAACTTTTTAATATTTTTTCATTTTCTTTCTAGCTTCCTTCTTCCTTCTCCTTCTGTTTTCTTTTTTCATTTTTTTCTCTTTTTCGTTATTGCTGTGTCCTCATAAGAATACTGTATTGTTGGGAAACTGTAGAAACTGATTAGGTTGTTGGTACTGTTTATTTCATTTATAAAGATAAAAATACAATAAAAAGTATTTTCAAAAATGGATGGATGGATGGATGGATGGCAACTGTGTGTAGTTCCCAGTCTTTGTCTCACCACAGAATTTGGATTACCTTTGTAAATATTTTTTATTTTTTATTTTTTGGTGCAGACTACCAAAGACCTGAACGTATTATATGACACCAATGACTAATTAGTCCAGTATCTGGTTTCTTAAATGAGCTACAAGATAGTTAAGGCACGATTTATTCCCCACAAATTTTACTCAGATTTCCAGAGATAAGAGTCCAATGATACATTACTAGTACAACAACCTGCATCAACTATGCTAACAGTGATTGCCATATGAACATGTCAACCCCTTTCTTTTTTTAGAATTTATTTCTACTATTAGTCTTCGCAATATCTAAAGGCAATGAGTTTCAAAGGTTAATTTTACACTACTTCAGGTGCAATCCTATGGGTTGTGTCCTGAGTATTAATAATAATTAATAAGCCCCCAAACCCAGAGGCTTATGAGTGTCCTATACAGAGCGGGAAGGACACCTCTCGCACTGCCTTTTAACGAGACGAGCGATTTCGCCTGTCTAACAGAGGCTTCGGGGAGTGGGAGGCTGGGGTGGTGATAGAAAAAGAAGTAAGCCAGCTACCCCTGAATCTTCCCCTCCCCGCCCCTAGGAATGCATGGTTTCCTGGCTCAGAACTCAGAGCCCTGTCTTCAAGCGCAGAGCCAGGAGTCTGACAAATCCTATGTCCCCCAGATGCCGTCTTGGGGATATAGGATTGCTTCCCCCATTTATGTAAAAATAGCAGCCTGAAATTTAATTAGGGGATTAAATTTAAACTCTTTGTGACGAAAGAGACAAACAAATGTCACTCTCTTGTAGTGTTTGTAATTGTTGCTTTTGTACCACGTTACTTCTCAAAGGTGTATATAATCTTAAAATATTTTCTGTGTTATTTAGATCTATTTCCCCAATCACTTTTGAAGATTAACTTTTGTTTACTGTTTAACTACTGGAGATAATTGAGATGATGTTTTAATGTTCACATTTGCACAGTGATTCCTTGAAACGTCATAGTTGCATGTGTTATTGGGTGAAAGGTTCTTTGGAATCTTCAGCTGATACAGAGCTTGGCAGATACCTTCTTGATTTGGGAGTGGGGCTGCCACAAGGACATTGTACTAATGCTCTAGCATCTGCCTTCCAGGCACAATTTAACGTGCTGGTAATAAGCAGGGACTTAATAAAAAGGTAAAGGTAAAGGTAAAGGTGTCCCCAGCCAGTAGTGTCTGACTTTAGGGGGCGGTGCTCATCTCCATTTCTAAGCCGAAAAGCCAGCACTGTCCGAAGACGCTTCCGTGGTCATGTGGCCGGCATGACTGAACACCGAGGTGCACGGAACGCTGTTACCTTTCCCACCAAAGTGGTACCTATTTATCTACCTGCAATTTCTTGCTTTCGAACCGCTAGGTTGGCAGGAGCTGGGACTGAAGACGGGAGCTCACTCCATCACGTGGCACTTGGGTCTCGAACTGCTGTCCTGCCGACCTTCTGGTCTGCAGTTCAGCGTCTTAACCACTAAGCCACCGTGATCCCTAGGGATTTATTAAAGTCCCACAAATAAAGGGACTCTGTCTAAGCTTTCACTCAGTCAGTCAGAGAACATTCAGATACGTTTAACCCTTGCACAGGTCCTTTGTTTCTAAGGTCTGAGAGCTTTATTGAACTATGTTCTGTGGGCAAGCTAAAGGGAGTACGCACTTCACTAAAACCTAATCATCTTCCAGCTAGGGCTGAGGACTTAGACAAAAATACAGATGAAATGGAAGTGCTTTCTCACAGAGTTTGACTTTACTAGCCAAACCCATTATTCCTGATTGTCACAGATCCCTCCTCATCTGCAGAGGAACTCAGGGAATGGAGGGGGAGCTTGACCTTGAGCTGGGATTTTGCAGAAGGTACAAGCAGCAAATCTCAAATAGGAAAGGAAAAAACTACCCTTCCACCCCTACAAAGAAGGGGTGGGGGAGAAAGGAGAGGTGGTTTCTCTGTTGCAAGATGGGTTTTTGCAGATAACCCCAGTAGAGCCTTCTGGCTGCCTTCTACAAAAGAACAATGGAAAGGGAAAGAAACAGCCTTCTTTCCACTACAGAAGAGGTGTCTTTGTTTTCTCCCCATTAGGTTTTCATGGGAGGTAACAGTACGGTACCCGTGGCTCTTTATGTGGAAGTCCAACCTGTAGGATAAAAAATATATCCTGTTTTGGGGGGTGGGGGAGGTGTTTTTTTCCTCTTGTAAATTAGGTTATTGTAAAAAGTGCCCAATGTCTGCCTCCCACAAAAGCCCAACAGGAAGGAAAAGAGAATTACCCCTTCTTCCTCCCACAATTTCTGTATGAAAGAAAGGAAGAGGTGGTTCTTCCTCCTTTCCCATTGGCAGGAGGCAGCAGCAAGATGCTGCTGGTGCTTTCTACAAAAGCCCATTCTGCAGGAGAAAGACCACATCTCCTTTTCTCTGCAGGGGAGCAGGGAGAACAGGGAGCTTCTTTTCTACAAGCAAGGCTTTTCTTGAAAAAACTGGGGTATTTACCAGATCCGAGAGGGCTCATTGTCATATGCCCTCTGCAGGAATCCCATTCAGAGGATGACCTAGAGCTCCATGAGCTGAACATCTCAGAAGAACAGCCTGCTACCAGGGACCACGTGGTGGATCAGGGGGATCCTTGGCCCCTCAGGAAAGACAGTATCTGAACCATCCTCTTTGAGATCTGGAGAGACCCCTTTCTGATTCAGCCCCCTTTCTGATTCAGAGCTATTGCCTAGTCCCAGTGAGTACAGTGCCTAAATGTGTAGGCTGTACTGAAGCGCCCACCTCAGTAATAAGACTCCTAGGGAGTAAGCAGTTACTCAGAAGAAAGACTTCCCTCACAAGTAAGACTTTCTCTCAGGTGACTCTGATGGCTGGCAGCTGTGCCTGAGTGGGGCTCTGAATGCTCAGGCTTAAGAGCCTCCAGGTGCAGAGTTGCTAGAATGTGTGTACTCCAGCCCCCAGACTTACATTCCCAGGCTACCTTCTTGGGATCATGTGTGCCTAGAACTTTGAACTGTCTTTGGACTATGTTCTTGGTACTGACCTTTGCTCTAGTCTCATTGTCTTGACACTACCCGAAAGACACTTGTTAATAAATTATAGAATGCTTCCAATATGCCTGACACACCACCTCTTTCAGTATAACCCATCATGAATTCTATGGTCAACCATAGGGCAACCTCTTGGCAGTGTTCTCCATGCAGAAACTGATAACTGTGATGGCACACAGAATAGAACTCTCACTGCTTACTTTCTAACTGTGAAACTCTTTTTGCAACAAAGCCCAACCTTAGTTTGACAACAATGCTTTAATTAGGGCAGGGATTTAGTGGGTGCAGTTGACCAAGGGATTCATTTAAGTTGAGTATAGTTGGTTTTTTAACAATGCTTATGTGATCTTGTCCTAGATGTCACTACCTTGAGCCTTCTGGAGAGTGAAAACTCTTTATAAAAAGTGAAGCAATGTAAATCCCGGGGGATATAATTAAGCCACCAAGATTGCTCACGATGATGCAGCCAAGCTACCACTATGCAGTACAGGGGTGGTCAACTTGTGGTCCTCCAGGTGTTTTGGCCTACAACTCCCATCAGCCCTAGCCAGCATAGCCAATGGTGAAGGATGATGGGAGTTGTGGTCTCCCAGATGTTTTGGCCTACAAGTTGCCCACCTCTGATGTAGTGTCATGTCGGTGGACCTTGTCCATGCTGCAGATCCCTTACTGTTTATCCTTATTAAATCTGGCTTGTACATTGTTTAGGCCCCTACACTCAAAACCAGGGGTTGGGAACCTTTTTCAGTTCAAGGGCCCAATTCCAAACTGGGAAAGGTCTCAAGGCTGCATTCCATCTGTAGGAGGAGCCAAAGGTAGGGTGGGCAGGGCCAGAGGTTCCCAAATCTGATCTATACAACATATCCATAGCGTACTGGTCTTGTCAGGAATATTTTAAAAATGGTTCTGACGCATTAAAGAAGGGTGAAAGATGTTATCAAGCACATGGCAGGCCATAATATGCAACAGGAGTTACATGCATGATCTGAGGGCCATATGTACATATCATGTGCTATTTGGTCCTGGTCTAAACAAATAAATAAAATCTGGATGTGCTGAGGAAGTGGCAGAGAGATGGTAGGAGACCAGAAGTATTCTGGTCTGGCTGTGGAAAAGGCACCTGCATCCTCTTGCTGATTAGCTGGAATATGGGCAAGGCAGCCAGGAAAGGAAGATTTGAATTATGCCAGTTTCGGCATCACTGGAAGATAACATGACCTTCCCAGAATACATCCCCCACCCCCTGCAAACGAAATAGTAATGTTACCCCTCTTTGTGGAGATTAAATAAATGAAAAGTGATTTAGCTCTACCCCCTTTTTTTCCACCACGGCCTTTTTTCTACATCATTTTTCTGAGCTACACCTCAAATTTGTATGTAGTCAGTACAGTGTAAATATCTGCTACAGTAAATAAAACAATCCCTTCAATAAAATGAACAATGCCTTCATTTTACCTTTTGCTTGTACTTTCATTAAGAATGAAAGGGATGAAACAGCAAGAGCAAAATAAGATCATCTCAAATGGATTGAGTGATAACAGCAAAGAATCTCTGGAAATCAAGAATCCCATCATGCCTGATTCTTCTGTATTAGTATTTGTTTTATGTCAGAAAGGATAATGCAGAAAAATCAAAGACAACTGCAATTCTAATATTATTGCTTGTGATCCTCTTTCTAATTTGGATGGCCTGTGTAAAGTCTATTTTAACTATTCAGAATGCACACCCTGAATTCTTATATTTAATAACCTTAACTTAAGCACTGTGTGGTTCAGTAAACCAAATAAAAAACACAGCAGAGGGCCTAAAATAAACTAAGATAAATTACAATTCATTTGTTGGCTTCAAGTACATTTCACGTCTGTGAGAATTCTGCATGTCGCTGCAAAATGACGTGGGCATTTAGCTGACTGTCATGACTTTTCTGGGAATGGATACAGCCACCCTCTTCCATGCCATCCCTTGGTGCCCAAGAAACAGCTGAAGATAGGTAGTTTCACAAGGCAAGTCTTTATTGGCTCCTCCTAGTCCTGTCCCTAAGGATAGCCTTGGGAAAATAAATCTTGAGCTTGCATGCTCAGAGTAGGGAGTAATTTCTACCCCAAGGGTGCTTTGAAATGGATTGTGCATTCACCTCCTAAGGACAGTTCCTCTGGAGGTTTGAGCTCCTTCTTGGCTGGCTTCTGCACATGCTTCTCCGGGAAAATGCTATCTTCACCCTTGAGCCTCCCTCACTGGGGTTCCACCTCTACAAGCGAGGGAGATGAGTGTAGCAGATGTAGATTGAGCTCTTGATTCAGGGCTAACAGGTCCTTAGGCTGAAGGAGCTGGCTTGCTGCTGGGACTACTGGGGTAGAGGTAACTTCAAAATGGCTAATCCCTTGTCTCGGAGCAAGGCAGCCACTTAACTTCTGAGTTTCCCAGCTTCAACTCCCTGCACTTGTGCTAGAGCCAAGTGCACCTAGGTTCCCTGGAGGGATAATCAGTGTTCCTCCTTGGCGTCCTCCACCTTGCCCAGCATGTGCTAGCTTCCAAGCTAGGCTGGGCATCCGTTTCCCTCCTCTTGGCAACAGTGCTTCCTCCTTCCCACGCTTATCCCGTCTCTAGCATTTAATGCCAAGCCCTCCTTTTCTGCTTGTCTCATTTGGCCATTTAAATGGCCTGACTTATCCAGCTGGCCATGCTGCCCTCTCCCCAGTCAGCCCCTCCACAGGCTCCAGCCAGCTGTCAGGCAGGCTCCAGCCAGCTGTCCTGTACCTGTGTATGACATCACAAGCAGGCGCCAGGGCTAACAGCCATCCTGTCTTGGGACTTGCAGCATTGGGGAGAGGAGAGAGGAACTGGCCAAGCCGTCTCAGCTCTCTACAGTGGCTAACATTTAAGTACTATAGAACTGAGCTGTCTTTAACTGAACTATGAAATATGCTGTTTCCTATATTAATTCTAGTAGCTATAACATAACCATGTGCTCTGTAGACAGAAGTCATATTGAAAGGGGAATTTTCCAAGATAAACAAATCTAATGTAACAAGATATGATTATCTTTTGCTCTTTCTATATGAACTCTATCGATTCCATGTTAATTCTGTTGGGACACCAACTGTATCCTAAGGCTCTTGCTGAATAGTCATAATTAAACTTGAACTTCTCTGTCCTCATGACAACTCATCTGTAGCTCTTTTATTTTGCAACAGTTTTTGTTTTGTTCAAAACCACCTGATGTGTAATATCTATAACTGAAAAATAAATTTCCTCCTTTGATTAAAGGAGTGTGGTTTTCCTCTGTTTGTCCAGCAACGTGGGGAATACTTGTTTGGAACTAGCTTGCCAGGTGCGATGCAAAAGAGATTTCTTTTAGTCTCTGAAAAGTACAGCTCATACCTGCAAATGGTTGGTTACTCTGCAACCTAACAGCTGTATTCAAAAATCAGGAATGAGCCTAGCTTCTAACCAGCCCCCCACGCTCCCCCCTCCCCGCTCTTCCTTCCAGTGTAGAGATTAGGACAAAATCAGAAGTTGCCACTTCCATTTTAGATTTACCAGAGTTTAGCGCATTGTCCAAACCTAAACTGTGATTAACTATGGCGTGTTGAAGCAAGCTAGTGTGTCATAACCCATTGTCTGAAGTTGACACATTTCAAACAAACCATAGTTAAGATTAATCACAGTCTGTCAGATTTGGGCAATATGACAAGCTGCAGTCATATCAAAAACAGAAGTGAAATCTCTTCTTCCTTGTGGCAGTACCAGAATGGGGGAGGGGGGAGGGGTACACAAGCCCAGTAGGAGGCTGGGGTTATTCACACAGCCAGTATGTTGCCTTGACTTTTAACCAGGGATGGAAAAGTAGTTTTAGCTAATTTATAATTTCAGGACAAGGTTGCAAGGAGAAAGATGCCAACAGCATTTTAAAGCTTTAAAATTATGTGTTCCCTCTCTTCATTGAGAAATCAATGACAACTGAAGGTGCAAAACACCCTGGAAGAATATGTAGTACCAGAAATGGTCTGTTGTTCAGCACAAGAGGCCAGTCCAATCGCACTTCAGCAGTAAAAATAGCTCGTAGGATAAAAAGAGCAATCACTTCACAGTGCTTTAGAAGTGCATATTCCAAAAGCTACTTGCAGATGATAGTCCTGATCTGGAGATACTCAGGAGTTAAAAAGTATTGGTCAAAGTAGTAGTATATGCAGAGGCCAGCACATATCAGAGACACGTATCTATTTTAATCTGTATTCAAACATTCATATCCATGGATAGTCATTCCCATCCAGTGAGGAAGTGAATATATACACACTGCTGAAATCAGAGGCAGATGGCTTGCTTATCTTGTGCATGCTCCGACATGTGCAAAGTCTTGAATATTTGGAGTAGCAGCAGTAGATCTGCTCTCCCCATAAGTGCAGGATACTCTATTTTTCTGCATTCCAATAACTGGATCTCAACTTTCCCCCTCCCTATGCAATGAGATCCTATGTGCACATGTGATACAGATGTCCTACATGTGCAACAGGTCTATCACACAGAATATACGATTTCCGACACAATGCAAGTTAATTTGAAATACCTTATCAACCATAACTGTATTTTAACTCTATAAACCATTTCAAAACTATGTCTATATTAAAGCACAAGATCAGTTTTTAAACCTCCACCACACCTTTTAAAGACTCTGGAAAGAGCCCAGATAAACATTTTTGCCTACAGTAAGTTACAATGACTTGGGAAATGCATAGCAAATTAAGATGTCATATGAAATCCTCCCCAAAGGGATAATTGATAGATGTATAAAATGAATGTTATCAAACAACCTTCCATACTTATGCCAAGTATATACAAATGCAATGCTGGAGGGAGCGATCCTATGGGGACAGTCGGCCGCCTCCAAACTCGGAGGTGACAGCCTATCCAGTGCACAGTGGGAGGAGAACAGAGGGGATCATCTCCTCCACACTCCAGCCGCCCCTGCATTCAATTTCAGCTGTCTAGCCATGGGACATCAGCGCGTGGGGTGGGGAGGCCAGATGACACATCGGCATTGCCATATCAGCACTTATGAACTCCCCGCCCTGTCCCCAGGAACGCCTCCTTTCTCCCCACTCCATGCTGCTCTTATGAGCCCAGAGCGTGGGGACGATCCAGGCTGCCTACAAGGTGGTGGGGGGTTGGGGTGGGGAGGCAGTTCTCTAGGAGTAGACTAATCCTATGGCCATCTAGGCACTGTCTAGCAGCCATAGGATTGCGTTCTTAAAGCCTGATAATAGTTCAGAATTATGTCCAGGAGTAAGCCCACTACATGATGAACTAGCTGTAAAATACAATACATGTGTTACAGTAGTGTGATGAGAACTACACCAGTTTCCAGCTTATTTTGAAATGCAATTCAAATCGCTGTGTTTACTCTGTAGTGATGGCTTTGGAACATGCTCCCTAGGGATATTTGCCTGGCACCTACACTGATTACATTTAGGTGCCAGGTAAAAATTTCTCCTACCTTTCATTTGAATTCTGCTTAGAAGTTTCCATTTGCTCTAGTTTGATGTGACTCTACCATTCGTCTAATGGGTTGGCCTTTTAGTTTTGCTGTTACTGGAGTTATGACATTTTCATTTTGTTTTTACTCTTCTTGTAAGCTGTTTTGAATACTGACAACATACAAGCTCCAGATAATTGGTGAATACAATACTATACAACAGCACACATCCTATTTTGTTGTAGCTGTGCACCCCAATACATTTTTTCAGAAAACTACCTATCATTTGTTTCAAAAGTAGTGCATATGATAATTAGCACTGTTGCATGTTGTAAAATCCTTCAGTATAGCCTATTCTTATTGTCCAATAGATTAAGAAGAAAGGGGTTTAAAAAAAATCATGTGCTGTTGTGATATACACATTTGCAACATGGGATGTTACTATGTGGAAGCTTGTCTCTGATAACAATTGTTGCACTGGGTGAAAATCAAGACCCCAGTCAATTTGGATTATCAAGTCCTTGATGTTTTTAACCTTAAATACAAGGAATGTCTTCCACAAAGTACCAGTGATAATGAATGCCATCTTTTCTTTATTGCAGAATGTGACTTAAAAGTTATTCTTAGAATTTTAGTTTTGATCCTTACCAAGTTGTTCCTGACTTAATGTAAAGTTCAAGGACAAAATACTCCACTAAGGGTTTCTGAAACAATATCCAAAACCCACAAACCCCAATAATACAATTCAGAACTGTACTGTCAACCAATATATGATAACAAGAATGAATTACATGTGTAATATAACTACAGAATACCAGTCAAAATCTGTTTCAGCAAATTGCCTTAATCTAGCCCACATCTGTTGATTTTGAGTCCTTGGGAGAAAATCTTTCATGTTCCATTTCAGATTACTTGTTGCTGGGCTGCACCTCTCCACTCTTACAGTAATAAAAGCAATAGCTCCTAAATCAACCATAAGTGCCAAGACAGTTTTTATGAACTCCAGATGACCAAACCATTCTTCATAATGCCCAAGGATGCAGGAAAAATCATTGCCTGCTGCTGCCAGGCTGCCAGGTAGAAGAGGCTTTAAGGTTCCTACCCCTCCTGGCAACCCCCACAAGCACTGCTGCTTTTGTGGCACCATTAGGGACATGGAAACAGAGATGTTGGCTTTATCTCGGTCACCAGGAGGTGAAGGATGCTTTAGTCATCACTGCTTCTGTGCTGCAATTAGCAACAATGTTTGGCAAAAGCAGCACTGCTGATAGGCAAGGGGAGGAGTTTGGTGGGTAGAGGAGCTGCACAACCCATTATCTGGGGGCCGCATGTGGCCCATAGCTTGTGCACAACCCCCTCCTCCAAAAGTGATACAGGATCACACAGATGCCAATTTATTTTGTACCAACTTGCCCATACCTCCTTCCTCTGGGGCTCCCTAAAATATATAACATATTACTGTTTTTTACTCATACATACACAAGACACACAGCACAAAAAAACACTACCCAACTTTATTTGTTCAAAAATACATTGCAAGCTTCCAACACTAGAAAATTCCCAAGTAGAAACACTTACATGAATGTATTTATAAACAATTAAAATGTATAGAACAAGGAAAACAAAATGAACTAAACACAACTACTCAGTAAAACTAGATTTCTTACCTCCACTAAACAAAAATGTTGGCATAAAATAAACTGGCACCTGTGCGATCCTGTATCACTTCTGTTGACTTTTGGCTACTTTTGGTGCATCCCTGTTGTTGGCCATGCGTTATGCACCCCTGCTCTAGAACCTAGGTTGTTCTACAACCTAGGAGCTTGTGCATGAAAATCCTGAATGCGACAAGAGTTTCTGCAGAGATGTAGAAATTGTCCACAAGCTAAGTTGTTATGAGACCTGTCATCAATGAAACAGGAATAACTAACTGTTTTTTTTAATGTATATATATGGACATAATGAAACAAGAACTGGCTTTAATCATAACATCCAAATAGCATATCCCAGGAAAGTTATAATTAATTTAAAAGGAATGATAATTATGCTTTTGTCAATTCATTTTCCAAAATCCAATAGTGATTACCCAGCCATGTATTACCCAGCCATGCAAGAAAGTTGTTTATGTAACGGTACTAGAGTAACAAAGTGGATAAGAATTGTCCAATGTATATGTACCAAGCCACAAAATCAGCCATGTACAAATTCACTGGTTCCATAAATGCTAATTTTTACTTTACAGGAAAAGCTAGGTTTTCTAAATTTCCCATTTTTGGATGCAGCCTTACAGCTTTTGTTACCTGGAATTACTGAAAGTTCAATAACATAAATCCATGGGAAGTGAAGATTTTTAAAATATTAAAGAAAACCTTCAGAAAGGCAACAATAGACAGATTATTTCTTACACTGGTTGAAGGACAGCTACCAACAGAAGAAACTTCGCTAAATGATTTTGCATACAAAAGAAATGGCAATTCATTCAAAACACTGACTGGGTTCAGACAAGCCGCAGCATCTGTGAGCACCAGACTGTATATGCAACCTCTGGTCGGGGGTTGTCATCTTGTGCAAACCCAGTGAGCATGGGTTATGCATGGGTTAAACAACTTTCATATAACCCTAAAAGAGAGCATGAGTTATGTGAGGGTTGTTTAACCCTCACATAAACCACTTTCGCTGGGTTTGCATGACATGACAACCCCGAGTGGGGTTGAATATTCAAAATGGCAGTCGCACATGCCCCACACATGCCACACTGTCATTGTGGGCTAAATAACCCACAGAGGGCTGTCATATCATGCAAACAACCCCAGTGGCTCAATTCATACTTTATGCAAGAACAATATGCAGTTTAAATCATATTTTAAAACTGCTTGTTTTCTTCAAAAGTTCACTTCCATCTCCATTATGCAGCATTTATCACAAACCATGGTTTGCAAACCCATTTCAAATCATGGTTTCCGATTCTGGTTTCCCAGCCAATCAGAAACCATGGTTTATCCATTCAGACATCACACTAAACCTTAGTCTGGTGCTATATCTGAACTGATGCAATAGCTCCTACAGAATTATTTTGTCATTTAGATGCAAGATTTCACTTTAATCTGTTTCCTTAGTCTGCTCTATTCTAGATCCTCCTTTGTGAAGCTTTACCAGTGAAGAAAAGGAAGAGATATATTTAGCTGGGCAACCTACAGAACAACAGAAAGCTGAACCTGGTTTGTCCACCGTTGCTCTGAGAGCCATTTAGTGCAGGAAATAAAGCCGCACAAAACAAAGGGCTTGACCTAAAGTGACTTTCAGAATAACGAAATGGTTTCTATTCTACAATACAGCCCTTCTCAATTACCACAATTATTCACCAGTTTAAGCAGTGCTCTTTGTAACAAAAGCATTTTTATTAAGGCAGAATTGCCAGTTTTGAGTTCTTGTCAGATATCGCAAATGTGTTAGAAAAGCTTCAGCTACTACCACACCTCTCCAATTTCCCTTTCGGTCTGTTCAAATTTACATGCAGCATTTCTTCTTCAAAAAGAAAGGTTCTCTCAGTTTCACTGAAGCAGCAAATGTAATGCAGGCATTCTGGTTTAATCCTTCAGGACTAAATTGGGAACGGTGGAAGAAGTACCTCCACAGCCACGCACCCCCCACCCAGCACCAAAAAAAGAAGAAAAAAGGCATCATGTTGTGCAGGCTTGTGACTTAGCAAAAAACAACATACGCAGCACAGTCTATCTGGACTGTTACGGGCTCACGGCACTGGACTGCCACAGTCCCATTGTGATTTGTGAGTTTCAAGTAACTGAACCAGTAATCTCAATCCCCAAAACTGATAAAGCCTTTGTCCAACTAGAAACACCCTGAGAGCCAGGCAGGGATGGTGGGTGGAGTATTACACTTGAAAGTACATTCATTTGGTAGGCCTTGGACTCTCCCAAGTACACCAAGTTCACATAGTTACTGTGGAGATAATGATGAGATAACCCCATAAATGTAGTCCTGAACTCTTTGGAGGAAGGGTGGAACACAAATATAGGAATAAAACAACTGGCAATGCCTTGGATTAACTGTGCAAAACATTTATAGTTGTAAACCTGATACTATATGCACACAGAAAATAGTAGATTGCACATATAACTATGTTGTCTACTTTTGAGAGTTATTTAGACATTTCCATAACATAGTCTTCAAGATACCTATCAAAAAACTCCTTATGCCCTAGAACTGGTTGCAGTGAAGTACTTCTCCATATGTGAGAACTGTGTTTAGAAGATCTAGATGCCCCATATACTAAGAACAGAAATTTCAACTGCAGAAAATCAACATGGGAACAACATTATTCACTAGCAATCAGACCAGTGGACTTGTTTCCTTTCTGTCAGATCAGCTAAAACATGAACAGTTTGGGAGTGTTAACTTTAAATTAAGTACATTGTGCTTTAATCACATTAACTTTTTTTCTTTCAAAAATGTAAAATAAAGCTCTATAGTATAAAAGAGAGAGGGGGGAGAGTTTGCATTCACTATTTAATGGAGTGTACTTTTATTCACTGACTACATTATCCTTTCAAGAAAATTACCATACTTGACTAAAAGTATTTAATGAGGCACTAATTAGTACTCCTATTTTCCCCCATTTAAAATTCCTTTGAGAAATAAGGTCAGGAACATGTGATGTACCTCTCTGAGGTTTGGGGAAAAGGTATTCACGTGCTACATGTACTCATCATTATTTTTGAAAAAGGAAAGCTTTTTAATAGCATTCAAGGGCCCATGCAAGAATAAATCTAAAGGTGTCATTCCCTGCTGCAAGACAAAGAAAGTGAATGCTGTGATTAACAAGCTGAAGAGCAGCAACTTGAGATTTTGGTCCCAAATGCTTCCCCATCTAGTCAGCCTGTGAGTGAGTATTTCCTTGCCTTTCACTTGCCTGTACAAAGACTACCTTTTCCATTTTGATAAGATTTTATAGCTTGCTGACAAGTCAGCTTTTCAGGACACTGCTTGAGAGAATGGCTGTAGAGTGTGTGGCTTATTTGTAAAACAGCTTATTCTCTCTCTCTCATTTCCATCAAATGCAGTAAGAGATGGGAGGCAACGCTTCTACAACGAACTGCCTGACAGTTCTGTGGCTTCTTGCCATCTCTTTGAGCTCTTGCTGTTCTTTGCAAAAGGCGTGGCAAGCAAATTAGAGGCTATGAACACCTTTGACAGCAGGAAAAATTCCTTTAGAGCTAACTCACTAAAAGAATTCTGCCAGGCAAAAGGAAAGAAAAGAATAAGCAAAGTGTAACTGTGTAAAGTGCAAACATACCAAAAGGTATCAGGAAATTTATGCCAAGTCACCTATATGTTTCATTGTTTTTACTTGCTCTGGACAGCACAAGGACTGTAATGATTTAGAAACTGCTCTGTCAAGATATCGGAAGGGAGGTGGTTTCCTTTTTTATACTACCTCTCTTTCAAGTTCAAAGCGTACATTGGGCCTGCAGATACCAAGGCAGGAGAACAGGGGAAACAACTAGTATTATTTAAGCCACATTCAGTGCCTTTTTACTTCAAAGGGGAGACTATTTCAAGCCCGTATCTAAGGTTTAGTTCCCACAGAGGCAGTAAACCTGTGTCTGAGCTGTACCACTTCAGACAACAGGTGGGGGCCCATATGACTGAAAGCTCCTCATTACATAAAATCTACTCCACATAGAAAACTAATATGCCAGGGACAAAGGGTAGCCTAACCTTCCTCCCTGCCATGTTAGTTTTCTATGCGGAAGGGATTTTGTATACAGAAGAGCTTTCATTCAATCCCTCACCTGCTTTCTCAAGTGGTGCAGCCCAGAAACAGGTTCACCACCTCATTGAGAATTCTGTCCAAAAAGCATCCAAGTACAAAGGAAAAACAAACAAAATAAAAGACTATTAGACTGGAGACCACAACTTCATGGTTCTTAGAGGGATAGGCAGGCATCCCAAGAGGTAGTTGCCAGAGAATCATTCAGATGTTGAACTCCATTCTGCAGGAACAAAGAGGTTTGTGGCGAGAACAGAAACAGCCTATGGCATCCCTCCTACAGAGTAACCACAAACTGCCTTTAGTTTCTGTATCTGGGAGCATGGCTGTAGACGCTTCAGGTGCTTTCCTTTTTTCTCAGGAGGGACTAGCATGGAGGAAACCTGATGGTGCTTCCAGTATGGAGGAAACCCCATTGTGCTTCCCTAGAGCTCTATGAGCACTGGCACTCAGCCAAATTGTACCTATTTCTGGTATATAAATAATGGAGATCCTATTATCATCACTACAAATATGAATGCAAATATTAGTGGCCCTAGAAATAATGTGGAAAGCATCCTAACATTATGGGTAGTTAGTTCATAAGACATGAAGTACAACTTATTATCTATTTGTATGGTAGTTAGAGGCCAGCAACTAGTGACCTCTAGACTGCATCCATCCCAAGGCCATAAATTTGGCTGTAGTGAGTTTGAAGAGTCAGGGTTTTGAACTGACACAGTGTCCTATATGCTGTTTGAATGCACGGAAACCTGTATAGTTTGGCCTAACCAGCAGCTTTATAGTTAATTTAAAAGGTCTTCCACACAGGCTGGCAATTTACAGCTTCACTTTGAAGTTGCTTTGGTCAGCTGGATGATCTCTTCCTGAGAAATGAGACAAATTTCGCTTCCTGTGGGAAGGAAAGCCCCCCTTCTCCCTGTCAGCTCCTATAAAATCCAGCAGGCTGGTTTTGCTCTTTGGTGTCACTCCATGGGGGGAAACATGCCCAACCAATACGGAGAATTTTGGTCCTAGGAACAATATGCCGCACACTGTTGATGGGGACCTCTGCGTACACTCAGCCGTGATGAAGGTGCCAACTTTGTCAACTGAAGAGATGTGTGAGCTTTTTTTGTACTTTTTATTCTGCATCCATCCTCTATCAATAAACTGTCATTCCTTTCACAAGTGGTCTAGTGTCATCTTGGTAATCCAAAGAATCTATTTTCACTGGGTTGATCAGGCCTCCAGATTAATACATTGACCTTTCTGAAGACTCCAGCCACCATTCTTCCTCACTAGTCCATTATTCCAACCTCATAGGCTGCTATATCTACATAAGGGCTTTTCCAGGAAGGGCTGTGGTATTAGGATGCAATCCAGTAATGTTTCTCCTCTCACTTCTTGAAAACCTGGAAGTAATGGAAGCCTTCCATCTGCATGGAACATGGCTTAAGTCACCAAGGAACCAGCCATAAGGCTCGTACAGAACCATTCTAATGACTAGCCAAACAAAACCAAAGACCTTTCCCCCACTGAATAAGTAGTGGAAATTTGCAGTAGCAAGTAGACAAGAGAATGGGGAGCTGGGGCTGGAGTATATGTAGCTGTGATAGGAATGACCGAAGGGGATGCTGTCCCCTAGCCCCATTGTCTTCCTCAGAATTATACTACTGACCAGGGTAATGCACTGATATTCTTCCACAAGGAGGAATTCCTTCTGTCTTGGGTAAATTTGGGAATAAGCTAATGGCATCTAAGAGCAGGCTGTAAAACCAGCTTAAGTTATATTGGAAGTAGGTAATTCAAGATTCAGAAATAAGAACATTCTTAATAAGCAGCTAAACTTCCAACCTTCAGTCTACTCAGACACACTAGCATGATCCTGTACACATCTACTCAGAAGTAAGTCCCACTGAGATCAATGGAAGATGCTCCCATATCCTATAGCAGGGGTGGGGAACTTTGGGGGGTCCGGTGTCCACTTTTGACCCCCCCACTGCTACCGAGCTGCCAAATTTTAATGGCAGCAAATATTTTATGGCAGTTGGCCCCTGAATTTCAGCAGCAATGCACTACGGAGTCATAAAACAGTCAAAGTTTGCTTGTTCTGAAGCTGTATTTTACCCTTTTAGCACTCCACAGCAGGTTGCCTCCAAAATTCAGAAGCAAACTGGGGCTGCAGGGGCTCACTGTGGAGCAGTAGAGGCTGTATGCGGCCTGTGTGTAGACACCCCTGGTGTATAGTATTGCACCAGATACTAAATATCCAGCAGTACATCTCTTCTGGCCTAGTCACACTTGCAGGGCTGCTTATAATGATAATGTTTCAGAACTAACACTCTAGTCGTAAAAATTTGTTCCCACATATCTGCCTACAGCATAGGCGAAACTTTTCAGCAACACCAGTGTAATCTAGATGCTTGCTTCACTGCCCCAGCACTGATAGCCAGCATTCTCCTCCCCCATGACAGTTACTTTCCCAGACATTTAATATGTTTGTTGGCACGGCAGGTGTTAGGACTGGGACAAAAAAAAAAAAACCCACCATCCTAAAACCATGTGGTTGTTTTGTGAATTTTTGTTCTTTCTACCCCCAAACACATCCCTTTAGATTACATGCTCCACTGCTCCACTTCAATTTTAAAGCAAAACTGCCTTGTCATGTAAAAATGTATAAGGGGGGAAAGGTTTAACTATAAAGCAGAGGCATCCCAAGCATCCACAATATTTATGTTAATTTTCTTGTCAATTACATTCCTGTAAATTCAGTAGCCTATAAAATGACAAATAAATTCAGATTACAAGGCAGAGAATGTACAGAGCACAAGGTCATTAGATACCACTAGGAATGGTATAATATTAAATGCACTTAGGAGATAACATAATCCAGAGAACTTTGCATAAATCATTTTCATTCATCAACCTATTGCCTTCACAGTTGCAGGCTCACTGCGTTGAGCTGTTATTCCAACTGTGGCTAGAGCACTGGCACTACACAGAGCAATTGGTGCTTACTGTGGTGTGAGGTATTATCAATTCTTCAGCTATTGCTGAAAAATAGGAGGACAAGGTTACAAACCTAGAACTACACCACAGTTATGGGTCATTCTACTGCTGACATGGAATATGAATTGTAATATTTTTTAATATAAATTTCCTGTGCGGGACACAGAATGGGAGGGAATGTGATTAAAGCAGTGGAGGATGGTGGCTTCGATGTCAGTGGAGTAGTGCATCCTTTCTGGGTTTCAGTCAGAACCAGTCAGAACTCTAAAGGAGCTCCTTGGATAGCTCCTTTACCACCAGCCTCCACTGGATTAAAGGTTTTAATGGACGTCAGTATTCCCCAACGTGATACCTTCCAGACGTTTTAGAATACAACTCCCATCATTCTTGACTATTCACCATGCTGGCTGAGGCTGATGGGACCTGAATTCTGGAGGGCACCGGGATGGAGAAGCCTGGGTTATAGCTAAAAAAAATATTGAAAAGAGCAAGAAACAAAACAGAAAGAAAATCAGAGGGAACACGTTGGCTATCAGACTATAAAAGCATATATCTCACATCTACTGTAGCTGTAATTAATACTTGTGGTTAATTGTGTTCTTGCTCGTTTGCATCCCCCCCCCCGCATTTCATAATTTAACGGTTTCATTTCCTGTCTGTTTCGCAAAAAGGTTACTCAGAAGATAACACTCTTCTTACACGAGATGATTTGGTTTAAACATACATGCACACACCTACCTCACCTTAGTTGATATGACTAAACTTCATCATATAAATAACAAATGTCTGATAGTTTTGTCCAGTATAACTTGCTACCCATTTTAAGCATATAGTCTACAGAAGATGTGAACTTCTTGAGTTTTAGAATTCTAAAGTTCTAGAGTTCTAGGTTGTCCTCAGTTCTAAATCTTGCTTTCCAATGAATACCTTAGGATGGGAGAGAATTTTTGGTTCAGCTCATTTTTGATAAGAATCTGCAAATTTTGGTAAATTTCTTTACATTCGGGACAGAAAAAAAGTAGACGTTAAAAAAAACAAATATGGGAGAAACCCAAATTGACAGATTTGTACATCCAGGCCCAGGGTTTTGAGTGCTTAACTCTTACAAGTCTGTGTTTTAATCACTGACTGGGTTCACATGATCAATTTGAGCCACCGTGGCTTTAATAAGCCACGGTGGCTTTAATAAGCCACCATGGCCTGTGACACATGCCAGGCACCCATGGGCACCTGTTCTATAAGCCAACCCCCACTGGTAGGCTCTTGTGTCAACTGAACCCGTGACAGTGGGTCGATGGTGTGGTTAGCAAACCACCCACATCACATGGGCTATTTTAGCACGGGCTGTGTTAAGGGATGGGTGCCCGGCACGTGCTGCAAGTCACGGTGGCTTATTTAAGTCACTGTGGCTCAAATTGATACTGGGTATTCAATCATGAAGCCATATTAGTGCTGAATTAGGGCTGCCACCTCTTTTGCCTGACAGAGTCCTCATCTGTAGCAGCTTAAATGGCAGGCAGGTATAACATGGTTCATGCTGGGAATAGCTGTATCTATTGAATTTGGTTGGTGTAGATGGATGAAAATTTCATTCCAGTTTGCCTTTGAAGTCACCAAAACTCACAAATTTCTTCATATTTGGGACAGAAAGAACGTGAGGTTAAAAAAAAAAATGAATGTGGGAGAAAGCAAAATGGACAGATTCATCCATCCCTAGAATCGATACAACACAGCTCTGCTGCATATTACCACTACCACGCCTTTCCACCAACCCCATCCTACTGCCACTTCAAAGTTATTATCTTTTGCTGCTGTGGGGATATCTGAGGAGTCTGACTGGGGCCACCAGCATAGATAAAACTATGTAGCAGTCAGCCTCCATGACACAGCCCTCTCTCAAACAGGCCACTACTTTGGTGGTTGCAGGCAGCTGCCTCTCAGCCTTAGACCTTATGGATCTTAAACGAGAAAGGAGAATGAGCCAGCTGTAGAGCAGGGCACATACAGGTCATCCTTCCCTCTAGTTTAAAAGGCAGCAGTTCTAAGGCTAGTAGGGAGAACGAGTCTCTAATCCCAGACACACTCTTCGGGGAGTAAGCCCCATTAAACACACTGGGACTTCGCTCCAAGTAAACATGCAGAGGACTGTGCTGTGAAATTGCTGCAAAGGTAGCCATCCCAAGCCAGTCCTGTGCAAATACACTTTGTTACGGCAGTTCTGCATGAGGCTCTATCCCTGCAGCACTGGAGAGGTGCCTCATCAGCTGCTGGTGGCTGCTCCTTACCACAGGTAACCAAATGAATGCCACGTTACAATGCTGGCTGACCTCCTAGCTTGTTCATGACTTTCCCCCCACTCTTTGTTTGTCAAGTGCTGTATCATGTGATTCCAGTACTACATAGGTGTGCAACTGTGCATATCTCCCAAAATTTATTCTGAAGAATTCTAAGACCTGGCAAGTAAACCACACCCATGCATTCTGAAGAAAAGGTTGAGAACACAGACAAAATAAAAGCCTGCCTGACACAGGAGTCCAGGAATATGATGAAAGACAAAACACCAAGGAATGCAAACCAAAACCATGCAATGTATAACAAGGTTATCAAAAAGAAAAGCAGAGAATGCATAGTTAGATCTTTGTCTTGCACTGTCCTATGCATGACAGTGAATGGAAAATTAATTTCAGTACAGGCTTGAGTGACTTCCTAATCTCTTTTTCTGATCATTGTAAAACCGAATTATAAAGTATGTATAATATCTCACAATCCAGTAAAAACCCAGAGATGTCAATGAGAGTCTCCCACTGAAATCAATGGATCTTCAAGTTTGTAACTGTGGCTGAATTATGATCCATATTAGCCACTTCATTCACCCAAATTATCATCAGGACTAAACACTGGGATAGCCACATGTTTTGAAAATCCAAATTATATTCACCTGTCTATAAATGTGTTTGACATGCTTTCAGATAATCAGTCTTCAGATAATGCAGGTTCTGGTATATCGTACATAAATATTTGTGATTTCTCATTAAGACATATTTGTATCACATTATTAACTACTCCCTGGAAAGGAAGTAGAACACTTTTACTCTGAAAATTCAAACCCTGCTAGATATTATGAAAAAAAATCCTATCAGCCTGTCAACGATTGCATACCATTTTTCTGAAAACACTACCATTCTGTCTGCATCCTCAAATGGCATTCAGTGGTACTGCTATGCAATTATGCCATAGCATGACAGCCTCAATTATAACTCTAAGCAGCATAATTTGGATGAGTAGTAAGAATCCTATGGAAGTGTTATAAATGTAATTTGCAGCCAATTGAGGCTACCAGTTATTGCAAGGAACAATTTCATTCACTGAGTAATGTTCTTGATTTGTAATTAAAGATTCCAATGAGATATTGAGAAAGAAAAGGTGTCTAGATGGGGTATTAAATTGGGGGTGGGGGGATCATAGAAAGGATAACTTTGAGTGCAACACTAGCCATATTCGTATGTAATTATACGCCAGAATTGCAGGGAATCTGGGTTTATCGTTCATACGGAGCATACAGGCACACACTGCCTGATCATATTCTCTTGGCTCCTCCTGTCCAGGTACTAACCAGGAAGCAACAGCTTATGGTTAGGTCCAAACCAAGACTCCTGATTTGTCACTCCCCTCATAAGCCAGTATCTGAATCCAGGGTTGTAGTTGTTTTAGGATGACTTGATTGGGAGTGACAAGCCAGAAGTCCCAGTTAGGACATACCTTTTGCCTCCTGGTTAGTTTCCGATTAACTTTAGCTGGTGGGAGAAGCCAAGCAGGAGCAATCAGGCAGCGTGCACAAGCAGGCTGCTCGTGAACAATAAGCCAGTATTTTCCACAATTCTGGCTTATTCTTATGCGTCAACGCCACCCAGAGAGCTTCGGCTACGGGGCAGTATAATAATAACAACAACAGTCATATTTAATAATGAAAAATGAACTGTGGATTAGCAAAGGAGTAATATACAAGTTTTACCAAACCACACAATTATTAGGAGTATAAGCAATCCATCAAAACAGACACTGAACAGGTTAATTGAATGTAAATTGTGAAATCATTTAAATTATACACATTGTTGATTAGTGAGATCCAAGCAACACCCACTTTCATCTGAAAATAGTTCTCTCCTTTTCTTTACATCTTCCTTATTTCCCTGTATCATGTGTTTATTTATCAGGTGTGTACCCTATCCTTCCACAAAAAGGTTCAGGGTTTTTGAAAGGTTATCCTCTTGTATCCTAACAATCCTCTAAGGGATGTTACAGTGAGGAATAGCGACTTACCCAAGTCCACATAAAGCTTCAGGGCTCAGTGAAGATTTGAAACCAGACTTTCCAACCCAAGGCCAACACTCTATTCATTGTTTCACACTGATGCTCTAGCACCTCCTGTTACTTTATGACATACTCACAGTAGTTACCTTATTCTTTCCATAGTTCACATATGAGTTAGGTTACACTTTTCTTTTACGAAGTTGGATTTGTTTAATTTCTTCTCTGGGATAACAGAGATGAGATATTTCCTATTAATGCATTACTAGTGACAGCATGATTACCCTATACTGTGTGTCACCTTTGCTGCACTCAGGGTGCAATTCTGACCTGCCATTTCCCTACTTACATTTGGAAGAGAGGCAGAAAATGGCTGAAGACATTTCTTGTTTGTTATCATTAGAATTCTATGTTTGTAATGGTCAAATAGGAGTACAAGAGATGCGCCTTGCAAGCCTCCTGGGAACCTTTTGATTTACACATCCTGCACTGATATCCAATATCACAAAAATCATTTGCTTTTGGCATAGGTGGCGAATATTTAAACTTGCCACCTACCAGGATTAATATTATTGTTATTCCAAATACTTATTACCCACGACTCAGTCCAAAGACAATCCATCTTGTCTTTAGCCATTTGCTAGCTATCAACCTCCCCTTCATGGATCACTGCCTTGTTGTGGCGAAGGGGCTTGCGTAACTCAGTGAAGCCATAAGCTATGCCGTGCAGGGCCACCCAAGACGGACAGGTCATGGCAGAGAGTTCTGACAAAATGTGGTCCACTGGAGAAGGAAATGGCAACCCACTCCAGTATTCTTGCCAAGAAAACCCCATGGAATGTATCACAAGGCTAAAAGATATGACGCCGGAAGATGAGCCCCTCAGGTCGGAAGGTGTCCAATATGCTACTGGGGAAGAGCAGAGGGTATTTCCAAGTAGCGCCAGAAAGAGTGAAGCGGCTGGGCCAAACCCGAAAGGACACTCAGCTGTGGATGTGTCTGGTGGTGAAAAGAAAATCCGATGCTGTAAAGAACAATATTGTTTAGGAACCTGGAATGTAAGATCAATTAATCAAGGTAAGCTGGAGGTGGTCAAACAGGAGATGGCAAGATTGAACATCGACATCTTGGGAATCAGCGAACTCAAATGGACAGGCATGGGCGAATTTAATTCAGGTGACCATCATATCTACTATTGTGGGCAAGAATCCCTTAGAAGAAATGGAGTAGCACTCATAGTCAACAAAAGGGTGGGAAAAGCAGTACTGGGGTACAATCTTAAAAATGATAGAATGATCTCAGTACGAATCCAAGGCAAACCATTCAACATCACAGTAATTCAAGTCTATGCCCCAACCACTGAGGCCGAAGAAGCTGAGGTTGATCGGTTCTATGAAGACCTACAACACCTTCTAGAACTAACACCAAAAAAAGATGTCCTCTTCATCATAGGGGATTGGAATGCTAAAGTAGGAAGTCAAGAAATCACCGGGATAACAGGCAGGCATGGCCTTGGTGTACAAAATGAAGCAGGACAAAAGCTAATAGAGTTTTGCCAAGAGAACATGCTGATCATAGCAAACACTCTTTTCCAACAGCACAAGAGGCGACTCTACACATGGACGTCACCAGATGGTCAATATCGAAATCAGATTGATTATGTCCTTTGCAGCCAAAGATGGAGAAGCTCCATACAGTCAGTAAAAACAAGACCTGGAGCTGACTGTGGCTCAGATCATGAGCTGCTTCTTGCAAAATTTCAGCTTAAATTGAAGAACGTCGGGAAAACCACTAAACCGTTCAGGTATGACCTAAATCATATCCCTGATGAATATACAGTGGAGGTGAGGAATAGATTTCAGGGATTAGACCTGATAGACAGAGTGCCTGAGGAACTATGGACGGAGGTCCGTAACATTGTTCAGGAGGCAGCAACGAAATCCATCCCCAAGAAAAAGAAATACAAGAAAGCAAAGTGGCTGTCTGATGAGGCTTTACAAGTAGCTCACGAAAGAAGGGAAGCGAAAAGCAAGGGAGAAAGGGGAAGATATACCCAACTGAATGCAGAGTTCCAGAGAATAGCAAGGAGAGACAAGAAGGCCTTCTTAAATGAACAATGCAAAGAAATCGAGGAAAACAACAGAATGGGAAAGACTAGAGATCTCTTCAAGAAAATTGGAGATCTCAAGGGAACGTTTTGTGCAAAGACGGGCATGATAAAGGACAAAGAAGGCAGGGACCTAACAGAAGCAGATGAAATTAAGAAGAGGTGGCAAGAATACACAGAAGAACTATACAGGAAAGATCTGAATGTCCCTGATAGCCATGATAGTGCGGTCACTGAACTTGAGCCGGGCATCCTCGAGAGTGAAGTCAAGTGGGCCTTAGGAAGCATTAGTAACAACAAAGCTAGTGGAGATGACAGTATTCCAGCCGAGCTATTTAAAATCCTAAAAGATGATGCTGTTAAAGTGCTGCATTCAATATGCCAACAAATCTGGAACACTCAACGGTGGCCACAAGACTGGAAAAGGTCAGTTTACATTCCAATTCCAAAGAAGGGCAACGCCAAAGAGTGTTCAAACTACCGCACAATTGCGCTCATTTCACATGCCAGCAAGGTGATGCTCAAAATCCTACAAGCTAGGCTTCAGCAGTATGCGAACCGAGAACTACTGGAAGTACAAGCTGGGTTTAGAAGAGGCAGAGGAACTAGAGATCAAATCGCCAACATTCGCTGCATCATGGAGAAAGCAAGAGAATTCCAGAAAAACATCTATTTCTGCTTCATTGACTACGCTAAAGCCTTTGATTGTGTGGATCACAACAAACTGTGGCAAATTCTTAAAGTGATGGGAGTACCAGACCACCTTACCTGTCTCCTGAGAAACCTGTACGAGGGTCAAGAAGCAACAGTCAGAACCAGACATGGAACAACCGATTGGTTCAAAATTGGGAAAGGAGTACGACAAGGCTGCATATTGTCACCCTGCTTATTTAACTTATATGCAGAGTACATCATGAGAAATGCCGGGTTGGATGAATCAGGGGTTGGAATTAAGATTGCTGGGAGAATTATCAACAACCTCCGATATGCAGACGATACCACCCTAATGGCAGAAAGCGAAGAGGATCTCAAGAGCCTCTTGTTGAGGGTGAAAGAGGAGAGTGCAAAAGCTGGTTTGAAACTCAATATTAAAAAAACTAAGATCATGGCATCTGGCCTCATCACTTCCTGGCATATAGATGGGGAAGAAATGGAAGCAGTGACAGATTTTACTTTCTTGGGCTCCAAGATCACCGCAGACGGTGACTGTAGCCCTGAAATTAAAAGACGCTTGCTCCTTGGGAGGAAAGCTATGGCCAACCTAGACAGCATAGTAAGAAGCAGAGACATCACCTTGCCGACAAAGGTCCGTCTAATCAAAGCTATGGTTTTCCCAGTAGTAATGTATGGCTGTGAGAGATGGACTATAAGGAAGGCTGAGCGCCGAAGAATTGATGCTTTCGAACTGTGGTGCTGGAGAAGACTCTTACGAGTCCCCTGGACTGCAAGGAGGTCAAATCAGTCCATCCTAAAGGAAATCAACCCTGAGTGCTCATTGGAAGGACAGATAATGAAGCTGAAGCTCCAATATTTTGGCCACCTAATGTGAAGAGAAAACTCCCTGGAAAAGACCCTGATGCTGGGAAAGACTGAAGGCAAAAGGAGAAGGGGACGGCAGAGGATGAGATGGCTAGATAGCATCACGGATGCAATGAATATGAACTTGAGCACGCTCCGGGAGAGAGCGCAGGACAGGAAGGCCTGGCGTGCTATGGTCCATGGGGTCACGAAGAGTCGGACACGACTGAACGACTGAACAACAACAAGCTATCAACCTACAGATATTTCCCAAATGCACAAAGGAAGATGGAACACTTTCCAGGCAAGGGTTTATTTGCCCTTCTTATCACATGAAATTGATGTAGGATTAGCCTGCAATTGTAACCTCTGATCTACCCATCACTTTTGAAACTCTGGAATCCCAAGCAACCTTGCTTGCTCATTCAGCTGAAGGAACCCGCAAGAGGTACAATGGGATGTTGTAATGAGCTATAAAAGTCATGAATGCATCAAGGGAATATACCTTGAATTCTGGCAAGTCAGACTGTATTTACCGTCCTCTTGTCTTCCAAAACTTGGTGGAAGAGAACTGTAGTAAATTACACTTGTTTGATTGCCAGCCAACACAAGGAGCAGAATCAAATCAAAGAAGCTGGAAGGCTTGGAGCAGCCACTTGAGAAAACAGTACAGCAAAACAAGGGAAGTGTCTGCTCCTAAGAGATTCTAGAGCATTTAAGAGCAATGTATCCCAAGTATCCTCAGGGGAAGGTCAGGTTAATGAAAACTCTGGAGAAATCTTGCTGACATCACCACCCATGGAAACAAATCTCAGATGGTTTGCCACCATAAAGTGGGATTTACTGCAAGGTATGTATTTTATTTTGAGTTTATCAAACTTTTGTCTGAAAACTGGAGTTTCTTTCCAATTCATAAATTGAATCAGAGACTGGTTTTCTTATGGCCACCTAATGAGTTCATGATGCAAGAACCAGGGACTTCCTGAACTGTAGCTCAGTCTCTTAGCCACTATGCTAATGACAAAAATTGCTTTGTAATTTTTGACATTTTTTTCCCTCTCTCAAAATACTAGAACCTGAGGTCATCCTATGAAGCTGATTGGTGGGAGTTTCAGGACACATAAAAGGAAGTACTTCTTCACACAGCACATAGTTAAACTATGGAATTCACTACCACAGGATGCAGTTAAGGCCACCAATTTAGATGGCTTTAAAGGGGGCTTAGACAAATTCCTGGAAAAGCCTATCAATGGCTACTAGTCATGATGGCTATGTGCTACCTTCAGTACCAGAGGCAGTAAGCCTATGGACACCAGTTGCTGGGAACACAGGTGGGAGGATGCTGTTGTGCTCATGTCCTGCTTGTGGGTTCCTGGTCGACAGCTGGTTGGCCACTGTGTGAACAGAATGTTGACTAGATGGACCCTTGTATGGCTCCAGTATGGCTCTTCTTATGTTCTTATGCTGTATGACTTCAACCTCACACTGTCTATCACCACAGCAGTGACTTTAATTAAACCAGGATACTGACAGAAACCATGCAGGTTCTGAGCCCACAAACTTTAATGTGGATTCAAACTTTTAATGCACAATTCAGAAGTCTAACTTTCCACCACTTGTTAATCATTGGCTCAACTGAGACATCATGAAAGTTGATGTTCACACCATGGACTCCTCCAATTCCATGGTTTGCAGTAACCCTGAACTCCAAGTCAGCCAAACTATGGTTAGTATTAGGGATGTTGGAGATATTGGAAACATATTCAAAAGACTTTGGACTTCTATGACTCCGTCTGGCAGGTTCCGCAGTGGACCAGCATCTTCCAAGTCTCGCAGACTTGCGGACCATTTTTTAAAAACTTTCTGGAATTATAAGCAAATTTAGTTGTACAAAAGTATGAACGTTGCTGGAAAATATGCTAATATATGCCCCATTTAAAAACAAAAAAATACCAAACACAACATTTTATACATCTCTGATCTCTCTTCAGCCTCCACTGCGTAATACTCTCTTTTGGAGGATGTGCTCTGCTCACTGATTGTATGCTGAGCTAAGAAAAATACACAAAATTTTATGCACCAGCAGAAGTTACATAAATTGTGGCCCAATTTTTTGCATACTTTCCTGAAGGACAAAAAAAATCCTATTCTGTCCATGAGCAGACAGAGAACAGAAGACATCTGACAATCTGCAAAACACAGATGAACAGATTAAACAAAATCCATACATCCCTGGTTAGCACTAACCAGAAACTGCCTCCAAACCATAACTGATTCTCAATGACCAGACTATTGAGCTGGCTAGCTATTATGCCTGGTTAGCAATCCTGCCTTTGTCTCACCCTGGCTTTTTCCTTCTCAAAAAGTTTGTTTGTAGGCTGCTGCTTAAAACCTGTCTCATGGGAGCTCAGTGGCCTGTGGCTATGGATGTCAGTTGCTGTCCTCCTGCTGATTGGCCATAGGAGGCTCTGATGGGAGGGGGCACTATGGTATGGGCCATCCTTGTAACATGCTTGCACCTTGTGCATGGCAGGAAATATGGACCGAGTTCCATGATGCCTTCCTGGTATACATGTGACCCCAAAACATCAAAAAGGAAAAAAAATCCAAAAGCACCTTTGAGTATGGACTGTAATAATTATTTATTTATTATGCAGATCTCTAAAATACTCATGGACTATAAAAATGTTTATTATGCAGATCTCTAAAATGCTCAACGTGTTTCAAGACTAGGTCTCGTCCTCAGGAGCAATTGATCTGTTAAAAATATATTAAAATATACATATTTTTGCTGTATAGTGAAGTTTACACATACAATTCTTAGAAATCTTAAAAATTAGTTGTCAACCACGATATTTAGAGCTACTGTCCTTTACAACACATACACTTGATAAAACCATACTCATATCATATAGTAATGGGGAGTGAGACATGCTTTCTTATATTATTCTTTCTATATGTAAACTTCACTATACAACAAATATATGTATATTTTTAATACATATTAAACAGATCAATTGCTCCTGAGGAAGAGACTTGAAACACATTGAGCATTTTAGAGATCTGCATAATAAACATTTTTATAGTCCACAAGTATTTGAGAGATCTGCACTATTATTACAGTCCATACTCTTTGGGCTTTTTTTCCTTTTTGATGTTTTGTGCGTACAGCGCCTTCCCTCTCGGTTTTCTAATTCATGTGATCCCAACGTGTTGGTTTGTGCTTGCATCACGGCTAATATGGGGTGTCACCAGTGAGCCACATCATGATTAAAGGGTGACAGCAGTGCTTCCAGAAATTTTGTGCAAGGAGCTGTTAGTTTTGCTATGCTGACTCTTGTTCCTAATGCTGGGTGTCTAACACTTCTGGAGGGCACCAGGTAGGAGAAGGCTGGTATAAACCAGATTGCTGTGTTATGTGTTAAAACATCTTAACTCATAACTTAGCAATGCAATACAGCTAGTATGCTTAAAAACAGGAGAAAGCATGACCATATAGATATAGCACATGCACAAAAATCAGAAGGCCATACACATACACATTATTAATTCCATGATGCAGTGGCATAAGCCTTATCAATATCACAGAATAGTAGAGTTGGAAGGGGCCTGTAAGACCATCAAATCCAGCCCTTTGTCCAGATATGACAAAGCCTATCTGTCTTAAACAAATTCTGAAATACATTCTCACACCTCAGAAACATTGGGTAATAAGCATCAGTGGTACAAAGTCCTAAAGCTGTCACGTAAGCTTCATCCTAGTGGCTTCCTTGAAAGTAAATGAAAAGCTACATTTATTTATTTTCTATTTATTTAAGTGAAAACACATATTTCTTGGTTTCCCTTTTAAGACTCACATTCATAGTTTTGTTTTTCTGCTGCCACTGCTTATCATGATACACACCCAAAATAGTAAATGAATCTCAACAGTCTTTTGTACCCCTTTAGGTATTTATGATGTTATCAATGCAAGAAAAGGATGCAGTGTGTGTTGGCAGATAGCCAACTGAGGAAATGGTTTAACAATATTTTGCTTCCAAACATATTTGTCTGCAGGGCACACTAATTTTTTTAGATGTATACAGTCAGTGACTTAAGATCTTGAGCCAAATTTAAAATCATTTCATTTTTTTACAGTCCTGTCAGAGTAAAGCATGTTTGTCAAATTAAAGTTAATACTCCTAATCCCTTTTGTGCAACTCTAAGGAAGGGGTGGGGAACCTCTTTCAGCCTGAGGGCTGGATTCAATTTCAGAGAAGTTCTTGAGGGCTGCATTACAGCAGTGAGCCAAAGGCAAAGGACGTGAAGCAAAATTAAAAGGGGCAGGACCGAAAATACCACCATATTGTAGCGTGAAGCTCTTACTGCCAGTAACCGAGCCTTGAGAGAGCCATTTCAACCTTTTAGAATGGGGAAAAATTGCACATAAGCCAGGAAACCACCCAATGATTGATGGTTGGGGAAAAGGGGAAGGGCTAGGGGGAAGGGGTGTGGCCTTCTAAGGAACTCCAGAAGGCCAGACTGGGTCCCCGGGCCTGAGGTTGCCCACCCGATTTTATTTTATTTATTTTATTTACAATATTTATATACCACTCCACATCAGAAGATTTCAGAGTCATGAACAGCAAAGTAAAAGAATAAAACACCAAGTTAAAACAGTTAAAAGATTATTTTTAAAAGACAAATTCCAATAAAGTCGAATTTAATAAACCATGGCTGGTCACACAAGGAGGCCCTCTTGAAATAACAACGTCTTCAGGAGGTGCCGGAAGGAACACAATGTTGGCACCTGCCTGAACTCTAAAGGCAGGGAATTCCACAGCAAGGGGGCCACCACACTGAAAGCTCCTTTCCTGATGGACTCCAACCATGCCATGGGTCCATGGGGAACCACCAGGAACATGCGCTCTGATGAACTCAGTGACTGGGCAGGTTGGTAAAGAAGGAAGCACTCTCTCAGGTTTAAAGGCTTGTGTACATTACAGTTCATGTCTTATGTTACATCAACTATACTTACCATAGTACAAACTTGCTCTGTGTAACTAATTGTAGTCTAACTATGAACAAAGCCTGTGATTATAAAGAGGAAAGCTGTAAGCAATTCAAGAAAGGCTATCTCTATATTTTGCTGGTGGAAGATCCCTACCACCACCACCATATCACAAGGCATCCTCATCTGCCAAATGTAAACACTGACTGCCCTTTAAAAACTTCTCTTTTTAATGGCCCAGAGAAATGTGCAACCGCAAATCTTTCCCAAGCTTTCAAATTCTACAGTCTCTTGCTACAATGTTGTTAAACTATGCAAGAAACAAAAATACCAGACAGACTGGTAAGTAATCGCCCTAAGTATGCAATTTGCCACTCATCTATTGGGCAGCAGCCGCCCCTGAATGAGCAGCCAAGTGGCAACATTTATTTATTTATTTATTATTTATATCGTGCCTTTTTTCCTCCAAAGAGCCTAAGGCAGCATACATTATTGTCCTCCTCCTCCCCATTTTATCCTCACAACAACCCTGTGAGGTAGGTTATGCTAAGAGTCATTTCTTCCCATTCTCTCTCCCCCACCCCCCGGTTGTTCCATTATCAAAACACATAGTCTCTTTTAACTTTTTAAAGTCAAGAGACTGAGAAAGCACAATGAGGAAAATGCAGCCATATTATGGCAACAGTGTGCAACACACCTAAGACCTTGAAAGCAACAGAGCACAAAGGAAGCCCTCAGGTGCATGGAAAAGAAAAAGTCCTTTTTCCTTCCCCCACTCCTGACACTATATGCACAACCACACACATACACACACGAGATATTTTGAGAGAGAGGGACAGAGACAGAGCGCACACTGAACATCACTATCAGACTCTTGAACAGGAGTGCTCCTCTGATGGAATGAAGATACACTCCAATATTTTGATGCGGGTCCCATTTCTTTGATTTCACCTCTCAGTTAAAATGTTACTGTCAACACCAACATGTAAAACTTAACAATTTTATCAAAAAAAAAAAAAACACCCCCTCCACATCACTCTTTAGTTGTCATTACCAATATGGCAAACTTCACTTAATTTTTTTTTAATATTTTCTTCTCTGCTTTGCTTTCCTACTTCAGTAAAGTAGGGAACTGTAATGGCTCTCTATTTCATCAATGCTTGCATTTATTATTTATTTGTCAGGGTCATGTAGCCCCAAGCCATGGTTTGAGGCCACATGAACAAGCCTCCAAGCCTGCATGCTCCTTCTCCTCCTCCCACTATATATTCCCCATAGCAATTTCCTCCCCACTTTTCTGGTTTGAGACAAACCATCATTTGCGCCTTTTGCCTGAACTGCAAAAACTATGATTCATCTAAAACTATGAAAGGAGAGAGGGAATCATAACACTCAAGGAGAGAAGGAAACACAGAAACCTAAGGTTTGCTAAAGGCTTATTCACACAGCACCAAACCATGGTTTGATGTTATATCTGAAATACCACTATGTGTGCACCCATACAAAACTAGAATGCATAATTCTCCACAGCATTCCCCACCACCACCACCAAAGGGCAAAGAGCAGTCTCTTGCTTCTGTCCCCAACAAGGCCATTTGTGTGGACTGGATAACAGTGCTGCCTTTGAATGGGAAACTGTAAAACTAGTGCTCAATGGATAAAATATGATGGGGATACAATTTCACTGATAGGCTAGATATGCGTTAATATTTATAGAGCACAAAACTCTAATTTGGTTGATATTACCTCTTGCTCTAGGGCCTTGCACCTCCACTGGACCATCTTGTGTGGGTACCTGTTAGAGAAAAAAAAACTTGATCCAGTGGAACAGCTTCCACCTTTTTCCATTTCCAGCTGTGAAGGGAAAAGCCAGCTCTAAAAGACTAGATCCATCCTACAGCAAATGTTTTGCCAAGGATTCCTGACAATCAATAGCCTTAACAATGAGGGAGGAAGAAATCTGTTGTCTTTGCTCATGTTCACACCACTCTTTTTGATAGACTATGCATACAGATTAAAGAAATGTTTGGAAACCTTCCAGAATTTTTGGGAGAATATATGTCAAAACACTTCACCTCCTGCAGTTATAGGCACAGTAGACAAATGTTACTTCAACTTCCAAGTCATCTAGACTTATACGTAGGCTGAATGCTAAGTAAAATTCAGAGATGCAGCATATCTAATGGCCTATTCCCAGAACACATAAGCACACAGGCTTCAACGGAACATAATCAAATACACCCAGTGGTGAAGTGAGACTGCGTGTGCTATTTTTTCCTGTTGGTCATGTAAACACTGGCAGAGCAGTTATCTGCCACCTTCAGAGGATAACAAGAGCTACTCTGCAGCTGTAGGAAATACACATCACTACAACATTACAACATCCCCACACCCATAATAATGAGTGCATCCAATGCTATTCTGTATCAATGGTGATTCAGGTCATATCTTTCTTTCCTTGTCAAATGAAAAAAAAAAAGGTACCCTCATAGATTTTGCAAATTCTCAGAGTAGTGCAGAGGACAACCTGCTTTGCTGTGGAGTACCATGGCCCATTAAAACACATTGGAAACCTTAACTTCTGAGTGCACATTTCCCTACCACTTACGTCACAAACATTTACACTGGAGACACTCCGAATACCACTGCAGTATACTTAGCATTATAACAGTTTCCAAAATGGCTGTAAATATGAAGCTTATCTCACTGGAGCCACATACCACAATGCTGTAATCTCATTATTCCAGCCACATAACAAGTCCTAGTTCTATCTCTCCACCAACTCCTTTTTGAAGAGACTCACACAAACTGAGGTAAACAAGCAAACAATTTTGTTATTTGCCTGGCAGACTAGATATTTTCTTTCTAATTCACAAAAGCAGTACCCAACTGGAAAGGTACACAAACAACAAAACGTAGTTTCCAAAAGATTTTTTTAAAAAAACAATGTATTATCAAGGCCTCATTTCACCCTAGCCTAAATTTCTTTAGAAAACAAGCAGCTTACTATAGAGAAAGATGCAGGCTCTTTTTATCATTAGCTGAGAAGAATCTAACTCTTCCAGGAGCTAAACTGAATGTTTTAGAAGAAATAAGTAATATGGAGATGGTAGAAGGTAAATAAATTGTGACCACTTGGAAGAACAAAAACCTATTATTAATCCCCAAAGGACTAAATTTTCCCCTTGCTCTAGCTCTGTGCTGTGAAAAAGTATTCAAAAGAAAATATGACCTGTGCATTCTCCAAACATATCTGGAATACTACACAATATGCAAATGAGTAGGTATTTAAAGACACACCCACACCCACACACACAATCATAATCTAGAAATAGTACCTGCTGTTCTGTTACATTATCTGTTGCCACCAAAGGTTTTCTCTTTGCTCCATAGTCCCAAATCATATTGCTGTATTTGGATTATAGGAAGGTTAAAAAGGATGTAATTTTCCATGACCAAAAAAAGAATACTATTCAAAGGAATAGTCCAATCAACACAGTAGGTACAGTGTGCACACTTCACTGGGACACCACCTTAGTTTGCAAGACAAAAAAGGGCACTAGAAAGGAGAAACTCTGTGGAGGTGTTTTATTCCCCTATGTTATTGATATTCAGGTACAAATAAACCTTAAGAAAATAAACAACAGAAACAAACTTAAAGTAGACAGCATTTTCTAATAACATCATTGCCCAAAATAATATTCCAGCTGGATTTCAGTTACCCTCATGGATCAGCTAAGAGAGTCTTTGCATAAGGAACAAGGAAATAATGGAGGACGGGACCCAGAAACCCCTCCACTGATGTATGAAATAAAGGGATAACACATTTCTAAGAGTTTCTGCTTGGCCACACTCCCTGTCAGCCTACCTTGGTCTCTGTAGAGGTTTTTCAGTCGTGCATCAGCCCACACAAAACACATGAAACTGAGACACCAAACTAGGCTGTATTTGTTACAAAACTCAAAAATCCATACGGAACAATCAAAACAAAAAGATGAAAATGCTAGTTAATTTTCCAGACACTGTTGCCATCATCCCAACTCATGAGTTTCCCATCAGACATGATCAGTTAGAACTACAAAAGTTCTTAATGAAGAAAAGAAATCCCTGAATTAAGGAGGAATAGAGTTAACAACCCTACCTTAGGTATCTGCAACATAATCCAGTGCTCAATGAGCAGGCAGAAGAGTTTCTGAGAAGTTAATTTTAAAAACTGCCTTGAAAACACTGATTAAAAGACCTGTTGTGCATCTCTTGACCCCCCCCCCCAGGGGGGGGTCAGTTTTCATATGCCTGCTATAGTTTTTCATTGCTGCATTGAAATGTCCCAAGATCAGAGAGGCTAGTGCTGGAACTGGAATAGCATAATTCTATACTGCGCTGAAATTAAAAGCTTGTTTCATTCTATGGCTACTCATCTCTCCAAATGAAAGAAAAGCTGTAAATGCAGGCATTGGTGCCAGATTGCTTGCAGTGATTTCTTTGTATCCTTTTACAATGTGTGGAAGTAACAAGACTCTGTAATTCTAACAAGGAAAAATGCCTGCAAGTTTTTTGTTTCTCTATTTATTATCTTCTGATTGGTATTAGACTGCAGGTTACAACTGTTTGCCTTCCAGAGCACGTACCAGGAGAGAGATGTAGAGGTCCTTAGTTTCATATGAGAAAAATAAAGGGCTGGAAAAAATAAATGCGGGGTGAAGCCCTTCAGTACAATTCATATTGCATGGACTTTTTTGTTTTTAATTACAAAAAAAATAGCACAATGTAGTCTGAGTCATGCAGTTGCTAATTATGGTACTATTCAAACATTCCAGTGTAATTCATAGCAATGGTGCAGAAAGGGAATGTTATTTTGTTTTAATCATATCAGTTAAAACTTTTCCCATGAACAGAACTGTATCAGCCAAATTATGAACACTAACAAAGGCAACGCGAAGTTCTGCAACTGCATTGATCTTTCAATAAAATGAAACAGCAACACAATTGAAGAAGAATATTCGATTTAAACCCATTCATTTTCCTTGAAATCCCTGAACTCTTAACTCCTGCATTGCTAAGCAAAGTACTCTTTAGGCATCTTTCTCTGAACAATGATATAAAAGTTCAATGGTCAGCAGCAAAGCAAAAAAAGATGTTTACTAGATGTCAGACCCAGTACAACCAGTCTTATTTTACTTGTTCTGCACAGAACGTGAAACATCTGATTGCAAAGCCTGAAACACCTAATTACCTAAATGCCATTAAATCCTGTACTTGCTGTTTTGCCCAACACCCAGGACTATCCCCTCACCCTTTTTTTTTAACATCCTGAAGAAGAGTTCTGGAGAACTTGAAAGCTTGCTCACTATTTAGTAAGATTTTAGTTGGTCCTAGTTGGTACCCCTACTGTGCATTTTGGATTTTTTTTTCCTAATAGAGCAACACAGCTAACTACATAGCTTTAAAAAAACTATTTAGGTTTCTGCATATACTACATGTTATGAGAGTTTTATCGTACTTATTTATAACCAAGAATCATAATTAATGTCATAATGCCATTAGTGTGTCCGAGAGTGTGTACAAGAGGACAGATCCTCGCCCCAAAGTCGAAAATTCAATACAGGGGGAACAAATGAGGAAGGGGAGACAGCAATGAACAGGGAAAGAATACTCAAATGTTTCAGTTACACATTTTTAGGCTTGGTTACAGGCCTAGTTGCAGCAGGGCATGGGCAAGGCATGTTAAATGTAATGGCTCCCTGTTTGCAAAACAACTACGAAATAAAATGTGGTTTCCATGCAAAGCCCTTAAGGCATATTTACAGGGACGCTCCTATGAGTGCTAAATTAACACTGGAAGTATGGGAAGCGGTGCCATGCTGTGCTTTGCACTTGCTTAGTGCTATCATCCCAGAATCTGTGAATCAACTGCATAAGCCTGGACTCATGGTCCCTAATTTACCTACCTCACTGCTTTCCATGTGGTCAGGAGGCCAGCAAGAAGTAGGGTGCCACCTACTTGAGTAGGGGTGCTCATAATGTCAAATTTTCCATCTCAATTTCCACAAGGAAATCTGATGCACAGTGAACAATTCTGCTTCTCCAAAAAACGTTCTTTGGGAAAATGCAGAGCTGGGGGCCTTGAGCAGCAAGGAAGTCTCTGAATAAATCTTGCCTGCAGCAAATTTCCAGTTAAAACTTGCCTGGATCTGGCTCTGCTTTTGCTTGGCACTCCTCTGTGTGGATGTGCTATCCATGCTACAGCCCACCTCCACCCTATCTCTATCTGCTGTATAAATTAGCAGGAACTACTGCAGACATTTTTTTGGCTTGCAGGGATCAACTTTTCACACCATTGACATGACCTAAATAAAGGTCTTGAGAAGCTAGGCACAAACCTAGTGCCCTTTTTCTGACCCAATTGGCTACTTATTTGAGAATCAGACTCAAACAGGACATGATGGCAATAGATCTGTGTGTTTAAAGCTTGATCATTTACCCCAATTTCATAGACGGGGGAGGATGTGGTCTGATTTTAATAGCAAAAAGAAGCATGAAAGCAGGTGGTGATAGACCCTTCCCCTGCCTCTTATCCTGTCCCAACCCTTCTCCAAGTGATTTTCTTCCACCTGATCTCATTTCCTATATTGGAGCCTTGCTAAGGGAAAAAAAGCACAGGGGGCAGGGGGGAGAGATCACAATGAAGTAAACTATGGACAAGGAAACTGTTAGCACCACCTGCCCATGCACCAATTTTGCTGTTAAAAGCAGACCCTCTTCCTCACATCCTCTTTCTACATGATTTGGACAGACCCAAACTTAAAACATACAGATCCTAACCCTTCCAGTGATTCTTTTGTGTGCACTGGATAGAAAGAATGGCTGAGATACAAAAACAAATGAGATTACAAATTAATTGCAATTTCCCATATATTAGGACTGCTTCCCATTACTTACTTTAAATGATAGGAGTGTTCCAAGGTGCTACGATAAGACCTCTTTTCTCTCACTTCTTGTACCAGTCGGTGCAGCACTTTTTTCTAAAGTCTAGTCTGTGCATAAAAACTCTTTCATTGTGCTCCAGGATGCTACAATTAAAAACAAAACAGGAAATATTGAGAGGGGAAATGTCACTTCAAGTGGTTGGTGGGGAAATCCCTGAGCTGTCTATAATGTGCTTCTGATAACTTTAAGTAAGCTGGTTTTGCAACCAGAATGAACAGTAGGTGGTCAGTTTTGTGGGTTGTACTTCTTTTTGTTAACTCTGTAACCTAAAGAATTTTTTTTAATACATGCTGTCTCTGTTAGCTTGGTTGTTAACATTCTTTGATGATTAACTTGAAATCAACTGCTGATTAAAAAGAATACATTCACGTAGAAAGTAGGAGTAACCACAGAGAATCAGGACAAATAATCATTGTGATAAACAAAACAGATGTTGTAAGAAAGTAAGCAAATATATCAAATTAGTTTCAGAATCATCATTGCCCAATCTCGAGACATACAGATTATCCTCACCCCTTCTGCTGCATTGAATACCTCCTTCACGACCACATCAAAGATCAGTTTAGCATCAACCTAAGCTTTACTTTTCTTTACATGACCAGCTTTCTGCAATCAAAGCAGGGAGAAGGGGGATCTTCTTCTTTAGGGGCTCTTTAAGGGTTCTAATCTAGCAGTATATTTTCCCATATCACTGTTTCTTTAGCATGCCAAAGAAGTCAATAGAAACTGTATGCTCAACATATTTTAATTTTTCTCTACCAATTTAGCAAAGGGCAAACTAATTCATTGTGCTCATCCTGTACTCTGTTGGGTCTTATGTAGGCCTTTTTCATTTTCTGCACACGCAGTAATTTCTTACATATTGCAGGAATTCCAGAGTTTCCATCAAGGGAATGCTACCACCACAAGGAAGTATTATTTCCCCAGAGTTTAAAATGCAGCAGATTGTTTAGTAAATATTATCTCTCTCCCAGTAAATGCTCACTGTTCTATTGAGTGCTGCATAGATTGCTATTACATGGCTATCACAGGCACCTACTTGATGGTGCCTGTGACACAAGGCTAAGCCAAAAGGGGAGGGTGAGTGCTTTTTGGCACCAGCAAAAAGGCCTCTCTTTTTTGGCAGACTTGGGGGATCATATCAAAAGTGGGGATAGGAGTGTTCATCTATTCCAGGGGGTGGGCAACTCTGAAGGGTTGGGGGGCATTGGACCCCCCATGGAACATTCTGAAAGTGGCTGCACTGCAAGTGGAAGAGGCCACACAGCTGCATTCTCAGCTGTTTGGCAGGCTGGGAGGTGGGAAGCATCTTTCCCAATGGAACCACACTTTCCCAGTGGAATCACACAGCTGTTTGGCAAGCTGGGGCAGGGGGAGAGAGATTCTGCTGGGAAAAAGTCATGTGCTCCCCGTGCGCCTTGTTTCCCAGCAGAATCTATGGGGTTGTGCGTGGAAGCAGGGGACCAGGTAGGGCTGAAAAAGTTCCCTCTGGGGGCTACGTCACGCCCATCTCTGATCTATTCAGACAAAGACCAATGCAATGAAACCATTACCCTCAGTGCTTTCATCCCATAGCCAAAACTTTCATCCAATAGCACTGTGACATGATCAGATTTAACATGCAACTCCTGATTAGCTGGAATCACTTCCGGTAGAAGAAAGGGGGTGGGGAATGGTGCCAAGGCACTAGTAGACAGGGAAAACAATGGCTGTCAACAGCCATAAAGTAAACATAAACTTAACAGAGCTTGGGAAATATTTTGGCTCCTACAAAAGCACAGTGTGACCCCTGAGATAAGTTTGAAATTTTTGTAACTAGAAAGGCAGCCTCGAAATATGTTGAACAAATTAATAAACATCCATCCAATCTGTGTTACTTGAGAGATTTTTTTTTAAGTTGCCATTTTTACTAGGGCTAACTTCGAAGAACTATGTAAATCGTGTTTGAATTGTTACGTCTCTCCCTTTCTCTCTTGTCCCATTTTCTGTTATTCATCTTTGCAGCTTCTTCGCTCCCATCCACAATTCTACTGTTTTATTCAACTGCAATTCCTGATCCTCTTTCCTTTACCATCCTCCACCTGGGATCTGACAGTTCAGAGCTGAACTCTTGTTGTTTTGTACTGTTGACTATGATCCAGTCCTTCGTAACACTGGACAGGACTGGGAGAGAAAGAAAGATTTAGAAAATTAAGAAATAACCAATCAAATGGTCTGGAGGTCATCCAGCAAGGCTATAAACACACCCTTCCAACCACCTGCTATGTCTGCCCTTTCAGGGCCTTGTTTTATGGGTATTTTTTTAGGGTTGTCAATCAAAGAAGCTTTAAGTGATTATGTTCATCTGCCAAGATTATGCTGTGCTGGCAAGAGGAATGACAGAGGCAATTTCACTTCCTGTTCCCCTTAAAAAAAAAATCAGTGAGAGGGGCCTGCTGTGAATCCTGGCCTGTCTTCTTCCCTCCCCAGCCACCGTCCTGCCCCCGTTTTTAAACCTTTCAGAGGTTTTCGGAATTTGCTCTTGAGACCCCTGACTAGCAGCCACAGCAGTGCTTTCTGTGGGGGCTGCAAGGGGGTGGGGCCAGGTGAGGACTGATGTTGGATTCCCCCTCTTGAGGTGACAGGAGTGTCTATGGCCTCAGGGCGAATCTGACATATCCTGTGGTCTCTGGGAGATTCTCCCAGGGACTGCAGGATTGTTCTATTAATCACTCTATTAAATTTAAGTAGATATGGATATTATTATATCAATATAGATACTTCTAGGAAATAGTAAAGCAAAAGACGAGAAGACTCATCTTAGTATTTCCTTTTTCATTCCATATCACATTAACACTCCAGATTCTCAAAAAAAATAATCAGGTGTGCCTTTAACTCTCTGCCCACGAATACTTCAAAGTTAATCCTCACCAGTTAATCAATAATCATTGGTAAGAGCCCCTGCTCAAATTCTGCAACTCTTATATTGTTTCTTTTTTTGTTTGAGATGGTGGAGTATTTATTATGCTACTTCCCCTGAAAAAAAGTAAAAATGCAAGTAGAGCATGCTTTTATTAATTATCTTTGATCTGTACAAACTAGTAGTGCAGAACCTCAGGCCCAAGGGCCAAATCCAGCCCTCTTGAATTCCCCAGGTGGCCACTCCCCCTTCTCCATATCCCACCCCCTTTCCCCAGACTACCAACGATTTGGTGGTTTCCTGGCTTTTGTGCAGTTTTATCCCCAATCGAAAAGGCCAAAATAGCTCTCCTAGGACAATAGCTCTTGGAAGTAAGAGCTTTAAACCAGAATATGCTGGGGGGGGGGGGTTAAAAAGGGCCCACTCCTTTTGCCTTCAGCCCCACCCACCAGTGGAATGCAGCCCTGAAAGCGTCTCTGAAATGGAATTCAGCCCTCGGGTTGAAAGAGGTTCAACAACTCTGGTACAAACCAGAAGACTGCTTGCTGGCAGAAGACAATCAAGACAGGTTGAATCCCTATTCCCTGTACTTGTTCTGTGGAACAATGATTAAAACTTATGTATTAAGTTAAGATCATTTCATTATATTCTTGAACTTATCCTATGTTTATTGAATTGCTGATTTTGTCTTATTTGAACTTATTCCTATATTTTGTAACAAATTTGTTTTTTCAAATGTTATGTATTTTGATAATTTGTTAAATGTTTGTTGGGAACTGTTTTGAGCATAGTTTACTGTCGGAAAGCGGCATATAAATATGCTAAACTAAACTTCATATCATATTCTAAAGAGATGTGAATTGCCTCTTTGTCAGGAAGACTATCTTTCTTTCCCCTAGTAAATATCAATTACCTGTCTATAGACAAACACACACTCAAAACGCAAATACAAACGATACCGGCAGAATAATACCCCCCCTACTAAATATTGGCACAACTCATAGCTTTCTTCAGGATGAATTACAATAATCTACATACACCTTTAGGGTGCAGTCCTACGGAGATAGTCCTCAGCCTCTGAACTTGGAGGCTAACAACTATCCAATGCATGGTGGCTGGAGCATGGAGGCGATCCTTGCTTCCATACTCTGGGCACCCTGCATTTTTTGCTAGCCAAGCAATTTTGCCTGGCTAGCCAGGGAGCTTCGGAGCCGGGGGGGGAGGTCGCGAGGCCACATAGCACATAGGAAGCTGCATAACATGGCTTCTGCAATCTCCTCCCAGCCCCTTTTTCCCCATCTCCACACTCCATTTCCAAGTGTGGCGATGTAGCCAGTGTGTAGAGAACTGTGCCAGCTCCAAGGGGGCAGGGGAAGGGAGCACAGTTTCTGGGCTCCGAGGTCAGAGCCCTGGTTCTGAGATCAGAACCCAGAAACTGAAAAAATCCTATGTCCCACAGACACTATCTAGGAGACACAGAATTGCTCTCTTACTCAAGTTAAAGGAAAGGCTTCAGTTTAAGGCTTAATAAAACTGTGAAACCTTTTGTGTGGTCATGTCTGCTTTTTGTCTAGCACACTTTTCAGAATCCTCGTAACAAAACCACTCTGTAGGAAACTGAATTAATATTACTGCAGCCATGGGATCATTTTATAGCTCCTAAAATAAGATCAACTGTAGCTACCTCAATTTTACTACCTTAAGCACTTTAGGTATATTATGCACTGTCAAACCCCATCCATAATTTTTAGTGAGGCTTTGCCTAGAGAAAGAGCAGATGAGGTGATAAAACTGAAGTAGATGACTGCATGATTGAAGACTCCCGCATTTTTAACAAAAACTTTGTACACACAGCAACCCAGATGTCATAGAGAAAGGTCCTAGCATCATAATCTCCTCTTTACATGCCTTTTTTAAGGTATAGTAACTTCTTCTATGTGGGAAATGAGACCCCCATCACTACCACTGGAAGCGAAGGGGTCACTACCACATGCAACCTCACTGTTACTACTGGAAGGCTGAGGTACTGAAGTCCACAAACAGTTTAACCATCCTATATATTGTTGTATAGACACTCAAAAAGCTGAGGTGACAAAATGAATTCCAAACTAGAAAGTATCACAAGTGCCCTGCATTCCACACTCCTTATTTATCTTTTACTCCGCAAAAAGGAAGGGTTATGGAAGTCGTAATGCACACACATTCCTCTACGAAGATATACATGATGAAAGAGAGCCAAGCTAACCAAATCTTATTAGAGGCATAATCACCTTTCTATTTACTGCTCCTGAATAGCCTGAATGTTAGTTGCAATTGCAAGATTTTTCAAGATGTAAGACTTCCAACAAACATTGGACTTCCAACAAACATTGTTCCTGATCAACTTCTGGATTCCCAGGTGGCAGAAGTGGCCTAGAATGACGTGGCCCACCTTAGCCTGGTATGCCAACTGCTCCAATTTCTGGAGAAGACGGACCTGACATCATACATGCCTTCATTACATCAAATTGGATTATAGTATTGAACTCAATATGAGGCTCCCTTTGAAAACTATATGGAAACTTCAGCTAGTTCAAAATGCAACAAGCAATTCCACCTCATGTGCCAGTTCATTTCCAGGAAAAATTCAAAGTGCTAGTTTCTTACCTTCTTAGCAGAGGTAGGGAACATTTTGGGGGCAGGGAGCCGGGTTGCCTCCTCAGATGGGCTAGATGATATCAGGAGGCAAGGACCATCCATTATGTTGATGATAGGGATTATCCATGACTTCAGGAGCAGGGCCCCATCCCCTGACTTCATTGGATCTAGATGGGGAAAGCCTGAACAGAACAAAGCCAACTGCCAGATTGAAGCACTAGCTTCATTCCTCCTTCATATTCCACCTCACATGGGAGTGGAGCAAAGTGGACTCAGCTTCACTCCCTCCACATGAGGAAGGCAATGGAGGGGTGAAACCAGCTCAGTCAGACTGAAACCGGTTCAGCCACTCTCCCAGTTGCTCTCCTTTCAGAGGGGGCAGGGCCTCGCCCAAGACCCCATGAGCCTGATGAGCCTATCTGGCAGGTTTCCCATCTCTGCTTTAAAAACCTAATCAACTTCAGGATAGGACACATAAAAGGACTGTCTCCTACCAAGCAACCTTGCCCCACCACCTCAGTCAGCAGGAAAGGCCCTCTTGTGTCCGGCCCCCATCTGAGGCACACAGTTAGCAGGAAAACAGGAGAGACCATAATCAGTGAGACAACCCAGAATGTGGAACTCCTTGCCCTGGGTTATCCCCCTCTTGGTGGATCTTCTGGCAGAAGACCTTTCTTTTCAAGTTAGCCTTTGGCCTGCCTTCCCCATGATTTTTTAAAGTTCAATACTAAGATGAGAAACTTATTTGATTTTGGAGGATGAACTTGCTTTTCTAAACACAAAGGCCCAGTTCAGATCTAACAGGAAGTAATGATTTCCTGCTATCTGAATAAGCCACAGAGAACCTTGGGCTTGTGGGCTTCCCCTCCTTCTCCTCCTCTTTTGAGGCTACAAGGAGATCAGAAACTCCTGCTTCCAATTTTAAGCAAACCACAATTCCCCACTACATCAAAAGTCTGTGAAGTATAGTTTGTTTAAATTATAGTTTCAGAACAAGCCAGAATCTGAAAACATGTGTTTGATTCTTGCCCATTCAGAAACCATAGTTTAAACAAACCAGAGTTCCCAGAGTTGTGACATAATGGGGAGCTGTGGATTGTTTATAATCAGAAGTGAAAACTTCCAGTTTTCTCCTCACAGCTGCGAAAGAAGAGGATAGGCAAGGGTGAATGTGCAAGATCAAGGCTCACTACAGCTCATTCACGTAGAGGGGAAAAAAAGTTTGCTCTTACATCTGAACCAGGTCAAAGTAAGAATTGCTATCTGAGGTAGAGAGAGTTCCTAAGTGAACATGCTTCACAATGACTGTTGCAGACACTGTGTATATTCTAGCATTTTATTCTTTTTTTTCACTCGAGTTTCCACTTCTCCATCGGCATTGTTTACTACATTTTAGCAAAACGATGTTCATGATGGTCAGTCCTGCAGTCCAGTGACTCAATTGAAGGTACAAATAGGTGTCAACTTGTAGAGAAAATCACTAGAGATTTTATGAGGCCATGTTCCATGTTTAAAATAGTTGTAGTATGCCAAGACTGAAAAATAAAACTGCAATACATCTGTAATAACGATAATTCTATCAAAATGTACTCTCTGAAAAAGGGCACTGTCACTGACCTTTTAATCCCTAGAAATTTCTGCTCCCCTTCCACAGTAGATCTTTCCCTTAGTGTAACATCTATTAATATGAAAAAAATAAGTGGGACAATTTCGCCATCAAGCACATTTATATCCCACAATAGGTAAGACTAACTAGAATTATTCCTAAATTCCCCTACAGTTAAAGAACCCAACAACGTACCAGTATAAGCAATCCCTGCAGGCACCACAATCAGCTGTGCACCAACTTGACATTACCACCACAAAACCAAGGGAAACTGGAAGACCACCTTCTTAGATTACAATGCAAACCACATTAGTCTTGGGGCAGGGGGAGAGGACAGAGTTCATCTTGTAATGAAGGCAGGCCTTATGAGACAAATTCATATTCCAGACCAGGAACATCAGCAACCTCACAAATATATACACCCAAACTCTATCCAATTTTTTCACAAATTAGGTAGACAGCATTATTATTGTAGGTATGGTGTTATGGGAACATACTCACCCCATCCCTATTTTGGAAAAATATTCTTCTATTGATTTTCACCAAACGTAATATTACGGAGTTTCAGCTTCACTAAATAGGAATATGGAAGATTGTGGGTGGAATTATAGTTTTCATCACCAACAGATGACTCCGTATCAGTCTGTCAGGGCACTAACACCATCACCTGAGGCCCTCCTCCAATTGTTCCTGCCATCATAACTGAGGCTGTGCTATCTTTTTCAGCACCAGGCAAAGATCTTGTTATTTTCCCAGGCTGTTAAATGTTAAAATATGCTGTCAATTATACATGCATTTTGTTATTATCCTGCTATATTTTCTTTATTGTGTAAACCACACTTAGAATGTTTACATGAAAGTGCAGCATAGAAATTCGTAAAATAAAATGAGCATAACACTGGATGGGCTTGTTCAGTCATCACACTAAGCCATGATGATTAGTGTTTCTGAGCTAACCATGATGGCTTAGCGTGATGTCTGAACGGCATTTTTCCCAATCATGGTGGTTTATTAACCACAGACTAACCACACTCACTAACCACTTGCTGCAAGATGATTAGCGGGCTCTAGCATGGCTTAGCATGATGTCTGAACAGCCTCTGTGATTAACTGACAGCTGCCATAGAGCTCCACAGCAGGAGCGGCCAAAGAAGGCGTAGCCACTCATGCCTGAGTGGCAGATCTCTATGGTCCAGATCTGCCTAGCAGGAAATGACGCAGCTGCCACAAGCCCACCCATATGCCAGCCCCAGCAACAGCCCACTGCACGCCAGCAGAGAAGCGAGCAAAGAGCTGCAGCTCGCGGCCGCTTGTGCCCTGGCTTGCCGCCACTATGGGCACTCTATGGGCACTGCCAGGCGCCACCATGTGCAATGGCGCCTGTTACAATGAGACTGCTGAGGCAACATCGACTCTGGCACTGTGCCTGCCGCAGTATAAACTGTTGGCAGAAGTGGCAGAAACTGATTCCTGAAGGCTGCCCGTATCTGCTTGTGCCACGGGGGACACCTGAATGCGCTGTGCATCGAGGCAGCAGACTACAATGGTGAGCAGCAATTATAGGCCTCAAGAACAGGAAGACGGATCTCGGACCATGTGAGTCCATGCTGCGGGACATGCCCAGCGGCCGTGTGCCAGAGCACAGGGGGCAGCAGGCTGATGAACCACTGAGCACCAAAATGACCAGCAGCACCAAAATGGCCGAGAGTGCAAAGGCCTCCTGGGTTCCTGAGGGAGGGAGGATGGTTAGAGAATACTTAGTCTAACCATGTGGCGGAACATGGCTACCTGCATGTGTGACAGTAGTGCTTGCAGTGGTTAGTACCATGATTAGCCTAACCACCATTCCCCAATGTGCGTCTGAACAGGACCAATATGAGTCTGTATCTTGTCTGGTGCTGAAACTGACAGCACTAGAGAAATCTGGCTTATAGCAAACAAAATGTATGCCACTGTAAGGAGCCCGATCACTCCTGCTTGGCTCCACCTGCCATAAGGAGGAGCTTAACTAATAAGGAATTGAAAGCTTAGTATTATGTCTGTACCATGGTTCCTGGCTTGTCACTCCCAAACAAACAAGGAATCATAACACAAGAACAAACCCTGGTTAGTGGTTGTAACTTGTAAAGGGAGCAACAAGCCAGGAATCCTGGTTTAAAGGAGCCAGCAGGAGCAATCAGGCCACAAGCATACAAGCAAGTTTTAACATGTAACGCAAGTTTTAACAGGTCTGTCTGACAACAAAGAAATCCTGTCTTTAAATTGGTTGAGTCCCTTGAGAATGAACAACAGATTCAAGCAGCAGCATAATCTTATACATGTCTCCTCAAAATCTCTATATGGGTTGGGACCAGGCTACCTGAAACACCACATTCTCCCATATGAGCCTCCCCAGTCTTTAACATCTTGTGGAGACGCCCTTCTTTTGAGACTGCCACCATCAGAGCCACATTTGGTGGTGAAAAAAGAGATGGCCTTTTCAGTGAATGCTCCCAGGCTGTGGAACTCCCTCCAAAGGAAGGCTACGTTCGCTCCCTCTCTATTATCCTTCTGACGGTAGGCAAAGACTGCTTTATTCAAGAAGGCCTTTGACCTGTAAATGGGTCTGTGGCTTGGCCGTTGTTTTTATTCTGTAATTGTTATGTTTTTATTGTATTTTAATGTGTTTTATTGTTTTCATCTATTTTAAATTGTTTTTGTAAGCTGCCTTGAGTGCCATTTTTTGATAGAAAGGTGGGGTATAAGCCAGACAGACAGACAGACAGACAATCCCACTAAGTTCAATGGGGCTTCCTCTCAGGTAAGCAGGTATGAAATGGCAGTCTAAAATGCACAAAACCCAGTTGTACATATATATACGCAAGTCATTACAAGTGCCAAATGCTTCATGTTTGAATTAACACTACTACAAAATTCTAACATCCAAGTCCAAAAAATATGTTGAGGTGCAGCCTGTCAAATGTGATAAATATGTCTCCCACAGAATATCATTTCTGTATAGAAAAGGATGGGTTCAATGGCCCTTATCGCTAACACATAACAAAATCACTAGTATTATGATCTGGTATTTAGACAGATGCCTGAACTTTGATGGGGCTACAAAACTGCTCCTGGGAAGTCATGTCAGATCAAAAAACATATCCCTCAAGACAGTGAGTGAGTCTGTATCACTCCTGCATGTCTGGGTGGTCTAAATCTTTCTGGTTCTCTCCTCAACCCTTCAAAGATCTGCCTAGGGCCTTCAAACTAACAAGGGTGCTAGACAGGGAGAAAGGAAATGTCTATACCACATACAATAGTCTTTTGAATTAAACAAAGACTTCTGAAATCATCTAGGCAATGAAAATCCACATAAAGATTTGTAAGCTGGAAACAGTAGGTACCCTATCATTGTTTTCCAAGAGCATTCCTGAAAAATCCATATGAATTTTCAATTTCAACATACATATTTCACATGTATTTCCCACTGGGAAACATCCCAGTGGGAACGTCACTGGGCACTTCAATAGAGGAAAGAGACCACTGGAACTGGCCCTAATACAGACTGCCACATGCCATTCCTAAGCACTGGTGTGAGTATATGTAGCAGGACACTACCATAGCAATTCTTCAACATTACATCAATGTAAGGCCACAATATATATACCACACAGAGAGTCTAGACTTGGCAGTCAGACTGGAGTTGGAACATGAAATGAAGCACTACATAAACGTCATCTCAGGGGTGTTCATAAACTGTGATGTACCAGTTTTGCTGCAGTTGACAGCTGGTTAAGTCAAATAAACTTAACACAAATGTTTGAATTTTTATTTGCATTCTTTTAGGAACACTGTTTTTTTCTCTTTACATACACCCAAGCTTGTTTACACTATTCCATAACCCAAATTTAAAAAACCTGACCTCTCTTTAACCTTGAATCTGATTATATGATCAGGGCTAAATCCAAAGACTGAAACAAGTTCAAAGCAAGGAGACACATCAATTATCTTGGAATTTTAAAAAAATCATGAAGAGCAGAAAGGCAGGCCAACTTTTTCATGATTCTCTTGGCAAGATCCTCAAAATGGAAAGGGGGGGGAGGTGTAAGGGACATACGACGCTTGCTTTGCTTCTCTGAATTGGGATCAATGACATTATAAAAACTACATGCAATATCAGGAAGGCAAAGCCGGACACAGTTTACAACTTACAGAAAAGACACCATTATTTTAGATTGAGATGTAACTATCAGCGTCACTTTGATGTCCCACCCATAAGCAAACCTGAGTTCCTGCTGTTGATTCAGGGTAAGTCACTCTGAATTAAAAGACTCTTTAAGGGTTTGGCCTGAATCTATAAAAGGTGGAGAAGGGGAGCCTTATTGACTTCTACATCCTTATTTGTCTCCTTAAAACTTCTTCAAGGTTAATAAATGCATCTGCCACAGCTCAAAGCATTTGCAGAATTATGGCCTAAACAACACCCAGAACTTTCACAGTTACTACTGTCGTCTGAGGAAGTAAGAAGGGAATTCAGCCTTCCCATGGAAAACACACCTGAATTGAAATCTACATGAATATTTAATTCCTAGATAAGGTATTCTTCTGAAAGCACACTTTGGGAGGAAGTTGTCAGAATTGGTCCTATACTCCCAAGACTAGTTTAAGGTTCAATGCTCAGTTCTTTTAACAGTGCCATCCACTTAAAATATGTGTAATATCTTGTTATACAAGACTATAGTAGTTCCCAATTACTGTCAGACCTTGGTGTGAAACACCTCATGTATATGGAAGAACATAAGCAAACAATATACATTATTCAAAGGGATTTGTAGGCTATAGCTCATTAAAGAGGAATCTCAGCCACCTCCATCTTCTAGTCTTAACACTTCACCCTTGTCCCCTGGAAGTAGCTTACTGTATCACTCTCTCATGCTGTGATGTTTATGTATTTTGAAAACACAAATTATGCCATTAGTCATTTTTTTATGTGACAGTAAACTGCAATTACATGACTTCTCATGTTCACAGAATATACTGAGGTAAACAGAGCCAAGTGGTAAATACTGGCACAAATGAGCTTATTGAAAAGTAATTATTTATAGAGAAAAAAGAAAATGCATGGGTTTCTTGCCCACCAACTCCTTTTCTTCAATGACACCAATGACTTTCTGAGATCATGGTACTGTATTTTTAAACTTAAATGCTTCCCTTTCCTTACACCAGAACTCATGGCATAATTCCTTATGGCTTAATTTTATGTCCTTTGGCTTAATTTCTTTATGAGAGGTGCTGGGCCCAACTTTGGAAGTCACTGTCATGCCCTCTCACATAGAAGCTATTCTGTCTATGCATGAGTGTGTAGCGAATAACTGAAGTTTCTCAGTGGAAAGACAATGGCTCTCTGCACATGTTTAAATGCTCTTTTTTATTTATAAGTGTGATACAAGTCCTAGTGTGGGAAAATTCAATCTTTTATTTTGAATTCAAACTTGGGGGGGAGGGGAGTCACTGAAAGCCACCAGTTGCCAAAAGCCAAAAAAGACACATCAAAACTTCTAAAATACAAGGGAACGTGTTTTTGTGGTTGCATGTGATTTCTTCAGAAAACCCATCCAACCACTCAAAAACCAAATGATTTCTTTCCCTAACACCGAAATGATTTAGGTTACATGGATAATGTTGTGTGTTTAATTTGAGCCAGAGCTAAGCATTAGACAGTACATGGGGTCAGGTCAAAAGAAAGGGAGGTGGAGAGCAAAGCAAAACAGAATATATTTTTCTCCAGTTTTACTCTCCCTCTCCAAATCCCCCAACTGTACTTCTCAGAACAGCATCCAGCTTAACCACCTGCTCTCCTCTAAGCTATGAGGAGCCCTCCCTACCGCTACTATGGCTTAAGGCATGTACTTGTGAAAATTAGCCTCAGGAGTCGCAAGCTCTGTGGTATAACTTTCTAGAGCAGGGATGGGCAACTTCTGGCCTTCCAGATGTTTTGGCCTAAAACTCCCATCAGCTCTTGCCAGTCTAGGCAGTGGTGAGGGATCATGGGAGTTGTAGGCCAAAACATCAGGAGGGCCACAAGCTGCCCACACTTACTCTAGAACATGGGAGGGAAATCTCCACTACACAGAGGTTCCTCATCTGGCCAGTGAAGCCTCTTTGGATTCCTTCAGGGGGGTGGGGTTTGGAGGAATCACCTCTGGAGGAATTCTTGCCGTTATCTCCAATCTTAGATTGCATGGGGAGAAGGAGTGGTATGCCAGGGAATCCCCACTGTTCTCTTTTGGTCTCAGATTGGAGATAACAAGGATGCAGGCAGTGGGGGCCTTGGGAGTACTGGGAGGAGCAGCTGCTCCTCCCAGCACTGGCTGCTTCCATTCACATGATGCACAACTTGCAAAGCAAGGGACCTGGCCACTGTCCCGTTCTCTGTGTGGAGAGAGGCACAGAACTCTGTGCCTCCCAGAGTCAGCCTGAAGAAAGGCAAAATGAGCGGGCAGGGCAGTGATGTCAGTGATGTCATCAGGCCTATAGAGGGCCCTGTGGGAGGCAATTTAGCCCCCATCTAAAAATGGTTTTCCACCCCTGTTCTAGGGCCAATTCTGCATCTCCCTGAAATGTCTTAAGTTGTAACAGGGATTCCTCTTTATAATGTAATATACTTAATATAAGGAGTGATTTGCAAAGTCATGATTCGATCCTGGAATATGAGTGATCTCTAAGCATGTGCCGAGTACTTTCCCAGCACAGAGTGATGAGAACTAGCCTCTATATATACAGGATTAGGGAGAACATCTTCCAGATTTAGCGAGGGAGCAGGGCATCCATCAGGGTGACATCGATGGACACTTGGAACCTAACACTTTTCATTTTACAGACCCAAAAACATCCAAGCAACATAAGGAAAGAGGTACAGTCAGTCTTCCTTACTGTCACTGAGAAATGACAACCAGACTTACTGCTTGAAATATGTGTCTGCATGCATGTTAAGTAATCTAGCAAACAGTAATCCCCACCCCAAGTAAAATTCTTTGCAAGATGATACTCTCTCTCCTGAGTCACCCATTAAATTAGGGATGTAGAACCTCATGTCCAGGAGCAAAATGCAGCTCTCATAGGGTCCCAATCAGGCCCTCCAAAGTTCCCCAGATGGCCACACCACCTTCCCCTGGGCACTCCCCATTTCCCCTGACCGCCAATCATCTGTAGTTTTTCCCCATTCTAAATGGTTGAAACACCTCTGTTAATACTGGCAGTAAGAGTTTTAAGCCAAAATATGCTAGCAATTTTGGTCTCACCCCTTTTGGCTGTGGACCCACTCACCGCTGGAATGCAGCCCCCAAGACCTTCTCCAAAATGGAATTTGGGCCCAGGCTAAAAGAGGTTCAACAACCCTGCATTAATGAACTGAAACATAGGAACATTCATGGTTAAGATTACTTCACAGTTTTCACTCCACAGATAGGAGTGGAAATCTGGCTACTTAGGTCTGCAACACAGGGCAGGGTTGCAGGGTCCAAGACAAGCAAGACCTAATATGTAGTTCAAACTCAGGCAGAGTGGGGGTGGGAAGTCTGAGTGTGCAGTGATGACTCAGGATGTCTTGTCTCTTTGGACTGCAGTCAGGAAACAGTTCCCTACCGCACAGTCTGCTCCAGTGGGTCACTGATGGGCTCTCAGTGGGTCCATTTCCTCTGAGCCCCACAAGGCAGCTATTGGGTTTGCAGGGCTGGGAGGTGGGAGATAACGGGGAGCTAGATTTCCAGCTACGAAGCTTTGGCTTGGACAAAAGAGAAGAAATACATGGGAGGGACTTATCTCTTTCATTGGAATGTAACCAGACAAGCAGCCTGAGTTGTCATGTGACAAGTCATGCCAGATGCACTGTTCCCAACTCAAAACAAACAGTGTATAGATTCATTGTTTTATTTTGTATTTGGGTAGTGTAAAGAATTACAAATCTCACATTAAAGGGGCTGGCCCATATATAGATGTGATTTCCAGCAGATGGATTTCAGAATTTTTCTTATGGACCAAAATGGCTTACTTTAATAAATTGGAAAATACCAAATTGAGTAATGGAGAAGCAGGCTACTACAACTGGAGAAGATGAGTTTCTGTCACTTGAAAGTGGGATTTTACTCCTTGAGGGTTACTTTCCTTCCAACTACTAGGTAACACTGGTAACATCTGGCTTCTATTGCAGTTTTTTTCTTTTAGTTTTTGTTTACCTACTCCACCACGCAAAATTAATATCCAATTTTGCTGTTTACTGTTATTCTCTGCCAAGGACCCCCTGTGTTTTGCCTAAGGATGGAGACAAATCCAAAGTTACAACTGAATTTTATATTTTCAAAAATAGGGGAAATCAACCGTTACATGTTTCTTTGCCCCAACAGTCCTAGGTGTAACCAAACTTGCATGGAACCTAGTAGACCTAACCCATCTATTCCTACACTCTACCCTAAGACTCTGACCATGATTTCTGACCATCCTCTTCCCCTCCCCACCCTCTGCTGTATGAAATCCCTAGTCTGATGGAGAGTTTTGAAGATCTCAAAAGCTTGCTCACAATTTTGTGCAATATTGGTTGGTCCTAATGAAGATATTGTGGTTGTGGATCTATCTGATCAGGGAATTTGGGGGGGGGGATCAATATGGTTTACTTTGTTTTATGTTGAATTTTCAAAAATCTGTTGCTGAAGTCCCTGTAGCGAGATGATTAGTGAGCAAAAATGTGGACTTCACAGAGTTCTCTACACGGCTGCCAACAGCACATAAGAACTCTGTGAAGTCCACATTTTCGCTCATTAAACAACTCACTACAGGAACTTCATCAAAAGCTCCTAAAATAACTCAGCAGTAATGGGATAGAATAATCCATATTCTTTTATGGATTAGCAACTCATTAAAAAAAAAGGAAGCAGAAGATTGGAGTAAATGGAGGGAAGTCAACAAGGGGTTCTTCCAAGTATCTGTACTGAGACTGGGCAGGGTTAATTATGAAAGGGGGGACATGGGCAACTACCATTACAGTGCCTACCATAATGAAAAGTGCTGAGAAAGGCACTTTTGAAGTAGTCCCACTCTGGGGAACCTATTTAATCCTTGCAGTCGGAGGCATGACCATAGACTGGAGGTGGACAACCTTTTTTTTCTGTTGAGTGCTACATTCCATCATGGGTATTCTGCCACAGGCTGCATGCCAGTGGAGAGCAGTGGGTGCTCTCCATCCTTTTCTCTTTCTCCCACCTCCTTCTTTCTTACTTTCTGCCACCCTCTTTTCCATCTCTCCCTCCTCCTTCCTGGTCAGCAAGCTGCCAGGGAAGGGAAAGATCGTTCTTGCCAGACTTCTGAACTAACTGAATGCAGAGGGCATTTAAAATTAGGGCGAGGGCCACACGGAATTATGCTGAGGGCTGCAGGCTGCCCACACCTGCCACAGACCACATATAGGAGATACCTATTACAGTTAAAGAATAGGGGAGAGAATGAAAGCTTGAATTCTATTTATGTGGAAGTATGCTTTATGCATATTTTGCATTAATATATTTTCACAGGTCTGCAAATGCTATAGGTGAACCCATTTCTTATTCTTGCAAGATCCTCCAGGATATCCTTGACCTCATTCTAGGTCTCAGAGAAGCCTAGAAGCTTGGGAAGACGTCTCACTGCTTCCTGAGCCTCTCCAAAGTCTGACATTGGAGAAATTTCCCCACACTTCTCCAAGTTCCAGGGAAGGGCAGAAGAAATTTAACTTCTATGGAGTTGAAGAAGAGCTTTGAAAGCAGCAAGACATTTTGCTGAATTGCAAGATTTTCCACAGCTCAGTGCTTACAGCATCAACATGCGCGCGCGCGCACACACACACACACACAGAGCTTGGAAAGTAGAATGGAGAGTTGCCTCTGCAATTCTGCTTGGCACTATATCACAGGCAAGATCCCACCTCTCCCCCTCAAAATTTATGGACCCCTGTATATTTCTATTTATGCTGTTGATACTGCTGTACACTACTTTGAGTGCCTGTTGAAAATACCAGCTCAGAAATCTTTAAAAAAAGAAGTATATAACAGTGAATCACACCTGAAGCCTTTCCCCCATCCTGCTATTACTGCAAAATTTAAAGGTGTAATACTGCAACCTGTAAAACTATTTTCTAAAGTCAATATGCAATCTCTTCTCCGTTAATGTGACTACTGCTTCTTTAAAAAAAAGATGAAACATATCCAAGTCTTCAATTTTTCCTCCAGAAAAAAGGCAGCAAAAATCCTATGGATATTACTCAAGCTGCAATTAAACCCCTGCTTTAATAGATGCCTTGGGACACCTTCTACAATTATATATTTCATCCAAAGTTAGTGTCAGGGTTGGATCGGAGCCCAGACAGCCCCAAAGCAGTTCTGATTCTGAGGAAGAGATAGAAACCGCGGGACAGGAACCCGTGCGCTCTTCAGAGGCGCAGCCAGGGGGAGAGCACCTCCCGGTACACATTCCTGAGAGTGATAGTGACCCTGGCAGGGAGAGGGAGGCGCAACAGCAGTTTCTGGACACTAGGTGCCGGCACAGCATCAAGTGGGAGATGGCGGGCGCTGAGAGGAGGCGCTCAGCCCACTTGGTGGCACCCCAATGCCCCACAGGAAAGGGGTGGACTCTCTCCTCCTAGCCCATAAGTACAGAGGTTTCCCGCCTTCCCCTCCAAACAGAGATCAACTGATTCCTAAGGTTAGAACCCCAGAGGTAGGCAGCTCTCTTAAGTCTCACTCGTAGGATCAAGCAATTAGCATCTGTAAGCATCATTAGGTTGAATGGGAATAAAGCCTTGGAAAAGAGCCCTATTGTCTGCGTGTCGATTCTGGCTACCTGAGGATTTCAGAAAGCAGCAGGGGCGACCTCCCGACAGCTAGCAGAATTCTCTTAAGCTACTTCATTACAGTTTTTTCTAAACTTCACACTTTAGCAAAAAACTCCTTTTTGAAATTGGAACAGAGGGATTTTCCCCTCCTCCAAAGACCCCAGACTTCATGTGGCCAAGGTTCTCTGATGAGCATAAGTCCACGTGACTATCAGAAACCCAGAAACTCATGGAGGTGGGGGAAGTCCCATGATCTTCTCAGTGCTTGTGGCTACATATAGATAAGGTTTCTGGAGCAGCTAACAGCAACCAAATTGCATGAATGTCTTTTATAATAGTGATGCCCAAATATATTAATACAAAATTATTATTCATGACCCATTAACTGCTGGAAACACAATCAGCCTCCATCTACCTCTTAGAAACAACTGCTTAAGACACACAGCCAGATGCTAAGGATGTTTATTCACAAGTAAGTCCATCTGAATTCCAAGGAACTTACTCCAAGCATGTGTGCATAAGGTTTGCAGTCTTAAAACAGGAAAACTATACATTAAAGGAGCACCTGCAAATTATGTGGAAGAGGGATTAGAACATGCACAGTGCTGTAGAATCTGGACAAGAGTAGGTGATTCTACATAATACAGAGGGGGAAGAGGAGAAATAAAAGTGTAGTTGCTGGTTAAATGTACCATATCCCCAGGCATCGTTTCACTTTTTCAAAACCTAATTTAGTCGCCTTCCAAATGCAATAAAATGACCACTATCCAGCTGCCCTTCTAAACCCTAGAAGGGTTCTTAGCGCGTACACAAAATACAGATATGTAGTAATACACAACCAGCCATATTTCTCTGAATATCTTTGCGCAAGGAATAATTTTGACTGAGTTCAAAAGTATGCAATATTAACAGACCTATCCAATGCAGGCAGGTAAGTAAGCATACGACTGAATATTAAAACAACTGAATATGTCCCAAATAAACTGTTTTCTTTATTTTATAACTAGTAAATTAGATGACCTGTTTTAAAGTATTGCTATTTTTAATTTGATTGTAAACCACAATGAGCATATTCTGTACAAAAATAACTGAGAAACATTAAAAAAGCAAACCTAGGCATAATGGATACATGTGCAATAATTAATGGCCCAGATCCAAAGTATCTGAATGCATAGCAGTAGGCTACCTACCCACTGCTGCAAGCAAGGAGTCTTTTTTCCATGCCTCCCTCCCTCCTTGTTAAACAGATTATCAACACTGACACCTATGACCATACTGATAACCTGTTAGGTGGTAAGTGGGGATGGGGAGGGATGTTGAATACTGCAAGAGGACACGTGTGGGCTGGATGTGCGCACTGTGGGCTGGATATTCCCCCCCCCCCATAGCAGCATTTTGTATATCTAATGAGATAGTTACATAACTGCTTACATTTAACAAATTTAAAAGAGATGGTGTGGCTCAAAGGCCCGTTTTTTGTGGGGAGGGGAGACACATAATCCAGACAGTATAAAATAATGAAGTACATGAGCAGCCAATCATTGCACACGACCAAATTAGGTAAGCCAAGTCACAGGGCAAGTAAAATTACAATAGACTTGTATACAGTACATTATTATTGAATTAGGCATATAAACTATTTAAACATTCCCCCCAAAGCTGCTGCATGTGATTGACTCGGAGCTACAATTTCTGCTGCATCAGCTACTGAGTATCAGCACCAATGAATGATCAGGTTAACATGACTACTGCAGCCCACCATGGTTTACTTAAGCCAAGGTGGGTTGCTGTGCATGCCAGTGACCATTTTGAATATTCAGCCACCAGCAGGGGATCAAGTTGTCTAAATCTGGGCAGCAGCTGTTGTTTGAGGGTTACATAACCCTCAAATAATCCTACAACAGACCATGGGTTATTTGAGGGTTGTTTAACCCTTAAACAACACCTGCCGCCCAGGTTGGACAACATGACAAACCATGGCAACCCCCCACTGGGGGTTGAATATTCAAAATGGCTGATGGTACGCACCACAACCCACCATGGCTTATTTAAGCCATGGTGGGCTCCAATGATTTGTGTGAACTGGCCCACTGTATCCTATTTTAAGGAAATTGGCTGCATTTGCTGAGACTGAAGTGCATGTGTGTGCACACTTCTTATAAAAGGGTGACCCATTAATAGGAACCATTTTTCTACTGAGATTACTCCCCTTAAAGTTACTCCCACTTCACTACACTACAAAGTTATCTGTGAGCCTCAATTACTCAACATGATATATTAAAAGGATTATGGACAGAAACTAGCCCTGTCAGACATTCTGCCTAAAAAAGGGAAATGTGTGGGACCATATATTCTGACTAGCCCCAACATCCCTTCATACACTCACCCTGCACACTAAGTCCCCACCCTTGCCTTAAGTGGAGTTCCTGGTAAGGCAAAGACTTCTATGTACATTCAACTGAATGTGCACAGAAACCCCCTTCAGACCTTCCCATTAATTATTATTATTATTATTAATAATAACAACAACAACATCATTATGGTTTTCAAATAATCTTTAATAATACACCCACTCACACATAAAGGTTAGTGAATGACTGAAGGAGAACTCAAAAATAGGAATACTTTTAGACATTAAGGCCTCTCTCTAGCTCTGCAAAAGCATGGATATGCCTGGAGTATTTTCTATAACCTCATTGAATTAAGTGGGTGTTCATGCTCTATGTAAGGCTGTAACAAAAGGTTCTAAAATAAAAGCATTGCAACATACCCACAATTGTCATCACCACTTCCAGGAATTCTAGCAGCAAGCAAGACACTTGAATTAAATTACCTAAATTAAAGTTGTAATTCCATCTTCAGTCTGTGATGATACCAAACACCCTGGTTGAAATTTCAGACTTATTATGAAGTGAGATGTACTGCAGAGAAACAGTAATGAACTGTAATGTTCATTACTGAATTATTGCATATAATTAAAAGTAGGACTTTTGAAATTCCCACTTTTAAATATGCTTACAGTAAGCTAATAGAGAACAACTGCCACATTTAAAAACACTTCATGCATTCCCATAATCAATGTGTGAAGCTGCCTTTGACATCCTAAAAAATCACACAAAGTATATCAGAACCTGATGGAAGACTATATAATTATACTAAGAAAGCAAAACAAAAAATAAAGGCATTGAGGTTCTTTAAAAACTGAGGAGACACAGTCATCGATTGTGGCTCCCCCGCGAGTGTACCTTTCACACTTTTATCTGTTTACCACAGCAATTACTCATGGAACCCAGGAACCATGTTAAATGCAACCCCCCCCCCTTCAATGACAAGATGATTGTTGATCAACATTGCACATTAAGGCTGCAATTCTTAGCTCACTTACTAGGAAGTACACTGTGGAATTTACTTCTAGGCAAACACATTTAAAATCTATAGGCATTAGTTGCGTTTTGGTTAGCATAGGATTAATGATAAACTAATAACCACAGAGAAAGGTGTGTGTGTGAGTGTGTGCGTGCACGCGCGCAGATAGACAGACAGAACTTGGAGTCCATTCACACAATCAAAATAAGCAACTGTGGGCTGTTGTTTGTTGTTTCCCCTACAACAAACCATGCCACCTGGGTTTGGACAACACAACAAGCCACACCAGGGCTTGTGATTATGGAAATTGTGCCCTACATGCACCCGGCATGCAATTTAAATAAGCCATGGTGGCTTATTTTGATCATGCAAATCAGGGAGTACTCAGCAGCTGTGTGGTCTTTTGTGTGACCGGGCTTTTGTGTGATTGGACTACGAACTCAGTTTTGGCCCTGAAAAATATCCTGGGCTGAGCATGTACTCAGAGGCATCCTTGTTCATTAATACGAAAAATATTTTCTCCCTTTCCTGAGCCACTAGTTTGCATCTGACTCTGGTTGGTGGAACTCAGGATTCTGATAAACAAAAACCAAGTAGATTCTGCAAGCCTGAAGTCCATCTATCTTTGCTTTAGATCACACGTTCACCTAAGGAAAAGCAGTAATAAAAAGATACGTTTTTAAGTCTTTCCTAAATGCCACAAGAGGCCAAGCAAATCTTAACCGATACAGGGCCACTACTGAGAAGGCCCTGTCTCTTGAGTTCACCCACCTAACTGATTTCACCAATGGACATATGATCAGGACCTCCAACACAGATCTCAGATTATAGTCTGGGTCATATGGCAGGCAGTTAAGACACCCAGGCTCTGTTTCCCAAAGTGGAAGTTTCTGCCCTGGATACCTTCTGTGATGTAAGTACTGTGCCCAAGTCCATAATTAAAAGACTTGAAGGTTACAAGAAAGTAGTTGCCATAAACTGAGTGCTAAAATATATACATATTTAGGCTGCAATCCTATGCACATTTACTTGGGAGTAAGCTAGAAGGACAGTTCCTCATATGCCTGCATACTATCACATTCCTTTTTACAGAAAAGTAAAGGTACAAGAACCAGACTACTAACCGGGTTTCCTCACTTGAAAATTTAAACACACGAGACACAAAGAACTAACAGCAGAGCAATAATATTCTGTAGCAGTGAAGTGGGCAAGGTGCCAGTTCCTCAGTTACACAAGAGCAAGAGTAATGGTTTCAAATGTGTCTCTTTGGTGAGCACACAAAGGTATGCTGTTGTAAGGAATCCTAAAATGGCCACATAATCAGGGATGTAACATCTGGTCATCAGCCTAAATCTACATCTGGCAACCTACCAGCAGATTACAAATATGGGTTAAAAGTATGGCAAGTAATAGCAATGTAAAAGCAAGCAGTAAAATGCTGCATTGAATTGCCATATGGCAGATATAGCATGATTTATTCTCCAGACATTACTGCTCATGACCTTTATTACCACAAAACATTGTTGGCAGCCTGTGTGTGATAGAAAAAAAGGCTATTTAAAGTGGGGGAGGAGAAAAATATCATTGCCTTTTGTACCCTATGTTTCCATTCTGGCTTTACAGTTTTACAAGGCAGGTTGTTTTATTTCTCTAATATCAGGAAGCATCATGTTCATGATAAATCCTCATAACTCAAATCTAGACTATTAGAAACAAACTTTCACAATTAAAACCCTATCTACATTGAAGCCATGATCTGTAGCAGAATAAAGACAAAAAAAGCAAATAAAGGCAACAGCCACCTTGGATGAATACTGGAAAAGCAGAATACGAATAATTTGAAATAAAACATAATGCATAACACAGTCTTTGGCCAAGATGTGAACAATCAAGCCTACTGATTCCAAAGGAATAAGTATACAGTCTAAGACTGGAATCTTAAACTCAATTTAAATTAGCAGGCTTACTGCAAAGTAAGGAGGAGTAAATATTCAAACCAGGTTCTACAGCACTGCTTTGAGTTGTCAAACTACAACTGAGAGTAAATTTACAAGAGTAGTCACAGTGTCACTGGCAACGGACTCCAAAGACAGCACTTTAACTGAAGAGTCATGCATACTTCACTGGGCTGCTGCTAGGGAAACTTATTAGCAACAGTAAAGTCAGACATTGGACTTATTCCCAAGAGTGAAGTACACAGAAAAACAGAGACTAATGGTATGGTGGAGCAGCAAGACATTCTCTTACACACATAAACGTCACAAGGTAAACACAAGGTACCCTGGAAGCTCTGCATGGAGATCTTTATTATTACAAAGTTCTTTTCAGTAGTTAAAACAGGACCATATATATCATATACTTATTTAAATGCAAATGAAAGGAAAACTACAGCCTACAACTAAGGCTATTAGACAGCAGAAAAAAATCCCAATACTTTGCCCCTTCCAGCCTGCTTCCAGACAAGGCTTTTATTGTGCTACTGCACTGCCTGTTCCACAGAATTTTATGGGGGGTCCAGATGACACTGTCTTCCATTTGTAGCCCTCCTGTGTTTTCCCACTGCTTCTTCTGTCTTTTTTCTTACTGGAAAAAATCCATGAAGAAAAGACAGAATAGATCCACGATGCCTTTTGATGGTTAGCAAAAGGGTTCTTCCATATAGAAGCACCCTCAGTATCTCACTAACATCTCAAAATTTTTGTACAAATGCCTATAAATAACTACTTTTGAGTGGAAGGGGTCTCTTTCTAGAATATTTTGAAGTCATGTGTGCATAAACATATACACATAAAAATATTAGCTTAAGAAGTGCATTTACATATTATAGGCCATGGTGGCAGTTCTATGGAATGTCCTGTATGCAGAAAACTGACAAAAGTTGGAGCATGTGTTGCACTCACTGATGTTGTTTGAGGCCTGGTGGCTATAATTTGCTGTATTTTACTAGTACAAAGCTGGAAGGCTACAAGTTGGTCCCTAGAGGAAAGGAAGGAGGAGGAGAATTTATATAATGTATTTCAAGTGTTCTGAGTACTTCACAAACAGTTCAGTAATGAACTGATCTAAACTCTATATGCCCACTGTCACCAGTTGCCAAAATTTAAAACATTAGCTGCTGATACTACAGAAACAACAAGGGAAGATGTAGTATATGGACCATTGTTGATGCTTTATGTATCCAATAAAAACACTTAGGCAGATGAAGTACAATGGTAGGAAACGGTGTATTTAGCCTAATACTGCTTCAGTGCATTAATATATACTACAAGTGAAACGATCAAGACTGAGTAGATGTAAACTTCTCAAGAATAGCATACAAATGAAGGAAAGCTGGCTGTTATCAGACATGCGCCAGGTCTTCAGCCTTCACGTAGAGTAGCGGTACAGCTCTCTTTTGTGGGGTGTCACCCTCCAAGCTGATCCTGTCCTTTACAGCCCAGCTGAGTTAGACCTCTGCTCTTTTATTAGAAGGGAGTTGGAGTTTCAACACTCACCTGACGGGGAAAACAATGCAAAGTAAAGATATGAAGGTGAAGGCTTCCTTGCAGCTCCTTTCCCTGTTGGTGGGGTTTCAACAGCAATGCCTTCTACCAAGGAGGTGGAAGGCTCTTTTGTCTGGTGTAGGATAGTCAAAGCAGGTGACAACCAAAGGGAACCAGAGGTTCTGCCTGGGCAAGGGAAAAGGTGCTGGCCACTTTCACCCTAGTGTCGTTGCTCCTCCTCTCTTTGCTCTCCCTGTACTTAGTGCTTCCCATTCTTCTTAGTGCTTTCCACTCCACTTCCTCCACTCCTCCTGGTCTCGAAGGAGAAGGATATCTTATGTAGAGTGGACCAGAAACCTCATCCTGCTGCACCACCCTCCCTACTAGATCCTGTTCTAGTCACTGTCAGCTTTTCCACATTCACCTAATGCCACACATTAGCCATAGGGATGGAGGGTGGGGATGGTTACTGGCTTTCCTAGTGAGGACAAAGTGGGGGAAAGCCTTGGACTGTGCTTGGTGCCCTGAGGTGAGTAACAATCAGCTCAGGGTGAGGTGCCCTGAGCTGAGTAACAATTGTGGTGACTTTGTCCCAGGGCTAGCATTGGACCACGACCAGCTAGATGGGTCATGTGAAATGCTTGTTTTCACTTTCAAATAAAGTTACATACATTGCATTTTTGTGTTGGCTTCAAATGTTTCTAAGCAATAGTGACCCAAGTTTCACAGTTGTTCTTGAAGGCTCGTCTGGAAACAGAAACTACTCTGATTCAGAGAAAACAATGCTGCTGTGCTTGAAAACTTGGCATTTACTGCAGTCTCAACTGCAATTTGTAATGTCAGCCAACTCACACAGAAGAGCTGCTGTGATCGTATCTGCTAAATTACTTCTGGGCATGTGCCCTTCCTACCCCTGTGAAAAAGTTGATTCACCTAATTAATGGAAAAGTTGTAGACAAATGAAGTGGGAAATCTCTACATCTAATTCATCTGTAATCACAGAGCAAATGTGAAGATAATGAATACAGGACTGTGGGCCCCTGTATTCGGATTCTACCCAGGTGCAACAAACCCCTACCGTTTGATGTAGCCCAACATTACTGCCCAGAGAGTCTGGTAAATTGGCACCTTGCTGGAAATCCTGGGTTTTGTCTCTGAATACACATCCAGAACTCAAGTTCCTTCTCTCAGCTTGGCCTCCTGAACAACATTCCGTCTTCTACCAACTGGCCCAACTCGGTGAGCAACAAGTCAGGCCAGGTGGCGGAATTTCCATAAATTATTCTTTCTGTAAAAAACATGTGCATGAATTATGGCCACAAATTGTGCACATTTGCATAATCTGTGCAATTTACAGCCATGATTTACGCAAATTAAGCAAATTATAGCTGCAATTTGCGCAAATGGTGCCTGCAGGCACCACGTTCGGAATCCTGGGGAAATGTCAGTTTTAAGGAGAAAAAATGATTATGTTCCCAGATTTTGAGAAATAGCCTGTGCTTGGCTTGCAAATTCAAGCCAAGCGCTCCAGAGAAATCTGACAAGCCCCAAAAGGGCCAGATTTCTCCATGACAACCATTCCCAGTAAGGATAGCAGCCCATCATGAATTCATTTGGGGGGAAAACTTGGAAAGAAGTTTCCACCAGTCATTTCCCCCACCAGCCATTTCCCCCATCCCCCATCCATGACACCAGGTGATACCAATGGTTCTTAGAGGGTTTTTAAACCGACACCATTGGGAGGAGAGTCATAGACCAGGATAGAGGACATGCTCAGCATGCAAAACATCCCAGGTTCAATCCCTTAAATCTAGGTAGGGCTGGTTAAAAACTCCCCCCCCCCCCATGCCAAGGGATGATACGGCTTGTACATTTTGTTAGTGGATAAGGCATAGCTCAGCAAATGCTTTGTATGCAGAAAGTTCCAGGTTCAGCACCTGGTAATTACAGTTAAAGAGATATTGAGAAGCAAGGATAAGAAAATGCACCAAAACCTTGGAAAGCTGCTGAATAGGGATAGGTGACCTGGTGTCTTCCAGACGTTTTGGACTACAACTCCCAAAAGCTGGAGCCAAATACTTGAGCAATGCTCCTACACCAGTCTACTTAAAGCTGTGTTGAAATTAAAACCAAGCAGAAAGCAAATTCCCACTTATCATCTAACTGGGAAGGGAAGAAGTGCATCTTAGTTGTAGTATATTTGCATGCAAATGCTTGCACATGAACAAAAAATGCACACTACTTCCCTTCTACTCTCTCCTTCCCCATTAACTGCCAATTCAGATAAGTACAGCTGACTGTTTGAGCTGCAACTATCCACCAGATCCACTGCAATCGTAGAAAACTGTTAGAATTGCTTTATATGCTTGTAGGCCAGTGTATTACTGTGAGTCTGCATGTGTATGTGTGTGCACAACTGTATACATACGCACATGTGTGTAAAGAATAAAACAACCTGTAGGCCATGAAGCTGTAGGGATCCAAGAAAACAGTTCAGTACAGGGCTTCCATATCTCTAGGCATGCTGTAAAGGAGAAAGAACTCAAACCTTGTCTTTTTAAATGCATACAGAAATGTTCTGACACCTGCAGCCAGTTTGGCACATTTAGCATCTCCAGAACATTCTGGAAAACATCCTCAAAATCCAAAGCTACACCTTTAGATGTTATATGGCAGTGTCAAAAGATGAACTGTGAAATAGCTATATGTATCTGCAATCCTGTGTAACCACAGAAAAGCCGCCGCCGCCCGGAAGGTCTGCCCCAAGTAAGTCTCGTCCCGGGGGGGATCCGCAGGGGGCGGGGGGTAGCAGGCCGTTCCGCCACAGATTTTGGGGGGCCGAATGCACTGGCATTCGGCCTCACCAAGATCCGTGGCGGAATTCTCTGACATCCCTACCCATGAAGCTGATTGGTGAAAGATCCAGGACAGATAAAAGGAAGCACTCCTTCACACAGCGCATAAACTATACAATTCACTTCCACAGGATGTAGTGATGGCTACCAATCTGGATGGCTTTAAAAGGGGGTTAGACAAATTCCTGGAGGAAAAGGCTATCAATGGCTATGATAGTCTTGATGGCTATGTGCTACCTCCGGTATCAGAGGCAGTGAGCCTATGTACACCAGTTTCTGGGGAACATGGGTGGGAGGGTGTTATTGCACTTATGTCCTGCTTGTGGGTTCCTGGTCAACAGCTGGTTGGCCACTGTGTGAACAGAATACTGGACTAGATGGACCTTTGGTCTGATCCAGCAAGGTTCTTATGTTCATATGTTGGAAATATCTGAAAGCAAAAGTAGCCATCTATAGAATTTCAAGGGGGTCTGGGGCTGGAGCTTAAGCACAGCTCATTTTCTTCTCACAATACCTAACAGAATAACAAATTATGCAAGCTAAAAGAAATATGTGCAAATTTGCATTCTTTGTACAGAATTCAGCTTTTTCTTGGCAAATAATTTATTGTAAGTGCAGAGTACACATAGCCCTGCCCTATGGACAAGAGAGCTACAGCAGGCCTGGGTATTTATCTGCATTCTTTCAAGCACAGACATGAACCTGAACAGCATAAAAGAGATTTGGAAACACGCATCATTTTCACATCTGAGATCAGGCTATAATTGCTTGGACTTGCATACAGAGAGATGAGGATTTACTTTTAAATTAAATTCACTTGGACTCTCATCATATGAAAAACAATCACTGTTCACTGTCATCTTCCACCATTAATCACATTAGAATAATAAACATTCTTGGACATGTTCTCTTTACACAGCGGTCTTTCCTTCCAAACCCACTGGCAATGCTTTTCACATGCACAACCTATGGCTCGCTTCCCCATCTTTGAATGCTGATAGAAAAACTTGGCTCTAAATGAAAATCATTACCTTAGAGGTGGCAGAAGATCTAAGGAGAGGGAAGCTAAATGGCTACTCTTCCCCTCCAACACAGACATTTTCCTTGTGTGATTTAGAAGGGAAAAACAGCTCTTCTACAGCAGTGAACATTTTTACATTCCCCCCCCCCCCCGGTGTTAGCGTTGCTTCCTGAAGAATGCTTATATAAGACACATGACATTTAGTAAAAGGAAATGGCACTACTTTGTAAAAAATGTCTGGCAACAACCCTAAGCACTGACTGCATTAGCTGCTCTACCCAATCCATCCATCTTATTTACAGGCATGAAAAGACTAAAAGGGAAGTATCTTAGGAGATGAATACGTCATGCTGTACTAATACAGAACACAATCAGATATAAAAAGTGGGACCTTCAACAAGCCAGCAAACAAGGTTCAGGATGCCAGCAAACAAGTCAGCCAATCAGCCAGCCATGCCAGCTTTCAGGTTACTCTATTCCATTCCCCACTCCCACCACTTTCATTTTTCCCCCTCTTAACACTCAGCCTTTTCTGGCTACTGAGCATGCCTAGTGCCCTTAGTGTTTAGGATCCCCCAAGGGTTTTTTCACTGTTTTTTTTTTTTAAGCTTCTGCAAAACGTGAACTTCTCCCAAGCTTGCTGGTACCTCCTGACTGGGCATGGAAGGTGCTCTTTTGGCTGCATAAGGATACTCTGAGAATGAATTATATGTAGGATATTACTGTGTAGGATATTGTCTTAATGAAAACATTTCCTAAACAGTGACACAAGTTAGTTGTGACGGGGTTCCCAGGCTGCTAGCAACAGATGGTTGAGGCAGTAAAATGGACTGAAGGCAATAATTTTTTAGAGTGAAGGGCAATTGTTATATATACCACACTACTTGCTAACCCAAATAGATACCTAGATTCTTGCATCTGACTTTACCAAGGCCTCTGCTATGCCTCTCAACTCCAGAAAAATAAATGTATAGACACACACACAGGTTAAGGGCTGGTTTATGCCTATTGCTTCAGCAAAGAGGGCCTCTTTTCTATTGGCACAGGAGCGAGAAGAATCGTATTCTTCCCTTGTTTTCTCAGTCAATGCATCAAACTCTTATAATCCTAATGCATGCTTCCCTGTTCTAAACACTGAGGCTAAAATAACTCAAATGGCAAATAACTCAAATGATGTATACTGATGTTACTAAAAGCTGAGCCAGGTGGGAGGGGAGGGGAGCACCTATTCAAGTACTTCCTCTAAAATAGTATTGGTCCCTCCATTCGTCTATGGAATGGCGAAAAGGATAGTTGCTCTAACCAATAACCAATGGCTGATTATTATCTGGTCCTTATCCTTCATTTTCTCCCCAGGCCCAATGTTTAGGAGGATTCCTGGGCGTGAGGGACTGGGCCAGGAAATTGTCAAACCCAGCAGTCCTTCCATTCAAAACAGAATGCTCTTATGACAACTTCTCACACTACATTCTACAGTGACACAGGTTCAAAATACATGTTTACCGTGTCAGTCATGAAGGGTGCATTCCATGTGTAATTCTCACGTTTCTCTTTAAAATTAAAGGTTCATGGACAGCACAAACTGTGTAAACTTTACAGGTCCGTTTCTGGCAAACGTTTCTTGTAGAATAAACCACATACATCACATCAAACTAAGAACTCTGCAAGAATTGCGCATTACAATAAGTACTTTAGAATGTTTCTCTTCTTTTAGTTTCTTGACATTTAAGGTTCACTAGTCATATTTTCCATGGGTCTTCTCAAAAGACAGGAGCTAGAAAATATATAGCCTAAGCCCATGATGTTCTACTGGTCTGAGCTTCAAGATAGCACTTTGAACAATGAAAAAGAACAGAATTTTAGTATCTAAAGGAACTGTAATACTTTTGATATTCAGAAATGCCAAGAGCAAACTGAGAATACATGTGCATTCCTCCTGCTTCTGTTTATATGTTGGTTCTACAGTGCCTTGCATAAGTATTCACCCCCTTTGACTTTTCCACAATTTGTTGTGTTACAACACGGAATTAAAATGGATAATAATGTTTGAACCCGTAATCTATTTGTCTGTTTATCTGTTATTACAAACTGTTTCTTGTACTGAAAGCACTGTTACAAAGGGCACTGGTAGGGGCATCTCATACTGAACACTTGAGGAAGAAACCTACCTTGCTGTTTGTAAGTAGCAAAGTAAAGTTTAAGGGCTATATGTTGGATTGCCAGGACCCTGTCTAGAGATTGTGCCTATACTTCTAAATGCTTTAAGATACCAACTAAGGCATCTTCTGCATCTCCCATTCCATTTCTTATGCATGGTGTGGAGAAAGTGGATAGGGAGTCATTTTTCTCCCTCCCCCATAATACTAGAAACCGGGGTTATCTCTTGAAGCTGATTGGTGGGAGATTCAGGACAGATAAAAGGAAGCACTTCTTCAAACAGCACATAGTTAAATTATGGAATTCACTTCCACAAGATGTAGTAATGACCACCAATTTGGATGGCTTTAAAACCGGATTAGACATGGATAAGGATATCAATGGCTACTACTCACTAGATGGCTAGATGCTACCTCCAGTATTGGAGACAGTGAGCCTACGTACACCAGTTTCTGGGAACATGGGCGAGAAAGTGCTGTTGCACTCATGTCCTGCTTGTGGGTTCCTGTGGGCAGCTGGTTGGCCACAGTGTGAACAGAATGCTGGACTAGATAGACACTTGGTCTGATCCAGCATGGCTCTTCTTCTGTTCTTACAGTCCTTCTGGATAAAGCAATTGAGAGAAGAGGTTCAACAAGACAGTGGCTGCAATCTTTCTGAGAGCACAGGAACATAAGAATGCCATGTGCTAGATCACACTAAAGGTCCATCTAGTCCAGGACTTCATCTTCAATAGTAGCCAATCTGGTGCCCCCAGGGAAGTTCACAGGCAAAACATAGAGACAGAGCATTTATACAGGCACCAGTTCTGGATGACCCTGGTTGCATATGAGGGGAAGACCAAGGCACTTTTCATCTTGGCCCTAATATCAAAGCTGAGCCATTCTCCCATTATCATTATTCATGGCTGAATTTCTCTGATACATTTAATTTATGTAAAGCATAGGCAATCATTGAAAACTGTTGCCTTTATATCTTACTACTCGTTTATCCTTTTAAACTTCTGATGTTATGATATCACATGAAAGAGAAAACAGGGCTTGCAGTACTAAGTAAATATGTCAAAATTAAATCTCACTGAAATAGAAGACCTACTTCTGAGTAAAATATCTGGGTCTGGGGTGACAGCTGCTTTCAAAGGAGATGTTTGTTGTTGTTTATTCGGTCAGTTGCTTCCGACTCTTTGTGACTTCATGGACCAGCTCACGCCAGAACTTCCTGTCGGCCATCACCACCCGCAACTCCCCCAAGGTCGAGTCCGTCACCTCCAGAATATCATCCATCCACCTTGCCCTTGGTCGGCCCCTCTTCCTTTTTCCTTCCACTTTCTCTAGCATCAGCATCTTCTCCAGGGTGTCCTGTCTTCTCATTATGTGGCCAAAGGACTTTAATTTTGCCTTTAAGATCATTCCTTCAAGTGAGCAGTCTGGCTTGATTTCCTGGAGGATGGACTGGTTGGATCTTCTTGCAGTCCAAGGCACTCTCAGAATTCTCCTCCAGCACCACAATTCAAAAGCATCTATCTTCCTTCACTCAGCCTTCCTTACGGTCCAGCTCTCGCAGCCATAGGTTACTACAGGGAATACCATTGCTTTAACTATGCGGACCTTGGTTGTCAGTGTGATGTCTCTGCTCTTAACTATTTTATCAAGATTTGTCATTGCTCTCCTCCCAAGAAGTAAACGTCTTCTGATTTCCTGGCTGCAGTCAGCGTCTGCAGTAATCTTTGCGCCTAGAAAGACAAAGTCTGTCACTGCCTCCACGTTTTCTCCCTCTATTTGTCAGTTCTCAATCAAGCTGGTTTCCGTAATCTTGGTTTTTTTGAGGTTTAACTGCAACCCAGCTTTTGTACTTTCTTCTTTCACCATCATCATAAGGTTCCTCAGCTCCTCCTCGCTTTCAGCCATCAAAGTGGTATCATCTGCATATCTGAGATTGTTAATGTTTCTTCTGGCAATTTTAACTCCAGCCTTGGCTTCATCAAGCCCAGCACGTCGCATAATGTGTTCTGCATACGGGTTGAATAGGTAGGGTGAGAGTATACAACCCTGCCATACTCCTTTCCCAATCTTAAACCAGTCCGTTCTTCCGTGGTCTGTTCTTACCGTTGCTACTTCGTCGTTATACAGATTCCTCAGGAGGCTGACAAGATGACTTGGTATCCCCATACCACCAAGAACTTGCCACAATTTGTTATGATCCACACAGTCAAAGGCTTTAGAATAGTCAATAAAACAGAAATAGATGTTTTTCTGAAACTCCCTGGCTTTCTCCATTATCCAGCGGATATTGGCAATTTGGTCTCTAGTTTCTCTGCCTTTTCTAAACCCAGCTTGTATATCTGGCAATTCTCGTTCCATGAATTGCTGGAGTCTACCTTGCAAGATCTTGAACATTACCTTACTGGCATGTGAAATAAGTGCCACTGTTCGATAGTTTGAACATTCTTTGGTGCTTCCCTTTTTTGGTATGGGGATATAAGTTGATTTTTTCCAATCTGTTGGCCATTCTTGTGTTTTCCAAATTGGCTGGCATATGGCATGCATCACCTTGACAGCATCATCTTGCAAGACAAAGGAGATGGGAGAACCCTATTTCCTTTCTATCCATTTGAATGTTTGTTTCTTAATTCTTTATTATTATTATTATTATTATTTATTAAATTTCTTAATCACCCATCTGGCCAGTCACCCGGCCACTCTGGGTGATGTACAGCAATACAATATGAAACAATAAAATTACACATTAAACATTATTTAAAAATACCCTAACCCACCCCAAATGCCTGCCTGAATAACCAAGTTTTCAATGCATGGTGGAAGCTCATTAAAGAGGGGGCACGGCAGAGTTCCCTAGGGAGGGAGTTCCACAGAGTGGGGGCCACCACAGAGAAGGCCCTCTCCCTCGTCCTCACCAGCCTAGCTGTCCTGGCTAATGGGACAGAGAGAAGGCCATCCGAGACTGATCTTGTTGAGCAGCCTCTCTGGTGTTGCTTTTATAGTGCTTGTAGTGTTTTCTTTGTAAATCTGCAAATGCAGTAAATAAAATTTTGTGGGGTTGTTTTGTGGTGCCTGAACCACACTGTGGGTGCCAAAATCTTAGGAACTCAGCTTACAGTGCAGAGTTTTCAAGGGAAAAAAAGTTTCAGAACTCCTAAGTTCAAAGATCTGAAAAAGAGTGAAAACTAAGGTGTGTTTTAGTTCGCCAAGGCTGGATGCTAGCATAGGTCATAGCTGTAAAGGAAATTCAAAGTATGAGAGTGCCAGGGAAGGTCATATAAACTATATATTGTAGGAATTACCAGCATACAAGTCAAAGCAGATATATCTTGTCTTGATTACAGGGCTTAAACCTATTGGGAAAAGGGCAGCTGAATATATCTCACTATATGACCAATAAATCTCCGATTCCTTAAAACACTTTTGAAAAAAATGATACTGTGTTAAGAAGCCAAGTCATAAAAAGGTGTCACAATTCAAATTGGTTGTGAGAAAGGCAAAGATAATGCAAGTGTCACGTGTTTTGAAGTCTGAAGAATAAGAATTCCAGGCAAACAAGCCCACACGTGGAAAGCAGGGAGGCGAATCCTTTTGTAGATAAATATTTAGGGTTGTATTCAAATTTAGGCACGTGCATCTGGGCTGGAGGAAGCAGATCTCCCCACAGCAGCCCCCTCCTGCAGTCTGAAAATGCTACATAGAGGGACAGGGGATTCTGCTGAACAGGGTAAGTGTAACGCATGGGCAGCATTCCCCAAAATCAGGTGGAGGCACCTTCTGTGACCACAGCCCTTCTGTCAATGGAAGGTAGATCCTGCATCCAACCCTTAGAACTGGACAAAGACATATGGCATCAACCCCACCCAGCTACTGCCCAGAATTGCTTTCATGTCAAAGGTAGCTTCTGCTTCTTCCACTCAGAGAAACTATATTTAATAAAGGCTGGCAGACAAGAGCCATCATTTTTTCCTGAATGGTCCAAAGAATCATGGCAATTCAGAGAAATTTAGTTTTGTTACAATCTACAAGATTGTAATGCAGATTTTCTGGCTCCATGGAGCTTGAAGCTGCTAATTCTTATAATAAAATACTATATTTAACACTGACAGCTAGGTTTTCTTCCTTTAATCATGCCTCTCCACACCCACCCTGCTTTGCTCCAGGTTTTGCTACTAGAATAGAAATGCTTCTCAAAAGAAGTGCCAAAATTGGTTGCAAACAAACTCATGTTTTGTACCTGTTGCTCTTTTTGTATGCTCAGACACAGCTATGGCTGTGTAGGGCAGCCCTTCTAACAGCTACCAGACCACCACTGGTAAGTCTGTGCCAAGCATGGGACGATAAGAATCTTCTCTTCACTTTGCCTCAACCCCATAACATTACACCATAGTAATGCTGATAAGAAAAGGAAGGAGAGATTCACATGGGGGAGAGAGAGAGAGGGAGGAAGGGCAAGGGAGCAGACAAGTCCACAAGCTGTTCCCAAAATCACAGATGTGGTTCAGAGCAGCTTTCCCCACCTGAGGCCCTCCAGATGTGTTGGACAACAACTCCCGGAATTCCCCAGTCTGGGGAATTTTTCTTCCGTGAACCTCCTTATTTATAGATTAAAATTTTGCCAGGTTTGCCCAGGAAGAGAAGTTGCAGGGCTTAAGACACTGAAAAAAAAGCAATAACTGAAGGATTCTGAGAGTTGTCATTTAACACATCTGGAGAGCGTCATGTTGTGGAGAAGGCTGGTTCAGAGTGCAGTAACATCATGCCTGTGCTAAACCTCAGTAGCTAGCTGGAAATAAAGTGTTTAGAATTGCAAGGCAAAACGTTTCTGGTTCTATTGTTATTCAAGATTTAAGTATGCACAGCAGCAAAAATCAATTTCAGGATAATAAGGTTGATTTGTATACTTTTCTTTCAAGTTCTTTTTTTTTTTTTTTTGAAGCCAGGTGCAACATCAGCCTGGTCATGTAAGTGAAACTGCTTTGCCAGTTAGTGCTCATGTCAACTTTTCCTGTTTAGGAAGGGCAACCTCTATATTTCTGCTGTTCTGGGTTGTTGCTTTTTATTTTGTTTTTCATTTTCCTTATCATCACTGCCAAAATAAGTTCCCTGTTCCAGAAGATTTCAATGGAGTTAGAAGGTGTGTCTTATTTTTCTTCCACAAACCTCCTTATTTATAGATTAAAATGTTGGCAGGTGTGCTCAGGAAGAGAAGCTGCAAGGCTTAACATACTGCGAAAAAGCAACAGATTTGTTCTAACAGATTAACTGGCAGAAAGGCTTAGAAAAGTTGTACTTTCCTTCCTTACATATGGTTCTTGTTTGTCAAAATGCAGCTTTATGGAAATAGTGACACGAAGGGATTGCACAAAATAAAATGAAGCTTTACAGCCAAATTCACTAAAAGGAGTGGAGTATGCCCATGAATGGAACTTGACCCAACAGCTATTACCCCAAACCTTCAAATAAAATCTCAACAGAAAGGGAATGCATCCCTAAGGATATTACCCATATTAGGACATGAAGGTGCCATTGTTTATGAAAGAAATGAACATCATAGTAACACAGGAGACAGGAAGCTGCCTTATACCGAGTCAGATCCTCAGTCCATCTAGTCAAGTATTGTCAACACTGACTGACAGTGGCTCTCCAGGGTTGCAGGCAGGATTCCTTCCTAGCCCTACCTGGAGATTCCAGAGATTGAACCCGTGATCTTCTGCATGCCAAGCAAGTACACTACCACTAAGCTATGGCCCCTCCTCAAGATATTTCTCATACACACTTCTGATCTCTTGTAATCATGACTGCAGACTGATAACTTCATTTTCCCCCCTTGATGCTTTACCAATAAGTAGCTTCTTTAGCAACATTTATTAGACTCAAACTACTGCTGCCCCTCACTCTATCCCACCCCACAGAAAAGGTAATATGAACTTTTAACATAATCAACAGCAACGACAAACTAGCTCCTATGCATACCTCCCTTTAAGTATCAGTAGTTAGCCATAAGCATTACACCAGCCCACCTCCTTTTTTTCCCCACAATGAATATGGGATTTTTAATATATGCGCTCATCGCTAGCATGTGAAGACTAATAACCCAAAACTGTTTAATATCTTTACTTCCTACTCTTCCCCGCCCCAGGAATGGCTGGGTATATGGCATGAAATAATAAAAGTGAACAAAGTGTACACTTCTGACAAAGTATTTGTTTTAAGGGGGCTCAGGCAGGCCAATTCATTCTCTGCACCCCCACCTCAATTTTCCAGTTTTCTTTTCCAAATAACACTCAACATTCCATGGCTCTTGGAGGCTCCAAGCAAGCTCAGTCCTCACTGGGAAGTTTTTGAATAGAGACATAACATTTCCAGAAATTCTGAAGCCATGGGGGAAAAAAGATGCTGAAATCTGGAAACTGAAAAAATATGTAATGTTTTAGTGCTCTTTACAGATTAGGAATATAAAATGTACTATGCATAACTTGGTTTGCTCATAACATCATTAACATTAAAACATGTAAAAGTTAACTCAGGAAATTTGCAATTATTCTCTGAATAAACTATACGTTTAAACTGAATATATGAGCAAACCAAGTTATACATAATACATTTTAGGTTCCTTTTTTATATCCAACCTGAAGTAACTTCAGCAACTAGTCCCTGAAACATCTGAATCGTTCTAGAAGCCAGAAGAATCAGGAAGAGGAAGATTAATGTAAAGCATCTGTGCCTGTTTGTGAGGAATTGGTTGGGGTGCAGTTTAGGGAAATCTGATCTGAAGGAAAAGGTACTGAGAACTTATTTAGCTGGAGAAGACTGTCTTCCCTATTAGGAATGGCAACCAAGCATATTTAATTTAAGAACCCTTAAGCAATGTCAACTCATTATTTGAAGAGTGATATTTTATTCTCTTTGGTAAATATTTCCCCTTAATAAACATCTTAATTTTTGTTCATTTTGAAAGGTTCTCTAGTGATGGTGTCAATCCCATTCCTATTCCATAGGAATCAGGATACTGAATTCTTTTTAGATATAAAGGTTTATTTTAGTGGCAGTGATTAAAGGTTTTATCGCTGAGGCAGCATGGTGAAGCATAACTGGGAACTTCATTAAAAACTGTGGCAGTGAGTTCCATAGACCTAAACCTCAACGTGGTGTTTTATTTTTTAAGAAACATACATGGGATAAGCCACTCATTGTTCCATCGCATCTAGTGGTATGGCAGGATAACCTACAGTATTTCTCTCACATATGGGTTTTAGAACTACATTCAACTGACTACCTCAGCTTCTAACAAAAACAAGCCCCAAAACACAGGACTCTATAGAACAAAATCCAAAATATCAAGAATACACATTTTCTTTACATATTATAATATGGTGACTCTAGTCACATGTTGAGAAACTGGATATGACTTGGAGCATTCCTAAATGTCTATCAATAAAACAGTTATATTAATAATTTTAATAAGGAATGGAAGAAATAACTAACTATGCTGGGAATCTTACAGAAAGGATAAAAAAAAAAAACCCGCACCTCATGGCTTCAACATTTCCAAAAATGTTGTATCTCTAGTCTGACATAAAAATTTTCCTATTATATAGCAATCATTCTGGAGGATCTTTCCAGGCACAATTCGAAGTACTGGTTTATAGGTTAAAAAGCTCTAAAAGGTTTGAGATCAAGTTATCTACAGGACTCCCTTCTTCCATATGAACCTGCCAGTTAATTGAGAAATTCTGCATAGGCTGTGCTACTGGTTTCCCCACTTTTAGGTGGGCAGACCTGAGGAAACACATAAATCATCATTAAAAAGCAGTAAAAATACAAAACAGACTGACCAGCTTAAAATGCCCAGGCAAAAAGAAAGGCTTTGGCATGATGAAAGGGTCAACACCAGTCACACTTCTGGGGGTGGGGGGTCCACAAATGGATCACCATAACAGAGAAGACTCTTTCCCTAGTAATCAAATTACAAGGAGAATTTATTTTGAGAAGAGCCTACCCTACCAATCTTAAGACAAGGGCAGGCTGATGTAGAGAAAGGCATTCGGATCCCAAGTCACTGACGACACCAGCACACTGAACTGGGACTGGAAGCAAGCAGGCAACCAGCAAAACCTCTTTACAATCTGTGTAATATGATCCCAGCTAGCCATGACCATTAATTAGCCGCATTCTCCACTAACTGAAGCGTCTGGGTCATCTTCAAGGCCAGCCCTATATACAACACATTACAGTAGTCCAATTGAGAGGTTAACAAAGCATGGACCACCATGGCCAGACTATCCCTATCTAAAAATGGCTGTGGCTGTTGAACCAGCCAAAGCTGGTAAGTGTACCCGAACCCACTGAGGCCACCTAGGCTTCCAGTGACAAAGCTGGATCCAGGAGCACCCCCAAAAGCTACACAGCTACTCTTTCCGGAGGAGTGCAACCACATCTCAGACAGGCTGCGCATCCAATTCTCAGACATGAGAACCACCTACCCAGAAGACCTCTGTCTTGCTTAAATTCATAGTTTATTAGCCCTCATCCAGCCTGTGACCGAGTCCAGATGCTAGTTCAGCACCTGCACAGCCTCTTTGACTCAGATGAGAAGGGGAAACAGAGCTTTTAATATCATCTTTGTTGCTGTTTCATTGAATTTTTATTATTTTTGTCTACTGTTAGAGGTTATATTCTTTTAAATTGTATTAGACTAAACATTAAGAAGAACTTCCTGTCGGTACAAGCTGTTCAACAGTGGAACAGATTTCCCCAGAAGGTGGTGGGATCTCTTTCATTGGAGGTTTTTAAGCAAAAGTTGGACAGCCACCTATCAGAGATGCTATCATAGTGAATTTCCTGAATCAATAGGGGGTTGGCCTAAATGACTTTTGAGGTCCCCTCCAACTCCATGATTCTGTGTATTTGTAAACTGTCTCGAATGCTATTGTTGTATAAAGGCACGGTATAAATTTGTTACATAAATTATTAAATAAAATATTAGACAACAACCACACAGCAAGCTTAAACTGGCTATTATAAATGATTGCCCAGCAGAAGTTCGGCAGAAACAAAATAAATATTTCACAGACTAAGAGTTTATTACAAAAGGGGCTGTGTACACAAATGCACAAGATGTTGGGCTGAAGTAGCCAATGTAATATTCTGTAAAACTGCTTCATTTAAAATGCCTGGATTTATCTCAGAATTGGAGACTACATAATTTCAAACTCATGATCAATTAAATCTGTTTATAGCACTGGTCTTCTGAACCATTCCAGCAAGGGAAGAATATATTTTGTGCACAAGCCAGTTACTGATGTTACCACTAACATGGTCCCCCGCAGGAGAGGATGGGAAGTCCTGTTCTACCAGCGGTTTCCATTGGATCCAAGCCTTATTGTTATACTGCAGGGATCCTTCACTATTTTGGATATTTTATAGATGTGCTAAAAAAACCTCGGCATGCAATCCAACAGAAATCTCTGTAACTAGTTTCACTGCTTTCAGCAGGGCTTAAACTGTACAAATTCTTAAGCCTCCTAGTTTCAAGACATGTTAGCTTCCCTACCACCCAAGCTGTGGGGCAGCCACTTCTTCATGGTACTATCACATGGCTACGATATGTATATAAATCAGGTGTGAAAGACACACAATTAGCCCTACCCCTCACGCATACTGCAGCCACAGGTCACACCATAGGAGCATCTTCTGTACAGGTGTGGCTGCGCAGAAAGGTGGTCTTACTTATTACAAACGTTTGCTGCATTGTGGTTTTTGTCCAGAGTAAATACAGTACAGACCTGTTTATAAGGAACGTACTCAGCATGTATCATGAACTGATTCTATGGAAATATAGCTGAATTCACAAACCAGTTAAGCTAGGTTAGACCAGTTTGCTTCCACTGATTTTATGGGAGTAACTGTACAATCTTACTAGGAGGTTAATCTGATAGATTTTAATGGAACTTATTTCCAATATATGTGGTTAAGATCACAAACCAACTTAGCTTCCAAGTATACCAACCACTTTGTGGCTCAACCTGAAGAGGTAAGACATAAAAAGCGGGAACACAATACTCCAGCCTAACAATAATGGTTGTTCCTCTGCTCATCTTTGCTGCCCAGCTACACAGCATCTCTGTGCCAGCTTTCTGCCATCAGGGAGTGAAACTAGAGGAATCAGCAGCAGGAGGTGGTTTTGCAATGTGTTGGCTCTCCCCAGGAGAGCTCCAGCCAGTGCCTATGGTACAAGCTGTAAGTCTATCACCCCTCTGAACTAGAATCAATCTAGGAGACCAGTGTCAGTTTTTTAAATGTGCAAAATGGAGGTAAAAACAGAGGAAAGGAAGAGCTATATACCCTTGTAGGTAGAGTTCATGTGAGAAGAGAGTAAACAATGGCAAAAGAAAAAGGGGCACACAGTTTCTGTCCATGCTGGGGGCAATCACTGTTGGATCTTGACATAGTCATGCTTAGGGCAGACCCACTGAAATCAGTGGGATTTAATATAGCCATAACTAACTTAAGTCATATTGATGTCATGGATCTAATCTAAGTCTGACTAAATCTGGATCCAACACTTGATATTTTGAATTCACTCTTGGAAAAACCCATTGCTCAACGTTTACCACAGGATTTGCTTTATGAGTTGCTGTGTTCTGCTGTGCAATGCATCCATGAGTTAAATGTAAATGTATTACATTTTAAAAATGAAAACAGAAGCAGCAGGGTAACAACTACTTTACCAAGAAAGAATAATACAGAGATTATGGAAACAGAACATTTGCTTCCTCCCACTTCATTTTCTGTCCACCCTGCCTTCTGCCCCTCATATTACTCTCTGGTTTGTATACTTGGGCAGAAATTTTTCCAGTCATCAGATGAATTTAGACCTTAAAATATCACCTTTCTGTACTTTCATTTTGACTCGCAATTTATTTCTGAAACTATCACATGACAAGGCGTGAAAAACAGCCAGCAGGCAGTATTCTGGCCAAACATTCTCAAGTGGCAATAGAGATGATAAATGAACTAATCGGTCTTAGATTCTCAAACTGCAGAATGAGCCTAGAACAAAGTTCTGGGGAGGAAAAGAATCATGGAGCAGGTCGTGGAGCTTCTTTCTGAGAACTGAGTAGGTTGAATGCCCTTGTCAGAAGACCTTTATAATCACTCTTGGTTTGTGGGAATGACATCTCTTCAATTGCCCCATCCTCTCTAACTGGTTTTGGAAGTAAACTTACGAGAACAAAGCAGCAGCTCTTCCTATTTCCCTGTGGGTGGTTTTAAGAAGAGGTCCAAGAGGTTCTATTTGTCATCTAATGCCAGTTTACTGCATTACCTGTTTTGGTTTAGTACCACAACTGTATGCGAGGATCTCAGCAAACTCACCTGCAGAAGAGATACCAGATGGGAGGGAGGAACAGGAGATGGCAGCAGGTAAAATGACTTTTTCAAAGTTGCCTGTGTGGAAAATGTTTGAGAAACACAACGGCAAGAAATAGTTCCAAATCCAGGGAAGTTAGTTCTTTGTTGGATTACTTTGCATGCCCTCTAGACAAATCATTTCTCCTTTGTGCCCCCCATCACCGTTCAATTACCTATGATCACTCGGCAGAAGCCATTTGGTTCTATCATGTATGTGTACAGAGAAATAAAAGATATGGGCATTTCTTGCTTGCCCCCTTCCTCGCACTAATACAGCAGCCTCACTGTTACCAATATAAAGTTCCATGTAGTAAGGAGGATGAGGTAAAGTGGCAGAAAAGCCAAGAAATAATGGATTAATAGCAGTCTTCCCCTACTAATGTTGCTCCAAATCCCACTTCTAAGGGCTCCTTCACACGGAGCTTTCATCCTGCGATTGAGATTGCTCCTTCACGGAAGTTTGCGGGCTCTTTACATGATGCTGTGACCCTGCCGTGACCCTCCAGGGAGTCTCCTGCACTAAATGCCCTTTTTTCCATTTTTAAATAGATCGCAGATAATGAGCTATCAAATTACCCCGTTGTGTTCTGCTTCAGTTTCCTCCATGAAAAGAGTTAAAGCGGCAAGAAGAGGAGCGAGATCAATGAAAGATAATGGAAGACTCAAATACGGAGAGAAGGAGGGGGAAGGGGGTGGGGGAAAGGAAGCACGTGTAAAGGGAGTCAGTTGTGATCCTGCATTTAAAATGGAAGCAGAAAGCCCCGTTTTAAATGCAGGATTTTGAGTTGGTGTAGAAATGCCCTAAGTCTACATAACAAGTACAAAAAGGAAGCTGCAAAAAGGAAAAATCAAGCTCATGTTACATCATCTACAAAATGCTGAGTATTACTCTGCACCAAGGCTCCACTGGATTTATCACATTTCTGCTATACATTTTGCCTCATCGGTGTTTCCATAATGGAAAAACCCCACAGGGTAGTGTATTTGCATAAAGCAGGTAAGTAAAGAGATAGTGATTTATGTCCTAATTTTTTCTGCATCAATAAAACCTCATATTCTTCATCCATGATAAACAACAGTAAGCAAGACATTCCTGTCAATGAATGTGAAGCAACTATTGACTGGTGTATTAAAATTAAATTAAAATATAGGCTAATAAAATAATTCAATGAGCTTTGAGGAGAAAAATCAAACTCCCTATAAGCTCAAAGGAAGTTCAGAACACACGTCACAGATATGCTGGTTAAGTAAAATATTAATTTTCAACCACAAATCACTACCATAACATGAATGATTTATGTCCTGCAGAATAACGATGGGTTGCATCTGCTGCGTTGCCTTAAGTATGCTAAAAATCAAGCAAGTATAGGTTTTAATGTAAACATATGACTTGACATTTGAAGCAACTGAAGAATCAAAACTACTCTAAAAAAAATCACAAATGTAAGTTGCAGCCTGAAGGCTTTCCAATCTGTTGACATGCAACAAGCCACACACGTACATAGTAGTCCTTAGGTGACATCGTATGTGCCTTTTCCTACATGCAGTTTATCTCCAAGTAAGAAAACATCACATATGAAGTAGCCCCATTAGCAATGTGATAGGCAATGCCACCTTTTCTCACAAGCAGTCACTGGCTGAATTAGGATAGCAAATATACAAACTAGCCCTTGAAAATCTGAAGCCTTTGCCTATTGTGCTGAACTGCTAAGGTTCATCTATGAATAAACAATTCTCTTTTTTCCTAACAAAGCAAAAACATCAAGTGCATAACGTAACCCAAACACAGTCCTCATCTTTGCACTAAGGGCAAGTTTCCACAGTTACTTTTGGCAGGAAAAGGTAACTGCATTGTGCCTTTTCCCTATCAATTCTCCTATGATAAAGTGTTCTTATGAAGACAGACCTAATTTGCACACTTTTTCAAGCAGGGCATTTTTGAAATTAATTCAAAACATATCTAAGTTTGATGTCTAGCTTGCCTTAGCAAGAAAAATTACATGTAGGAAACTTTACTTAGAATATTTGGTACCCTGCTCTTTAGCCCCAAGGGCCTCTCAGAGCAGCAAAGAATTTTGTAACACAATAAAAGAAAACAGTTAAAACAAGTAAAACAATAAATGAAAAATGAAAAATGAAAACAGCACAGCAGCATATTTAACATTAAGACAAAGATTAAAAAGAAGATTGCAGAATATCTTAAAAGTCTGGGCAAATAAAATAGGTAGTCTTCATTTGGGACAAAAAAGATATCAGACACAGAACAAGAGGAAACCCCGAAGACTGAAAAAGCCTTTCTCTGTTCACCAGCCACCTTACTTCCAAAGGTGGAGGGACCTGGAGAAAGGCCTCCAAGACAGATCTTAATGCTTAGAATAGAATCATAGAATCATAGAATAGTAGGGTTGGAAGGGGCCTACAAGGCCATCGAGTCCAACCCCCTGCTCAATGCAGGAATCCAAGTCACAGCATCCCTGACAGATGGCTGTCCAGCCTCATCTTGAACGCCTCCAGTGTGGGAGAGCCCACCACCTCCCTAGGGAATTGGTTCCATTGTCGTATTGCTCTAACAGTCAGGAAGTTTTTCCTGATGTTCAGCCGGAATCTGGCTTCCTGTAACTTGAGCCCATTATTCCATGTCCTGCACTCTGGGATGATCAAGAAGAAATCCTGGCTTTCTTCTCTGTGACAACCTTTCAAGTACTTGAAGAGTGCTATCACATCTCTCCTCCGTCTTCTCTTCTCAAGGCTAAACATGCCCAGTTCTTTCGTTCTCTCTTCATAGGGCTTTGTTTCCAGTCCTCTGATCATCTTTGTTGCCCTCCTCTGAACCCTCTCCAGTTTGTCTGCATCCTTCTTAAAGTGTGGTGCCCAGAACTGGACACAGTACTCCAGATGAGGCCTAACCAGTGCTGAGTAGAGGGGAACTAGTACTTCCTGGGATTTGGAAGCTACGCTTCTATTAATGCAGCCCAAAAGAGCATTTGCCTTTTTTACACCCACATCACATTATTGGCTCATATTCATATGCCCAAGCACATATATGTGCTTGGGCACATTCATCTGGAAGAAGGCAGTCCTTAAAATAGCCCAATCCTAAGCAGTTTAGGGCTTTAAAGATTAAGACCAGTACCTTGCATTGTGCTTGGAAATAGAGCAAAAATCAGTGTAGTTCTTTTAAAACTGGTGAGATGTTCCATGCACCTGATCCCAGCTGTTGTATTTGGAATGAACTGAAATCTAAGAGCAGCCCTCAAGGGGAGCCTCACGTATTACACATTACAGTAATCCAAATGGGATAGCCTGGCGATAGTTATCTCAAGCTTCCAAAACTGGCCAGATCTAAGCTGCAAACTTAATCCTTTAGTGGAATAACATCCCATCCATAATAGGCTAAACACCATCTCCCCAAACTGATGCCACGCCCACCAACATTTTCCCCATTTTGTCTGGATTGAGAGTTAGTTTGTTGGCTCCCTTCCAGTCCATTAATAATTCCATATATTGATTCAACACTTCCACAGCTTCACCTGGACCAAATGAAAAGGAGAAACAGAGCTGGGTATCATCAGCACACTGATGAGACCTCACCCAAATCCATAATGACCTCACTCAGAAATTTAAAGTAGGTGTTCAGCAGCATTTGGGACAAAACAGACAAAACTCTGCAGTATACAAGGGGCTGGTTTGCACAACACGACAGTACACCATGGGTTAATTTACCTCCGAGGGCTGTTGTGTTGTGCCAGGCACCCACGGACGTCATTTCTGCATGGTGGCCATGGGCTCCTGGCTTGCCATGGCTTGTTGTGTCATGCAAACCTAGGCATCAGGGTTGTTTGAGGGTTGTCTAACCCTCAAATAACCCTAAAACAAGCTATGGATTATTTAACCCTCTAACAACCTGCGCTGCCTGGGTTCACATGACACGACAACCCTTGGCAAGCCAGACACAAACTCAACAGCCCCATGGGTAAATTAACCCACAGCAGGCTGTCATGTCAAACCAGGTCAATATAATAGCTGCCATGGGACAATGCAATAGTCCCCCAGCACTGCCTTCTAGAAATGGCCATCTGTATAGAAGCAGAACCACTGAAGCACAGTACCACCAATCTCGAACTCAGGCAGATGGTTCAGAAGAATATTGTGGTTTATGGTATTGAAACCTACCAGAACATCAAACAGAATTAGCAGAGTCACATTCCTACTGTCCTTCTGCCACAGGTCACTCACAAGGGTGACAAAAGCTGTTTCAATGCCAAAACCAGACCAGAAACCAGATTAAAATGGTTCCAGATAGCCAATACCATCAAAGAATGCTTGGAGTTGCACAGCAACTTCCCACTTGAGCACCTTAACCAATAGAAGTATATTTGAAGGCCTGGCGTGCTATGGTCCATGGGGTCACGAAGAGTCGGACACGACTGAACGACTGAACAACAACAACAACAACTAAAACTATCCTGGGGTTCAAAAGGTCCCCTCTTGCAAGTATACTTTTATTATCTCCTGGGCCCAGATGGTCAGCCCCTCTCCCCCGCTAGATATCATAAGAGACGAAGGACAAAGGCAAGCAGACACAAAGTAGGCTGCACTCCCTGAAGCACCTCATTTACATCCTTTGGTCTTAACAACTGAAACATCTAACACCAAATGACTAGAATACGCTCCAGACAGATTCACTAACATTCACATGGCACAAATGAGGTGTCACCCAAGTTGCCATGGGTTTTATCCCTGAAATGCCATAGTAAATGAGTCCCCATGGGTCATCAAGGAATGTTTAATTCACCTGACCACCAGGTTGGAGAAACTACTCAGAGAAGTACCACTAGACAGCACTGCAAGGCCACAACAGTGGCAGAGAAGTACCATTCTTTGCCACCTTCACTGCCACAGAATAGGCTCTTTAAACAGGTGGGCAACATGTGGGCGTCCAGACGTTTCGGCCTACAACTCCCATCATCCCTTACCATTGGCTATGTGGGCTAAGGATAATGGGAGGTGTAGGCCAAAACATCTGGAGGGCCACAAGTTGGCCACCCCTGCTCTAAAACATGCTCTAACATATACAGTTGGATTCACTTTAAGTTTTTCATTTGCATTCTACCTGTCAGCCCATCTGCTTCATTGCTCTCAGCTCCTTGATGAACCAAGGAGCCAAACAAATCCTATCTAGTGGGAGATGGCAGTAAGAGGTGATCAACCACCTGTGTCACCCCCACATTCCACAGAGTGACCAGGGCATCAACAGGAGCACCAGCCAGACTAGCCAGCCATAAATCCAGGTAAGCCTCCAAGGGCAGACCATTCGAACTGGTCCTCCACCACCACAGAAGGGAGAAACTACAGCAAGCCTAAACTTCACCAGGAAGTGAGCTCATCATAACAAGGAAATCAAAGAGAAATTACCTACATCCAGACTAACATCTTCCTGACCTGATGAAAACACCAAATCCAGAGTATGACCCTCAGGGTATACTTGGCCTATGACATGTTGGGATGGCCCCATGGTTACTTAACATGGAACCCAAGGGGTCCTGAGCAGTTGATGACAAGGCAGCCTCGGCATGGATATTGAAGCCCATACAAGCCTCCCTGGAGAAAACATTCCAAAATTGAGTTGCTACAACTAAAAAGTGCCTATCCCCACCGAGCAGCAGCATCACCTCCAATGCTTACCCAAGATTATCTACTTACACTGATCCTAGGAGTGCCATTCTTCTACTGCACTTGTTTTTTGGAGTCTCATAGAATCATAGACTCATAGAATAGTAGGGTTGGAAGGGGCCTACAAGGCCATCAAGTCCAACCCCCTGCTCAATGCAGGAATCCAAGTCACAGCATCCCTGACAGATGGCTGTCCAGCCTTGTCTTGAACACCTCCAATGTGGGAGAGCCCACCACCTCCCTAGGGAATTGGTTCCACTGTGGTATTGCTCTAACAGTCAGGAAGTTTTTCCTGATGTTCAGCCGGAATCTGACTTCCTGTAACTTGAGCCCATTATTCCGTGTCCTGCACTCTGGGATGATCAAGAAGAAATCCTGGCTTTCTTCTCTGTGACAACCTTTCAAGTACTTGAAGAGTGCTATCATATCTCTCCTCCGTCTTCTCTTCTCAAGACTAAACATGCCCAGTTCTTTCAGTCTCTCTTCATAGGGCTTTGTTTCCAGTCCCCTGATCATCTTTGTTGCCCTCCTCTGAACCCTCTCCAGTTTGTCTGCATCCTTCTTAAAGTGCGGTGCCCAGAACTGGACACAGTACTCCAGATGAGGCCTAACCAGTGCTAAGTAGAGGGGAACTAGTACTTCCCGGGATTTGGAAGCTATGCTTCTATTAATGCAGCCCAAAAGAGCATTTGCCTTTTTTGCACCCACATCACATTGTTGGCTCATATTCAGCTTGTGATCGACAACGATTCCAAGATCCTTCTGGCTTGTAGTGTGGTTGAGCCACGTATCCCCCATCTTGTAACTGTGCATTTGGTTTCTTTTTCCGAGGTGCAGAACTTGGCATTTATCCCTATTCAATGTCATTCTGTTGTTTTCTGCCCAGCACTCCAGTCTATCCAGATCACTTTGAATTTTGTTTCTGTCTTCCAAAGTATTAGCTATCCTGCCCAATTTTGTGTCATCTGCAAATTTGATCAGCATTCCCTGCACCTCCTCCTCCAAGTCATTAATAAAAATGTTGAAGAGTACTGGGCCCAGGACTGAGCAAATAGTTTCAAAGCTATAATGCAAAATTCAGATGCAATCATTTTGCTCCTTTTTACTGTGATGTCAAATTCACTCGGGCATAAGTAATACATAAAACTACAAATAGAAAAGTTTAAACAAAAATTCTTACTTACTGAATAAATATAAAGGCCTTTTCCTACTTTGCTTTGCTGTAAAAATCCTCTGAGTCTTGAAATATCCAACCACCTTGCTATAGTTTTCTGCCAAGAAAGAAAATGCATCTTTATGAAATAGGGAAGATGATTATATAATACACTCACACGTGTATATAACACATACACATGCAGACAGAGTTCAGCCATTCAATTAAAAAAAACCCCGGGCGTGATCATTCACCATTCAATTCAAAACTGAATATCATCAACTCTTTTCGCTGATCTTACATTGTGGTTGCTATTCACCAGGGATGCAGAACTTCAGGCCCAGGGGCCAATTCCAGTCCTCCAGGGGTCTGTGCTCTCTTGGCTTTTATGCAACGGTTCCCTTCCAAAATGGCTGAAATGCCTCTCCTATGGCTTAGTTACTGACAGTAGGAGCTTTAAGCTGGTATTTTGGGGTATGTTTTGAATTCCTGGTCCTTCCTCTTTTGCGTTGTATCCTGCTCTCTTTGCCTTCAGCCCCAGCCACCACTGGAACGTGGCCAGTGAGAGCTTCTACAAAATGGAATTCAGCTCTTGGGCTGAAAGAGGTTCTGCATCCCTGCTATGCATAATTGGCTTATATCTGATGTAATATGTATACTTTTTAACATTCAGTACTAATTGTTCTTGTTGCCTCTCAGTGATGAAGGCAATGATATGTTGAAACACACACATTATGATATGTTGGCCACATTACATCGGAACATAAGTTCTCTGAGCATCATTTTGGGGCTTTGCCTCTCCTTTTTTTGACTTCCATTCACCATCTCACATACCTGAGCAATGACCCTTCCATGCTCCTACTCCCTCTTCTTTCCAGCTTTATTAGCCACCTTGCCTTCTGGTCTTAATACCAAAAGATGAAGCGAGGAGCCAAGGGAGATATCTGCTATTAATGCTATGCTGACTTTCCCATTCTCCCCTCCCCACTGAATGTGGAATTCATGTGATGCACGGATAGTAATTAATCCTTATTCTCATCCTGTTAGTCTCATTGCAAAGATGAATAAGAGAACCAAATATCCATTGCCTCTCTTCTTGGGCTCAAGAAATGTAGTGGAGATGATTTCCCTATTGCTATCATTTCTGATCATACGCACAGGTCTGACACATCTGCTTTAAAGGCTACTGTCCCCTTGAGGAGCGAGGTTAGTCAAAGAGTTGGGTACAGAAGCTGAAATGGCCACAAGCAGACCTAGCTGAGGACTACTATGTCAGTAGTTGTAAAATATCTGAAGCAGTCTGTCATTCTTCCTTTCCTGGCTCTTTTTTTCTCCAACCATAATATTTCTACATGTGTGATGATGATTAAGAGATAATGCACTAGATGCAGTGAGATTTACTATTCTAGCAGATTTTTCCCTTATAATGATGCAAATGAACTAAAGAACATGACCTCTTCACTAGTTTTGTTCTTTGTTGATTTGGCTGATAGTGTCTGGGAATCAAGAGTAAAGTGGATTGTAGCTTTATAGTAAGTGCTGTTAGTCTTCCCTTTGCACAATGCTGGTACACTCTGGCCCAAATACCACAGATTGATTTGATGTGCGCACATTTTCAAAACTAGTAAACAAGTTGCAGTCTATTATGAAAGAACAGCTTTGTAGTTCTTTTAATTCAGTATATTTATATATAGGTATTGTCTTACATTTCAATTTGGATCTTTACTAAATATGGGGGAGTTCTCTCTCTCTCTCTCTCTCATACTTACACACACACACACACACACACACACACGGATCACCTCAAAACGTCATTCAATGTGTTTGCATAAAGTTGTGCAAAATGCCTGAATTCCTAATTCCTTTTTGGATATTTAGCTGTAATTATAAACACTGTTTGTTTGTTTGTTTTCAACTGGCACAAAATATGGCAGCCAAGTTGGTCTCTGGGACATCCCGTGGAGACCATATTACACTGGTTTTAAAATATTTACACTGGCTGCCAATTTGTTTCCAAGCAAAGTATAAAGTGCTGGTTCTTACCTTTAAAGCCTTATATGGTTTTAGGTACCAAGGTACCTTAGGGAGCGCCTTCTCCCCTACATCCCAGTCTGCCACTTAAGGTACTCCGAGGGCTAACTGCCTAATATGAGATTGGCAGCCGCACACAAGAGGACCTTTTCCTTTGCTGCCCCTCGGTTGTGGAATGACCTGCCAGTTGAAATGCGCCTGCTGACCTCTTTGAAGGTTTTTAAGCAGGCATTAAGGACTCTATTATTCTGGCAGGCCTTCCCTTTTTAGAACTCTTGTTCCTTTTGCTGACTTTTGTATACTATTTTTAAGCTGTGTTGTTTTAAGCTGTGTTGTTTTATTGTTGGATTTTTTTTAAATGTTTTTAGTTAAAAGTTATTTTTAGTTATATGTTGTTTGTATATATTGTCCATATGCTTTTATGTAAATGGTTTTTAAACTTTGTATATTGTATTTTAATGTTTTAACTTTTGTAAACCGCCCAGGGAGCTTCAGCTATGGGGCAGTATAGAAATGTAATAAATAATATAACCTTATTGGGAAGTCTCCAATACTGCCACAGTGCTCCCGCTCAATCTGTTGCGCAAGCGGGGTCTACCTCCCACTCACTGGGGACCTAGCAGTTCTAAAAGCAACCACGGAAACAAGTGGAAATGCTTCTTCCTTGATCGGGGCAGGTCAACAATGCTTCCTTCTACAAGGGTCTGCCAACCTGCCCTGTTCCAGAAAGGAGCATTTCTGCTCATTTCAGGTTGCTTTTAGAACTGCTAGCTCCCCATTGTGCTAGTGCTGGGCTCTGCAGGTACACGGGCAGCTTGGATACTGCCCATACCTTATCTAAACCAGATACTAGGAAATTTTTGAAATGTTTTTAAATTGTCTGGCTTTATAAACATATGTTTATGTTTGTACTGTTCATTAATACTGTACTGTACTGTTCACCTTCATTAATCACCTGTTACTAACACCTTACAGAAACAAAAAATCTAACAGCAATTCTAGACACCCAGACTTTGTCCTTGGCAAATCTGAAGAGGAAAAGAGTTCCAGAGCTACAGAAAAAGCATTAAAGACCTCTCTGCGTGCCCTTCTCTAACTCTTGGCACAAACAGTCTACAAAAGAGAATCCCTCTCAGTTGTGAAAGGAGTGGAAGCACTTTTATATACAATGAGCCCTTGGAATCCCTAATATTGTACTGATTTTTGTTATGAAACAATGCTGCTGTCCAGCAATGAAGCACAGTTTTATTTACTGGGGCTTAAGGTGGATTCACACAACCACAGGAGTCCCAATATGGCAAACCGTATCCGTCAATATCTTGGAAAATTCATCAGAAACTAGCAGTATATAGTTTCGATTGAATATAGTCAGCTTCTTACGAAGCATGAAAAGATGCAAATTGTGATAATGAACTTCCTCAAAAACTGCTTGATTGTTAGCATTTTGGGTTCATCTCTAGATCTTTAAAGTAGAAGGGTTTGGGGGTATGGGGTGTTGTTGTTGTTTTGGTTTTTACGGAAGTTGCAAGACTATCTCACTAGAAAAGAAGTAACTGAACAGTGTCCTGGGAGCCAGAAAACCACTGAAAATTTCAGTACAAAGATCAATGTATAATAATAATAATGGCTTGAAAATAACCTCATTTAGCACTGGTAGCATAATGCATAAATGACTTTACAAAGTATGACACATGACTTCATAATGAAATGCAAAGTTCGCACCAGAATGTTTTCAAATTTACATGAAATGATTACATTATATTATTAGAGCATGGACACTTTTTTAATGGGATACATTCAGAGATAAAGCACTATTGTTTTACTGAAGGTGCACATGGAAGCTGAAACAGGAAATAACTGAAAATGCAACTTGATCAGTATTATACCACAATATATCTAAATATCATATTTTAGTGCTTACTTTTCATTCACGGATGCAAGACAGACTGTTTTAAATTCATAGTCCAATAAAACATTTTCTTCTCTCAAGTTCTCACCCCCCACTGCCTCTACTCCCACAATAGTTTCAGTATTACTTCAGTTCCGTTAACATTCATACAGCTCAGCTAACATTGAACCACTCCTGTTTTGCACCAATTTGACCTCAATACATGCTGTGTTAAGAAAAAATATACTACTTTGCAATGAATGAGAACAGGTTGTAGGACACAGTACATTAAAAAGGACCCTATATCCAACTAGACCACCACTCTCCTTGAATGCTGTTTACCCTGGGGTACAGCATTATCCTTTAGTTAGATCCTCCAGAAGTTGCTTAGCCTAGCCCTAGAATTACACAATTTTTAGAAAGAATTCTCATTATGACATGAAAAATCCTTGCTAATGTGTCATAATATAGCCACTGAAAGAACTTCTGCCAAGTTATGAAGTACCAACCAAGCAGTATTATGAGTGGTGGCAATTTTCTGTTTGGAGCAGTAAACTTTTCCCCAAAAACATATTTCCAAAAGCAAAATCTATTTGGCCCATATTCTTTACTTTATCCCACGATGTAAGCCAACAGACTTGAACATTCAGAAAAAAATGCTTTGGCATAGGAACCTTTTGAAGAAGAAAAAACAAGCTGGGAAGATGAAAGCCTTCTATACTGCAAGCTTGAATTGTATGTTTTAAAAATAGACACAGATGGGGAAAGCAAATGCTGGTAAAATACCATAGTTTTGCAAACAACAGGATTAGAGAGTGTGTGTGTGCACATCCGCAAACACAAATGTAGGAAAGACCTTCACCATATGCATGAACATTTACACAGAAAACTGCACAGATAAGTGTTACCTTTTAAAGTTTAGGCATATTATGCGTGTTTAAAAATACACTGTCATAGCAGACTGTAGCTAAAGTAGTAATCCAGAATTTAAAACATTTTGTTTTGTGGCATGTTTTAGAAGCATCGTAACAACCTGTGTCAGTGACCTACAAACTAAACAGTCTGATGACTTCTCCATACCCATTTTCATTCATTACAGCTACCATCTGTCACTTCCTTAAGTTGATCATTTTTACATAATGTTGATTTTCTGTTTCATGCACACAGTATCCTGTCTACTGAGTAAGGGGCAGGCAACCTGGTACCCTCCAGATGTTTTGGACTACAACTCCCATAACTCCTTACCACTGGCCATACGTATGTAGTCCAAAACATTTGGAGGGCACCAGCTTGCCTACTATTACACTTAATTAATACAGTGCCGAGAATGAATTTAATTCACCATCCTTAACCAGCAGAGGCTGCAACATTCCATAATGATGGAGACAAACTCTGCTGGAGGGAGCAATCCTATGGCTGCTAGACAGCAGCTAGACAGCCATAGGATATGCTGTTATCCGGGAACCGACCTCCCCCCATTTCCATGCTGCGTTGCAGGCAGTGTGGAACAGCCCTGTCCTCCGCGCTTGCTAGAGAAGAGCGGAGAGGCCAGAAAAGGGCATGTCTAGGGGCGTTCTGGGGCGGGGAGAGCGTAGCTGCCTGTATGGCACATCCTATGTGTCATACAGCAGCCTCCTTCCCCGCAATCAGCTGTCTAGCAGAAAAAGCAGGGCAGGAGGAGCGCGGAGTGAATGTTCCCCTCCGTGCTTCTCCTGCCTTGCTTTGGATAGGCGGTCGCCTCCAAACTCAGAGGCTGCCTATCAAGACAGGATTGCGACCTAATATGCTGATTTCCAAAGTGTTTAGTAGGACAGTATTTTCCTGTGACAGTATGAACCATTCCACACCAAAAGTAATTAGCCATGAGAACAATCTCCCTAGCCTAAGAAGGTGATTAATTATCCATCACGCAAGCTCTCCAAATCAAGTGCTGGAATAGTAACTCCGCCATAAAGTACAAGCACAATATAGGAATTACTAGCACGTTCTATGTGCTGTGTTATGTTACAGTGCCAGGCACAACCATAATGATCCCTTATGGGTTTTTAAATGTACGAGTCTATGAATTATCTCATACAAGCTAGCAGTTAACTACCTTATGACTAAGGAGGAATTGCAGTCCACAAAAGCAGTAACTACAATAAGTAACTGCATAAATGCTTACTAATTTGACTATCACTTCTACACTATTAAATCTCTTATAATGTTCTTTTAAAATGTTTTAATTATTTTAATTATGGGGCTTTATTCTTTTATCTTCTTGTTCACTGCTCCAAAATCTTTGATGTGGAGCGGTATATAAATATTGTAAATAAATAAATAAAATCTGTAGTAGCAATTTATATCTACTTTTTAAGATATTAATGGAGACTCAAACCTTTGTCCAATAGAAATTGTGTCAGCATTTCTCTCAATGGCTGGAATGGAACTGGCTCAAGAAGTTAAATTTCATAAATATGAAAAACGTGACTGGCCAGGAGTATAACCATTTGTGAAATGATACCAACTGTGCAGCACACATCACATTGTTCAAGGAGGAAAGCATACTTATAATAGAATTACAGCAGCTCGTCATCTGACAAAGTGTTTCAAAGAAAAGCATTAGTCTACTCTTTGCCAAGAGCACGGACCTTCGGTTTTCAGAGGAACTAAACGTTAAACCAACATTTTAAAGTCTGAGTAACCGGTTCATTTTATACAAACCAATAAATCAATGACAACTGTTTTCTGAAAGCACATAAACAGCAACCATTTGAGTCAACCTGTATTAATCATAAAAGAGTGCCACGGCATACACAACTAGCCCACAACCTACTAGTGAGCAGTTTGAGCAAGGGAGTTAGCACAAGACAGCCATAAAGTAAAACAGGATCACTGTTTCCTTCCCTTAAGAGAGAACTTCTCAAGAATTCTTCATGGTAAGTTAGAGCACAGTAAAGAGATCAGGGTATGTATTTATACCATGAATCTCTATCCCCCAAATATCTAAGGATGGGGGAGAAATCCGCCACGGACCCCAATGAGGCCGGATTCCAAGAATCCGGCCCCATTGGGGCCCATGGCAGAACAGAGCACTCACCTCCACCTCCACACGGAATCCTTCCAGGTCAGATCCGTTGCTGCCTTGACCCTGCCGCATCCCTGGCGAATGTCAATACAGCCAGCAGCCATTGCTGTACGCCATATGTCCAGTATGCCATTTGTGTCCCTGTTCACGCAATAGGCTACACAAATATTTGCGTAGCCTATCACGTCTAAAAACAGGGATGTAAATGGCGTAGTGGACGCCATTTGTGGCCGTAAAGCTGGTAGATTAGCCTATATGCAGCCGTAAATGGATCAAGGAGGAGTGGAGCCGGCCTGGATGGATTCCGGGGGGAGGAACAGATCGCCTCCCCCCTCGCAGACCCCCCACCCGGAACAGGGTAAGTGATCCGCCCATCCCTACAAATATCCCAGTAATCACTGAAACGATAGCTTCCTCAATTGGCCTTGCTTTTAGAGGATAGGTGCTTGACAGGAAGAAGAATGTGATTCATAGGACCTCTTTTTATATGTTATGGCTAGCGCAGAGTCCTCTTGCCAGTACAGGGATCTTCACTTCAATGAAAAATGAAGTTCTATCCCACACTGAGAACTGTAAATTGTGGCTACTTCTATCACAGGCAACATACTGTGGCACATTCAAAAATTCTTGAGAACTGGAATATAATAACAAAGCTTTCCAATTTTTGAGTAATATATTCTACTGCAGGAGTGGGCAACATCCCACCCCTACAACTCCACTCTTAGATGAGACTGATTATCTGGATCACTTCAACTGCGGTTCAGACCATGTTTTGGCATGGAAACAGCCTTCATCGCCCTGTATGATGACCTATGTCAGAAGAGAGATCGGGGGAGTCTGAACTTTTTAATTCTTCTTGATCTCTCATCTGCTTTCGATACCATCAGCCATGGTATCCTTCTGGGATGACTGTGTGAACTGGGAGTGGGAGGTACTGCATTTGCAATGGTTTCAGTCCTACTTGGGAGAGTCAGTTCCAGTAGGTGGTGCTTGGGAACATTTCTTGGCCCCATGGACCCTCCAGTATGGGGTTCCTCAGATATTGGTTTTGTCCCCAATGCTATTCAATATCTACATGAAACCGCTGAGTACGGTCATCTGAGTTTTGGAGTGTGTTGTCATCAGTATGCTGATGACCTGCAGCACTACTTCTCCTTTTCATCTTCATCAGATGAGGCTGTGGATGTGCTAGATCAGTGCCTGGCTGCAACAATGGACTGGATAGGGCTAATAAACTGAAACTCAATCTAGACAAGAATGAGATGCTGTTAGTGGGTGGTTCTTCTGACTAGATGGAGGATGCGCAACCTGCTCTGGATGGAGTTGCACTGCCCCCTGCCCGAAGAAGCAGGTTCGTAGCTTGGTGGTTCCCCTAGAGCCATCTTTGTACCTTCAGGCTTAGATGGCCTCATTTTATCCCCCATGCTGTTTAACATCTACATCAAACCACTAGGAGAGGTTATCCAGAGGTGTGGGCTGAGGTACCATCAATATGTGGATGACACCCAGCTCTACCTCTCTTTCTCATCAAAACCAGGTGAGGCAGTGGCTGTTCTGAATCAGGGCCTGGGCACGGTAATGGACTGGATGAGGACCAATAAACTGAAACTCAATCCAGTCAAGATGGAGGTAGTGTTAGTGGGTGGTTCATCTGCCCAGCTAGGTGATATTCAACCTGTTCTAGAGGGGGTTGCACTCCCACTAAAGGATGAGGTTCATAGTTTGGGGGTGCTCTTGGACCCAGAACTGTCACTTGAGGCTCAGATGAACTCAGTGGCATGGTGCAATTGTTATCAGCTTAGGCCGGTTATGTCAACTACGCCTTTGTCTTGACAGAGATAGCCTAACTACAGTTATCCATGCTCTGATAACTTCTTGTCTGGATTACTGCAATGCATTATACGTGGGGCTGCCTTTGAAAATGGTCTGGAAACTTCAGCTAGTCCAAAATAGGACAGCAAGATTGTTAACTGGGACTGGCCAATGAGCTCATATTACGCCAGTACTTTTCCAGCTGCACTGGCTGCCAGTCCATTTCCGGGCCCAATTCCAAGTGCTGGTATTAATATTCAAAGCCCTAAACAGCTTGAGGCCAGGCTACCTGAAGGATCACCTCCTCCCATATGTGCCCGCCCAGACCTTAAGATCATCCTCAGTGTTCCTTCTCCATGAGCCCCTGCCAAAGGAAGTGAGGTGGGTGGCTACCAGGAAGAGGGCCTTTTCTGCTGTGGCACCCAGCTGTGGAATGAGCTCCCTAGTGAGGTTCACCTGGCACCTACGCTGTATTCCTTCCAGCGCCAGGTGTAGACCTTTTTATTCTCCCAGGCATTTTAGCTTTCTCGTCTTTTAGCTTTGGTGTTTTAAATCTGTATTTGAAATCTCTGCATTGCTGCTAGGTTTTATTCTGGTTGTATTGTTATATTGTGGTTTTAATGCTTTTATATTTTATATTGTTTTACCCTGCACTTTTTGGTTTTAATTCTTGTGAACCACCCAGAGAGCTTCGGCTATTGGGCAGTATAGAAATGCAATCAATCAATCAATGAATCAATCTTTTCAGCACCTTTCTCTTCTCTCAGGCATTTGGCAGCACATGATGAGTTTTTATGGATCTGTCCTATGGTTGATTGTTTAAAATTGTTTTTAGATATGTTGTCTGTGTGTTTGCTGTTTGTTTATGTTTTTATGTAAATAGTTTTACACTTTGTATAATGCATTTTAATGGTTTCTAACTGATTTGTAAACCTCCCAGAGATCTTCAGCTATGGGGCAGTATAGAAATGCAAATTATTATTATTATTATTATTCATAATTATTCTTTCTTTAAAGGAGCAAATCCAAATAAGAGGTGAGAATAAAACACATTTCTAGTTTCACTCTTACCTCATCTTGTATACGTTCTCCAAGTGACCAAAATATTAAAAATACAGGACAAGTTTTAGACAGTGTTGCTAGAATTAGTTTATATTTCACCTAATCAAAAAGTCCCCTTTCCAAATCTTGTTCCAGCATTTCTTTGTGGTCAAAAGGTTTTGGTATCAGTATTAATATCTAAATGTCAAGTATGTGAAAACACATTTCCTGTGATGTCTAAGGCATTTGGAGCAATTTTAAGTGATGCATTAATATTGCTACTGACTTGCAATTTCAACAAGCCTGACTGGAAGAAAACAGCACTTTAAAAACTTGTATAACATTTCTTTTGAATCTCTTTTGTGTGTGCCTTTATAACAGTGCTCTTGCATTTCCTGAAACAGTTATTCTGGTTTCCAAATACAATATATATTTATTCTTTCTAAGGAGTGCTATTCACACTGATATATCCTTTGAGTTTATACTGTTGAGTGTGACATATTTGTTTCATATATACACACTGCATACAATAGCCACTTTAACCTGCCGTGAATCATCACATCTTTATATATTTTATGGAAAAGTTTAATTAATTTCTTTTAACACTCAATTTTAACATTTTGCTATACTTTGCCAGGCATGATTGTCTGTGTACTCTTTTAACAGTGCAATCTACTAAGAAGTCAGTGTCACTGAGATTAATGGGGCTTATTTCCAGATAAGTAGTTATAGGATTGCAGTCCAAAACAAGTGCTTGTGCTTCTTCAGAGCTGTTACTTTTTTATTACAAGCAGCTGTCTTAATAGTAACATGTACTAAAATTGTATAGCTCAGATCATGCCTCTTCCTTTGGGATTTCAGAGAAATCCATTTGAGGGGTGCAGTTAAACGGGGTTTCCTAGGTTCGGCCTCTAGACTTCGTTCTGGTTTCCACTGCAGCGCACTATTCAGTCTGCAGCAAGTCGGGCCAGTTCATGGATTTGCTAGGCAATCTGCGCAAATTTCTGAGCAATTTGCTCAAATTGTAAAACCCAGGGGAAAGTGCGCACAAAAAAGTTCCTGGAGTTCAGGGAAAAGCTCGCAGCTCAGCTTGCAAATGCAAATCGGGTTATGCACACCGTGGAACTCCATCAAACCAAAAAAGAATCGGATTTCCCAGTGATGGACATCCCTACTCTTCCTTCAAATTTGAGCAATATTTGTGCGGGCTTTCAATAAAGTCGCATAAAATCTGCGTGATAGAACTAAAATCCTATAAGATCTGTCCTTGACACTCGTAAGCCTCAGATTCAGAGGCTTACAAATATCCAGTGCAGAGCAAGAGGCGCAGCAATGGTAATCCTCTCCTCCACCACACCTCCCACTCTCCATTTCAGATAGATGGGCTTTTTTGCCCATCTAGCTGAGGCATCACAGAGGGAGAGGAAAGGAGGCTGAAGAGGTCTCAGGATACAGCATAAGCTGGCCTCTCCAGTCCCATTCCATCCTCTCCCCTCCCCACCCACAGGAACTCCCTGTTTACCTCCTATCCAAGGTCGCTGGCACAGTTCTCTCTGTGCTGGCTGTGAGGGGGAGGGGGGAAGAAGCTCAGATTCCTGGGTCCAAGGTCAGAGGGCTATCTCCAAACTTGGATCCAGGAATCCAAAATATTCTATGGGCCTACAGACTGGGCTTAGGGGCCATAGGATTGCTCCCTCCATCTCTTCAGTTTAGTTAACCTAAGCTACTATTTGCTGACAGATCAAACTAAAAACATTGCAGTTAAAGGCCACTTCTCACACTACATCTGTCTATCAGAGACAGTTTATGAGGAAACAGGTGAGTACAGGGTTATCAGCCCTATGAGTACAGAGGCATCCTTCCATTTTCACAGGCAGTACATTTGTCAAGGAGTGTGAAATTTTACATCCAAGATACTATCCCAGAATATGCAAGTAATACTGATGGTCAGAAGGCTATACAGAAGAAGTGACTACAGAAGATTGAGACCTTTGTCTCATTCCTATCTATTATCTGGTTAACGACACAACTGAACAAATATGCTAAGCTCCATATATTGCAAAACACATTGTTTGTAAAAAGACAATTCTTTCTTGCACGCTTTCCTGAGGAAAAAAATGAACTTGCAAGTCTATACATGCAAGTACTCATTCAAATGCAACCAGAGACATGAAATGGAGTTTATACCAAAAAAAAATAGTTGTCCCCCCAAAAAAAAAGTTGTCCTAAAATAGAATTGGTGGGGTGGGAGTTGTAGGATTTTTTTCTGTATCAACATGCATGGGATTGTGCCCTAAGATGTTGTTCTCAGAAGTAGGGTCTAGGCCAGCATCTTGTATACATGGTGAAATGAAGGACATGGGTTGAAGTCAGATGTGTAATGTGCTCCTGCCCTGCTTGCTTGTTGTAAGTAACAGCAGCTGTCTCTGAACAAGCTATGGAGAATCAAACTACAGGAAAACGTGTTTATACATATTGGAATCCCAATGGCCCAGGAGCAATTCAGAGCAGAAAAGCAGGGGGAGGTGAAACATCCCTTCCTCTTTGCTTTTCCCCTCAGTTGCTTTTTGCACAGCATTGTTCTAGACATGCGTTTGTGATGTAAACATGCAACTGGAACACTCTGGGTGGGAAAAGAGGTTTGTGGGAGTTGCAATGGGAAGGCAGCTGATGGGGAAAGGTTTACGTACACCTAGGGATGTACAGACTGTGTAAAATCCTCTCCGTCTCTGTTCGCAGATTGTCAGGCACCTTTTGTTCCATCATCCATTCACAGACAGATGGGAATATTTTTTTGTCATGCGGAAAAATATGCAAATAATTATGTAAGAGGTTTCATAAGAATTTACATAATTTACCTTAGTACGTAACATTTAGCGTATTATCCCCTATTCCATTCAACTTTTCCTCAGCAGAAACTTGAATATTTTCCTATAAATAAATGTGTAAATTTTGGGAAAGTAAAAAAAAATCTGGAAAACATCCGCATAGCCTGAGGGGGTTGCTCCGCTGAGTATTCTGCAGGTCGGATTCTTAGAAATCCGAGCTCATTTTAGTTTGCCTCAAATTTCTCCAGTATCCCTAATGCCCTACACAGCCTACTATTTCTCCGCAATTTTATCTTGCCAGGATACTGCTTTGCAGTAAGGAAGCAGGCTGTTAAGGATTCATTACATGCATTTTCATGTAACATATAAGTAGCAAAGTGTACCAGGCTGCACTCCTGCTCTCCACTTCACTGTACATCTTGGAAAGCACACTCAAGCCCTATGATGTCTATGTTTCCTGTTCTCCATCTTCTGCTGTTAACCCTTTACATGCTCCTCCTATTTTATTCACCCCTGGCAAAGGTTTTGCTAGAGGGCTGTGTCTTGTTCTGATTACCTCACTTCAAGACAGATATGAAGAAGATGGGGCAGGAGGGACAACTCCAGAGAAGTAACAAAAACTTATAGGAAGACTTGGGTGTGGATAGCTGGGAGAAGACTGAATGGAGAACTGCTAGGCCTTGAAATACATGAAGAGTTGCCTTAAAGATAGTGTGCTTCCAGACGGAAGGCTTCTAGTGCTACAAGGCATTGTTCAGCATTTGCATCTTTTTTCCCTTTAAGTGATTTTCTGCAATAAGGAAAAAGATGGAAGCAGTGGGAAAACGTGGGAGAGTTATGAGTGGAAGACAGCCTCATCTGGATACACCCATAAAATTCTGTGAATGAAGCAGGACAATGGCGCAATAAACATCTCATCTGGAAACACACAGGGAACAGTTGATCATTCTATCTACTAAAGACAAGACAGAACAGGTCAAAATGCAACTGAAAAATTTAGAAGGGACATTAGGAGGAACTGCAGGAACTGTGCAGTGTTGGAGATGTTACCTATGGATATGGTAGATTCTCCACTGATTAATGTCTTTTGCTTTTATTTGGAAACATACTGCAGCTCTCTGTGTCTTCTCTAGGCTCTCACTCTACCAATTGATGAAGGGCAAACAGGCTTTCAAACTCTTCTCCTACTTCAATAAGGGTCTTTTGTTGTATGTTCTTCTCAAGAATAGCTCAATGTAGAGCATATGCTCTGAATGCAGAAGGTCTCAGGTTTTGTGGCCTATCAGGTGCTTGGCAGCCCTTCCTGCTTTTGCAATTCCAGGCAGGGAGCAAAAACAGGAGGTTTATCAAGCCCCTGGTGGCCCACCATACATAACTGGTGGATTGAGTTTGGCTTAGTGCAGAGGTAGGCAACTTGCAAGCCAAAACATCTGGAGGGCCACCAGCTGCCCACCTGGCCAAACTGAAGTGGATTCATTCACTGAGATTAGGAAGACTGGAGATAATTTCCATGGTACCTCTCATTGGGGATGAAAATACCCAGGCATGGATCCTAAAATAAGTTATCCAAGTTCATAGAAGGAATGTTTCCAATCCCCTCATCTTTCCTGCAACCACCTTCCCTCCAAGAAAAGCCATGTGAGAGTATGAGGGCCCTCCTAAACAATGTGAGAAGTGGAGAGAGAGGAGGGAAAAGAAACTTTCCTTCCATGAGCTCTCCTAAGTTAACTTATCTTAGGATCCAAGCCATAATCTTTTGACAAGTTTGGGAGTTGAACATGACAACCCCATAATGTCCCTTCCAGTTTTGCAAAGTGTAACAAGAAACTTTCAAACATGTTCACAATCCTGGGACAGAAACTATTGAATACAACTATTTATCAAGGAAACAGGTCACCAGGATAAAATACAAAAAGCAGGAAAAGGATTGTGCTCTTTAGTGCAAGCCATTTTGCTAAGCACATACAGATGGAAATGCATGCACTTTTGCAAGATGCCTTCTTCACAAACAGTGCTCTATTTTTCGTTATTTTAAAGAGGCACTAAGGACCAGTTTCCCCTTCATGGATCACTGCCTTGTTGCGGCGAAGGGGCTTGCGTAACTCAGTGAAGCCATAAGCTATGCTGTGCAGGGCCACCCAAGACGGACAGGTCATGGCAGAGAGTTCTGACAAAATGTGGTCCACTGGAGAAGGAAATGGCAACCCGCTCCAGTATTCTTGCCAAGAAAACCCCATGGAACATATCACAAGGCTAAAAGACATGACGCCGGAAGATGAGCCCCTCAGGTCGGAAAGTGGCCAATATACTACTGGGGAAGAGCAGAGGGTATTTCCAAGTAGCGCCAGAAAGAGTGAAGCGGCTGGGCCAAACCCGAAAGGACACTCAGCTGTGGATGTGTCTGGTGGTGAAAAGAAAATCCGATGCTGTAAAGAACAATATTGTTTAGGAACCTGGAATGTCAGATCAATGAATCAAGGTAAGCTGGAGGTGGTCAGACAGGAGATGGCAAGATTGAACATCGACATCTTGGGAATCAGTGAATTAAAATGGACAGGCATGGGCGAATTTAATTCAGGTGACCATCATATCTACTACTGTGGGCAAGAATGCCTTAGAAGAAATGGAGTAGCACTCATAGTCAACAAAAGGGTGGGAAAAGCAGTACTGGGGTACAATCTTAAAAATGATAGAATGATCTCAGTACGAATCCAAGGCAAACCATTCAACATCACAGTAATTCAAGTCTATGCCACAACCACTGAGGCCGAAGAAGCTGAGGTTGATCGGTTCTATGAAGACCTACAACACCTTCTAGAACTAACACCAAAAAAAGATGTCCTCTTCATCATAGGGGATTGGGATGCTAAAGTAGGAAGTCAAGAAATCACCGGGATAACAGGCAGGCATGGCCTTGGTGTACAAAATGAAGCAGGACAAAAGCTAATAGAGTTTTGCCAAGAGAACACGCTGATCATAGCAAACACTCTTTTCCAACAGCACAAGAGGCGACTCTACACATGGACATTACCAGTTGGTCAATATTGAAATCAGATTGATTATGTCCTTTGCAGTCAAAGATGGAGAAGCTCTATACAGTCAGTAAAAACAAGACCTGGAGCTGACTGTGGCTCAGATCATGGGCTTCTTGTTGCAAAATTTCAGCTTAAATTGAAGAACATAGGGAAAACCACTAAACCGTTCAGGTATGACCCAAATCATATCCCTTATGAATAAACAGTGGAGGTGAGGAATAGATTTCAGGGATTAGACCTGATAGACAGAGTGCGTGAGCAACTATGGACGGAGGTCCGTAACACTGATCAGGAGGCAGCAATGAAATCCATCCCAAAGAAACAGAAATGCAAGAAAGCAAAGTGGCTGTCTGAGGAGGCTTTACAAGTAGCTGAGGAAAGAAGGGAAGCGAAAAGCAAGGGAGAAAGGAGAAGATATAGCCAACTGAATGCAGAGTTCCAGAGAATAGCAAGGAGAGACAAGAAGGCCTTCTTAAATGAACAAGGCAAAGAAATCGAGGAAAACAACAGAATGGGAAAGACTAGAGATCTCTTCAAGAAAATTGGAGATCTCAAGGGAACATTTTGTGCAAAGACGGGCATGATAAACCTAACAGAAGCAGATGAGATTAAGAAGAGGTGGCAAGAATACACACAAGAACTATACAGAAAAGATCTTAATGTCCCTGATAGCCATGATAGTGCGGTCACTGAACTTGAGCCGGACATCCTCGAGAGTGAAGTGGGCCTTAGGAAGCATTAGTAACAACAAAGCTAGTGGAGATGACAGTATTCCAGCTGAGCTATTTAAAATCCTAAAAGATGATGCTGTTAAAGTGCTGCATTCAATATGCCAACAAATCTGGAACACTCAACAGTGGCCACAAGACTGGAAAAGGTCAGTTTACATTCCAATTCCAAAGAAGGGCAACGCCAAAGAGTGTTCAAACTACCCCACAATTGCGCTCATTTCACATGCCAGCAAGGTGATGCTCAAAAGCCTACAAGCTAGGCTTCAGCAGTATGCGAACCGAGAACTACCGGAAGTACAAGCTGGGTTTAGAAGAGGCAGAGGAACTAGAGATCAAATCGCCAACATTCGCTGCATCATGGAGAAAGCAAGAGAATTCCAGAAAAACGTCTATTTCTGCTTCATTGACTACGCTAAAGCCTTTGATTGTGTGGATCACAACAAACTGTGGCAAATTCTTAAAGTGATGGGAGTACCAGACCACCTTACCTGTCTCCTGAGAAACCTGTACAAGGGTCAAGAAGCAACAGTAAGAAGCGGACATGGAACAACCGAGTGGTTCAAAAGTGGGAAAGGAGTACGACAAGGCTGCATATTGTCACCCTGCTTATTTAACTTATATGCAGAGTACATCATGAGAAACGCCGGGTTGGATGAATCACAGGTTGGAATTAAGATTGCCGGGAGAATTATCAACAACCTCCGATATGCAGACGATACCACCCTAATGGCAGAAAGCGAAGAGGATCTCAAGAGCCTCTTGTTGAGGGTGAAAGTGGAGAGTGCAAAAGCTGGTTTGAAACTCAACATTAAAAAAACGAAGATCATGACATCTGGCCCCATCACTTCCTGGCATATAGAAGGGGAAGAAATGGAAGCAGTGACAGATTTTACTTTCTTGGGCTCCAAGATCACCACAGACGGTGACTGTAGCCATGAAATTAAAAGACGCTTGCTCCTTGGAAGGAAAGCTATGGCAAACCTAGACAGCATAGTAAGAAGCAGAGACTTCGCCTTGCCGACAAAGGTCCACATAATCAAAGCTATGGTTTTCCCAGTAGCAATGTATAGCTGTGAGAGCTGGACTATAAGGAAGGCTGAGCGCCAAAGAATTGATGCTTTCGAACTGTGGTGCTGGAGAAGACTCTTACGAGTCCCATGGACTGCAAGGAGGTCAAATCAGTCCATCCTAAAGGAAATCAACCCTGACTGCTCATTGGAAGGACAGATACTGAAGCTGAAGCTCAAATATTTTGGCCACCTAATGCAAAGAGAAAACTCTCTGGAAAAGACCATGATGCTGGGAAAGACTGAAGGCAAAAGGAGAAGGGGACGACAGAGGATGAGATGGCTAGATAGCATCACCGATGCAATGAATATGAACTTGAGCACACTCCGGGAGAGAGCGCAGGACAGGAAGGCCTGGCGTGCTATGGTCCATGGGGTCACGAAGAGTCGGACACGACTGAACAACAACAACAAGGACCAGTTTGCTGATTAAAAGGACACTGGTTTTAAGGAGACTCCATCAATATGGTAGCTAATTGAATTTTTTTAAACTTAAAAGCATTTTCCAGCATTAAACCCATTTCCAAATTCCTGAAAGCCAACATTTTCTGGTTGGAGATATTTTTCTCTTTCTTTCTTTCTCTCTTTCTTTCTTTCTTTCTTTCTCTCTCTTTCTTTCTTTCTTTCTTTCTTTCTTTCTTTCTCCCCTGAGGAAACTGATGATACAGAAGAGAAGTGAAACTGACTATAAACAAAGTGCTGTCAAATACAGAATGCAAACAAACTGGAAAAGGATCTTTTCTCCATTAATTTCTATCATTTGTACTAACTGTATGCAGTTTATTGTGGCAAACAATTTTCTGAATGACTTTTAAAAAGTCTGATAGATCCTTGTTCATTAACATGCAATTTGGGGGGGGGGGAATTCTTTGCAGTCTTTATCTTACCTGTGCTCACCACAGTGCTGTGAACCAGTTCATTCTTTCCCATCTTATTGTAGGGAAACTGAAGCCACACAACACTTATCCAACAGCAGGTCTGTGGCTGAACTGGTACCTGAGCACAAGTTACTCAGGCCCAAGCTCAAGACTCCAGCTTCTGAATTACACTGCCATGGCTTATAAATCCAGAACACTACTTATATTAAAAAATAAATCTGTTATTCCCAAAATTATTTATTTATGTTAATTAACATAAAATTAACCTCTCCTCTATTTGAGGCATTTCAGTGCTTTGTTTAATGCCATTACTTATTTTAAAAGTTGGCCTGAAATACCCAATCCAATTAAGCAAACTTTTCTTCGGTGTGTTAAGACTTCTTCCTTCTTGCTAAACTGAAAATTGAAGTAACGCTTTTAAAGAAATACTCCACACAATAACAACTTTACAAAGTGTTCTGTTTTATTTTTAAAGCAAGCTCAGGGGATGATCTCATAAAAACATACTTGTTTTGGTTTAAGCAGTCTTTACAGAAATCTGAAGCATAAATACTACAGCGCTTCTTGTTCTCTCTCTCTCTCTCTCTCTCACACACACACACACACACACTAATTGGCAACAAGGTAGAATCCCATCATGATATGTTTTCTAAAGTAAATGGCAGGCACCACGGACAGTGTCCTATTGTGTGTGTGCGCCAGCAGGACCAACCATTAGCACAACCGGAAGTTAGCGGGTCTAAAAGCAACCTGAAATTAGCAGAAATGCTCATTTCCAGAATGGGGCATGTCAGTGGAGCTCACAGAAGGGAGCTTTGCTGACCTGTCCCAATCAGGAATTTAGAGCTGATGCTGATTTCCAGGGTTACTTTTAGAACTGCTAACTTCCTATTTCGCCAGCTATCAGCCCTGCTGGCACAACACAATCAGCAGGAGCACAGCAGCCCCGTTGGACACTGTTCTATGTGGCTCGAACCAAGAGCCCAGTGGGCCAAGCACTGCTGTTCTACTACCTGCACCAACAGAGCCAATGCAGATATTTCAGACCAGGACAGACACTGCTTACCCAAAGCCCTGCCCACTGCTGCCTATTAAACTTACAAGGGGGGCCCACCAGAGTGGTGCAGGGGGCCCCAGAGGACATCTTGCTCAAGGCCCCCTCACACTTGAGTGGGAGGGTACCTGATTTGGGGGGGGTGCACATATTTTGCCTGTGGGTTTTTCCAGGTGTGTCTGTTGAGTATGTATAGCAGTATTGGGTAGGGTGTGTGCGTGTTTATGACTGTCTATCTCTGAGCATAACCAGTTTTGCTTCTGTGAAATGGATATTTTGTTATGCTTTGTGGGGGGCATATCTGTGGTTTGGCATTTATTTATTTTAAATATTTATATCCCACAATTATGCTCAATGACAGGTTATAACCAAGGTGAGTAATACTGGTGAGAATGGATGCTGCTATTTTTTAAATTTATTATTACATTTATATCCTCTCACAAGGAACCCAAGGCAGCTCACATAGTCCTCCTTCTCTCCGTATTATCCTCACATGAATCCTGTGAGGTGGGTTAGGCTGAGAGTCAGCGACTGGCCCAAAGTTATTCAGTGAGCTTCATGGCCAAGTGGAGGCTAGACCTCGGATTTCTGGAGTCCCAGTCCGACACTCTAACCACTACACCACACTGGTTCACCACACCACATTACATAACACATAATAATATTGAAAATGAAGTGATGTCTTAGGGATGCTCTGGGGGGATGATGATGGAAAATGTCCACTCCCCAGACTTTAGAAGTTGCTGCTGGTGTGGCTATGCATGCATTTGGGATTCAGACCCTACCTCTGCCTTATATTCAGTATCTCAGACAAGGTGCTACGCAGGCCCTCACTGCATCCATTTTGTGACCAGCCATATCCCTGTGGCAGACATTTTATAGTGGTACATATGACAGTTTCTCACATTTTAAAATGTGGCAACAGGCCCAAAATGGTTGGGAATGCCTGGTACACAGTCAGACTGAATATTGTCAGAGTAGCCACTAGGCTATCCCTTGTAGCTTCCAGATTGCTCTCTGGTCTCCTATATTCTTCCTATTCAGTTCTCTAGACTGTCCAGCCTCACTGTATCCTGATATGTCCCTCCACTAAGCAAACTGTGGCATCTGAGTTATGGACTCTCCCATCCTGCACATGCCTCCTCTGCCGCACCCACCTGCAACTTATGTAGGCATATGCCTGATAATAAAGTGCTAAACGTAACCTAAATAACTTAGTGAACAGTAAATATTATTTTGACAGCAAAAGATATAAGTTAGACTAGTGGTGGCCACAAGTCAATCATTGATTATTAGACAGTGCCACTCTAATGCCTTGATGTGGCTTTGCCTCTAGTTCTATTGAACAGTATTACTACTCCCTGGCACAATAGAAGGAGACAAAGTGTAGACCAGACAATACCATAACAAGGCCCACTACTCTTTTGCTCTTGTACAGGAGTACCACAAACTCCTGCTACCTGTGCTACTGGCAATACTCGTGTTGTAGCATTATCACCCACGATTTATACTATTTCAACCAACAAAAATCCTAATATCATGGGCAACTCTATTGTTGTTACTTTTCCTTCTAGTATAAGAAACAGCACACAGAAGACTTGACCATCATCAATTGCTTACAACCCTCCACAAGTTTAGAGCCTTACAATGTAGGACTTGCAACCATTTAACATAACAGCATTCCTTAAAACTGGTGAACTAAATGTTCCTCCCTGATGAGGCACCAATATAGAAAAAGCAGCTGCGTGATTTTTAACTGTCTACAATGTAAATGATGAGTTGCATTTTATCCACTTTCATGTTAAAAACTAGCAGACATTAAAAAGCACTGCAACTGAAACAAAAAAAACGGCTGGCAGGGGCATGCAAGATTCTTAAAATTGCAGTAAGTTTCAGAGGAATGTGTATATATAAAGATTTTCCCATGAGTGAAAGCGGGGGGAGGGTTCCTGGAATGAAAGTCTACTTCAGACAAATCATATGAACTGTAGAGACTTGGAACTCATTTATGACTAATAAGGAAAGAAGGCTATTCCCCTCCCCCGCCCCCCAAAAAAGGATTTTGTTGCATGCAATTCTACAGAAATGCTGACAGCTTTACAAATCCTTCAGCTAACAAGGGGTCACAGACAAGGCCAGAAAAAAAAAAGAGAGGATGCAACACACTACAAAAGTAATGACCCTTAAAAAAAGCAGAATTTGATCATGTAGTGGGGGTTTACCATTCCCACAGTCCTGCCTCTCTTTACCAGCACAGGTCCTTAGCCTAGCAGTGTAAACCTACAGCAATTAAATGAGCTTCTGGCATTTAACTGCCGTCTATGAGCTTACTATCTTAGGAGGTACATAAAACATGTTAGGGAAAATAAAGGACAGAAGGCTTTGGTGGGTATAACATATGGAACACAAAACTATTTGTTAGGATACCCTTGCAAGCAACAGCTATTTTAAAAAGCACTAAGCACTTTCCAGTATGCCTGGCTATTATAAATGTTGGTGAAGTGTCACTTGGTTTGCATTTCTCCCATTCCTTTTCTTCTAAATAACATTCCACACAAGTTGAACTCCTGACAAGGGTGCATATTGTCTGGCAATGTTTAACACAGAAAAAGAAAAAAGGAGCCTTTTCTATGTCTATTTCTGTTATTAAAAATGTAGTCTTGACTTTAACGTAATATACACAGTGCTACCTGGCAGGAAATGTAATACAATCCAACTATTTTAATTCACTTATCCTGCATTCCTTTGAAATACACTGAAGATCTATAGCTTATCCAGCTAGATAGTTGAAGACAGACAAAATAAAGATGCCTGTCCTATTTCAGTACCTCCAGGGCTCTCTGGCTGAACACAGAGCTCTGACCAGAGGACACCCTATTCTCTTTAATATTAGGGAATACCTTTTGTGCAAATCAAACCACTCAAAACCTATTTCTTACAGCCATTAGTTTCTGAAAACCACATCAGGTTAAGAATTTTTCACAAGTTTTTGAACCACACTGGCCTCAAATCCATTATCTGAGAGTACTTTTATCACCACTGGTATATTACTTATGACAGCTTTCCCCAACTGGTGCCCTCCAGATGTGTTGGACTACAACTCCCAGCATCTCCTAGCCTGCCATGGTTGAGGAAGGCTGGTTTATGAGCTCCTGTCAAGAGTGTATACACAACTAAGCAACACAGTCCAAAGCTGCTCATATACTACTGCTGCTGAGAAAACAGCACAACAGAGATCAGATTTGTATTGCTAGAAATAATGTATGTCTTAGTAGAGTTATAGCTCCATAGATTTTCTCCACTAAAAGTGAGTATACATTAATGTAGAAGAAAATATCACAGGTGCTAGTCCTTGGATTAGCCATAGATTCTCCACTGAGCATGGCTGCACCCAAGCAAAGTTGTTTTATATATTTTTTGAATGCAGGTTAGTGGATGTTCAGAAAACAAAAGACCATTTATGGGGTGGTTTTTAATTGGGTGTCAGATTTAATATGCTAATAGGAAGCCAGATTCCTAGGCAGAGTTGTGGCCTGACACAGAAAATATAAGAGTTTCCATTTGGGTTGCACAGAAACTTCTAAAACAGAAACAGTAAAGGGTACAATTAAGCTAGTGGAACTAGTATACAAAATGCTTTACAATGCTACTTAGCAATCCTATGGAACCTTTATTATTCTAATTTTGTGGAACTGGGCAACCCTGTGACACTGATTTGCCCAGAGCCACAGGGTAAGGTGGTCATACCCACCACTGCTGCAGGTTGGACGCATTAGGAAGCAAAGTAGTGGGCTGCAAAGTATATAGTACCTCTAAAAATCATGGACAATCTAACACCTCTGCAGATGCCAGTCTATTTATACAGGTCTCATGACCAAACTACATATCAACACACAGCTGATATAAAACCAAGTAGCAGATTTGCATTACTCCAAATATGTCTCAAGTCCATATCCTAATCGAATTTTGAAGGCAACACTCAGTGGTTGAATAATATTTTCTGCACTAGACTGTTAAGGCACAATCCTATGCATATTTAGACAGAAAAAGTTGTACAAATCCTGGCATTTGCCTGCCAGCATGGCTGGCTGGCGAATGCTGGGAGCTGTAGGACTTTTTGTTGTCTAAACATGCATAGGATTGTGCCCTTAATTTTTCCCTGTTTACAGAGAAACCTTCTCTATCAGATGTTATACTGTCCACTTGTATGATAAAGCAACTGACCCAGTTTGCCGATCACAATAAGCAGCAAGCTCATGCGTGCTGCCTGTTCACTCCTGCTGCAACATGCTAAGTATGTTGTTCAGCTCTATAAATGCCAAGTATGATTAAAGTTATTAAGTTGGAAAAGAAAAGTAGCAAATCTACTAAAGCAAGCTCTCCCCGCCCCCAATGACGTTGTCACTACTAGGGATGAAAGAACCACCAATTTTTGAGCTTGCCCTAATGGCAGAAAGCGAAGAGGATCTAAAGAGCCTCTTGGTGAAAGAGGAGAGTGCAAAAGCTGGTTTGAAACTCAATATTAAAAAAACGAAGATCATGGCATCTGGCCCTATCACTTCCTGGCATATAGAAGGGCAAGAAATGGAAGCAGTGACAGATTTTACTTTCTTGGGCTCCAAGATCACCGCAGACGGTGACTGTAGCCATGAAATTAGAAGATGCTTGCTCCTTGGGAGGAAAGCTATGGCAAACCTAGACAGCATAGTAAGAAGCAGAGACATCACCTTGCCGACAAAGGTCCGTCTAATCAAAGCTATGGTCTTCCCAGTAGTAATGTATGGCTGTGAGAGCTGGACTACAAGGAAGGCTGAGCGCCAAAGAATTGATGCTTTCGAACTGTGGTGCTGGAGAAGACTCTTACGAGTCCCCTGGACTGCAAGGAGGTCAAATCAGTCCATCCTAAAGGAAATCAACCCTGAGTGCTCATTGGAAGGACAGATACTGAAGCTGAAGCTCAAATATTTTGGCCACCTAATGCAAAGAGAAAACTCTCTGGAAAAGACCCTGATGCTGGGAAAGACGGAAGGCAAAAGGAGAAGGGGACGGCAGAGGATGAGATGGCTAGATAGCATCACGGATGCAATGAATATGAACTTGAGCACGCTCCGGGAGAGAGCACAGGACAGGAAGGCCTGGCGTGCTATGGTCCATGGGGTCACGAAGAGTCGGACACAACTGAACGACTGAACAACAACAACAACAACAAATTCATCGAAAACCACGTCAAAGTTCTCTTTGACTCACCCCCATTTTAATTTTCACCCTGTTTTTCAGCTCATTCAAGCGGGAAAAGTGCACATTTCTGTGCATAGTTTTTGAAAGTGTGCACTGTCCCCCGCTGACTAAAGTATGAAAATGCATTTTTTATATATTTTTATATATATATATAAAAATATACAAATTTGCAAACATTTCTCCCCAAAAGCTCTCCTGTGCATGTTCACAGCAAATGGACCAGAAAAAATCATTTGTTTGCTTACTCTTTTCAGGACAGTTGCCAAAAACAAGAGACAGGGCCATTTTCTCCTGCTCAGATTTTTTTTAAGACTGAATGCCTTAAATAAATATACAGGTTTTATACTGCCCTTAAAGCCAGCAAAAAATGCTGGGTTGTTCCCTCTGATCCAGAAGGCTTTTCCCCCATCCCTTACCCAGAAGATACTTTTTTTTTAAGGTTGGCAACCTTAAAGGAAAAAACTCATTCACATTTTGAGAGCACATTTGTTAGGGAGTAGCACTGCATAAGCAAAAGGCACAACTTCTGACCCAGCAGCACTCTCTTCCTTGCATGAAGTAGAAACCACCCCAAGCTCCTCTCCAACTTTCAGCATGCCAGCAGCATCCCTGGTCAAAGAGGCAAGCCAAGCCAGTTGCAGACGGTACCATATGGAGCTTTCCGATCTCCAAGAGAGTGGAACATAGGAAGCTGCCTTCTACTGAGTCAGACTATGGGTCCATCTAGCCCACTACTGTCAACACTGACTGGCAGCGGCTCTCCAAGGTTTCAGGCAGGAGCTTTTCCAGCCCTAACTGGGGTGATGGGGATTGACCCTGGGACCTACTGCATGCAAAGTAGGGGCTCTACCACTGAGCTATGGCCCCTCCCTCACCCTACTGTCTGCTACAGCTAACTCCTTCATCAATTCCACCCTTGCAACTGAAGTCTAAGGTAGATCTGGATATTGGACGTACACACTCCAGCAATGGATGGATGGGTGTGTAGTGCATCCCTCTATTCTCTGCACACAGAAACATCTTACAGCAGGCGTGGGCAGAAGGTAGATTTGAATCTACTGGTAGATCTCTGGGTGATCTGCAGTAGAGTTGCAAGGATTTTTTACTCAATATTTAATCCAACAAAATGACTCTTTCCCACACCTACAGACCAAATTATACTTGAGAAATGAAGAGACTTTGGGGTAACCAGCGTCCGGCACTAAAAAGAGATTTAGTAAAATCTTATACTTTTTACTATTTTTGTTTTCTTGAATGAAAAGAGAACATATCAGAACTACAGAAACGAATGTGCCCCAATCAGTACTCCTTCCATAATAGCATGCCAACTTTAATTATGTCTTTATAGGATAATATTTAACGAATGAATAAATACATGTAGAGTGAACAAAACTTGTGACTCACTGCTCCTACCACAAATTTCAAAAGATAAAACACACACACACACCAGTGAACAGCAAGTCAACAGTAAAGGTTTTTATGTTTACTGGACACAACTGAGCCCATGATAATGCTTAGAAAACATCTGATATGTCGAATGATGCAATGTTATATAAGGCAGTTCATAGAATATGCTTTCTTTTGTGCTAATTGAATAGTCAAACCACTACTGAGTTGCTGTTTTTTTAAAAGAGGTAATCAAACAGAAGTAGCCAATCTCTACATACTTATTTTTTTTTATCATTGGAACACATTGCAAACACAGGCCTGCATTTAAAACAAATTAACTTGGCAAAAAAGTCATAAAAATGCTAACCTCCTGCTCTCTGGGTGCCTTGCATGCAATGAGGGACCTGCAAACCATCATTCATTCCTCAAGCAGAAATGAACCTGACTGGCCATAACAACAACAGAATGAGAAAAAAGCAATGACCAAAGTATCTAGGGATATTAGAGAAAACAAATGCTAACGGATCAAGGAACCTTTTATAATGCAAAAGTGTTGTAAAAACTGCCAAGTTACCAATTATTTGGGATGGGATGGGGAAGATCAGAATGTGAATACAGATATATGTAAGGCCCCAGGCCTGAACCAAACTATTAACAGTTTTAGAGGGGCTTAGATGATCCATACGTGCTCTCTGACTTTGGTTCAGTTGGCAGACTGTTTTCCTCAACAGGCCTCCTGATTTACCAGGATGAGTCAAAGGCCGATAGTGCAGCCTCAAGCATATTCCATGCTAATAAGTTAGAGGGTCTTATTAGGATGCACCTGGGAAGTGAAGCTTGCTTACTTGCTTTAAAGCTGCAGATGTCTGTAGTGGGAAAGCTCTGACTGTTTCCCTTCTGACCAAGCACTGCTAGCCTATGCTGGGAAAGTGGCAGACGAATGCTAATTAACGCTTGCTGTTGTCATGCTGCTTCACTGCTAACATGTATGATATAAAACCCATTTTACCCCATGGCTCTGGGTTCAGAGAAGCTATCTGATGCAACCACTGGGTATGCCTGTGTGCTGATCGTACTCAATAGAGTATCTCCTTGTAAGTAAAACTGGATCTGATTTATTACTATCTTGGCACCTCTAAATTGAGAGTTCAACGCCTACTGCAGGGGCAATACAATGTAAAGCTACACTTATGATGCAGTTTGTATCTCTTAGTGTGACTGTTTACATATTTTGTCTTGGAAATGTTATCTTTTTAAAATCCTGTTCGAAGCCCATTTATACTTTATGCAATATGTTTAAAACACATGTAGAATAAGACCAAAAGAATTAAAACCTAGCTTTGATTTAAAAGAACTATTATTCATTAAAAGCTATTATTCACCATTGTCAAGTGTTCACTTGTCTTGCCATAGTCTGAGTATTCTTATGGCAAGACTAAACAATATAAAAAACACATACAACTATACCCCCAGATCCACACTGACGCTTCTGAAGCTCAGATTAAACACAGTCTGCTCAACAATCCCATCATTATTAAGTAACTCACCAGAAAATAAAGAAGGAATTATCAAATGGGAATTGCCAAGTAATTATTTCTTTGAAGCAGATGACATACAACTGCTAAAAGGAGGGGCGCTCTCTTAGTCATATGTCAGAACCAGAGCTTTCTCATCTGTAAATAAAATACTGCATAGGATTAGAACTATAATATTTTAATCACTAGCGGAACGTTGGTAATAAACCTGAAATTCAGTTTTGTCAAATAATCCAGTATACTTTAAGATATTGCTACAGAACAAATGTTTTTCCTAGGGTCACTCCACCCAAAGTAGAAACAGCTGCATCCAAATGCTTAGGTTTTCCAGCTCTTTGGATCACAGATACCTTCCCAAAGGAGACATTCATAAGATCTCCACATCATGTATTTATCAGCAATGTGAGGTCACTCATATGATATGGACACTGGGCACTTATATGCCTCTGTCAGTCCTAGGTGAACCTACCCAGTTTATCAAAATTATAACTTCAAGTATAAGCTGATGGGATCTGAGCTAGCAGTGACTGACCAAGAAAGAGATCTTGGGGTTGTGGTGGGCAGCTCGATGAAAATGTCAACCCAGTATGCAGCTGCTGTGAAAAAGACAAATTCCATGTTAGGCATAATTAGGAGAGGAATTAAAAATGAAACTGCCAAGACCATACGCCATTTATATAAATCTATGGTGTGACCACACTTAGAATACTGTGTACAGTTCTGGTCGCTTCACCTAAAAAATGATATTATCAATTTGGAAAAAAATGCTGAAAGGGGAAACTAAAATGATCAAAGGGCTGGAGCAACTTCCCTATGAGGAAAAGTTATCACAGCTGGGATTGTTTAGCTTGGAAAAAGGCAAGTAAGGGGGGAAATGATGTAAGGTCTACAAAATTATGCATGGTGTGGAGAAAGTGGATAGGGGGACATGTTTCTCCCTGTCTCATAATACTAGAACCCAGAGTCATCCCGTGAAGCTAATTGGTGGGAGATTCTGGACAGATAAAGGGAAGTACTTCTGCTAACAGTGCACAGTTAAACTATGGAATTCTCTACCACAAGACATACTGATGACCACCAATTTGGATTACTTTAAAAGGCAACTGAACAAATTCATGGAGGATAAGACTATCAATGGCTATATACTACTTCCAGTATCAGAGGCAGTATGCCTATGTACACCAGTTGCTAGGGAACATGGGCAGGAGGGTGCTGTTGCACTCGTGACCTGCTTGTGGGTTTCCCTTGGGCAGCTGGTTGGCCACAGAATGCTGACAGACTAGATAGACCCTTGGTGTCCTGATCTAGACTGAGTCCTGGCTCTGATGGTTCTGGTTCTTCCTCTGAAGATGACTCCAGTGGCGGCGTAACACCTGGGACCATGACACCTGATCCAGCATGGCTCTTCTTATGTTCTTCCCTTGCAATAACATATATTCCTGGAGGAAATGGCAATGTTGCTCTAAGCTAGTGCTGCTGTTTTTCTTAGGGATTCAGCTCTATGACAAAACAAGCTTAGAGCCTATAGATAAGAATCCACTGCCTGATTACTGAATTTCTGCAAGTGGGTAACTGGAATCCCATGGAAATAGGAAGATTTCAGTGTGGGACACAGAAAGATGGAATTAATTGCAGCTGGGCTGTGATACCTCAACCAGGGCTGAGCACGCACAGATATGTCACTGTGGTCAGGAATATGTGGCAGCTGTGAAAAAAGGTGAATTCCAGGGACTGTAAATAAAACTGCTAGTATTGTAATGCCATTATACAAATCTTGGAATACTGTGTACAGTTCTGGTCACCCCATCTCGAAAAGAATATTGTACATCTGGAAAAGGTACTCCCCCAAAAGCAACCAAAATGATCAAGGGGCTGGAATAACTTCCATAGGAGGGAAGGCTACAACATTTGTGCTTTTTAGTTTGGGGGGGGGAAGACAGGTGGGGCGGGGGGACATGTTCCACATTCCTTCATCTTCTCCCTTTGAAATCAACACACTCCAGGAAACAAAGCTTCAGGCCAACACTACTTTATTAGTAAACGACTAGCTACTTTACAAATGCAGATTCTAGGAAATTGTCAGACTGCATAGAACCTGCCAGTCCACACATCTACAAATATCAACAGAGGATACAAAGTGGAAGTTAGAGAACTTGCCAGCAGTTTGCGCATGAACTTCAGGGCCAGACTTGCTAGGCAGGAATGTCCCTCCCTTAGGGTGGCTCCCTCCTACGTTGGCTTCCATGAGCAGCCAACCCAGCGGAGCATCTGAGCCCTGCCCCTAACTTTTCCTGCTTTGCTCTGCGACAGACCCTAGCATCCTTCAAGTCACACCCCTTGGTTTCCTCCTCTTCTCCCTCTGAAACTTGAGTTCTCATGGTGGAGGAATGGGGGAGCCGTTCAGGCTGGGCCATCTGTGTGTCAAGGTCTTGGGAAGGAAGTCTCGCCGTATCTGGGCTCACTAGGGAGGGTTCCTCCCTCTGTTCTTGATATTCCTGTTCTGATTCTGATATCTGAGCTAGGGATGGTGGAGAATTCCGCCACAGATTTCAGTGAGGCCGAATGCACTGGCATTCGGCCCCCCCCAAAATCCGTGGCGGAACGGCCTGCCCCCCCGCCCCCCCGCAGATTCCCCCTCGGGCAAAGCTTACCTGGGGTGGATGTTCCGGACAGCGGTGGCTCCGGCGGCGGCTGGTCTTTCGACCGGCTGCCACAGCCGCCATTTGAATCTTGGTCTTTGCCGTGATAGGCTGCGTAAGTATTTACGTAGCCTATCACGGCAAGCCAAGCAAAAAAACAAAAAAAAACAGCGTACGCAAATGGCGGTGGCCACGGCAGCCGCCATTTGCGTTCCCAATTTTTCGCCTTTTTAGCCTACATAAATTTTTATGTAGGCTATTACAGCGAAAAAAAAGGGGGGACACAAATAGCATAGTAGGTAGGCGCTATTTGCGTTCCTTTTTTTTCCGCCATTTTAGCCTACGTAAATATTTATGTAAGCTATTTCGGCAAAAGAAGGGGAACGCAAATAGTGCCCACTACACTATTTGCGTCCCCTTTTTTTCCGCGGTAATAGCCTACGTAAATATTTACGTAGGCTAAAATGGCAAAAAATAGGGAACGCAAATGGCGGCCGCCATAGCCGCCGCCATTTGCGTACGCTGTTTTGGGGTTTTTTGGGTTTTTGCCCAACCATGATAGGCTACGTAAATACTTACGTAGCCTATCACAGCAGCCTGGCTGGATGCAAATAGTGGCCGCTACGGCGGCCACCATTTGCGTCCGCAGCAGCCAGTCTGTGGATGGAAGTCCGGCTGCGGACAGCCCTGGCCGGCTGCTCCGCGGAGCAGCCGTGGAGCGCGGCCAGCTAGGCAGGATTCCGGGGGGGAGGACCAGATCGCCTTCCCTCCGGCGAGGATTCTGGGGGGAGGGACGGAGCACCTCCCCCCGCACCATGAATCAATTCCGCGAAAAGGTAAGTGACCTTCGTACATCCCTAATCTGAGCTGCCAGACACCTCCACACGCTCAGATTCATTCCTGACATCATGATAGATGTTTATAAAATTAAGCATGATATGAAGGAAATGGATACAGAGAAGTTTCTCTTTTTCTCATAATACTAGAAATTGCTGTCATCTAATTGGCAGGAAACTAAGGACAGACAGAAGAAAATACTTCTTCGCACAATACATTTTAAATAGTGGTATTTTTAAATATAGACAGGGGTATATAAATCTATTAAATAAATTAATAAATTTGCTGCCACATAACCACTTCTGGAATGGGAAAGTCAGCAAAGGTGCGGAAGAGAGCTCTGCTAACCTTTTTTTCTTTTTTAGTTATTTTAATACACATACATAAATCTGTATATATCCATAGCAATGAATACATATGAAATGCATAAGTGAGAAAATGCAACTTACTAGCAATTATACATAGGCTTCAACAAAAGTGGATCAGATATCCAAATAAGTATCCATTTGAAGGTGACATATATATACAACCTGTTCAAATGTTAAAAGCATTATAATGTCCTCAATCCATTGCATTATAGGAGGTTAGAGTTTATCCCTCCAATTTTGTAGTATCTGTCTTTTAGCTGTGAAGAAGCCATGGAGAATCCATTTGCACTGATTGTTAATTTCCATGAAGCAGGTAAATAATTTAAAGGAGTGTGTACATCAGTGAATATTACAGACTGCTCCAGTGCAAAATTTATCTGTGTAATAACCTCCTCCCACAAAAAAGAAGGAACTACTGGACACTGCCAAAGCATATGTTTACAAGAAGCATTAGCTGCATTGCGCCACCAGCAATTAGCCGAATTAGACAATCCCTTATTAAAGAGATGTTGCGGTGGCCAACAGACACGAAACAAAAGTTTTCAGTGAGTAAGACCCAGACTAAGATCCAAAGACGCAACAGGTATAGATGCCAAAGTGGCAATCCACTGTCTAGGCAGAATGGGAAAATTCAATTCCATATACCATTCCTGCTTAAAACGCGGCAACTTGCATTTATTCACCAATAACAACTATTTATAGACATGAATTGTGGGTTACTTTGCCTGACCAGCCTCAGTAAGTGCTTCTAATAGTGACGGAGACTCTGATGCTGCAAAAGTGGCTGGGCCCAACCTGGATACTAACAAATGCTGCAATTGCTCCATTGACTTGCCGGAACTGGTAGCTGCAGTTAGTTTCCAGTTGCACTAGTTTCCCATTGCTCTAGCAGTTGTTCTCACTAGTGCAGCAACAGCACTGGATACTGCCCTTAGATTGCTTTAAAAAGGGATTAGACAATTCATGGAGGATAAGGCTATCAATGGTTTCTCGGCATGGCGACTATATGGAAGCTTTATGTTCAGAAGCAATATGCCACTGAATACCAGTTGCTAGAAGGCAAGAACAGAAGACTGTTTCATTCATGCCCTGCTTGTGAGCATCCCATTGGGGCATCTGGCTGACCATTGTGGGAAACAAGTTGCTGGAGTAGATGGACATTTTGGTGTGATCCAGCAGGGCTCTTCTTATGGGTTGTATGCAATGCTAGTCCTACTTAAGAGTACACCCACTGAAATGAATGGGACTTAAGCTAGTCAAGATGAACATTTGATACAACCCTCTGTTCTTATTTACAACACAATGACCTGGTTAGCTCGTAACAACAACCCTGAGTATAGGCTGAGTATGGGTTGTTGTTCAATCATGAGATGTCGTTACATGAGAACCCTGCACTATGACTTAACTATGGGTTGTTAATCATGAACAACCCAGAGTTCACAACCCAACAACAAATCACGGGTTCTCTTCCTGGGTTGTTCGTGGTTAACAACCCATAGTTAAAACCATAGCACAGGGTTCACATGCAATGACATCCCACAACTGAACAACCCATACTCAATCCATACTCTGGGTTGTCCTTACATTCTAACCACGCCAATGCTAAAACATACGGAAAACTTAAACAAACCTTATATGGTTAATTGCATTATAGGATAAATTGGCCTTCACCTCAAAAATCAGCACTACAACACACTTCAAGAATTGCCAGACCATTATTTTCTCTAGAGAAACTCCTTGCTTGGTTAAGTATAGCATGACATCAACATGAAAAAGAACTACTGAGAAATATTTATTCTGGAAGGCAAGGAGAGCCAAGGTCAGCTTCAGAGGCCTGCATTTCTTTTTGGAATTCTACTACGTTCACATTTTGCCCAATCCAACAAAAATTAAGCACTTTAAACCTCACCATGTGAGATCTAAGCATATGCTTAACTCTCCCACTGAAGCCACTAGTACTTAAAAGCATTTAACTTTGGCTGAATCAGGCTTATTTCTGCAACCATTTGTCTGAAATCTGTGGTTTATTAGATATCTAAGAAATAAAAACATGACATGATAGTTGCAACTGTTCCAAAGTATTTTGGGTAAGTTTAGCCCCCTCAAATGATATATTATCATTTATTTCCAAGAAGATTAGATTCCACTGCATAGTCACTTCAAAGCCATCATTTACTTTATATGCATACATCTATAGTGCACATGTGGCTGTCTCATAAACAAAAACTCTGTCAAATGGTTTTGGGGTATTCTACTACCAGAAGCCACATTGAAATCTATCTTGGGATAGTAAGATGCCCCAAAAACAAAACTGTGTGTGGTTACAGGCAAAAGGCATTTAATTCGGCTTTCCTGTATCATGGGAGCATTTTTTCACCCCAATGAGCCCTTTTTTCACCCCAATACTTCCCACTGGCTGGGACGTAAACATATCCCAATGGTAAAAATCAATAGATTTCCTGTGATACTTTTGTCTCGGACCTTCTTTGGTTTTCAGGAAGAAAACCCTGTATGGGTATTTAAATCGGCTTCGTTTAATCAATTTGTTAGAAATTATGTACCCCAACACATTCCATTGGCTGAGACAAAAAAGCACCCTAAACACTGGAATCAGTCAGGTTTTCTGGATTATTTTTTGTTCCAGGAACTTTTTGTAAACGGAAATATAACTGTGAATCAACAGATTTCAGACTCACTGAAATTGTAGGTGACAATATCCTAGGATGATTATGTTATAGGTCTACTTCTGTGTAAATTCTGCAATAAAAGTGCACCCAGGTAAAATTCTATCCCTTGTCATTGGAAGAAGTAGGCTAGAGTGGAAAAGATCACTTGTGTTCACACAATTAAGAGACCACTGATGACAATTTGATCTAGAGAGCTGAAAAGACTGAATGCCTTTTCGCCCTCAAGTTCCAATCTAGATCATAAAAATATATATTTGGAAATCTCAACTTTCATATCTAAGTGGGTTAATTTCACTCTCCAATGTTACAGGGGTGGGGAGACAGGGCGGGAGTGAGTGAGTGAGTGAGAGAGAGAGAGAGAGAAAATACAGAAATGTAGTTTAAGGGCTTGGACTCATAAACTGTTGTGAACTGTCCAGAGAGCTTCAGCTATTGGGCGGTATAGAAATAATGATGAAGATGATGAACCTTTCTAAAACACTATTATTTTAAAGCCAGTAATGATTAAAAATTTGAATCTCATGAAGTAGAGTACTACAGCACCAGCACTACGTCAGTTCTAAGTAGATTAAGTTCACTTTTATACTTCAATACTAAGGATGTAATTTTTTAAAAAGAGTTGATGTTTTCTCCAGTTATAATCTAATTACACTGAAATCAAAAATCCAAATTCATTCTCCTCGTACTTTCAGTTCAATAAAATTTTCTCAACTTGTTTTTCACACTTCCCCTTCAGGTCATTGCGTATGCAATGTTAATGGCATAACAAAATACTGCTGCTAAGTAAGACAAATGCTGCTCTCAAATAGACAGCAGGGGGCACTAATATCTTCCCTTCAGTTGCAAAAATCTCCCTGTTTTTAAAATGTATTTATAGATTATCACACAACTATCAATACCCATCACATATAGCAATTCCATAAAAACAAGTTCAAAAATAAATTGTGATGCACACACAGATAATGAATTCCACCAAAGGAGGATACAAAATGGAGAATTGACTGATTCTATCCAGATCAGGTACCCTTAGGTGATCAGCACTGCCAAAGCCACCAAACCTGACTGTCTCTATTCAACATATATGTATACAGTCCCAATCAAACAAGAGGCACTACAGACAACCCTAACTGAACACATTTGGGAGTTTTGTTTTTTAACCACGTACCATGCTTTTCACTTTCCATGACAAGTGAAAGGCAACCATGGCACTAATCCAAGTGCTTTGCAAACTCTTCAAGAGTTATAAACTATCCAGCACTGTACAAAACTATTACTATATTCTTCCCAAATCTCTCTGCAAGAATTAGCAGAAATAAGTATGATCAATTGTATAGACACAACCCCAGTTCCACCCATCTCCTTAGAAATGCCATCCTTACTATGGGTTGTCCCACAATATTAAACTATCCTTGCAAAATATTTTCTTACTATTTTCAATATTGGTTTATTTTGCAGGAAATAGGAATACTAAATGTGACATCGTAGTGCCTTTACAACAACAAGCAGTAGACTCTCTCAACTCACTTAGGTTTGATTTTGAAAAATAATTTCATCTATTAAATATGAGCATGTTCTAGAGCAACCATCCCAATAAACAAAAACACTGCTATGATAATTCTGCAAATATGCACTCCAAGCAGCAGCAACCTGTGTAGTGGTGCATACTACTGGAATAATCAACAGCTATTAATCAAAACCCACTGTATGGAAGGGAAATAACTAGTTGAAAAGCTACTAAATGGTTAATGCATGTAGGGAGTTGGGGGTTGGTTTTAACTTTGCCTGTTTTAGCTGTAACAAGAAGATGCCTGTTAATATTAAATGAAGGTCCTGTTTAAAGCCTGCAGTTGTCCTCTGTCTCAAGTGTGGTCAAACAGAACTTACTCTGCAACACACACTGTAAAATCCTAGCTTGCACGTCAACTAGTTGGGGAGTTGGGGGCATGAGAGTTCACACTGAATTTGTATGGAAGTATATAGTATCTGTACCGTTGTGAACCAGAACCAATGACATCATCATTTTCTACAAGCTACTATAGGACTCTGAGCAGATGGAACATAACAGTGCCTCCAGCATGCAAACCAAGGCCTTCCCACTCACCCTCAGCACAGTACTGATGGCTAGTAACTGCAATGCTCATCATGCACATACTGCTACTGGCTTCAGATAAACATTAGTGCTATTATGACACAACTTATCCCAAGTGATCTATCATTATGTAATTTTCCTTACAAAAATAATAAAGGGTCTAAATGTGCAAGTATTAAAGTGTTTTGTCTGACATCATTTAGAAAGAGTAAAATTGCTAAGTGACATAATTTAAACATGCCTTCTCCATTCCAACAAGTCAATGTGCACTGGAGGTTGCATGTATTTACATGCAGTGAGTTCTTGAAATTATTCTCCTTTAAAGTGCAACACCCAAGCCACAGACACAATAAAACATAAACTATGTACTATATAATTCATTAAGACATTCTGTATACATGAACAAGCTCTTCCAAGGACATCTTTATCAGATTTTCCTAAGGAGAATACTATAGTAATGTAATTTTCTAGGTTTATACAAATTCTTCATACTCCAGCACTTTGAATTGCTATTAAAAAACTATTCTAACTTTTGATTTTTTATGTTAGTTAAACCATATTAAAGATGGGAGTAGGAAGAGAGGAAAGTCTGCTAACAGTTACTGATTTGGTGAGATTATAAACCAAAACAGGAAGGTGGAATAGTTCTTCACTGTGGTGTCTATACAACTGTGGTTGTTGTTACTGTTGTTGTTTTAAATAGCCAATAAAAGCACAGATAGAATTTTGGTTTTTCATGTTTCATATTACACAAGTCAAATACTGCAACTCCCCCGCAACCTGCCCAACCATTCATACTTTAGTATCTGTGGCTGAGCAGGTTTCTAATCTACTTCTATGGTTGCCACCATTACAGAGGGTGGGCTTTTTTAGCTCAGTCTCCAGGAGATGAACAAACAATTCAAAAGGTGGACCTATTTAAATTAGTATGTTCATGCAAATTAGAATAAATAATGTTCCCTGCTCTCAGAACAAGTGACCACATTAGCTATTAACAGCAAAAACAAAATCTTAAAGTCTGGAATTTGCTTGGAAAAAATCAGGAGCTAAAAAAATGCTAAACATCTGAGGTTGCAGTCTCTCTCTCTCTCAAACACACACACAACACACACGTACATGTATGCATCCATGTGCGTCTGTGTGTCTTTCAGGACTGAGTAGTAAAAATTATTTTGTATACATAGCATGTTATTCCCTTGCCAATAGGAGGTACATAAAAACTCATGAAGTGTATCCAAGCCCACCTCAAAAGAAACATTTCTGGAGGATACGATACATGAACAGAATGGAGGTTTTAAATTCTCACCTTATTTACACAGCACCTTTCATCAGTGAAAATTGTAGTGGTGGTTTTTCTTAGAGAGGTCAAGAAGAAACTCAGTGCTTAGACTGCCTTTCTATGTTGCTGCAACTGTTGGTCCAAAAACTGAAGAGAAGAGAAAAACAAACGAACAAAAAAATTGTTAATTTGCCGCTTGCTTACAAAGTGCTAGAACACTCCTAGGAAAAATATGAAGACTGTTTTGAACAGGGCAGAATAACTTTAACTGATGAAGAGGACTGCAGTCCACAAACATTTATGCCACTAGAAGTCTATTAGTCTGCAATCATATATGCTTACTCTGGAATAAGTCCCACTGAATTCAGTGCAACTTACTTCTGAGTTGCCATGCACAGAAATATACTGTCAGTCTTTAAGGTGCCATGGGGCAGTTGGTTATATTTGCTGCAACAGACTAACACAGTTAACCCTCTTGAAACTGAACTGACATTATCATGATATGATATATATGATTTTGTAATATAAATGTGTCTGGACAAATTTCACTTTCAAAAAGTAATCCAAAAATTATTTCTGGAAAACTGTCTGTCTGCCTCTCACTCTCTCACACACACACCCCGAAAAGAAACTAGATGCATTAAAACTGCATTCAAAACCAACCTTAGATAGCAAAGTTTTTTTGGCAATAGCTGGAGAAAATAGCTTAAAAGCCAGACTGCACCATAACCTTCATGATCCAGAAGCCCTAAGCCAAACGAAACTAAAACTGTATGATAAGCAGAACTCTACCTTAATTTCTCATTTCCTCGCCTTTACACCAAACTCAGGTTTTTACATGCATGACGGACTCCCTTTTTGGCATATTTTATGCTCTTGATTTTAAACAAACTAAAATATAGCTCGCTCACTCTCGTTCCCTCAAAGGCCATAAAGCCCTGAAGATATAATGCAATACAAATCAAAATGATCTGCAAGTCAAAATGCAACACAGGAGCAGAGGTGCATCCATATTCTCCAGGAACAGTCATGCCATGCAAACGTGTTGTACAGTGCATACTTGGGCAGAGAGGAGGCACAGCAGATGGAATAGTAGGGACAATTCACCTACACATTCTCTTAAAGGATTTTGGCCACCATAACATTCATTATATTGATAAACATCTGTCTGCTTAATGCCCATTACTGTAAGTGACCATTTATGATGGGGTTGTGAATGACAAAGAGTCTAACTGCAGGGCCAGCAGTTGGTATAGTAGCTATGCCTATAGGGCCAAGACGTCTTGCCTTACAAAAAAAGAATGCAGGAGGAGCCTTCCAATTATAATACAACTATATACACATAAATATTTTTTAAATTCATAATCCACCTTATCTGAAAATATATTTAGAACCCCTAACAACAGAGCAATCAATAATAAAATACCATAATCAATTAAAATGCATTTGCTTCTTTGGGGGGATGCACTATTTGCCAAGCTTTCAGCTAAAGTTGTAGTTTTTAAAACTCTAGCTTAAAATACAATACAACAGGAAAATGTGTTTCGCAAGAGGAGTCCAAGGACCAGCTGCCCAGCTTTATCATCTCTCTCCCCATATCTACAATTTACCATGTTATTCCTGACACATTACACCCAACATTCACAGTACAAACTCTCAGTAATGTAAACATATTACATTGTTCCTCGGGGGGGGGGGGGGACACGACACTATTTTGGAACGCACACACATACACACAATGATTCTTCCAGATCACATAAGCTTGAAAGCTAAACTTTTCACCCTTGAAATAGTGTATGGGTCTGTGTACACACATATATACATACACACACACCCCTCCAACCTTTACACCCCTGCTTAACTTTAAGTCAAATTAAGCAGAGGGATTAATCACACTGAGCACAATCTACCAGGAAGATCTCCTGCACAAGCCCCATTTAAATAAAGCTGGTGCAAGAAAACTTCACTGGTGGACTGTGCCGATAATTATTGGTATTCTCAATACAATCATGCTAGAAAAATCCAATGGATCATTAAACATTCATCCACCTTTCATTAATTTAGATACATTATAAAAAAAACACAGAGATTTACTTTAAATGCCAATAGACAATTTGGTCTGCTGCACTCTGTTTTTAAAAACCTATACAGACCTTAATTACAATCTCGTTCTTCTCTTAAACAAAACATGAATTCTGAATGAAAATTTTCCATGTCATATTCCAGATATATTAATGCAGTTTTGATATGATGTGCTGTATTTACAAGTAATTGCATCTCAAGGAATAAATTATAATACTGAAAAATGAATATTTTAACATTTAGGTAAAGGTAGCCTCAAAGCTACACCTTAAGTAACTGGAAAAGGTTTGGAGTTTCACTTTTTTCCAGTAAATTTCACAAGACAGTTTCCTTTGGGAAGTATGAAATACTTTCCGTCTACTCCCCAATTGTCATCATTTGGTGATAGAGTTTATTTATGATTTATGTTTGTCTTGTTACATCGGTCCCCAATAAAAGGCCCAATTTACAGCAAAATCCCATAAATATCTACTCAGAAGTAAGTACCACTTCAATGGGCTTACTCCCAGGTAACTGGGTATAGGATTGGACTCTAAGAGTGCAATCCTATGCATGTTTAGGCAGAAAAGAGGCCTACAGTTTCCAGCTTGCCCCAGCCAGAATGGATGGCTAGAGGGAATCTGGGAACTGCAGGCCTTTTTTCTGTCTAAACTCGCATAGGATTGCACCTTAAACCTATTATCTGAACTAAATGCATAAATTGTACCTAAAGAGTTAAACATTTAACAGTTGCTAGGGTCAGCTAGGAGCTCAAGGATTTTCTCAGTGCATCTCTCACAGAAACATCTCTTACCAAATTGTGCCTGAAACCAGTAAACATTTCAGACAACATTTACTATTATGCAGCAAAGGAAAAGAAAAGAAAAGAAAAGAAAAGAAAAGAAAAGAAAAGCCTGTTTTTGCTCCCCCAGACGTCAATGTAAGTAAGTATTGCCTCTGGCTGTCAGAGAGCAAAGAGTTAGATCATGTGTTATATTGCACGAGATAGCTTATTGTACTGTAAAATACTAAAATAAAGAACATTTGATATGATTTAATAAGTCATAAATAAGCGGGGAAGCTTTTTATAAAATATCCTTTAAAATAAAAGCCCCTTTGCTAAGTTTTTACATAATGACGTCCTGGGGAAAAACATGTAATTGGTTCTTCAGACATCTCAATCACTCATCTAAACCATTTCTGGAAGCACATAAAACCTCACATTATAAACAAATCAACATATAACAATATGTACCAAGGCCATGATGCAATTCACAGACTCTCATTCTATACAAGCACTTTTATGTTGCTATTTCACTTTCCCCATCCTGTTCCTATCTGCCTTCTGTTTTCAGACAAGTGGCCTGGACACACTGACCCAAAACAAAAGCTGAAGACTGGAAACTAACTACAGCCTGCCGTAAGAGCACTGTCCAGGCTGGCATGATAGAGCTTAGCCTTCTCAATTTGTGAGAAACTGCTCCCAAAACCCATCAAGGCAAGAGAAGCTGAGTCTTGGCAGATGGAGAGAAGCCTGCCAGTTCAGTTATACTACAGGACAGACTATGAACATACCTGCAATGCATGATCTAAAATACTGAAAAAAATAAAATAAGTATCACACATACTATAAACATTTCAAATCTCAATGCTGTTTAATAACATGGTAATCCAACTTTTGAATCTGGTAAAATATGTCTGTTAAATATATGCTGGAAATGGCAATATAAGCTATTTGCAATATCAAAGTGCTCTTATTTTACATTAAAAATGTATTAACTTAACAGTAAGAGGCCTTTACTGTTCCCTCACTTCGAATGAAAATAGTGAAACTGAATGAAAAATAAAACTACTGACTACCTGAACCATTAATGAAAACATATTTTTTAAGTTCCATTGGTTTTATTTTGTCTAAACCTTTTTCTAAGATTACAAATATCCGGAATAAAACAAGAACTCATTTACGCCACAATGCATTTAACTTTAACCTTGATAATTAAGTTCTATCATTTTGAATTGCACTACTTGATACAGTTAAGATTAAATACGTGCATAATTTTTGCAAATTTACAAACTAATACATCAGTCTCGTCAAATTTTGAATACTTTTGAAGCTTCACATGCAATTCCTGTCTTCAAAAGGTTAAATACACAACCAAAAGCACCAGATTGTATAGAACTTTTTGATACCAACTCTGAAGGTTTTAAAAGCTACAAACATTTGCTGGCTGACTAATAACACACACCCATGTTATTTGTATGCAAGTTTTACTATATAGAGATAATCTATTTCTGGGGGGAAATCTACCAACATTATATGATTCAGGATTAACTTCCTTAAATTTTTAGTGATCAGGAACCAAAGATAAGAAAGCACTAGTTACTTACAAGCCTGCACATTATTGTAAAAAATGGTACAAATTTTAGAAACTGGGATGTAGCAGCCATTCATCAAACAGCATGGCCAGAAGACTTATTCCAGGAAGCTTATCCCTTTGCAACATTTGAGGACGGGAACCCTTAAATTCCAACAGTAATGGGATGCTTTGAACATTTTAGGCACAGTTGTAATGCAAAGATGAGTAATGAGTAAAATACAACACCACACACAAGCTATGGGCTATTAATACAAAAGATCCCAAATGAGAGATTAATGGCCCACAGGCACCTCCTGGGACACTTTTGTTAGGGGTACGCAACCTGGTTCCCTCCAGATTTTTTGGACTACTGCTCTCATAATACCTGAACACTGGAGAGGCTGGCTGGGGCTGATGGGAGTTGTAGTGTAAAACATCTGTAGGGCATCAAGTTCCTATCCTTGGTCCAATCTCGTTAAAATCCTAACAATCTCATGTTGTATTGGAGGAGGGGAACCAAGATAAGGAAGAAAAACTTGAAAACACAATTAGAATTTAATTCAATACTAGAAAAAAATTAAAGTCAAATAAAAATCCTATTTTTATTCTTTTCAAATGTCATGCTATTAAAGAGCTGTTGTCACATTTTGAGTTGTTGTCATTCAATGCATGCTTGAGCAGCCCCACTGAATAGAAGATGTAAGTAGCAAGGAAGGCCTTCCCATGCCTCCAAAAATGCCACAAAGGGCTTCTTCAAAGTAAAATGCCAATTATGAAAAATAGATGGCAACTGCAGAGGAAGTGTGGCTGGAGTTAAAAGGAAACTTCTTAAAGACAACATCGGAGTGGTATCTGCTCTTAACAAATAATTTAGCTAATGTATCTACAGCTGCAAAGGGAACCAACTGACCCACAAAGCTAGTGGGAGGTGGGTCTCCATCCAGAATTTTACCAGTCTCTGAAAAGAACTAAAAATAAGTAAATGTGGCGCAACAAGCTTAACCTACTTTTTATTTTTGGCACAGTAACCACTGCTAAAGCACTGTAAACAAAAATCTCAAATAATTATTAATCAGCTACAAAAAAATCTTAACTGCAACTTCTAGTAGAGTAGAAAGTCTACTACTGATATCACAGAAGTGCTGTTATGTACAGGGGCCACTGATATCTTCCATTTCAAATTACATGCAAATTATGTAAATGAAATGCAAACAAGCTGCAGCACACAATAAACAATAAACACAGCTTAACAAGTTGCCCATCCCTGCAGTACAGACACAATTTGAGGCATCCCAGTCACAAGAAAAATGCACCTGAATGGACGATGAATACTGTCTGTTACCATGGCAGCCCGATCTAATTACATGACTGATCAGGGCTAGAGTGAGTGCACTGAAAACCTACACCACTGACATGTCTCTACATGATCTCACACACACACACAGCTGTGGAAAACCTATCAGTATTTTGTCTGACATACAAAAGTGATGAGATTAAAGCCACCTATTCAACAGAACTATGACCTGTAAAATACTGTTTTTTAAAAAAAGAATAGATAAAAATAACCCATAACTCTAGCAATATAGTCTTTCTCCCTCTTTCAATTATCTCTTCCTCATTCATAAGCCCTACTCCTGAGAGCAATAAAACTAGGCTGTCCCCACCAGCCAGCCAAACAACTCCACATTCAGAGATGAAATCTGAATTTGCTGTTAAGGGTTTCATCAGAAACTGAAATGAACTGCCTAAAATGTCAGCAAAGTAATTGGCTACATTCAAACATATATTAGTTGCATAAAATATAACAGGAATTACTGAATATTTAATCAACTGCATCATGTCATGTTTCTTATCCATATTTATGGAAGAAAAAGGGAGCCACAAACTCAAGGCATACATCTGCATAAGTGTGTGTGTGCATGCATATAAGCTTAAAATTGTACAAAGCAATATTATGCATAATATGCCACCTTGTGGGTTTTCTCTTTCCTCTAACTGTAATGGGGTTCCAGGATAACCGAGAAGAAATATTATTTTGGAGGAGTCCCTATTGCATACCATACGGTAAACAAAATAAAAATAGCATGTTCTTGTTATCCACATAGTGTGGCATTATATAACAAGCTTTCAATTTGCTCTCTTTTCTATCATTGCTTTCTAATCACCGTGCCTGCTCTTTGTACAAAATTCCAAACACCTCCAATACTGCGTTTTTAACATTACGTTGCTGTATTATTAATATAGTATTTCAGACACGCCAACATATGTTTAAAAAACCTTAATTGTTTCTAACGTTCTTGGGAGATACACAATTATCTTGTGTATACAGATTATTAAAGCTCGGGCAAATTAAAATAAGGTAACTTTGAAAAATAATTCTGAACGAGAGAGGGGAGATTGGAGGCATGTAACAATTTAAAAAACAGTTGCAGTCTCAGAATTCTCCTGTCTTCCCGCTCCCCATTAAAAGAAGAAAAATGGGGCGGGGGGAGAGAGATGGGGAATCCTGTAATATGTGGAAACATGCCCATCAGCCCCTGAAAACCAAAAGAATGTTGTCAGTCCCTTGGAGAAACTGGACTGTGCATATCTGCTCGCTGACAAAGATTGGAGGAAGGTAAAAAAAGCAGAAGCTGGCTTGGAGGACGGTGTCAAGCTGAAGGGGGAACGCAGGCCTCCCGCTCCCACGGATCCCCTACCTCCTGTCCTGGTGCTCAGCAGTGGCCGTCACTCACTCACTGACTCCTTGCTGGGGAGTCCGCAGGAGTCTCCAGCCGACCTGGGCCCTGAATGTAGGAGCATAGTGGTGGAGCTGCTGCTGCTGCCGGGCACATCCCAGTCCCAGCGCCGCCGCCTCCTCCTCCGCCGCCGCCTCCTCGCTTCATTCACCCCTCCGGCAACCACCCAGCCCCGTACTACACAGTGCAGCGAAGGCTGGCCCTCCCTACTACGAAGCGGAGGGAGGGACGGAGGGGAGGCAGGGCGCGCGCCGCGCCGCTCGCCCACGGCAGTCGAGCCGGCCTTCAGGAGCGGCGGCGGCGGCGGCAAGAGGGACGCAGCTCAAGCCAGACGGCGGCGGCGCAACCGGCGGAGGGCGTTGCTTCGGGACACACAAAAACCCGGGGCCCGGGCGAACTCCGCGCGCTCATCGTCGCCCGAGTTTTTCGCCAGCCTCCTTCCCAGGGCGCAGCCGCGCGATATCGCCAAGGAGAGGGCAGGCGCGCAGGCAGCGCCAGCCAGCCTTCCGAGCACCAATGCACGCAGGCTCGCACCGGGGGCGCTCCCGCTCGTCTGGGGGGAAGGACAGCGAGCAAACAAGCCACATACACGGGCGGGAGCGCGCGCGCGCGCGGAGTGGGGGCGGTGGGAAGACACTTACAACCTCCCGGTCTTTATGTTTATTTGCTTGCGTAAGGAGGACATTTCTCGCATGCACACACACAGAGCGCACAGAATTCCAGCCAGCACCGCCCCCATGGCAAAACACACACATTTCCTGGCCCGCTTTCCCCTTCCTCCCGCACCTCCAGCCTCCTCAACTCAGGATGGGGGGAGGGGGGAGCAAAGATGCAGGGTTGGGTTCTAGTAAGGGAGACGTCAAACCCTTGAGATGACGGGACATCGCATTACCCTCCCCCCTCCCTCCAGCGGCCCTGTGTGTGTTTTTCCAGCTGGAAATCGCTGGAGGTTTTCGGGGGGTGGGGGCAGTGTGGAGAGAGAAAGCGAAGCGAAAGCAGAGAAGGATTTTTTTTTTTTAAGCCACTTACTCTGTATAAAGTGTCGGGGTAGGGGGGGGGAGCGTAAAAGGGGGGAAAGACTCACAAGGTCTTGCCAGCCGATCGCAAGGACTGCTTGGCTTTTTTTAAAAAATGTTTTTTATTGCTCTTCCCCCTCGCTGTGATACGAATGTCTCCTCACCAACGGTAGTGGAAATGATGTCTGCGGTATAGAAGCTCGCTCCTCTCTTCTCCAGTATGTAAATGTGTAATAGAAGCCAAATATGGAGCAGTTGGCTGCCTCTGCATCAGCTCAAGGATCCTACTTCATGCAAAAGGGAGGGGGGAGGGAGGAGAAGGAGGCAACACTTTGTCAGGCGGCCAAGAGAGCCACACAGATTATTGCATACGCACAACAGAGCCTAGCCAGCTTTAACCCTTTCCAGAGTTCCTTCGCAGCTTCCAGGAAGGAATGTGGATGTTCTGTTTTTATTACGAGATACCTGTGAGACTTTTCTCCCCCCCCCCCCATTATTATGCTTTCTGTATGATTTTGGTAGCATTCACAGATGTGAGGAAAATATTCTTTAAGGATCCGATCCTATGCATGTTTAGACAGAAAAAAGCCTCTCAGCATGCTGGGAGTTGCAGGCCTCTTTTCTGTCTAAAAATGCATAGGACTGAGCCCTAAGGCTGCAATCATGTATCCACTTACCTGGTAAGCCCCACTGAACTCAATGTGACTTACTTCCGAGTAGACACGTATAGGGTTGCACTGTAAAGGCCTTTTCAGATTACACCCAAAAAAATGATTCTTTAACATTCTTAAAGCCTGATGTTATGCATATTTACTCAGAACTTTCATTGCGTTCAATGGGCCTTGCTCCTAAGCGTGCATAAACCCAGCATATACTCATACTAGGCCTGAGTGGTATACTGAGGGAGTGCTCACTCTGTGAGCATTTTAAAAATAGAACACTTTTTAAGGGTTCACAAAATAGCACATTCATGGGGGCGGGGGGGGGGTGTCACATGTAGTTAGTAATATCAAAGGCACCCAGCAGGTGCCCCACTCCCGGTACCCACACAAATTCAACACTGCATGTGACTACCCTTATCGGTATGCTCTGTAGGGGAACAATACACATTCTCAGCAAAATATTTGACCTATGGGAAAATGTGATATTTATGTAATATTTATGAAATGTGAGCTATTCCAGCAGGCTGTGCTGAGGAAGATGCCCCTACTGAAAAACTTGTTTTTTTTCCTCTTCCCTCTTCATTCCTTTTTCCTTGTGTGTCATGTCTTTTTGGATTGTAAACCTGCAGGCAGGGACTGTCTTATTTTACTGATTATATATAAGCTGCTCCACAGGCCTTTTTGGGGTGGGGAGCAGGATAAAAGTACTTTAAATAAATGTATTCCTACAATACATTCTTCCTTGAAAATGGGATACCACAAACAGATGAGTAGCAAGTGTGCATTTATTGTGTGTGTGTGAAAATATACTAAGGAAAGGCCCTAATGGTAAAGAACCAGCTGCTGAAGCATTTTGTCCCTTCCAAATGACAGTGAGTTGATGTGCTGAAAAGTCAGTTGTCTGCCCAAGGTTATTCTGTTATTGAAAGGAAGAAAATACAACCCTGAAAGCTGAAGATGATACTTTAGTGCTGCTCCAAACCTGTATGGAGGAAGCCTCTTCAGGACAGAATCCTATGCACACTTAGATAGAAAGAAGTCCTACAACGCCCAGCATTCCCCAGCAACATGGCTGACTAGGGAATGCTGGGAGTTGTAGGACTTTTTTCTGTCTAAACATGCATAGGACTGTGCCCTTATTGTATTGCAGTGATAACTATAATTGAAACTGAGCCTTAGCCAAGAGAGAACCAGAGATAGGAAGCAACTCCCTATTATGAGTTAAGGAATGATACTGATTAGCATTTCATTTTCCTAAAATGGGCTTACTCTGTAACAAACCTCTGTAAAGCTCACCTCTAAAATATATATGTATTTTTAATAGAACTTCAAACCTTGTAATATTTTTTTTGGAAAGGATGGGCAACTTCATGTACAGCCTAACACAATCAACTATCAGGGAGGGATTTGGGGGAAAGCACTTGGTGTAATCAAGCAAAAGTTACTTGTAGACCTCAGAATTTGAAGTTTTTCCCACCCACCCCCACCCCCAGCAGTTGTTTGGCTCCAAGAATACATGCCCATCTGTTCCTTCAGAGCAACTAACCCAATAGCATCCATGTGATACCTGAAGCCCTCAAATATATTGGCCAGGAAAGCTGCCTCATGATCAAGAGTATTGCAGGGCCACTATGACATCACAGCCGATTAAGCGACAGCATCAAGAAATGCAGGGCAGGCATAGAGATCAGAAACCCAGGAGGAGATTGCGAGCATAATGAGGTCAGAGGATAAGAAGGGAAGTACTTTTAATTCAGGCTTCTCCAACATGGCATTTGTAAAGCCCTGCTGCAACACCTATGAGGCTCTCCTGCCCCTCCCCTCCCCTTTCTTCCAGGGTGGCTGGTTGCATTGTAAAGCACAGTCCTTGCCAAGACTCATGTCTTTTGCCCCAATGTGGGGTCCCACATGGGCCTAGATGCACTCTGGGCAAATTAAGATCATGGGTGGCTGGAGCTTTGGTAGGTGCTGTACTTTGAGATGACAAAGGATCCAGCTGTTTCGTCAATGAAGAAGGCCAAGGGTTGCCATATACCCAACACAGTGGATGCTCCAGGCTCAATGAGGAGGTTCATGTAGAACAGCAAAAGGACAATTTTCTGGTGCAGATAGAATGCCGACACAACCTTCAGCAGAAAGGACAGGTCTGGCTAGAGCACTGCCGTATCCCTATGCAGCATGAGATTGGGCAGATCAAAATGAAGAGCACAAAGCATACCAGTTCTTGTAGAAGTTAATAGCCACCAGGAAGGCCTCTCTGAAGGTGAGCAGGCTGAGATCATGAGTACCCAGTGGTTTGAAGGACTCTGCCATCAATCACAGAGAGGTTCAACAGTGATGGAGAGGTTTGGACAAGAGGGCAGACGTTCAACAAACCATTCATGAACCATTTAATTGCTGCATGCAGCAAACACTGTGCAATTGTCAACAGGACAATGAAACATGGAAATAGTTGCCAGATAAACTCTAAGTAAGGAAAACACCAATCCACCTGTCCAGAGCAAAAGCAGGAAGTATAGAACATCAAATAGGGGCAAGATACTGCTTCAAGGCTATGCTACTCCACAAACCTAGATAAGTGTTCAGTTACCCTTCTGTCTAGGAACCACATTGGGGCCAGATCCACCATCTCATCAGCTTGAGTTTGAGGACATTGGGATGGAGAATTTGCTCTCAATCACAAAAGAGAAGGCTTGAAGACTCCAGCAGATGGTGGTAATCATGCAGGAGAGCGTTGTGGCCCTTGAATGACAACAATGCAGTCTGCCCCATTTTATCATATCTTTGTAACTGTCCACACCAACAGCAAGATCAGGGGGAAACTATGTAGAGGAGATGTTCGTCACACCTGAGCAGGAATGCATCCTCCAACATCCCACAGTACATGCCTGCTAGGCTGCAGAACTAGCAGCACTACTCATTGGCACAGGTGACAAATATGTTTATTTGTAGCAACTCACAGAACCAAAAGGTTTTGGCCCAATCAGCCAGAGTCCACTGACTGGAGCAGAGAGGAAGCAAGAACTCAATTATATTAGAACAATGCTCAAGACCCAGCAGTCGATGATGGCATGCCCCACCAAACTGAAGTGCCAGAGCCTAGTCCCAAACACTGAAGTGCACAGTCCCTGAACGATGACAAGTCCAGATTTAAAGTTGATACGAGGAGGCATCTAAGGCCCTGCAATGGCTAGGCCACCAAAACTTTGTAGATGGGCATGATCTTTTTGCCATTGCAAAGCAGATGGATAAAAACACAGTGTCCCTGGTGAATGGGATGTACGACTCTTGGAGGATCCTCTCTGCCACAGGCGAGAGCAGTGGTGGAGCAACTTGCCACTTAAACAGGCCTTTCCCATCAAACTTTGATGGGAACTTTGATACAGTATCACAGGGGTGGGTAACATGCTGCCCCCACTGGGTTTTCTGCCTCCATGGTGTGGCCCCACCACCACACTGCTGGATTTCCAGCGTTTCTGCTGAAAAACAAGGCATGCGGGAGTGGGTCTCTGCAAAAGCAAAAGGTAGAGACTTGAAAGATGCTTCTCACAATTAAGTAAACTGGCCAGCCTTCCTATGTTCAGTGCAAAAGCACTCCCACTGTTTTGATAACCTTTACTCTGAGTTTATGCTTCCTTAATGCTCCAAATGAAGCCAAATAATTCTCCCACCTATTTCAGAAGTCACTTGTTGCTCAGAGACCTCAAGGATGTATCGTACAGCATCCATTGCAGTGGAGGATTATTATGGGAGACATGAAGCTGAAAATTATTCATGTTTGTTTAGAAATAACAGTTTGCAGAGTTATTTATTAATTTATTTAACCCACCCTATTCAAAGAGCTCAAAGTGGACAACATGTACAAAACCAGGCATACAACTAAAGAAACAAGATATGCAGATTTTTAAACCCTCATAACCACAGTGAGACTCCATTGTGCTCCATAGGTCTGTGTGTGTTGTACTTCCAGGGCCCCACTGCAAAATAGAAACTAAGGGTAATGGAGCTCATAGAGTATAGGCAGTCTACAAAATTTTAAATCCCACAAATGCAACTCCGCATAGGCTTCCTGCACAATACAATCTAGGCCATCTCTCCTCCTCAGAAACCACTTGTAACTGGAAAGTGTATGACCCCCCTATGTCCCCTTGTGTGCAGCCTAGCAGAGGTCGCTGTGATAAGTAGCCCAAACCCTGCACATAGGGTGGCCACTTACACATCACCCCCAAAGAGGAAATGCATCACCCCAAAAGAGAACAAAAGAAGGAATTGCTTTGCATAGAAATTGCACATACTAATTTATATAGAGAGATGCAAATTTAGAAATGACTATAATTTAAATAGAAATACAGTACATCTCACCATAGTGAGAAAAACTGTGACCAGGGGGCCTGTATGCCTTGCACAGTCTGCTGTCCAGATGCTCCTGATGGGCAACGTCAAGGCCCAGCTCTTCCCTCTGATGGCTCTTTATCTTTAAACTGGACTTGGACTGGATAGCCCACCTAATAGAGGACACCTTCAAATAGGGGACTATCCTCTGTAAAGTAGGACACATGGCCTACCTGCACAGGTCACGACTGACTAGATGTACCCATCTTTTGGGAATCTGACAGCCTTGAAAAGGAGGATACAAATAATCTTAATAAATAAATGTCAAACCCCAACAAAAGTTCTCCAAATAATGTCTTACTAGCTGGCCACTAAAAGACAAACAAATTCTTATATGCTTATGCTTTGTATATGTCAAAACCGCAAGGGGAAGATGTTCAGTTACTGAAAACTGCTAACATTTTTATGACCTAGAATATTCAAGTAGGAAAAAACCTGCATACGATTTGTAAAGTGTAGCATTATGCCACTACATGGGTTAGGATGCATATTTCTGTTACATATTATTCTTACTTAAAATAAGTAAGAATTCTTACTTCGAATTCTAACTTGTCCCCTTTAGTGGCAACAAGGTCCCATGCTTTCCATGCAATTGGCTTGGAGCTTCAGTGCTAAACTGAAGAGGCGGGAAGCAATACCCCAAAAAGGAGATACAAACTTACACACATTTTGTGCAACATGCCCAAATGGACTGTCCTTTTTGTGCTGACACCACCATTCTATGAGTCATTAGAAGAATCCCAGGTATGATCAGCTTTCCTGCCAGAACATGTCACACCAGATCTAACCCCCCGCCAAAACCTTTATGGATATGCCTGGAGATTATAGACTCTGTGCAGCGGGAAAACAAAAACTGGAAGCTTACACAGTGTGGGTAGAATGGATGTACCTCCTATAGCTCCCAAGAACTCAGTTGTGATATTTGAAGCTATTCTGTACCGACACATCTTAGCTTCTGTGTTAACTTCTATCTTAGGAAAAAATAAAGCAGGTCTGAGGCATGCAAAATGTTTAGCACAAGGCTCACATATCCTTTAGTAAATCCCAGCTAACTATCTCTGCCTTGGGCATTGGCAAAAGCACAAATTTAAGGTGCCAGGAGAAGAGAGAAGATGCATCCACGGTAGTTAGTGTACTTGCTGCTGCTGATGTAGTACATATTATTATTTTCTACATGAATTAATGAGGATAAGATATGACTCATTTTGACATTGTACACTCACACACACACACACACACACACACACGAGTCCAGAAGATACTCCATGGAGACACATGGGGTCATGTGTCATGATCTATATATGTATTATACCTCTATTTATGACAATGGAGACACAAAATAGCTGTTAAATTTAGATATGCTATCTTAACATCAGGTCACTGAAAAGGAATATTTTGCCAATTACTTTCTAAGGCCTTTGAATATTATATTGTAAAGTAATTGATGATTGTCTACATTTCAGGCCTGTCATAAAAATAACATCACTGGTCTCACTACAGCCTCTAGTGGACAACAGTAATCTATTTCTCAACGCAGTCACACATGCTCTGTCTCTACAGAAACCTCAAAGCACTCCCTTTGGAGTCCGGCCAATTACCTTTGGAATAGTTCTACTTCGGGCAATTCACACACCCACAGCTTTATTTCAGGCCACCACCCTTGAGCTCAGTTGTGGCAGGTCAGTCCAAGTACACACTACCAACATCTGAGCATATTCTTTTGCAGTTTCCCTTTCCAACTTCAGACAAAGTAGGCTTTCTCAAACAGTTACTACTCTCAGGAGATTCTGGTTACAGAAGTAACATGAATAAAATCAAATACATTTCAGATTTTCTGTCTGTTGTTACAAGAGAGGAAATGTAGTCATTCTGGATCTATGCATTTCTTTAATTGATATTTATAATTTGTTTTACTGAACAATTCCATAAATGCTTTTATTTAAAATAAAGTGTTTTTAAAGAAAATATCCTATTGGAAAGAAAACAAAAATACCATATTTACTGTAAGCTTGAGGGTGACCCAATAGATCACTTTTTATTGACTTTCCCCCCTCTTTGATTATATTTACTGTAAAACACTTCAATTAAACTAATTTTTTAAATGCTCTGTGTCCAAGAATTATTTCCTAAATATATACCATTATGTATGCTTCTGATCCCCTTCATGGATCACTGCCTTGTTGTGGCAAAGGGGCTTGTGTAACTCAGTGAAGCCATAAACTATGCCATGCAGGGCCACCCAAGACGGACAGGTCATGGTGGAGAGTTCTGACAAAATGTGGTGCCCTGGAGAAGAGGATCTAAAGAGCCTCTTGTTGAGGGTGAAAGTGGAGAGTGCAAAAGCTGGTTTGAAACTCAACATTAAAAAAACTAAGATCATGGCATCTGGCCCCATCACTTCCTGGCATATAGAAGGGGAAGAAATGGAAGCAGTGACAGATTGTATTTTCTTGGGCTCCAAGATCACCACAGACGGTGACTGTAGCCATTAAATTAAAAGACGCTTGCTCCTTGGGAGGAAAGCGATGGCAAACCTAGACAGCATAGTAAGAAGCAGAGACATCACCTTGCCAACAAAGGTTCGTATAATCAAAGCTATGGTTTTCCCAGTAGCAACGTATGGCTGTGAGAGCTGGACTCTAAGGAAGGCTGAGCGCCGAAGAATCGATGCTTTCGAACTGTGGTGCTGGAGAAGACTCTTACGAGTCCCCTGGACTGCAAGGAGGTCAAATCAGTCCATCCTCAAGGAAATCAACCCTGAGTGCTCATTGGAAGGACAGATACTGAAGCTGAAGCTCAACTATTTTGGCCACCTAATGCGAAGAGAAACCTCCCTGGAAAAGACCCTGATGCTAGGAAAGATTGAAGTCAAAAGGAGAAGGGGATGGGACGGCAGAGGATGAGATGACTAGATAGCATCACTGATGCAATGAATATGGACTTGAGCACACTCCGGGAGAGAGCGGAGGACAGGAAGGCCTGGTGTGCTATGGTCCACGGGGTCACGAAGAGTCGGACACGACTGAACAACAAATGCTTCTGATGGCTAGCACAATTGCAGAAGGCCTTGCTGTGACTGTAACCTGCCGCAGTCCAGACCTGAAAGACATGTGTCCCTATAGAAATAGAGGAGGGATAGGTAATGTGCTTCCCATGGTGCCCACTGAGACACCCTACTCTTCCCAATTTTTATTTAAATAATATATTTATCTTTTGTTACTGGCAGCTGAGATTGCTTCAAAGCGAAATGGGAGCCGCCAGCTGCTGCCATCTTAATTTCCTATGAATGCCTCTGGGCAGGTTACTAGTCCTATGTAATTAGGCATGCCCACCCATGGCAGTCATTTTATGGTTGTGCCCAGGACAGTTTCTCAAATTTCCAAATGGGCCCAAAAGGTCGCCTACTCCTGAGCTACAGTGATGCACACACATCCCCTATTGAATAAGGAACTGCACTTGTGTGCTATGCACATGGCTCCAAGTTGCATCAACCTTCCAGAACTGCATGCATTGGTCTCATCATTGAATCAGGAAACTAAGTACAGCCCTGCTCAAGAATGCCAGCACTGTCCACCCTTACATTGTTTATCACATATTCAGCGGTGGAGAGGATTAAATCCAGACCCCTTTCCTCCACCACCCACAAAATAGGTAATTATCAGTACTGTCAGAATGCACACAGCTACCCACATGCATATCTCAATCAGGGGTGTAAGTGTTGAATCCTGCCCCATAACAAACAAATGCAGACAACTGAACACACATGGATTTTCTTGTAATATTTTCCATTATATTTTGAATATCACACTCACAGTAAACCACAAGGTTGTACTGACATCAGCCATAACCCGGCGCAACAGGCTGCCTCTGCACATGCTCAGCTAAAACTGATTCTCTTTTGCCCCAGCCCATAAACTGCATCAGAATTTTTAAATCACGGACAGATATGGAAAGATACATTTAGATATTTACAAATGAATCCTAAACCCCTGATGAACTTCTGCAGAGACATATAAGGTTATTAATGTATTTAAATTCCTGTGATTCCTGTTAACTGTAATTGGTTTTCCTAAGTAATGTTTGTGTTTTGTTAGTTGAAAAAGTTGTAATATTTTATATACTCATTCATTACATTGCAAACATGTGATTAAAAGTCAATAGAAATAATTATTAAAAAAAGAAATTCAGATCGACTTTATTTAATTTGGTTGTATTGCTAGGAATTGTATGAACAATTTTAGACTTAGATTATTGCAATAAGAGGAGGCACTGAACAAAATTAGGGAAAGTGGCCAGGGAAAGAAGAGAGGATCTTAACAATTTGTCAGGGGAAGATAAATTGTTTAATGACATTTAATATTTACATGGAAGTAAATTCAAAAATAATGCTTGTACACAACTTCTATTCCATTTTAGATATTGACTGTATTTACAGCATATTTTACCGCCACTTTTCAATAACTAGAATAGGTATAAAGGTAATGCTTCCAAGTCTTCAGCACTTAAAATCAAGTCTAGATATCTTTCCAAAAGCACAGCTATTGTATGTAACCCCAAGTTATTGGACTTTAAACCAGACTTATCAAATTAAGTTCTTTGACCTGTGTTATGCTGAGGGCTACATTAAGAGCACAACCCTATACATGTCTACTCAGAAGTAAGCCCCATTCAATGGGGCTTACTCCCAGGTAAATGCACATAGGTCAGAACTGCAGTCTAAAGTATCATAATTGGGGTTATGTTTCTTTCACAGTCAAAATGTTTTTTTAATGGTAAAACATCCTTTTTACACAGCCAAATATGTATATTTAATGGAAGAATTTGAGAACTGTGGTATTGTGGTCGGTGAACTGCATGTTGGTAGTTGTAGCAGAGACATGAAAAGGAGCTGGGAGGAAGAGGAAGTGGAAGGAAGAGCCAGGGTGATTGCAGAGTGATGGTGTTTTTAGTTTCACTTTTTAGTGAAGGCCTAGACTTTTTAGTGAAGGCCTAGACTAAAGAGACCCCTTCATGGATCACTGCGTTGTTGTGGCGAAGGGGCTTGCGTAACTCAGTGAAGCCATAAGCTATGCCGTGCAGGGCCACCCAAGACGGACAGGTCATGGCAGAGAGTTCTGACAAAATGTGGTCCACTGGAGAAGGAAATGGCAACCCACTCCAGTATTCTTGCCAAGAAAACCCCATGGAACGTATCACAAGGCTAAAAGATATGACGCTGGAAGATGAGCCCCTCAGGTCGGAAGGTGTCCAATATGCTACTGGGGAAGAGCAGAGGGTATTTCCAAGTAGCGCCAGAAAGAGTGAAGCGGCTGGGCCAAACCCGAAAGGACACTCAGCTGTGGATGTGTCTGGTGGTGAAAAGAAAATCCGATGCTGTAAAGAACGATATTGTTTAGGAACCTGGAATGTCAGATCAATGAATCAAGGTAAGCTGGAGGTGGTCAAACAGGAGATGGCAAGATTGAACATCGACATCTTGGGAATCAGCGAACTAAAATGGACAGGCATGGGCGAATTTAATTCAGGTGACTATCATATCTACTATTGTGGGCAAGAATCCCTTAGAAGAAATGGAGTAGCACTCATAGTCAACAAAAGGGTGGGAAAAGCAGTACTGGGGTACAATCTTAAAAATGATAGAATGATCTCAGTACGAATCCAAGGCAAACCATTCAACATCACAGTAATTCAAGTCTATGCCCCAACCACTGAGGCCGAAGAAGCTGAGGTTGATCGGTTCTATGAAGACCTACAACACCTTCTAGAACTAACACCAAAAAAAGATGTCCTCTTCATCATAGGGGATTGGAATGCTAAAGTAGGAAGTCAAGAAATCACTGGGATAACAGGCAGGCATGGCCTTGGTGTACAAAATGAAGCAGGACAAAAGCTAATAGAGTTTTGCCAAGAGAACATGCTGATCATAGCAAACACTCTTTTCCAACAGCACAAGAGGCGACTCTACACATGGACATCACCAGATGGTCAATATCGAAATCAGATTGATTATGTCCTTTGCAGCCAAAGATGGAGAAGCTCCATACAGTCAGTAAAAACAAGACCTGGAGCTGACTGTGGCTCAGATCATGAGCTGCTTCTTGCAAAATTTCGGCTTAAATTGAAGAACGTCGGGAAAACCACTAAACCGTTCAGGTATGACCTAAATCATATCCCTGATGAATATACAGTGGAGGTGAGGAATAGATTTCAGGGATTAGACCTGATAGACAGAGTGCCTGAGGAACTATGGACGGAGGTCCGTAACATTGTTCAGGAGGCAGCAACTCAATCCATCCCAAAGAAAAAGAAATGCAAGAAAGCCAAGTGGCTGTCTGATGAGGCTTTACAAGTAGCTGAGGAAAGAAGGGAAGCGAAAAGCAAGGGAGAAAGGGGAAGATATACCCAACTGAATGCAGAGTTCCAGAGAATAGCAAGGAGAGACAAGAAGGTCTTCTTAAATGAACAATGCAAAGAAATTGAGGAAAACAACAGAATGGGAAAGACTAGAGATCTCTTCAAGAAAACTGGAGATCTCAAGGGAACGTTTTGTGCAAAGACGGGCATGATAAAGGACAAAGAAGGCAGGGACCTAACAGAAGCAGATGAGATTAAGAAGAGGTGGCAAGAATACACAGAAGAACTATACAGGAAAGATCTGAATGTCCCTGATAGCCATGATAGTGCGGTCACTGAACTTGAGCCGGACATCCTAGAGAGTGAAGTCAAGTGGGCCTTAGGAAGCTAAGATCATGGCATCTGGCCCCATCACTTCCTGGCATATAGAAGGGGAAGAAATGGAAGCAGTGACAGATTTTACTTTCTTGGGCTCCAAGATCACCGCAGATGGTGACTGTAGCCATGAAATTAAAAGACGCTTGCTCCTTGGGAGGAAAGCTATGGCCAACCTAGACAGCATAGTAAGAAGCAGAGACATCACCTTGCCGACAAAGGTCCGTCTAATCAAAGCTATGGTTTTCCCAGTAGTAATGTATGGCTGTGAGAGCTGGACTATAAGGAAGGCTGAGCGCCGAAGAATTGATGCTTTCGAACTGTGGTGCTGGAGAAGACTCTTACGAGTGCCCTGGACTGCAAGGAGGTCAAATCAGTCCATCCTAAAGGAAATCAACCCTGAGTGCTCATTGGAAGGACAGATAATGAAGCTGAAGCTCCAATATTTTGGCCACCTAATGCGAAGAGAAAACTCCCTGGAAAAGACCCTGATGCTGGGAAAGACTGAAGGCAAAAGGAGAAGGGGACGGCAGAGGATGAGATGGCTAGGTAGCATCACGGATGCAATGAATATGAACTTGAGCACGCTCCGGGAGAGAGCGCAGGACAGGAAGGCCTGGCGTGCTATGGTCCATGGGGTCACGAAGAGTCGGACACGACTGAACGACTGAACAACAACAACAACAGACTAAAGAGGCTTTTAATATTTGTCTCCGCTATACTGGAATTCTTGCAATACAACAATCTGGTGACCAAAATTGTGTCTCAAAAGTTACTAAAGGAATCCAATTCCAGTTCTTGGTTGTCTGTCAGCAAAAGTAGCATTTGAGACAAATCGTGTGGCAGCTAAGTTTTACGTTGTACCAAAGGGAATGCCCATCCTGGGCAGAGTTCTTTTTGTTGCACTGGGTATGCAGCACAAGTACTTAACGGGAATATCACCTCACTACTGCAAGAATGAAAAGCTACATTTGCATATTTGGTAGCACAACATGACTCCCCTAAATTACATGTAAAACAGCCAGATTCGATTAAGAAAACTTCACTCATATTGACCCTCAAATCAATGTCCTTTAATATTCAATGGCTGTGGTTAGAAAGTGCTGATGACTGCCATTGGTCACTATCCTCTGGGGGCAGTAAATGTATATTCAAAGGGTGGTGGAATCTCTTGTTTTCTGGAAGCTAATGTGAAAGCTAATGTGTGACCAATTCATTAAAAGTTATTACTTTTTACTCCACAGTGTAAAATACCTCCAAGTTTCCTTCCAAATCTACAATTCTCTATTGTCCAAACTCAAGTAGCAGGGGTTGTTTGAGAGTTAAACAATCCTCAAATAACCATATAACAGCCCATGGGTTCGGACAACATGATAAAGTATGGCAACCCCCTGTCAGGGGTTGAATATTAAAAACAGCAGTTAGCACACATCACAACCCACCATGAGCCGCGGTAATTGTGCTAACCTAGTCATGTGGTGCAGTAAATACAGTAGAGTTTGGTACATTTAGGATCAAATTTCTGCTCACCCATGAAAAGGATGGGATAGTTCTGGGTAACATACTATCTTTTTGCTTAATCTTACTTCTCAGAGCTGTTGTGAGAATCTAACACAAGTCCTTAAGGGAGAACATTTTGTTATATGTAATTTCATTTACAGCTTGATTTTTGCATACAGTATTAATAATTGCAGAACATAGTTTGCAGAACATGGTATAATTCCAATACAGAACTAACATCTCTACACAGCCTTTATCACACATTCATCCGGCTTCTAATGAACACTTAGGGAATACTATGCCAGCATCTAACAATTGATGATAAAAGTATGCTCAACCATCAAATCAATAGCTGCACTTTAATTGAACTAAATACTTTATATGCATGAGCCATAAATTATGGAATTTATTAAGTCAGAGTAATATAAACACAAACCATGGAATTATCTAAAGAAAATAAACTACTAGGGCATAAAATAACAAAAAAGATATATAAACAAGGAAGGTATAGAGTATTCCATGTTCTTCATTATCAAAGTATTTTATTTATTTTTAAAGTGCATTCTTTAGAATAAAAACTAATCTTTCTGTTGAATTAATTACCTTAAAAAAAACAAGATTTCTATGTCCCCCTGTCAAACCTCCCCTGTCCTTTATGAGGAATGAGGGAAACTCCATACATTATAACTGCTTCTGAAAAACGAACGTAATTGTGCTTCCGCATGCTCTGTGATGCTAGAGTTTTTTCTTCTCCTTCTAATTGTTGTATCTTGCATACAGTTGTAGTCATGAGCAGCAGCAGGCTCACCACATGTGGTTCAGGTGGTAAATCTTCCTGCCAGGTTCTACTTTAAAGTTCCTGCTTTAAATGAAACATACAGTTGCCACCATCTTTCCTTGAACACTTACCTCCAAGATGTGCAGCACTGTGGTTGTGGTGGCCTCTCTCACCAACTCCACAATATAAGTTCTAGTGATACTGATACTGCTTTATGCAATCTGAAAGGAAACAGAAAGCCAGTGTGGATTTCATACACACACAGGGCACAATCCTATGTGGATTGCCAGCAACCAAACTTGGAGGCTGCGGACTATCCAGTAGGGATGTTAGAGAATTCCGCCACGAACTCCAATGAGGCCGGATTCTAAAGAAGAAATTGCTCCATTCCGCCCAGAGTCCGTGGCGGAATGGAGCAATCCCGCCCGCCATCCCGCAAAATTTCCCTGGGACAGACCCTACCTTTTGTCGGCTGTCCAGTCCATCTGCTGCCCCGGTCTGCGGCCACCATTTGTCTCCCTACTTTAGCCGTGATAGGCTATGTAAGTATTTACATAGCCTATCACAGCAAAGAGCAGGGACGCAAATGGCGGCCGCTACGCCATTTGCGTCCCTGCTGTTTTCGTGATAGGCTACGTAAATATATACGTAACCTATCACGGCTAACGCAGGCACGCAAATGGCGGCCGCTACCTGTGTGTGTGTTGCTGCCGTTTTGAATATGCAACCTCTGATTGGCCCGATTGTAGGCTACTCCATAACATGCAAACCCAGGCACTATGGGTTATTCATGAGTTAAACAACCCAAAGTTAACCTACGATTAGTTCTTAGGTTAACTGGGTTGTTTAACCCACTACCTATAGTGTCAAAGTTCGCATGTCATGAAGCAACTTACGATCGGGCCGATCAGAGGTTGCATAATCAAAACAGTACTGGCACATGACTCGGCAAATCATAACCCATAATTTACCACACTACTGCATGCCTATGAACAGGCTACATGTAGCCCAGCCCATCAAAGTGAGATCCTTCAGCTGGAAGTGGATCTCTGGATTCAGAACAATAGGATGGAAACTGTGTACAAGAACGTGTATGAACTATTAGTTGAGACAAAAAATCACGTGCCACGACAACCCAACAGATGTAATTTTCCACAGTATTTATACATTTGTTAAGAATTTATCTCATCCCTACTTTTGGTATCCCTGACCATAGCATTGTCCAACACAAGTTATGAGAGCTTAGATCATAGTGGTGGCTTGAATTTGCTAGCAGGATAGAGGGAAATGTTCTAGATTATTCGGTATTTATTTATTACATTCTATACCACCCAATAACCAAAGCTCTTATAAAGGGATGACAGTCATCCATGTTGACCCAATGTTATGATAACTGATAACCTGATCAGTTAGACAGGAATTTGCAAGACCCCTGCAAGAAGGTTGCTCTTGGGCACAGGGCTTCGAGATGGAAGGCCAGTGCTGAAGCTGTTGCAAGAGCCAAGAATTTCTCCGTGAGAATGGAAGGAGAACAGTGATGGATCTTTAGGCCATACAACCTACAAACAGGGCAATTGTGGGCTGTTACTTGAAAGCGCAAGCAAAGAGCATGTCAAAGCCAGCACACTCAACGGCTTGTGCTTGTTTTTGGCAATCCATGGGTTAAATAACCCAGGTCAGTATTTCCAACTTATTTATTTGCCAAAGTGCATTGAGTTGACAGGGTTGAAGGCCAATGGTACAACCTTTTCTTTTTCATTATCTCCTTGTGCTCCCTCCCTGCTTTTTCTCAAAGTTTTGACAGTCCACTTTCCTGCAAATCTAAGCTGTTCTGCCCTCACCCATTTGATACACAACTCTCCTTCCCCATTGCTGTAAACAGATACTGGACCCCTTGACATACCTGAGGTAGTAAGTGGTGATGAAGCAGTATGCAAGGAAAAAGGTGGGTTGTAGATGGACTGTCTGACTACATCACCACTTGTGAGAGTCCAAGGACAGACATAGGGCAGATTAATAAATTTAATAATAAATAAACCTCGACGGTGTGTCCAGATGAGCCGTACTGGCAGCTGGGATTGCTATGAGAGGTTTCTGTTGGTGCTGAAAACTATGACTTCAAATGAGTTGTTTAGTAGTGTGTTGAGGCACAGACCCCACCTCTGCCTTGTACTCAGTCTTTTGGGCAGGTTACTTGTCCTTTGCCATGCTTCCCATGGCAGCTATTCGTAGTGGTGTCCAAGACAGTTTCTCAAATTGCCAGATGTGCTCGCAGGCCAGAAAGGTTGTCTGCCCCTGACCTAGACACATTTACCTTCTAGACCCAACAAACCCTATTTTCAGCACATAAACAGCTTTGGTCACCCTGATGGATGATCTCTGTTGGAAGGAAGATGTGGGAACGAGTCTCTGTTGTTTCCCCTTGGCCTCTTGGCAGCTTTTGATGGCAGTAACCATGGTATTTTACTAGTCTGGCTCTGTGAGGGGGAGTTGGTATCATGATGTTGTGGTAACCACTAACCACCAGTAAGTGGTTCTGTTCCTACTTACAGCCAGGGTCGTTTCCAGAGAGCTGCACTGAAGGACTGCTACTCAGCCCCTTGGCATGTGTGCTATTAGATCCCACAAGGTTCTTCTTATCCTCCAAGCTCTTTAACACCTATACAAAGCCATTGGGAGAGATAATCTGGAGATTTGAACTTGAAGTGTCTCTAGCATGCTTTACCAACTAAGCTGTATTTCTCCTTGTCATCTGAGCCAGGTGAGATTGTGAACGTGCCGAACCAGTGCTTGGATTCGGAAACACGTTGGATGATGGACAATAAAGAGGAGCTTAATATTAACAAAAAAAAGAGGTCCCATTAGTAGACGGTTCTCTCTTTCAGGCAGATGGTATTTGCACTCACCATGAAGGAACAGGATCACAGCTTGTAGGTGCTCTTTGATCCAACCTTGTCTTTAGAGTTCCTGATGACATCTGTAGTATGAAGTGCCTGTACCCTGCTTTGGCTGTTTTTCCAGCTGTGACCTCTCCTGGACAGAGATACCCTGGGCCATAGATATTCTGCCTGTATTACTGCAAAACATTATTTCAGAGGGTTGCCTCTGAAAACAATCTGGCAACTTTAGTTAGTGTAGAATGTAGCAGCCAGAATGTTGACAGGCACAGCCTGTTCGGATCAAATCTTGCCAGCTTTAAAATAACTTAACTGTCTGCTTATTAGTGCTTACTTTTGAAGCCCTAAATAACTTGGGACCCAAGTACTTCAAGGGGTGCTTCTTCATACCAACATGCCCACACACTGTCACTGGCTGAGGCCCTTCTCCAAATATTGCCTCCATTAGAGGTGAAGTTTGTTACAACAAAGGAGAGAGGTTTCTTGACTGTGACATCCCAGCCATGGAATAATGTCCTCCCCAAGGCGGTCTACGTGGTGCTCACTTCACCATCTTTTAGGGGCCAGACCGGAACTTTTTTATTTAACTATCTAAAATATTTTAAACTCTCTAACTTTTAATTTTGCTTTTATTTCCTGTTGTTTTTGTGTTTATTGTTGTTTACTTGTTTAAATGTTTGTAAACTACCTTGAAATCCCTGATAAAAATAAACACCAGGATATAAATACGTACGTACATACATATAATAGAACCTCTGTGCTCTGAGGTACCATGCCTTTGAATACCAGTGTGAAGGGAGAATTGGAGTTACTCCAAAGTCCCTGCAAGGTAGGTAGGGACTGCCACAAGTCAACAGGCTGCCACCACCCCTGATTCCTTTAATCCAGTCCAAGTCAGGGGACTCTCAGACCTTCAAGTCTGCTTGGGGTCCACTAAAACAAGGGCTCAAGCTGACACCCTCTACCTTAGGCCCCAAGCCCAAACATTACATGGTAACCAATTGCTCAGCCAAGAGGCACTGACCTTAGCACCGAGGTTTACCCAGAAGGAACCACATTCAGCCCCAGAGGTAGATAAGCAGTTTATTAAAATGAGGGAAGGGGAATGGGGAAAAGGAAAATAAGGTTATACAAGAAGTTAGAGAGAATCTTTGATACAATATCCCAAGCAAAACAATAAAACACTAACTGACCTACCCTATACATTAGTGGAGTAAGGGTCTCACCGGATAGAGTCCTAGCTAGGGTTCAAGAATGCACCAATTCACACCCACCTGACACACAAAGATGGGACACAACTAAGCCGTCCTCCATCACCTTTTATCTCTCAGGCCCTGGCAACTCAAGGCAGATCTCAGGCAGCCAATCCTGAGCCAGTGCCAATGGAGTGCCCCCCCCCCCAGTTACGTTTTCTCACCAAGTCCAGCTGTAATCATTTATCCCAATAGCAGAGCCTAGCCTTGGCCTTAAGCACAGGGAGCTGCCCTGAACCAGCAAATTTCCAGGTGGTTACATCATTATGTGCTAACTGGGCCTAGCATGATGGCTGAGGCAACCAGAGTGGAAACTGGTAACCTGTCTGCTGTTCTTGACAACCAGTTTCTGGGGAGCAAGCAGAGGAATACTGTGGTTATGCCCTGCTGTAAGCTACCGATTCTGGGAAACAGGAAGTTGGTCTAGATCATGGCTGGGCAGAAGTTAGATCTGCAGACATTTTGGACTTAAACTCCCAGAAGCCCCTGCCATCATGGCCAATTGTCAGGAAGGCTGGGAACTGACATCCCAAACATCTGAGGATATACTTTCTCTCACCTCTGGTCCGGATGGCCTTTGGCCTGATCCAGTAGGGCTCTTCTTATGTTCATGAGAAGGGTGCGTCCCAACACTGGATAATCAAAACTGCACTTTGTGCTGATTTTTTTGTGGAAGACCTAGGCTGTGTTTCCAAGACAATGGAAGGAGAAGCTAATGGGGAAGTACCAGATTTTTTAAAAAGGAATTGGCTTTGCTGTGAGCAGAGCTCCACGAGCAGATTCTCCGGACCAGTAAAAATCGCTTCACTGAACATGCTTCCCAGTGGGAGTGGGGGTTGGAGTGAACATCATCTGACTGACAGGGGCTGCTCAACAAAGAGAGGCTTCCCCCTTCTCCCCCTCCCACTTTCTCCTTTCCCCTGAAAGCCCAGATGCACCTGCATTTCAGGAGCAAGCCTCATTGAGCACAATGAGAGTTATTTCCAAGTAGACATACATATGCTTGTGCTGGGAAAGGGCGAGGGAGAACACAAAGATGGAAACCAGCCCCCACTTTAACGTACAGGACCTCATTGACCACAATGGAAGTTACTTCTGAGGAGACAGTAATGGGTTTGTTGTGGGAAAGAGATCAGTAAACACAAAGACAGAAACCAGCCCCCATTGTAACCTGGAGGACATCTATAAGGAAGCTGTGATGTACTTAAAATTGGGCTTTAACGTGTGCAATTTCAGTTGAGGGGAATCTCTGTACATTCTAATGTGGGCATTCAAAGGCAAGTCTCATTGACTGCAATGGGGGTTACTTCTGAGGAGACACTAATAGGTTTGTTGTGGGAAACTGATAGAAACCAGCACCCATTTTAATGCACAGGATCTCTATAAGGAAGCTGTGAGGTAGTTACTTCCTAAGGCAATGAATTGAAGCCTCAAGAGTGCACTTAATTGCACTTAAAGAATTGGGCTTTAACATGTGCCATGTCAATTGAGGGACTTCTCTGTTATTTCTGTGGTCATTGAGAGGGCAAGCTTCATTCAGCACAATGGGAGGAAACACACCTTGACTGGAGTCATGGTGAAAGGCACACCCCTGGGCAGGGCTAGCATACCCGCGCTAAATGCAGGGGTTGGGGCATACAACAACTATGCCGGGGAGAACCTGAGTTAAGGAAAAGAATCGGACTTTAAGCAGTCTCAGGAAATCCGGCTTTTCCCTGATAAGCTCCAGGATGGCTGCTGGATGGCCACGACGTCATGTATCCCTAATGACCTCAACATGCAGTTGGCTCAGAGTAAATCACGGGGGGAAACAACCCCCAGGTCACTCCTCCAGGAAAATCATTCTGTAGTTGATCACTTTTGAAATAACAGAACACTCAGAAAGGCTGGGGTAACAGTACCCATGTTGTTGCCTCTCACAACATGGCTACTGAAGACAGATTTGTGTTAATTTGTGGCTTTGTCTATGTGTGCGTTTGGGTCTTTGCTGTTGCAAGCAATAAAACATTACCCTTGGAAGACTCTTTATAAGAAAGAGGCTGTTTGGAAATTTTAAAGTAGGACTCTACCAATCTTCCTTCCAAATGTCCAGTGACAGAGAAGACAGTGAACATTGACAATAGAGAGGAAAAAGCAAAGTGTGTCTGTGGACAGATGTCACACCAGACTATAGCTTACCATGACAAGAATGGGCCACAGCGATCCTCAGGATCGCACACCCCCCCCCCCCCATACACACACTTTTCCAACATGGCTATGAGAGGAGTTCAGGAGCTTTTACTTCTGATTTCAAACGATAACAGTTTAGTCCATCATCCAAACCCTAAACTGTGTTCAGTGTTAACTATGGTTTGTTTACAGAAAACAGCTTCATAACCCATGTTTGAAGTTGGCTTGTTTCAAGCAAAGCATAGTTGAGATTAACCATAGTCTGGTGGGTTTGGACAACATGACAAGCTGCAGATAATCTAAACCAGAAGCAAAAGCTCACAGCCACATCGGAGGAGAAGGGAGTGGGTATGCAAGCCCAAGGCATTCTCCAGCAGTATCGTGCTAAATTTTGGACTAGTGTGACATCGAAATGCAGACTGTGTGTGATGTGCAGTCCTGCTGTTATCCTTACAGATTATCCTGATTTGCGTAATAAGATTTATCTTTTATCTGGAAGATAGAATGTTTTGGGTGGCATCCAGTGGTTGAATTTAAAAGTGTGTTTGGGCCAGAATAAGAAAGGAGTATGAGACACTTGTGAGTTTTTAATGGGTATACTGCTTTTAAACTGGATATGAAAGAATCAAGCACTCTTACATAGACATAATTGTGTTATGATACTATAGCTTTTTAATGTTTATTCTCTTTTAATATTTATTGTATACATTATGTTTTCCTGTTCTCTTCTTAAATTTGTTTGTATACTTGAATATGCAAAAGTTTTCTTTAAACAAAGAGTGAGAGTTTTAAGAGTGAGAGTGAGAGCCTCAACATTTGAGGCTGAAGTTTATTTTGGGATCCCAGCAAACTTTTGTGCAAAAAATATAGTGGTTTTTTTTAAAGAGCATTGCAGTTAAAAAAAAAAAAACAGATTTGCATTTTGATGTCATGAAGATTGAAGAATATCCAGCGAATGAAAGGAACATTTCGCAATATTAGTCTATGCTTTTTGGTATTTATATCATCATGCTTTATGCTGCAGCCTGAAATAGGAGAAGTTCCTCAGACTAGTACTTGAATAGTGGCTTTTATGAGTGAACCAAAATAAACAGCTTTTAATTTGATTTTTTTTATTACTGCTAAAGACCTAAGATAGATACATTGGCTTTTGTGGAATGACGACAAGTTCTATGTGGAGTTGTAAATAAAGCAATGAACCTGAGAGATCAGGCTAGGGAAATCGGTATGTCAGTGTGTATTGTGTGTATGTTAGTAGAAAGACAGAGATGCATACAACTTCTGTCATGAGGAACATGCATGTTTGTTTTGCCCTAGGGAAAACCGTAGAATGTCAGACATCATAACACAGGACTTACAGTTCATTGCCAGGGCCAACTTGGCTTCGATGCAATGAACAATTTAGATTGAAAGCTGTCATGGGCACAACCCTCTGGTGGGACATAAAGCAATCAGAGATGTGACCGGATGTTAACGTCTACAGACTGGGCCTCACCAGGAAATAGGGCCAATAATGGCCACGTGCTGAGAACAGGGTGCGCAAGGGGTCTTACATGAGGCCTCCCCAGGCAAGGACACCAGCAACCAATTTTGCTGTGGGCACAATGATCTGGGAAAGCACAAGAGGCCATTTTGTAGGTTCAGGCACAGATGCACAAGCTGTAAAGGATCCCAAGGGCAAGAGGGCACTGCTGCTACCTGGGTGAGAGTTCACAGTTTGAGACAGTGGCCTACACATTTCCCTTGGGATCCCAAGGGCAAGAGGGCACTGCTGCTACCTGGGTGAGAGTTCACAATTTGAGACAGTGGCCTACACATTTCCCTTGAGGGAGTTGATCTTGATGAGGCAAACCCGGACACAGTTATTTAAAACAGGAGTACAAGAAGTGCAGCACATAGACTGCAGGTAGACTGCAGCCCCCCAAGCCCCTAGCAGCTGCCATCACTGGAAAAGAAAAAGTTGCTCTAGGAATGGCCTCTATGGTTCCTGCCATAGAAGCCTCATTCCTAGAATATCCTAGGAAGCTGCGTTTAAAGGTTTCTGCCTACTTCCTAGGATGTTTTGGGGACGCTCTTGGAACAAAGCTTCTATGGGAGGAGCCACAGAGCCCATTCCTAGAGCATTTTTTTCTTTTTAAGTGATGACAGAGAGAAGGGAAGGGGTAAAGCTTTGAGTGAGTAGGTGTATGTATGCTTGAGCGGGGACGAGTGACTTGAGGGGAGAAGTGAGTGGATGTGCGTATGAGTGGGGGTAGTGTGTGTGAGTTAAGGGGCATAGAGGGACCCCTTCTCCTGATAGACTACCCCCAAGGGAATGCAGCAAAGTTTTCCCATCCCTTCCTTAAATGGAAGGTGTTTTAATATTAGAATGTATACAAGACAAGTGCAGTGTGTGTGTGTGTGTGTGTGTGTGTGAGAGAGAGAGAGAGAGTTGTATGTGAATATGCATGTGCATCTGTGTGCATTGTGTATGCACACATTTGCTGCCCCCACCACCCCAGCAGACACCTGATGTGCACAAAAAGGTTGTGCACCCCTGATTTAAAACCTCTTGGGGCATATACTGGGGAGAGGGAAGGAGGCCAAGTGGTGCTGGTCTGTTTCCATGATGGGTAGCACAGTGAAGAGGGTAAGAAAGGCCCACAGACAGTGACAATATATACCTGCCTTATCCCCACCCCCCACATATACACATCTTCACTGATCTTAAGATGATTTCTTACTTAAATAAAGTTTCAGTCAAATTAATAGTTGAAGACCAGTGGCCACCTCTTTCTTGCCAAATGCAATTCCCATTGATTAAAAGCAGAGTAACGAGAAAGACTTGGGTAGAGTTTACACTGGAGCCCCTTTTGTTTCCAAGGCACTCCTCTGCCAGTGTTTATTTCACTTGCAACTGCTGCTCTGTGGTCACATGTTAATGAATACAGTATAGTATCCACTATATTTTGTTGGCAAGCTCTTGGCACAGAGTATGCACAGACAGCACACCCCAGTATTTGGCAGCATATGGTGTGTTCACTTTAGGAAACTCAGCCTAGAATGGAGCAAGTCAATGCTTGGAGACATTACAGGGCAATTTAGCAAACAAACTTTCTATAAAGGCAGCAGCACTGAGTCACATACCCAGGTCCAGATTTAGCAATACCACCTAATCAAACAGCACTAGATTAAGTGCCCCATAATTAGATCAGGCACAGCTATCAGGAAAGTAGATACGCATGCACCCCAGGCTCAGAATGACTTCCCTCCACATGTGACAATAATTGACAGGGAATTTCCCAATCTTAGGCACTGCAGCTTTGGGCACAGCACTCTCCTGCTTAGATTTTGCCCATCCCAAACTAGGATCCATGATGGTTTTAGGAACCAACCACCTCAGTCTTTTTTATGGTTGTCCAAAAACAGTCTTGACTCTGCCCCAGAGCCTTGTCCCCTCTTTTGTTTTATGGTCTTCATTGGACCCAGATCCCTTTGTAGTCCTTGTTTAAACCCTATAAAAACCCTGGACTTCAGGTCCACAGTCTTCCAGGACACTTGAAGGTAAGGTACCACTGTGCTGCTGAAATCACTCAAGTCCTGATCACCCAAGGCAGGCACCTTTTGCTGAAATCACATGGTTGCATGGCAGGCCCAGTTAATCCTGGTTGCAAGCGTTGGCTCTAGCTACTCTAGCCAGTATTGGGGAAAAGGCGTGATATAAATAAATATAATAATAATAATAATAATAATAATAATAATACACTGAAATCACTTGAAAGCTGCAGAACCTGGGGTTCTGTCAGAGCCTCATCAGACCCCTTCTCCCAGAGCACGTGCTCTGTTCTCCCAGGGCCCTGTTTATGCTAAAGTGGTGATCCATCTGCAGCCTCTTTCAAGGATTCCATCCTTTTGCTGAAACCTCAGGAGTTTCACTGCACCCAGTGCCATCTGCTAGAAAAATCTAATGAGATCCCAGGAAAGGTTTCTTTCAGGCCTTCTCCTATCTTCTGGAGCTCCTCTATCAGCAAATTCTAGCCTCCAACCCATACCCACTTTCCTATCATGTGCTGGTGTGAATGTGTAGCAATTTGGTCTATTTTTAATCCATTTTTGGTTTGAAGCCTGGCCACCTGAGTTTCGCCTTCCCTGGTTGTCCAGTGGGAAGGATCACAACCAGGCTTCCTTGTTTTGTGGTCCTCTTTGTCTTCAACTCTCTACAAAAGGCTCACCCTTTTGTGGTGAGCCAAGTTCTTCAAAGGGGTTGGTTGGTGGGTGCAAGCATGTTTCCCTAAAGGGAAGACAAGAAGTGGGCTGCAGAGAAGGTGCTATAAATTGAAGTGAGTGCTTCTTCACACGGAGCTTTTATCCTGTTATTGAGCTTGATTACTCACGGAAGTTTGTGGGCCCTTTAGATGACGTCATTAACCTTCAGGGTGTCTCCCACACTAAATGATCTTTATTCCAATTTAAAATAGATCGGAGATAATGAAGTATCAAATTACCCCACTTGTGTTCCACTTGAGTTCCCTCTGTGAGAAAGGAAAAGCTGCAAGAGCAGGAGCTAGATCAATGAAACATATGGAAGACTCAGATAAGGGGACGAGGGGGAAAGAGGGGGAAAAGGAAGCATGTGTAAAGGGAGTCTGTTGTGATCCTGCATTTAAAACGAAAGCAGAAAGCCCTATTTTAAATGTGGGATTTTAGGCTGGTGTAGAAATGCTCTGTGTAAATATAAGTAACCCAAGTCCTCCCCTCTCTTTTCATCACTGTGACTGTGCACAAGGACTAGCCTTGTGCAATACATTCTGCTACAGACAAACCCCTGTGAGCTCTTTCCTCCCCCCACTCGTACAATCTCGATCCCAAATATCTTTCTCTTTCTCAGAAGCAATGTTAGGGCCCCCAATTTGCTTAGCCTTGAGTTCTGAAACTCCCTCAGAGCCATAGACCAACCCAGACCTTTTCTACATGAGTCATTTATTGTGCGCTCATCATACCTCACTCACAGTTGTTTATAGGTCCTTTAGACAATGTCATGACCTTCCAGTTTCACATCTGTTTTTTAAGCGCACTTTCTGGGGTGGGCGGGTTAGAGTGGGGAAAATGGAGTGTTATTTATGAAAGTGAAAGAAAATGTATTTTCCTACTTGTGTAATTGTATTATTCCATTGTAGTACAGTGCCACCTAGAGGTTATGTAGCAGAAAAGCAGGAGAGGAAAAGCTCTTTGTAGAGCTCAGATCTCAATTCTGCAACAAAACGGAAAGTAGATACAGTGGACTAACAAACTCATTAGTCCAACCTGGACGTTCCACACACATCCGTGACCTAGTTGTCTGTGCACCACATTCCTCCATTTAGATGCCAAGTGGATTTTTTTAGCTAATTTCCCCACCACTTGAACCCAGTGCATTGATGACTACATTTTCCATTTTGCCTTTTACTACATTTGCCTAATCTGTCTAGGTGTGTTTGTAAATTGTAAACTGATTGAGTTCATTCTAAAATTCATATAGTGCCTATTGCCAACCAGTTAATTCCCAAGTAGTAATCACAGTGTATATGTTTTATGCTTGCGCATTCAGCAAAGTTCCCTTTTTTGTGTGTGTGTATGCACATCATTAAGTTAAAACATCCTGTAGATGGGTGTATCTCTCTGTGTACACTTGTACATGCATTCAGAGAGGACATTTGGTAACATTTTATAATGCAATCAAGTGCCACATACCAATAAATAGAGTGTAGGGGCTGAGATATTACTTACACTTCTGTAAGTGTTGCCGTGGATAATCTTCTTTATTCTGCTCAATGTGATAATGCAAGGCAGAAGTGTTTGCCTTGCAAGAGTGTTTGGCCAGCAACAGCAGCGAGTGAAGTGGTTCATGGCCACCAGGCCCTCCCCTTCTGCACAGTGAACATTTCCCCTTGTTTGTCCTGGGTGAGAGACAAAGCTTTTAGTTGTTGTTGAGGGAGGGAGGATGGTTTAACCAACAAGACAGTTTAGCCAAGACACAGTTCTTCATAGTTAAGTGACAGCAAGGGAAGGGGAGCAACATGGGATGTTTTTGAAGCAGTCATACTCAAAGGCTTACCCCATCCTTTACTTACCTGTGTGGGATGCTTTGTTCCAGCAACCCCAGTTGTAAGGATGGACTGCTAGTTGCTGTTGGATGTTTGTATCCAAGGTAGAGAACTGTAAGGTACTGAGAAGCATCAGCAATGTGCTCTTCTTTATATGCATTCTGAGGCCACACTGTTTTTGCAAAGTTCCCATCTACAGAGTTCCTTCTTGCGTGCGCAAAGGAGAAGGGCTGCAATTCAGTAGTAGAGCGTGAGCTTTTCATTCAAAAGTTCCCAGATTCAGTCCCTGGCATCTCTAGGTAGTACTGGGAAAGACTCCGATCTGGAACCCTGGAGAACAGTTCCGAGTCATTGTAGGCAACACTGAGCTAGATGGACCAATGGTTTGACTCAGTATAAAGTAGCTTCCTATGGTCCTAATATGAGGCCAGAGAGATGTAGCCCATGTGCCACTTGCCTGTTGCAAAGGGATCCCAGGGAGGGGTTTATATACTGCTGCGAGTATGCTGAATGCAGGGTTCGCTGCTACCTAGACTCCATAGTGGCAGTTTGAGCAGAACAGAAAGAGACCGGGGGCGGGGGGAGGAGCGTGTCTTATACCTCTTCATCAAGTTCAATGGAAGTATTTTGACTTGCCCCCCTTCCTCTATTGGTGTAACATGATGATAACGTAGAGGCTGGGAACAGGGTCTAGAGGAGTTGAAGATTTACACTGAACCTGCTTCTCCCTCAATATGCCCAATGCCACCTCTTTTTGGACCCTCCGCTTGTGTAGGGTCCCCAAGGGCGGCATCTCAAGATATGCTGGCAAAGGGGACTTGTGCCAAACCTCAAGACTCTCCAGCCAGTATAAGTTTAGTATAGGATTGCACCCTAAGGCTGCAATCTTAAACACACTTACTAGGGTGTAAACCCCATTGTAAATAGTGGGGGATTACTTCTAAGTAAATATGCCTAAATTGCTCTGCATGAGTATATATGATATGAATATCAATCTAATCCAACCTGATCAGAATATCATCACCATGACACGTGCATATATATAAATATTCTTTCTGCAGTTTTTACAGCCAGTGTTAGCGAACCTCATATCTACAGCAAAGGCACAAATTAATGCATTTGAGGAAGGGGTTTTGTTCACTCAAACATGTTTTGCAACTGTTTGCTAGAGCACTAAATGCTAGCTACAAATTGGCAACAGAAAACCCTCTGAGTGATGGATAGAAGTCTATTCCAATTATGTTCATATATGATCTGCTTCTCTTTATTTTATTTATTTATTTATTTCTATTCTCTTTGTTCTCTATTTATCAATATGGGTAAAGTAGACATTAACAATAGCAATAATTTTTCTTTCCAGGGCTGAGAAAGAGAATGTTTATGTTTTTAACATCATATATTGTATTTGGTTTGCAATATTATGTCTAAATCACCCAACTGTAATTCTTCTAGTTTTTTTGTTTTTGTTTTTTGATCATGTATTCCCTCTTCGTAATATGGAACCCTTCCTGAAAAAGAGATTCTTATATATTTTGAGCTCGTTTTTGTGTTAGGAATTTATTTTTACCAACAGAAGTAATTGTAATAGGTAAATTAATATAACAAAATGAATAAATACAAGGAATCCCCCGATGCCCTTATGCACACAAATCACTTATTAAATTGATCTGTAATGCACACTGTTTTTTGTTTACTATGGATGAGGAGAGGCAAGGTAGAACCAGTTCTGGAATCCAGTGAATCTGGGGAATGTTTATATTATAATAACAAAGGACAAATTAAAATAAACAACAAACAACAACAGAACATAGATTTCCTAGCCCCAAACTACTATTGATTACATTCACGATGCCACTTAATTGTTGTTGGCTGAATATCAGTTTTTTATACACAGTTCTATCACTATCGAGTTCCTCCAGCTTGAGTTCACTTTCTCTACTTTCCAGTGTCTTGTATCTGCTCTCTTCTCTTCTCTTTTTCTTCTCCCTCCGGACTCTCTGCAGCAGTCTCTTCTCAGCCTCTCCAACTGTCACCAGTTGACTTTTTTCCTCTCTCCAATATTTTATACTGACAATCACATTAAATAATGTGATTAATAATCTTAATAATGTGGTTGTCACCATCAGTACTGTGCATTGAACTTCCTTCTGACCTCACTGTTTATAATTCTTCACATACACTCAACCATATGCGCTGTATTAAAAAACTGATACTCTACGTAATACTCTATGCATCTGATGACAGGGACTATAGTCGATGGAAGATTGTGCCTGAATACATTTGTTTGTCTTTAAGGTCACACATGGCTCTTTGTTGTAAACAGTGCCAGCTCCAGGTTTTTGAGTGCCCTTGAGCAAAACACCCTCCATGGGCCCCCTGCCTCAGTGAGTCCCCCGTCTCACCACCATTGTTGACAGCTGCTACGGCTCCTCCTCCGCTTTCTCACCATTGCTACCGCTTGCTTGCCTGACAGGCAGAGGGCCAGGGAGCAAGCAGGCGGTGGCATCTCCTGCTCCTGCTCCTCACCCCCACCGTTGTCTGGGCCAGAGGGCGAGGCAGGAGAACAAGCACGTTGCCGTGGTGAATCATAGAATCATAGAATAGTAGGGTTGGAAGGGGCCTACAAGGCCATCGAGTCCAACCCCCCGCTCAATGCAGGAACCCAAGTCAGAGCATCCCTGACAAATGGCTGTCCAGCCTCGTCTTGAAGGCCTCCAGTGTGGGAGAGCCCACCACCTCCCCAGGTAATTGGTTCCATTGCCGTATTGCTCTGACACTCAGGAAGTTTTTCCTGATGTTCAGTCGGAATCTGGCTTCCTGTAACTTGAGCCCATTATTCCGTGTCCTGCACTCTGGGATGATCGAGAAGAGATCCTGGCCTTCTTCTCTGTGACAACCTTTCAAGTACTTGAAGAGTGCTATCATATCTCCCCTCAGTCTTCTCTTCTCAAGGCTAAACATGCCCAGTTCTTTCAGTCTCTCTTCATAGGGCTTTGTTTCCAGTCCCCTGATCATCTTTGTTGCCCTCCTTTGAACCCTCTCCAGTTTGTCTGCATCCTTCTTAAAGTGTGGTGCCCAGAACTGGACACAGTACTCCAGATGAGGCCTAACCAGTGCTGAGTAGAGGGGAACTAGTACTTCCCGGGATTTGGAAGCGATGCTTCTATGAATGCAGCCCAAAATAGCATTTGCCTTTTTTGCAGCCACATCACATTGTTGGCTCATATTCAGCTTGTGATCGACGACAATTCCAAGATCCTTCTCGCTCATAGTGTGGTTGAGCCACGTATCCCCCATCTTGTAACTGTGCATTTGGTTTCTTTTTCCTAGGTGCAGAACTTGGCATTTGTCCCTATTAAATGCCATTCTGTTGTTTTCTGCCCAGCACTCCAGTCTATCCAGATCACTTTGAATTTTGTTTCTGTCTTCCAAAGTATTAGCTATCCCTCCCAATTTTGTGTCATCTGCAAATTTGATCAGCATTCCCTGCACCTCCTCCTCCAAGTCATTAATAAAAATATTGAAGAGCACTGGGCCCAGGACTGAGCCCTGCGGTACCCCACTCGTTACCTCTCCCCAGCTTGAGAAGGTCCCATTGATAAGCACTCTTTGAGTCCGATTCTGTAGCCAACTGTGGATCCACCGGATCGTTGTTTCATCTAGCCCACTTCGAGCTAGTTTGCTCATCAGGATATCATGGGGCACTTTGTCGAAAGCTTTGCTGAAGTCGAGGTATATGATGTCTACAGCATTCCCACGGTCTACAAGGGAGGTGACTTGATCAAAAAATGAGATCAGATTTGTCTGGCAGGACTTGTTTTTGACAAATCCATGTTGGCTTCGAGTAATCACGGCATTGTTGTCAAGGTGCTTCCAGATGGATTCCTTTATCATCTGCTCCAGAATTTTCCCAGGGATTGATGTCAGACTGACTGGTCTGTAGTTCCCAGGTTCCTCCTTTTTACCCTTTTTGAAGATAGGGACAACGTTAGCCCTCCTCCAGTCATCTGGCACTTCCCCGGTCCTCCATGATTTCTCAAAGAGAATAGACAGCGGTTCTGAGAGTTCTTCTGCCAGTTCCTTTATGACTCTAGGATGCAGTTCATCTGGCCCTGGAGATTTGAACTCATTCAAAGTAATGAGGTGTTCCTTGACCATATGCCTGTCGATCTCAAGCTGCAATCCTGCCCCTTCAGCCTGTACTTCGCCTTTGCCAGGGGGGTCATAGACCCTCTTTTGGGAGAAGACTGAGCCAAAGTAGGAATTGAGCACCTCTGCCTTTTCTTTGTCCTCTGTTATCATTTTGCCATCCTTATTTAATAGCTGAACAACCATTTCTTTCCTCTGCCTTTTACTATGCACGTAGCTGAAGAAACCCTTTTTGTTGTTTTTAGCATCCCTCGCTAACCTCACCTCGTTGTCCGCTTTAGCCTTCCTGACGCCATCCCTGCAATTCTGTGCTACCTGCCTGTACTCTTCCTTTGTTACTTGGCCTTCTTTCCACTTCCTATATGTGTCCTTTTTTGTTTTCAGGTCATCCCTAAGCTTTTTGTGAAGCCACATTGGCTTCTTCTGTTGTCTTCCACCTTTTCTTCTTGTTGGAATTGTTTGTGATTGTGCCTTGAGAATTTCCTTTTTTAAAAGTTCCCACCCATCTTGGACTCCTTTTCTCGCTAGCATTGCTTGCCATGGGACCTTACTGATCATTGTTCTGAGTTTATTAAAATCAGCTTTCCTAAAATCCAGGGTACGCGTTTGAGTACACTCGGCTTTTGCTTCCCTTAGAACCAAGAACTCAAGTACAACATGGTCGCTTTCCCCCAGAGTTCCTGTAACTGCTACTTTATCCACTAAGTCATCTCTGTTGGTTAGGATCAAGTCAAGGATAGCCGATCCTCTAGTTCCTTCCTCTACTTTCTGTAGGAGGAAGTTATCCGCCACACAAGTCAGGAATTTCCTGGAGGGGCCATGTTTTGCAGAATTTGTCTCCCAACAAATATCGGGGAAATTGAAGTCCCCCATTACTACTACATCATGCTTCCTTAAAACATTGGCTATTTGCTTTTCAAAAGTTTCATCCTTGTCTTCTCCTTGATTGGGTGGCCGGTAGTAGACTCCGACCACCAGGTTCCTTTTATTCTTTGCTCCATTTATTTCAACCCAGATGCTCTCGATGGGGCTACCAAGCTCCTCCTCCTGTATTTCTGTGCAGAGATATGTATTTTTCACATACAGTGCAACCCCGCCTCCCTTTCTGTTCCTCCTGTTCTTTTTGAACAAGTTATATCCTTCAATTGCTGTATTCCAGTCATGAGAGTCATCCCACCAAGTCTCAGTTATACCTATCAAGTCATAATTTCCCTCCTGTATTAAGAGTTCAAGTTCGTTCTGTTTGTTTCCCATACTCTGGGCATTAGTATATAGACATCGAAGACCATGTGCTTCATAGTCTGGCTTTCTTCCTACCTGTGTCTGAAGACTATTATTGGACGCTATCAGAGCTGTTCTCTCCATTGCAGTGCATGCGCCTACGTCCATTGTTACCCCCAACATTACATCTCCCTTCCCCGTAGGATTCAGTTTAAAGCCCTCCTGATGAAGTTCTTCATGCTGTGGCCAAACACATTCTTCCCAGCCTTTGTGAGGTGCAACCCATCCCTAGCCAACAGCCCATCTTCCAGGAAGTATAGCCCGTGGTCCCAGAATCCAAATCTCTCTCGTCGGCACCACCTTCGTAGCCAGTCATTCACCCGGAGTATTTTTCGTTCCCTTTCTATCCCTCTTCTAACTACTGGAAGGATGGATGAGAAAACTATCTGGGCCCCAAAGTTCTTGAGTTTCCTTCCCAAAGCTTCAAAGTCTGACGTGATCTCTTCGTAGCTCCGCTTGGCGGTATCATTTGTTCCCACATGGATGAGAAGAAAGGGATACCTGTCAGTGGGCTTTATGAGTGCAGGCAACCTTTCAGTCACGTCTCTAATCTGTCCTCCCGGGAGACAACATACCTGGCGAGTCCACGGGTCTTCGCGACATACTTGGGTCTCGATCCCACGCAGCAAGGAGTCTCCCACTACTACCACTCTTCTCTTCTTCTTCTTGTAGGCCTGGGTTTCATCGCCTCTGTTTGACTGACCTTTAGCCTCTTGCTCACTCTCATGCAGGTTCCCCTGTGATTCTTCCTCTGCAGGCTGTCCTCCAGTCTCATCTGCAAGTACCTGGAATCGGTTCCACAGCTCCACCGCTTCCACTGGTGCAGAGTGGCGTCTAGTTCTTCTTCTCCTAACTGTCACCGTTTTCCAAGGAGTATCCTCTACTCCATTTTTTTTCACCTCAGCATTTCCCACTGCCTCATCTTGCTGTTGCTCTTCAAGCTTCTGGTCTGCCCTTTGCTGTTGTAGTTCTCCCATTCTGTCCAAGAACTCTTCGTGTTCTCTTATTCCCTGGAGGGTTGACAGTCGCCGCTCCAGTCCACTTACTTTCTCTTCCAGCAGCGTGATCAACTTGCACTTGTTGCAGGTGTAGGCCATGTTGTTCTCAGGCAAGAAAACAAACATTGCACACACCTTGCAGGTCACCACCACTGGAGAGTCTTGTTCTTCCATTGCCTCTTTTCCCTTTTTGTGTCTAGCTTTGTGATTGTTCTAGACTAGCCTGTGCCTGCTCCTCTACTCAGTAGAGGTTAAAAGCAGAGTCCCACTGGTGTGGAAGTGTGTGTTACAAGACAAATAAATGAAAAAAAGTTAGTAAAAAAAAAAAAAAAATGTTAGGGGCCTCCCCCTTGACCTCCCCTGCCGAACTCCCCTGGCCAACTCCTGTTTGCTCCCCCTGTTTGCTCCCCCTGTTCGCTCCCCCTGTTCGCTCGCTCTCTGGGAGCTTGCCTGCTTCTGTAGTCCCTGGACCAGCTGGAGCAGCTTGCTCTGCTCTGCTCTGCTCAGCTGGGAGGCGGGAAACAGACTGAAGCTTCCCGCCCAGTCAGCTGCTGGGAGTACTCAGGCCACACCCCTCCAATTCAGTTGGAGCTCTCAGAAGCTCCTGGTGAGCTCACAGCCAGTCAGAAGGATAAAGGGCAGCGCCCTGGGCTTCCTGCAACCCACTTACCTCTTAGCCTCTGTCTCCTTTGTCTCCTTTGTCTCTTCAACCACTGCAACTCCCCTGGCCAACTCCTGTTTGCTCCCCCTGTTTGCTCCCCCTGTTCGCTCGCTCTCTGGGAGCTTGCCTGCTTCTGTAGTCCCTGGACCAGCTGGAGCAGCTTGCTCTGCTCTGCTCTGCTCTGCTCAGCTGGGAGGCGGGAAACAGACTGAAGCTTCCCGCACAGTCAGCTGCTGGGAGTACTCAGGCCACACCCCTCCAATTCAGTTGGAGCTCTCAGAAGCTCCTGGTGAGCTCACAGCCAGTCAGAAGGATAAAGGGCAGCGCCCTGGGCTTCCTGCAACCCACTTACCTCTTAGCCTCTGTCTCCTTTGTCTCCTTTGTCTCTTCAACCACTGCAACTCCCCTGGCCAACTCCTGTTTGCTCCCCCTGTTCGCTCGCTCTGTTCGCTCGCTCTCTGGGAGCTTGCCTGCTTCTGTAGTCCCTGGACCAGCTGGAGCAGCTTGCTCTGCTCTGCTCTGCTCAGCTGGGAGGCGGGAAACAGACTGAAGAGGAGGAGCAGCTCCTGCCAGTGGGCCCCTGCTGATGTGTGGGCCCTCAGCTGGTGCCCAGCCATGCCAACCTTGACGATGGCCCTGGCTGTAAAGACTGATTGCATAACTTAACCTGTTTGTGTACCAAAGCTGATCATGTAATTCATCAATCTGCACTGTGAATTTTTGCCTCCACTTGAAGGTCCTTGGTTGAGTAATATTCCCAGGCCTTTCAGATCCTCACAGTCTCCACATGTCATTGTTTTTTCAACCAAGATCTTTCCCAGATCACTAATGAAAATGCAAAACAAAGCCTTCACTGTTGTTATCTCGATGCAACTCCCTCTCCAAGGACATGTTGCGGTTCACCTGTACTCTCTTTTTTGCCTCCTTAAAAGAAGTTTCCTATCGCTATGAAATAATGCCTAGTTGCGCCAGTTTACATATTCAAGGGTTTTTTTGGTAAGACATTCACTGTAGCATTTTAATTCAAATCTGTTTCAAACTGTGAAACATTCCTCAGCTTTTTCATATATACTTTTTAGTTGTTGTTTTAAATCAAGATTAACGGCAAGATTACTCTTTTCAAAGTCTTATCCTTCTTTTTGAGCCTTTCTAGAGTGATGTGAAAATAGGAAGACAGAAAGAAATAATATGGGAAAACAGAAGTGGCCCAGGTTTTTTGCCATACCTATAGATCAAACTTAGGAGCAGGCAGTCATTGCTAGGCAGGACTGCTGGGCCTAGACTTGGAGCAATGGGATCTGAATTTCTCCTTTCTTTGTGTGGTATGTCTCCTACTTTTGAGAATCATGGTTGTAAATCCTACTATATTATATACGAATGCAAAACCAACACATTTTTGCTCATGACCCTTTATATTATTTGCATAGTATACTTCCTCATAATTTACTTTCCAGTAAGCTATTACACTTGTCTGTTGCAGCGTGTGTATGTCATGTTGCAAAACTCACAGTCCATGGTCACAGTGACAACTTCTCTTATTTTGCTGTCATTCTCAATCTGGGAATCCTTTTCTAGGTAAAAGTAACAACTTCCCATTTATTTTACTTACAATATTTATACATACCGCTCCATATCCAATGAAATTATTGTGGTGAACAGTAAAAAAGGAAGGGGTGGGGGGAAGGAAGAATAAAAATTCAGAATTAAAATCTTTAAAACCAAATTATACAAATAAAACCATGGCTGGTCAGATAGGGAAAGTTCATTTATATAAAAATGTCTTCAGTAAGTACCAAAAATGAAATTATGTTGGTGTCTGTCTGACATCAACAGGCAGGGATCTCCAGAGTGAAGGAGTCGATTCACTGCTTTACATTTGATTCAGCAGGCTTTGAAAAAACGGGTTGCCAACTTTTGAAATTTAAAAAAATCTGTTCTCTCATAATGGCCTGGGGACAGAGCCCAGAAAATCAAGGGATTCAACTTGGTAGGTCAGAGGAGACAAACGGGGCCAATGGATAGTGCTTGGGAGGTCATGGAGTAGAGTGTGGGTGTGGTACCCACAGAAAATACTCTGTTCAAGTTGTACAGCTACAACATATGCTTGCAAGTGCCCTGCTACCAAGCAATGCTTTCTTATCTGCATATAACATCACAGGTATTATGGTCACCACGTATCAGTCTAACACAATGCAGACTGTAGCTGTAACCGTTCCATAAGCACAATGGAAAAATTACTAGTGCATGTAGAGCAGATAGCTCAAGCCAGTGAGGCTGGCCACACACTACACAGCAAGTCATATATATAATAGACATACATGCAGCATACTGTTAAGGATTTATTAGTATCATTACTATATCATATATTAGTTATTATAGTATTAAACATTTAGAAGACGTTATAGAAACCTTACCCATTTTATAGGTGGAAATATTGAGGCCAAGACCAGTTTCAAGTACTATCAGTGAATCGACGATACAGAAAAAAAAATAAATGCAGTGCAGATCACTCACAAAAGTGAGCCAAGGCACAGACCAGATCAAGCCACAATAGGCACACATAAGCAATATACATTGTGTGGTCAAGGAAAATAATCTACAAAACATTTACCCATGGGTGCCCATGCCCCCCCCATACACACACACACATTTACCTGCTGCTTCAGCCTGTTCCTCAGCTTTTCTCTGTTGCTGGCTGACATGGGCTAGGTATTAACTCAATAGCTGCAGCACACTCCACCTTGCCACTTACAATGGGAAAACTTAGACCAGAATGCGAAAGCTGGGTACAATACGGCACATACACCAGGCCTGCATAATGCAGGCCTGTGGAAAATAAACAAAATTTAAAATTGCTTTAAGGAAAACTGGAGGATGTCTCCATGGGCAATTTGCTGCGAGCTGGCTGTGTTTGGAGGTCGTTCAGAGCACATGACGTCATGGCCATCCCACAGCTACCCTAGAGCTTTTCGCGGAAATACCAGACTTCCTGAGACTACTTAAAGTCTGATTCTTTTCCTTAAGTCGGGTTCTCCATGTAGTTGCTGTGTACCGCTACCCGTATTTACTTTGGGTATGCTAGCCCTGCCTAGGGGTGTGCCTTTCACCATGACCCCAGTCAAGTGGTGTTTCCTGTCCCTGTCTTTCCTGTCCCTGTCTTTCCCAGCACAAACATATGTGTGTCTACTCAGAAGTAACTCCCATTGTGGTCAATGAGCCTTGTTCCCAAAATATGCACTCCAGAAGTTACCGAGATTCCCATGCATCGAATAACGCATTTAGGAGCCTTAAAGCTATGTTGAAGCTGTGTGTCTTTGATGTTTGCTTTCTTGCTTTTCAGAAGTAATTAATTCACAGCTTCAATCCTTCACAGCATCAGGAGCTTCAGGGGAAAGGAGAAAGGGATTAGAAGGGGGTTGGCTGGAGCTACAGTGCTTCAAGTATTCATAGGGTTAATTCTCCTAAAGGCTGTGAAGTGCAATGGCTGCGTGTCTTTGATGTTTGCTTTGTCACCTGTAAGAAAATAATTAATGGGAAGCTTCGATTTTTCACAGCATCAGGAGCTTCAGGGGAGGGAGAAGGCTGAAGCTGCATTTCTTTAATGTTTGTCAGCTGTGAAGAAGTAATTAATGCAAAGCTTCAATCCTTCACATAACGGGAGTTTCAGAGGGAAGGAGAAAGGAGGATAGAGCCTGGATGAGGGGCAGGGGGAGTCCCTGCCATTGGTTGAGCAGCCCCTGCCAGTCTGATGATGTTCACTCCAAACCCCCCACCTCACCCAAAAGTATGTTCCTGTGAAGTGACTTAGAATGGTACAGTGCACTCATTCGTGGAGCCCTGTGCGGGCCAATTGAATTCCCTGAAAAATCCTCCATTTGCTTCTTCTCCCATTGTCGTGGAGATCCCCCCCCCCCCCAGACGGGATAGGAAAATTTGCTTTCTCTCCTCTTTTCCAAAAATGATGTGAGTGTGTGTTAGAGAGTGTGTGTTGGGGGGGGGGGGAGAGAGAGAGAGAGAGAGAAAGCATACCAGATCGTCCAAAACTGGAGATACGAAAGGCTGGAAAAAATGTTTTTTCCCTGGTGTTTTCCTGGAACTTTTATGCAGCCAAAACTAGCCAAAGATTGGCTGTAAGCTGAGACCAATTTGTGAGGCATGTTTATTTCCTAAATGTGATGGAACCCATGTGCCATGATGGCCATTAGATGATAGGTGAATAGAGCCATACTTTTAAAGTGCTCCACTCTTGCTAAACTGCTGTTTGTTTGTTTGTTTTTCTGTGTTCTCTCACTCTGAAAAATCCTGGCTCACCTCTGAATCCAGCACTGTGCTCTGGTAAGCCAAAAAAAATTGTGATTTGTAGCCAGTAACACTGGTGAGTTGTTTCTATGCCTATATATAGCAGAAGATAATTGGTTTGCTGGGAGTTATTGCTTCTCATTTCAGAGCCCAAAGATGCAGGGATATGAGTAGCAAGCAGCGCTACTGGTTAGTAAATGCAAGAAAACAACTTCACTGCCCCTGTGTTGGTCCATTCTGCAAAGATGCAGGGATATGAGTAGCAAGCAGTGCTAAAAAGGTAAAGGTAAAGGTGTCCCCAACCAGTCGTGTCCGACTCTAGGGTGCGGTGCTCATCCCTGTTTCTAAGTCGAAGAGCCAGCGCTGTCCGAAGATGCTTCCGTGGTCATGTGGCCAGCATGACTGAACACCGAGGTGCACGGAACGCTGTTACCTTTCCCGCCGAGGCGGTACCTATTTATCTACTCGCAATTTCTTGCTTTCGAACTGCTAGGTTGGCAGAAGCTGGGACTGAAGACAGGAGCTCACTCCGTCATGCAGCACTCGGGTCTCGAACTGCTGACCTGCTGACCTTCCAGTCTGCAGTTCAGCATCTTAACCACTAAGCCACCGCAGCCCCCATAGCAAGCAGTGCTACTGGTTAGTAAATGCAAGAAAACAACTTCACTGCCCCTGTGTTGGTCCATTCTGCAAAGATGCAGGGATATGAGTAGCAAGCAGCACTACTGGTTAGTAAATGCAAGAAAACAACTTCACTGCCTCTGTGTTGGTCCATTCTCAGCAGTACTCAGGTGCTCTTTAAGAATCTTCTATCTTGATCCCAGATATATATTTTAGTGACAATTGGAACTTCTTTAAGTATGTATCAACAACCCTGCACATCTATCCCATGATTTGGATTGTTGGGATCTAGAAGTTCTTCATCTGTACTGATCCACAGGAGATGTTTCTTTGTTGCTCTCCAGTAGGAATGTGAGAACCCCTCCCCCCGCTGCTCGCCTCTCCTCCCCTTCGTCGAAGCACGCAAGCAATCAGTAGTCACCATCAATCGTCCCACGAACCATTTGTGGCTTCGCCAGGTTTTTTTTTTACTTGGGAACTCATATGCACAAAAAAGGGAAGTGCACACACAAAGCCTCACATTTGCCCACTTTGAAATCTCTGAAATGCGCTCTTTCAGCTACATCTGCGCAACATTTGTATACAGTATTGAGGAGTGTTGAGTTGTTGCTGCGATGTGCTAACATCCTGCCCTGCTGCTGACACAGACACCCCATCCCCCAAGCAAAAAGAAGAAGCTGATGATGTGTGTTGGGCAGGCCCCCGTGTTTCCCAATTGAACAATGATCTTTCCGTGTAGTGAATGAATCTGACCATTTTTAATTCTGTAAGCCATTATTGTCAGGGTTGGATTGAAGCCCAGACAGCCCCAAAGCAGTTCTGGTTCTGAGGAAGAGATAGAAACCACGGGAGAGGAACCCACGCACTGTTCAGAGGAGCCCAGACAGCTGGGGGGGAGCCCCTCCCGGTACACATTCCTGAGAGTGATAGTGACCCTGGCAGGGAGAGGGAGGCGCAACAGCAGTTTCTGGACGCTAGGTGCCGGCACAGCATCAAGTGGGAGATGGCGGGCGCTGAGAGGAGGCGCTCAGCCCGCTTGGTGTTATGGCAACAGTGGCGCCCCAATGCCCCACAGGAAAGGGGTGGACTCTCTCCTCCTAGCCCATAAGTACAGAGGTTTCCCGCCTTCCCCTCCAAACGGAGATCAACTGATTCCTAAGGTTAGAACCCCAGAGGTAGGCAGCTCTCTTAAGTCTCACTCGTAGGATCAAGCAATTAGCATCTGTAAGCATCATTAGGTTGAATGGGAATAAAGCCTTAGAAAAGAGCCCTATTGTCTGTGTGTTGATTCTGGCTACCTGAGGATTTCAGAAGGTGGCAGAGGCGACCTCCTGACAATTAGCATGATGACTCACTCATTGATTCTGCCTGCTGCACCTCTCCTCTCCTTTGTTTTGCTAATGCTGGGCACTTGAGTCTTTTGTTGTCTGAGAATATGCACAATTATATGTTGGGGGGGCGGATGCAGAGGTCTGGTCAGTTCAGTGCTATCGCAGATTAACAGACATGGGGATTTTTGTGCACTAGCTCCTGTCTGCAGAAGAGGGCTTCAGCCAAGAAAGATATATTGCTTTTGTTTGTTGGGAGGATGCTCTTACAAACTGTAGGTTCCTCTCCACCCCTACTTTTCCTTCTGCGTGTGTGTGTGTAGGCTTCAGGGTACATTTGCTAATTGTCCCAGAAGGCAACTTATTTGAGTCTTTGTAAACCTCAGAAAATATGCCACTGTGATGTGGCTAGGGATGCAAGAAAGTCACTTACCTGGTCTCGCAGCTTGCTTCGCGGTGGGGGGGAGTCGCTTCGCTGCTCCCCCCGAAGTTCAGGCCGGGGGGGAGGCTTCCCACCTCACCCGGCCGAAATTCAGGTCAGGGAGAAGCTCCCTGTCTCCCTGGCCGCGAACTTCAAAAGAAAAAAAAAACGCCCCTGTGATAGGCTACGTAACGATTAACGTAGCCGATCATGGCTAGATCTGCAAAGTCAGCCGTGATAGGCTACGTTAATCGTCACGTAGCCTATCACGGGTGACTTTGAGAAGAAAAAAAAAGCGCGTACACAAATGGCGGCCCCCATAGGGAGCTGCCATTCGCGTTCCTTATTTGGTCCCTGTAGTCTACGTAAAGATTTACGTAGACTACGGCGAAAATAAGGGCAACGTTATTTGCGTTGTCCTTATTTTCGCCGTAGTCTACGTAAATCTTTACGTAGACTACAGGGACCAAATAAGGAACGCGAATGGCGGCTCCCTTTGGGGGCCGCCATTAGCCGTACGTGCTGTTTGTTTTTTTTAAGGTCACCCGTGATAGGCTACGTGACGATTAACGTAGCCTATCACGGCTGACTTTGCAAATCTAGCCGTGATAGGCTACGTTAATCGTTATGTAGCCTATCACAGGGGCTTTTTTTTTTTTTACTTTTCTTGTAATGGCGGCAGCGGCAGCCGGTTGAAAAACCGGCTGCCGCCCCCGACGAAGACCTGCCGAACCACCGCCGGGACCCGCAGCCGGGAGGGACATTCATGAAAGGTAAGTCCCATCCCGGGGGGGGGGCGGGGGGCGGAGAATTTCTCCCCGAACAACCTTCGGAGGACCGAATGCGTTGGCACTCGGCCCCCCGAAGTTTCGGGGAGAAATTCTCCCCCATCCCTAGATGTGGCAACCTCTCTCCAACAGTCTTTGAGGAGAGGGATGGGGCTTCACTGCGACAGGCACTGGACTGGGCTATATGGGGCAAACCCCTGGTAAATCAGGGATATTTGGAGGGAGCTCAGAGAGGAAAAAGCAGCACTAGCTCCATCCATCATCAGAATGAGTTTCCTGGAAAGAAGGCTGCTAGGTAGGACAAGGCTTGCTGAAATTAAAAGCTGAACTCTGGAAGAAATGATGTTGATGCAGAGAGAGAGATGACCATGTTGGACTAGGAGTCAGGAGACCAGGGTTCTAGAACTTCTAGTCCCCACTTGGCCATGGAAGCTCACTGGGTGACTTAGGGCCAGTCACAGACTCTCAGCCCAACCGACCTCACAGGGTTGTTCTTGTGAGGATAAAATGGAAAGGAGGAGGATTATGTATGCTGCCTTGGGTTCTTTAAGGAGGGGAAAAGGCAGCATATAACTGTAATAAATAAAAAGAAGAAGAATTTGAAAAAGCCAAAGTCCCCTTGTAAGACTGAGGCTTCTATGGAGGCTTTGACCACTTCTCTCAATCAGCACAGTTTTTTTGGTTCATTGGGTAGAATGTGGAAAGACCCACTTGCTCAGAAATCAGCAATACTGTTCATCTGCTAACTGAGGGCAATAAGCAAAATCACCTCTCCCTTGTTTTAAGAATGCATTTCCATGATAATAAAGGACAGGCCGGGGCAGGCGACTCAGTACCTCATTCATTCTCTTTAGCTGACTGCCTGGGGATATAACTGAATGTCTATTGACTACCGTCATTCATTCATTCACATGCCTGGCTGTGGAAAGGGCCTGGGGGGAGGGGGACTTATTTACAGTGTCTGAATGGAAGATGTGCCTTTCCTCTTCTATTCCTACCAAGCAATATCTCTGCCTGAGGTACACAACTGTACACAATTGCAGTCCATTTTGGTTTCTCCATTCTGCAATTAGCATATGTGCAGGCTGCGTTATGGCTATGGTATTTCTTGTCCTTTTAATGGAGCAGTTGTATACAATTAAAATATTCATGTTCTATATATTTTAATTGACCTTGCAAAGTAAAGAGACACTTTGTTGTCATGACTTTTGCCTGAATGCATTTCTGTTTATGTGATTGTCACAGGTTTCATGGGACTGTTGTACGGTGTAAGTCACTTCAGTCATCCCAGCACAGTAAGAGCCAGGTTGGAAATGGTATTAGTATAACTATGCTCCTTGGTTTGTCCTGGGCTGGGCTCTCTTCCCACGCCTGCAATCTTTCCTGTCTGCACTGGGATGTCATCACAGAGCCAGCCATACAAGGCAAACTGGTGTTCAAGTAGCATGTCCCCCCGCCACATGCACACTCTCCATTGTGTAGTGTATTCTTCATGCAAACGTGGAGGAATTGCCCCTTGTAAAAATACAGCTAGTTGGAAGCGCTGCCTCTCAGAGCATGTTGAGAGAGAAAATGCCATGCAAAGAGTTACATGCTGCCTCATAGCATCCCAACCCAGGATCAAAGCTTCTAGCTGCAGTAGGATAGTGTTCTCTGCTCTCTCTATTGTACTACCAACCAAAGACAGGAGTGTCTTATCTTAACAGTGGGTGGCCTCTGTTTCGTGGGAACACTGGAAACTTCTTCCCATTCCTTAATTAACAGCACTCATTTCCCCTTCTCCTACTTACCTTGAACAGTCCAGGTACGTTCTATGTGTGATTCCTTGCCCAATAGTTACAGATGCAACCACGTCTTGTCCTGGCCCTGATGCAAAGTACACAGTTTCCCAGCCTATGCAGCCTGAACTGGACCACTGCTATAGGTCCCCTGTATAATTCCTTCTTTCAGGAATGCACTGTACACAGTCCTGATTTTGCACAAATCTTTTTAGGCAGAGAGGCCAAAATGCTGGTTTCATGATTGTATTTATACATCCTGAGCTAAAAGGCTGTTCTGAGGTGCCCGTCTTCTCACTACACTCTAAAAAGGCTATAGAAACTGACTGAGTGTTAGATAGAGAGCTAGGTTAAAACTCTAGCTAAGCCATATTATTAATTCAGTCATAATTGAATGCAATTATGACTCCTTGCATATCTCCATAAGTAAAAGAGCTAGAGGCTTACATTTTAAAACGGAACCTGAAGATTCAGGGAGCGGCCTGGAATACCCCTGAAAGGGGCAGGCCCCTGGGGCTACAGCTCAGCTGGGCTTCCTTGGGAAAATACCTCTTAAGTGCAGCCATCCATCCTACCTATGCAAGTGGCAGTATGGAAGGCTCCCTGTTCAGGATTGTAGCCACTCCATTCTACCCCCCCCCATTTTCTGTTCCCCACACACAGTCAGTCAGCATGCCATGGCCACTGAGCATGCACAGCCTCACTGAGCTGTTGGGGTGGGGGTGCCCCCCAGTTAAGTTTCCTTCTTCCTAAATATTTTCTGGACTTCTGCAAACCCCAGACGGGCCCCTCCTGCAGGATTCCTCCAGATAAGCCTGCTTGTGCCGCCCTTTTGTGCCTGGGTGATGCAATTTTGGCTACATTGCTCACAGGCTGAACAAATCATTGAAGGAGTTGCAGGTGGGAACCAAAACCTATTTAGCTTTGCAGACAATGCAATAATCTTCCCTACAGAGACAATGAGCAAGATACTTTGGTCATTCAAACATTTTGGCTACATTTGTGAACCACCCAGAGAGCTTTGGCTAGGGGGAAGTATGGAAATATAATAAATGAAATGAAATAAGCAACAATACTCAAAGCCTGAACACTGGAAATAGAGGGAATGATAAGCAGAGGACAGAAACCTATTTAACCATGCAAAACGATCTATGTTCCTTACAAAGAGAATGTAGAGATGCTTCCACATGGAAGTCTCCTAGCACAACCAGTCAAAAGAAATTGTGCAGCTATTCTGTCTTTTCTTCCTTAATTAATGTTTTGTGGAAAGAAAAAAGATAGAAGATGCAGTGGGAAAACACAGGAGGGTCCAAGCTGAAGATGATGTTGTCTGTACCCAGTGAAATTCCCTAAATAAGGTGATTGCATGAGAAAAGCCTTGTCTCAAAGCGCTATAAGGTACTTTGGTAGTTACAATGTTTTTAGCAAACCTGTAGTGGATTAATATAAAAGTACCAAAGTTTTGACAAGTATGTTGAATGTTAAGGTTGGTGAAGATGCCCTACTGGATAACGTGGCCAGATGCAAAACAGCAAGGCTCCTGCATTTTTAATAGTTGGGTGGAAGAGGGAATTTCAGCAGTGTTACTTGCATGATCACCTACACCTGCTGAAAGTCGCCTTCTACTCAGCCATCGAAAGTTCAGGTACTCTATCCCCTTTGGCATCCTCTGGCTTCCTTGCTGCTAGGATACTGCCTATCCTGTGCCAGAAAGTGTATCAACCGCTTTATTTAGTGGGTTCTTCTGAATGAGAGACAGGCATGGCTAGAGCAGAGGGACTTGCTTGTTTCTCTGAGGGAAAAGGGGAAGGGAATGGTCTCTCTCACCTGCGGGTAGGGGTGTACGAAACCCCACTTACCTGGCTCCGCTGGGTTTCGTGGGGGGGGGCATCCAGTCCTTCCCCCGGAATCCTCAACAGGGGGGAAGCGATCAGGTCCTCCCCCCAAGAATCCTGCCCAGCCGGCTCTGCTCTGTGGCCAGTCCGCGGAGCCGCTGGCCGGGCTGATCTGCAGCGGGGCCTCCATCCACTGCCGAGCTGCTGAGTACGCAAATGGTGTCCTGTGTAGGGGACGCCATTTGCGTCCCTACACTAGGCCATGATAGGCTACGTATATATTTACATAGCCTATCATGGCTAAAGCAGGGACTCAAATGGCGTCCCCTATGCCATTTGTGTCCCTGTCTTTTGCCGTGATAGGCTACGTAGATACTTACGTAGCCTATCATGGATTCTAAAGAATCCAGCCTCACTGGAATCCGTGGCAGAATTCTCCAACATCCCTACCTGTAGGGAATGACAGATTCTGGTTTCCTTTCAGGGAAGTTTCCCATTTTCTGCCTCCTAAGCCTGGATAGGCAGACATTCCAGGCCCCCTATGAATTCTCTGGCTGAGGGCGGGTAGTGGTGGGAATGGGAGTGAGGGCAGCCTGCAGTGAGAGTATGTGTATGTTTGTGAGATGCCATGGAACCCAAAGATTCATTCCATCAGCAATCTGACTATTTGTTATTGGTGAGGAGAATAGTTTGCAGAACATATAGGTAGGAGAGTTGGAGTAATTCTTGCTGTGCAGAAAGGGCACATTTCTGTCTTCTGTTGTCAACATTGGGATGTGTTGCTGGTTAAATTCCTCACACAACGGTACTCCGATATGTACAGCTCCAGTTAAATCATAACAAGAAAATGAGGGGAAAAGGAGAGCTTTTAAAAAATGTACTGCACATTCAGTGGGCCACAAGAAACTCCAGCCCTGCCCGGCAATTCATCCTACTCATTAAGGTTTTCCAGCTGTTTCCTATGAGACATCGTGACCCTTGTTTGGGGGGGGGGGGTTCTGATGCCTTCCACACTGCAGCAGACACACAGAAATGCAAGAAGCAGAGATACGGAAAATGAGGTTTGTGTGCATTCCCAGTCTGCATGACTGGGAAGGAGGAGGTGGAAAGAATTACGCAGATATGTCCGTCTGCTCCTGCTGCAAAGCCTAGCACCATGCCTGCTGCAGCTGGAAAGGGAACTTCCCATTTCTCCAGATACATATAGTATATAGTTCCTGCTAGTGTGACAGTGGTGTCACCATCATGGGCATATTTCTTGGGCTGCCCTTTTGGTTATCTCACAGCCCAGTGGTCACCCCGGCCAAGCTGAAACACAAAATGCCTCCATAACCAAGAGACCAAGACCACACTGCCCTGTTTTATGTATGTATGTATTTCATTTCTATTCCGCCCAATAGCCAAAGCTCTCTGGGCTGCCGTTCACAGAAATTACAACAAAAAGCACACAGTAAAACAATTATTTATTTCCATATTGAAAAGCACTGCCCAAAGATATGCACGCTAGCGATGGCGGAGAAATCCGCCGCAGACCCCAATGAGGTCGGATTCAAAGGAATCCGGCCTTCAGAGTCCATGGCGGAACAGGACACTCACCTCCACCTCCCCCGGAATCCACTGTGAAGCCAGCTCCTCTCCGTGGCCAGCTCTGTATCGCCAGAGATATGGCCACCATTGCCGTGCCATATCACTGAGGAGGAAGGAATCCAGACGCAAATGGTGTCCACTACGCCATTTGCGTCCGTGGTTTTTCCCACGATAGGCTAGCCTATCGCTTGAAAAATCACAGACACAAATGGCGTAGTGGACACCATTTGCAGCTGTAAAGCCCTAAATGCAGCCATTTAGGGCTGCATGTAGGTTAATCTAAGAGCTTTACAGCCGCAAATGGTGTAGTGGATGCCATTTGCATCCGGATTCCTTCCTCAGCGATACGGCACGGCAATGGTGGCTGTATCGCTGGCTATACGGAGCTGGCCGGCAGCTCCGCAGAATTGCCGCAGAGCGGAGCTGGCCCACGAGGATTCCAGGGGGAAGAACGGATCACCTCCCCCGGAAAGGAAAGTAGGGGTTTCGTACATCCCTAATGCATGCATATATTGATTTATGAATGAAGGAACTATATTTTTCTTTCCATATTTTCTGCTTGTGAACATATTCGCTCAAATGTTGGAGTTAAATTCTAAGTTTTAGGATTGATTTGCAACATAATAGCACATCTCCTTGCTCGGTGGGTATCTCAACTTGCCACTGTGAAGGAATAGTACTTTCTAATTGTTATGCAGAAATTGAGGGCAATGGCCCATTTTAATCTGAATGAAATGACCATCATTCAGGTAGGAAGGGGGTTGCTTGCTCTCATCTTTTTCTATTCCCCCCCTCGACGTCTCCCCACCCCTACAACACTTGGATCTCTCTGTGGCTGTGGCATTTCTCAATTCATTGAATGTGCAAAATCAAAATGGCCCTGGCAGCTGCGCTATTTCTTTTCCCACTCCCCAAATGCGCATATATGCAGATGCACACATCATGGGTAAATGAGAAAAAATGAAGGGCAAATGCGCAAAACCGAAGGGATAGCCACCAAAGCTGGGGGAAACTAGCGAACAGGATTACCATAGCACCCAAGACTTCAGGGGAATCTCTCAACTGGAATGGAGCAGGGTCGGGCAAGGGAGGGTTCACGAACTTCAGTTCGGGAAGCTGAACAGAGAGGCGATCGTCAAACATGAGCAGGAAACTAATGTTTGCAACATCCCTACTCTCCAGTTCTTTTAACCTTACACAAAGAATGTCACCTTCACCCATTGTCAAATGCTATTTGCTGGCATTAGAAATACTTTTGATAACAGACCTCCCTTTTTCTGCTTCTATTTTATGTCTCCTATCTATTGATCAATGCTCACAGCTACCAATATCCCTCTTACAAGAAGCATTTTATCTTCTTTCAATAATACCCGAAGGATAAATAATAATCTTCCTCATTCAGAAACATTACTCTCAGCCTATTTCCCATGCTCTTTACATGTGCATAGACACTTAAAGCACTTACTTTTCTTATTCTTTTACGGTGTGTTTCAGAGAAATATAAATGACTCTCCTTTGCTTTGGTTACTGGAAGGACATGCCATTAATACTAATTAATTTTATTTATTGTGAGTTGGTAAAAGAATTTGCTCCTAGGCTGGGGAGTGCCAGATATCCTGCCTTCAGTTTGTTACAGCCCTGTAGCAAGTCCCTGAAAATAGGAATTTCAGATGGAAACACTGACAGGTCTTTCAGCTATGCTATAATAAGAAGGGTGTTTTCTTCTCCATACTATATGTTGTTACACAAAAGCAGCATGCCAGAATGTGCGTGGAAAACAAAACGGCAGTCCTTTCTAAAACTGGGCAAGCAGAAGATGGAATGTGAAGGAGAAAATACGATAGCCCAAGATCAGCACTAAAAATTAAGACAGTTCTGTTAAAAATTTAGGCACAGATGCGGAAAGCTTAGAAAAACATGCATCTGAATTATTTTTGTCAGATCAAACTTCCATAATAAATGGATGCAGAATATTTAGAACGTTAATTGCAGTAAATGGAAGAATACTTGTAGGGCTTATATATCCTGAATGACTCTGCATTAGAATAGTTGGTCATAGAACTGACCAGAGGGGAGGTCTGATGAAACAAACCTACCCCACCCCTTCTTCGTGGAAAAGTTGCCTAATAAAGAACATGCCTGGCATGGTCAGACTATAATAGACTCCAAAATCTGTATTAACTCAGCTTATATAAAAGCAAGCACGGCAGAAATCACCTGAAGGCTGCACCATCAGGTCTTCCCAGGCTACTGATTGGTCAGTTTTAATTTTTGCTCTCTGGGAAATGCCCATTTCCTATTGTGTCCTGCTATAGCTGGGACAAGCTCAGACCTGGGACAAACTATACTTATTTATTTGTTATATTTATATCCCACCTTTCCTCCAAGGAGCCCAAGGCAGCACACACAATTCTCCTCCTCTCCATTTTATCCACACAACAACCTTGTGAGGTAGGTTAGGCTGAGAGTCAGTGACTGGCCCAAAGGCACGCAGTGAACTTCATGACTGAGAAGGGACTAGAATCCAGGTATCCTGAGTCCCAGTCCAACACTCAAACCACTACACTACCCTGGCTCAAACTATGAGGCAAATCCATTCAGCAAAGTCAGAAAGCAGGCAGATATCAGATGCACAGTATTACTGGTCAAGAGGAAAGGGCAGTCTAAAAGCAGGGTCTGAGGCAGAGCACAGGAAAGCAGTCCAAATCAAGCACAATCCGAGAAAGAGTCAGCAGCATGAGAGATCAGTCCAAAGGTCAAGAAGCAAAGTCAAGAAAGCTAGGTACTGGGAGCTGAAATAAAGCTGTTGTTCCAACAACCTCCCTGCCGAGAACTGAGGCTTAGAAGGTGGAGCTTCCAAAGCACCACCCAGGACTCAACTGTAGCTGAGGCTTCTGGAAGAAGTTTTCCTTGTGAGGAAGGCCCACTCACAAGGAGTCCTTTACTTCCTTTGCAAATAGGCATTCCTTCTCACAGAGATTGTTCTGGCCCGTGTCCTGAGACAACAACGTTCTTGAGGCTTGGTGGTCACTCAGCCTCCGTGGTGGAATTCCCCTACCTGCAGCCATCTCCCCTGAGGGCCCAGGATCCTCCTGATCTGCCTCCCAGTTTCCTGGCACGGGCTGCTTCTTGATGAAGAATAGGAGAGTAGGAATGGTCAGTTCTGCCAATGGAGAGTGTAAATAGTTGGGTCAGCCAATTATCTGTCTTGAGACTAGTGTTTTTTAACTTGTTCATAAATGATTTGTGGTGAGAACCAGTGTGCTGTGGTGGCTAGAATGTTGGACTGGGACTTAGGAGATCCAGGTTCTAGTCCCCACTCGGCCATAGAAGCTCACTGGGTGACCTTGGGCCAGTCACTTACTCTCGGCCCAACCTACCTCACAGCGTTGTTGTTGTGAGATAAAATAGAGAGGAGGAGGATTATGTCTGCCAGCTTGGGTTCCTTAAGGAGGAAAAAAGGTGGGAGATAAATGTAATAAAATAATAAATAAATTTGGAGTTACAGCTAAGCAATGAGTTGGCTAAGGTTGCTGATGACACCAAATAATTTAGAGTGGTTAAAACAAAAAGGGATTGTGAAAACCTCCAAAAGGATCTCTCCAAATTGGCAGAATAGACATTGAAATGGTAAATGTAGTCCAGTTGTCAGCAAGTGTAAAGTAATATTCATTGGGCCAGCATCAGCTTCTGGGACTGACCCAACAGGAAGCACCAGAAGCACACCTCAGAACAGTGCCTCTAAATCCCATCACAGAAAGCCAATCCAGAAGAATACCATGGTTTATAACTAAAGCTTCTGAGAAGTCCAGTAGAACCAACAGAGAAGCATTCCCCCATCTAGTTCCTGCTGTAGGTTGTCTACTAGGGCAGGCAAAGCAGTCTCTGTCCCGAGACAAGACATGAAATCATGCTGAAAATCAGAATGAAATGGGTTTAGATCATCCATTTCATCAAGAACACCTGAAGCTTTCCTCTACATGTTAAATCACCGTGCCTAAGAAAGGAATATTAAAGGCTTGCCACAAATTATCCAAAACAGTGGGATCCAGAGAGAGTTTCTTTATTAACTATCTTACTACAGCTGATTTAAATCTGGATAGAACTACGTCCTCCTCTAGGGAGGTATTAACCAAATGCATGACCCTACCTGAACAAGCCAAGATGGGCAATGGTCAAGCATTCAAGTATCACCCTCACTCGTCCAAGCCTCTTGTCTACATCCTTGGGCTGCACAAATGGAAAAGGATCCATAATAACAGGATAATTATCCTCCAGTACCCCAAGACTAAAGATGATGAAAACAAAATTACATACTAAGTGTTTTATGAAGAGCCATAGAAGGCAGAGTTCACAAATAAAGTCTCTAGATGGTGTTCTGGATAACATTGTCCTCTCTCCAGTATGCTGCTCTGCAGGAGATCCAAATCTGTGCATATGTCTGGCTGTGATAAATTAGAGGAAGCCGGTTGCTCAACAAAAATGCTTTCTGGCCTATGAATGTTGGATTCATTTTCCACCTGCAGTGCTAGAGATGGTATCATGAAACATTCTGGATATATTGCTTCAGCAGTCCACATTGGGGGCCCTCCTTGAATCCTGTGGCTGATTGATGTGACAATCCCAGATAATCAGTAATCTCGGAGCCTCATGTAAGAGCATTATACAAATTCAGCATTACTGATCAAGCCCTCAGTTATGCTGCAGCATCTGTTGTTGCCAGACAATTTTCTGGATTTTATCTCCATTCCTGGCAATTAAAATATCTAAGACTACAATACTATTTGCACTTACCTGGGAAGTCTCCCAATAAGTCCCCCAAGTCCAAGGAACTCCATGGGGCTCGATTCTCAGTAGACATAGAATTACACTGTAAGAGTCTATGCCTGTGTGGTGTTAACATGCTGAGAATTCCAGCCTCAACAGCTGGCCATGGAATAAACCTTTTACAGTCTCATATGCATTCCTGCCCCCACCCCCTCTACGAGCTTTTCTACATGAGGCTGTTAATCTGCCGTATCTACTTTTGGTTTTGTAGCAGAATTGAGATCCAAACTCTACACAAAGAACTTTTCCTTTCCTGCTTTTCCGCTACATAACCTCTAGGCAGCATAACACAATTACTAAAGCCGGAAAATACATTTTCTTTCGCTTTCACAAATAATGCTCCATTTTCCTTGCTCTAACCCCCCCATCCCCCGGAAAAGTGCTCTTTAAAAACAGAAGCGAAACTGGAAGGTTATGGCATTATCTAAAGAACCTATAAACGACCCTGAGCAAGGAATGACAAGCCCACAAGAAATACCTTGTGTAGAAAAAGTACTACATTTCCTTGTCAACATCCTGGTTTAAAATGCCAGGATTTGTAAGCTTTAGGCCATTGTTCTGTTTACACTTTCTACAACTATGCAATATCAGACATTTGCTTAATGAAAAGCAGGCATTATCCCAGTACATGAATGTGTAATTCTCATGAGAGATTTAAGAACAGAAAGTAGTCTAGGAGAAACCAAACATCATTAGGGCGTTTCCACAGGTGACTCAAACAATGCCTTTTAGTCTGGGATGCATTACTTCTGAATGTGAGGCAGAAAAATAAGGGAGCCGCTTTAACATTGAGTATACCTACTAACAAGTGAAGTTTTAAAATTCAGTTTTAAAATTGCAGGTGCAGGAACTGTAAAAACAAATAAACTGATTTATTTCTAAGTAACAATGGTGAAAACGGTATGCTCCAGTATAACCAGTGTACTTGGATGACCTTCTGATATGGGAACAATGGAAGCAGAAAATAACCGGGATGGGGGGGAGTGCTTTAAGTAATGTTAACCAACAGAATAGAGGAGCCTGCACGTCCCTGCTTGTTTTAAATCTAGGGGGCTTCAAGAAAAGGCTTTCATCATACCATGTTCCTGCCTCATTCACATAATTTTATGGGGAGATCAGACATCATTGTCTTCCATCTGTAACCCTCCGCTGTTTTCCCATCACTTCTTCCACCTTTTTCCTTAGCATAGAAAATCCATTAAGGAAGACAGAGATGGAAGAGCAGACAATGCCTTCTCATTCGTAGTGTGAGGAGCCCTCCTTATGGAAGTGCCCTTACACCTGTCAGTGAAACCACGCTTAATTTATAGGCAGAGCAACCTTATGGTACCTGGGAGAATGTCTGAAGGACCATAGGATATTTTGGACTCTCTCTCCCAAGGCTGTAGACACTGCTATGACCTTGGGAGGGGGAATCTGACATCAGATCCCACCCTGCACCCTCTCCCTTACCCCTTCACGGCCATCATGGAAAGAACTATGCCAGCTGATTTCCAAAGTCACAACAGCAACCTTGGATGACCTCATAGAGGTCAAAAAGGGGGGGTGTTCCAATGGGTGGGGAAAGGAGGGGGAGAAGAGAGGTCAGGTTCTGCAGAATCCTGTGGCCTTCCCTTCACCGGTCCCTACCCATTGTCAGGAAGTGAGCTAGATAGGCTCGGAGGCCCATCTAGGTGGGTTTTTTTTTCTGGCCAAGGAACAGAAGGCAAAATAGCCTCCATCCTCCTCCCGCCCTGCTGGCAACAACTTGGCAGGGCATAAGACTTTTTGTCAAATGGGCAGCAATCTTGTAGGATTGCGCCCTTAGTGTTTTAATTGCTCTATAAACTACCAATTATATTTTTTGCATACGTAAAGAATTTTTAGCCCCTAATCATTCCAGTATAGAGTTAGCTGGGGATATATATCAGTGGTACTGACTTTTTTTTTTTTAGTTTCAAAAAAGAACTCCAGGATTTCTCATAGCCCCAAATATAAGATCTTCATCTTAATTAAAAGAGATGTGAAACAAACATGCAGCACTGAACACTGTACTGTCCATCATGAGCCTTTTGCTAATTGTGTGTGTTTGGACTCAGTTCCAGATCATCAGGATGGGTGCAGTGCTGGTACACGAATGTGGCTGCATAGGTAGCTGCTTACGGGGCAGGAGCTTTCATATACAGAATCCTAGAAGGTTGTACAGCTTTGTAGGTCACTCTCCCAAAGATACTTTAGTAAACTTCTGAGCAGCCTTTGGCGCTCTTACTATTGGCTGCTAATGTTGCTGGGATGATTTATTTTAACTCTTATACATGCAAAGAGACAGCAATTGCAACAGATGCTTTTTTGACAACATAAAATAACAGCATGCCAACTTAAACTGTAAATTACAAACAATCCTTAAGTAGAAAACGAATGCACAGAATGGGAAGTCTCATCAACCAGGAATGTTTGTAAATCAAATGAAAGAAAACAAATGACTGGTGGATGCAGAATCAGGGCTGGTGGAGAAGGCTGGCAAGAAGAGGGCTGGCCCTTTTTGTAGTGGTCAGAGCAAGACACAAGCTAAGTGCAGAGCAATGGCATGGGGCAGAGAGTCCAAAGGCATGAGACCAAGCTGCAGGCAAGCATCGTGCCAACAAAGGCAGAGCAGTAGACACAGAGCAGGTTCAGGCCGAAGGGAAAACATCAAGGAACCAGTCTTAAGAGGAGGTGATGGGGTATACAGGGGTTTCTGTGAAGTGGATTGCAGGGTAATTCCGATCTGTATTTGATTAGATATACACCTGAGAACAAAATACATGTGTGCCTTATCAAGCCTCTTCCATTAATCTCTCACAAGTGTTTGGCAGGCGAGGACAAGAAGCATGCCTAAATTGTTGTTGTCATAGGGTGGCCATGTGTCCCCTTTTACAGAGGACAGTCTTCTATTTGAAGGGCTGCCAGAGGACTGTCCTCTATTTTGAAAGTGTCCTTGATTTGAAGGGCTGTCCTTTCCAACTCTGATCTAAAGATAAAGATACTCAAATGCAACATACACCTGTGGCTGTCAGGTCTGAAGGATGCACGCAACTTGTATGTACTGCATGTATGTAAGTATGAATTGCCATGTTCTCTTTAAAATAACGTCAGTGGCAATTGTACCCAAATAGTGCCTCTGTTGCATGTAAGGAAACAAAGAGGGGAAAAGATACCCATACACCTTTCAAACTTGATGGAGGCATATGTAGGTTGTACTTGGGTATGTTTACCCACCAAAACAAAAACAAAAACCCAACACATGAGAATTTGCCCTTTTAGAGAGAATAGTGGGGAATATATGGGGAAGTATCCTCTTCAAAGCTAATGCCCAGGCACTGTGTTCAGAAAAGGATGCTTGAGCACATCCAGATTAGATTACTGCAACACATTCGCTGAGGAGTTGCTTCTGAAAAACATTTGGAAACTTCAGCTGATAGAAAATGTGACTGGGTTTGTGACTTGGGCCTGCTTTTTTGTTCAGTCTTCAATGGTTATCAGTTTATTTCAGAGCACAATTCAAAGTGCTAGTTATTACTTATTAAGCCATAAAAGTTTTGGAGCCAGGATTTTGAAGGTCTGCCTTCTTCTACAGGAGCCTGCATACCCACTGTGATTGTCATCAGGGGCCATGCTTGATGTTCCATTGCCATCAGAGGTCTGGCTGGGTGGGGTGCATGATAGGGCCTTTTCAGTTGTAGCACCCTATGGCTCCATCTACATGGAAATGGACTGAGAAGTGCTTTCTAGTTATATCCAGATTTGCATGAAATCACTTTGGTCCGTCAGGGGCACATGAAGCAAGGAAAGTATACAGTACCTAAAAACCTGTTTTCGTGGGTCACACAGGACTTGAAACCCCCATACTTCAGGATTGGGTGGACAGAGTAGAACTGAACATCATCAGCCCTGTAGTTGCTGCTCAGAGAATGAGAGAACCTTGTTCCCTTCCCTGCTGCTGTCCACCCTCCCCTGTTCAGGGAAGTTTACCAGTAGCACTGAATTAGGCCTGTGTTGTTAATTTGTTGTTGTGGTTGTTGTTTTTTTAAAAGATACTGTGCTATTGTGAATGGGAAAAACAGGCTACAGACCGTGAATGGGGAAAGCAGCTACTGTGCTATTGTGAATTCCTGAAACAGCGCTACTGCGATTTTCTGAATGGGAAAAACAGGCTACATATGGTGAATGGGGAAAGCAGCTACTGAGCTATTGTGAATGCTTGAAACAATACTGTTTCAATAATTCGATACTGTGAATGGGAAAAAGAGGCCAGATATTTTTAATGGGAAAGCAGCCCTACTGCAAATGGGGAAAGAGAGGGAATGGGGTGGGGGAAGCAGCCCCACCACTTGACCAGGTCACAGAAGTAGGCATGCCCAGAATTTAATGCAGGGGGATGGCACTACAGTGGAATTGTGCAGGAGCCATGTTTAAGGGGAAAAATGCACTAAAAGGACTTTCCGAAAATGTGCCTTTTCCAGAGGGAAGGTGCAGGGTTGCTGTGGATTGGCGACAACCCCATCTGTTGCAAGCAACCCTGATGTGCTGTCGCTCTGCATTAAATCAGCTGTGTAGATTGGTCCTGTCTTGGCAGGTTCATCACAACTCCCTTGTCCAGAAGGCTCAATTGGCCCCTTTATTAACGTTTTGCAATTATGCCAATCCCATTTGGTTCACTACACGTTTGGTTTGGGTCCTCCCACTTTTGTAATTTTAATATCTAACTTATGATTTGTAGCTTCATTTTTTAATTAGTTGTATTGTTTTAGGGACTTTTAATTAATGTTGTGAACCACATGGGGGCGGAGTGAAGGGCCAAAAGATGGGATATAAATATTGAAATAATTAAAAATACAAATCCACAGGATCAAAGGTCAATAGATTTACAAAGCAGCTCCTAGGGCTTGTTGATATGTTCAGAAGAGCTTGGATGTTGGTGGGGGGAGGGTGGTGGTGACCTAGAGCAAAAGTTATTGTTAACTGATGAAAGAAAGCATTCCCTGCATTGTAGGAAGGGGGAGAGAAAGACAGCTGATGCATATAATGTGAAAAATTGGTTGCTTAAACAGAGCGGCAGGCTGAGTAGTGGATGACTGCTCTATGGCTACATGACCGAATGGCAATAATGTTCGCTTTTTTTTAGTTATTAGTGTTACCCTTGGATGATTCAGAGCCATGAATATTAATAAATTACAAGAAAGTAGCAACAGAATAAAGTGGCTATCTGGGGTCCAGTGCTAAAGAAAATGGAAATATTTTGTTAATTGATAAAAAGTAGATGCCAAGTAAAGATTTACAATCACTAAAAGTGCAATCCTATACATATCTACTCAGAAGTAAGTCCCACCAAGTTAAATGAGGCTTCCTCCAACATAAGTGAGTATAGGACTGCAGCCTAAGAAGTCTAACTACAACATTTCCCCAAAGATTATGTACTTAGGCATACACACACACAAAACAGAAGTATCAGATAAGGGCACGAGTTAAAAATGACCTGGTGGGAATCTCCACGACAATGGAATGAGAAGCAAATGGTGGCTTACCTGGATTTTTCGAGGAATCGGCTTTGGTCCATGCAGGACAACTCCACGAACGAGCACTCTGCACCTTTATAAGTCGCTTCATAGGCACATACTTCCAGGTGGGGTGAGGGGATTGGAACTGACCGTTATCAGACTGGCAGGGGCTGCTCAACTCATGAGAGAGCCCCCCCCCCAGGTCAGGCTGTATCCTCCTTTCTCCCTGAAGCTCAACCAATGAGACAGCCTCCCCTCCCCCATCCAGGCTCTCACCACCTTCCTCCTTCCCCATTAAGCTCCTGCTGGGTAATGCTGTGAAGGATCAAAGCTGCAGATTTGTTACTTCTTAAAAGCAATGAACCAAACATCAAAAAAATGCAGCTTCGAGATCGCGCTTCACAGGCTTTAGGAGAATTAGTGCTTTAAGGCTCCTAAATGCGCTATTTTGATTGATGGGAATCTCAGTAACTTCGGGAGTGCGCTTTTAGGGAACAAGCCTCATTGATCACAATGGGAAATTACTTCCGAGTAGACACAAATAGGTTGTGCTGGGAAACACAGGGACGGGAAGCACCCTTTGACTGGGGTCACAGTGAAAGACACACCCCTGGGCAGGGCTAGCATACCCAAAGCAAATGTGGGGATTGGGGTACACAACAACAGTAGCGCAGAGAACCTGACGTAAGGAAAAGAATCGGACTTGAAGTAGTCTCAGGAAATCTGTTTTTTCCATGAAAAGCTCCGGGGTGGCTGCTGGATGGCCATGATATCATGTGTCCCGAACAACTTCCAAACGGAGCCAAGCCAACTCACAGCAAATCAACTGTGGCGACACCCCCCCCCCCCCGTTGCCTTCTTGGTATAGCTGCCTTGTATTTCAGCAGGATGCTTTGAAATCTGAATGCCGAGAAGGACATTTTCAAAGTTAAAAGAAGTAGAGTTTAAAGCACTCAGTTCTGTACTGAGCACACACACACACCCCGTAACCATAGAGTATGTTCAATGCACAAGCCTACTCTGATCTTTTAATGATACTTTTCCTTCTCCTACTCCCTCAGGAAATCCTTCAGTTGCTTCCTAATTCACTGAAAGCTGTACAGAAGGATAAATACTGGGTTATTCAAAATACCCCGGATTCCAAGGTTTGCAAATGAGACTGTTTGTGATGTCACATGATCAGACAACATCAGGAAGTGCATAAGTGGGGATTCATGGAAGAAGATATTCTAGTTTCTTTCTGGTGTTTCGGCCACCCTCAATTGGGTCAACCATGGTCAGCACAAAAATGTTCTTATTCCCCCTCTCTGAAGTTCATTTCAACAGCATGCTTAAGAACTTATTCCTTTATAATATATATTCAACTATATTAATAATTATGTATGATCACAAGCAACCCTTTGCTTATACAGGGGGTAACTAACTTTGAAGGATTTTCACTTTGTCTGAAAGTAATTGAATCCACATTTGTGTCTATTCTATATACATAAAACATAAGAATCAACATATATCACAAACACCAGAAGATTAATTCTCATGGTGATAATAATATTTATCATTTACTAAATATTGTTGGTTTAGGGCACAATCCTATGCATGTTTAGACAGAAAAGGTCCCATGGCTCCCAACATTCCCCAGTGAGCCATGCCAGCAGGGGAATGCTGGGAGTTGGAGGACTTTTTTCTGTCTAAAGAATCATAGGATTGTGCCCTTAGAGTCTAGCCATTTCAAAGAACTTCACATAAGCCTTACATCAAACCTATAAAGTAGGACAGTATAATTATTCCTACATTACAAGTGGGTGTGCTGAGGTAGAGAGAGAGAGAGAGAGAGAAAGACTTGCCTAAGGCCACCCAGTAACTTCCTGACAACACTGAGATTCGTCCTAGGAACATCCTGTCTTGTACCTCAGTCTCTTAATCATGACACTGCACCACTCTCTAATATGAAGAACCAGCAAGATGGAAGTAATGTTTCAAAGTCCAGGCATGTAGATCAGGGGGAGGCAATCTTTTGTCCTGTAGGCGCATCTGGAAATTTAAGAAACTGTCCTGGGCACAATCATAAAATGGCTACCATGGGTAGGCATGCCTAGTTATACAAGACAAGTAACCTGCCCAGAAGCATTTGTGGGAAATTAAGATGGCAGCAGCTAGAGACTCCCATTTTGCTTTGAAGCAATCTCAGCTGTCAACAAGAAAATATAAAAATATTTTAAAATAAAAATTGGGAAGATTAGGGTGACTCAGTGGGCATCAAGGAAGGTGTCTGGGGGCACTTTGGTACCTGCGGGCATGGTGTTGCCTGCCCCGATATAGATAGTGTGAAGACAGGCTGACCACACTGACCCTGGGCTCCTTCACACGGAGCTTTCATCCTGCGATTGAGATTGCTCCTTCACGGAAGTTTGCGGGCTCTTTACATGATGCTGTGACCCTGCTGTGACCCTCCAGGGCATCTCCTGCACTAAATGCCCTTTGCTCCTTTTTTTAAAAAGATGGCAGATAATGAGCTATCAAATTACCCCATTGTGTTCTGCTTCAGTTTCCTCTATGAAAAGAATAAAAGCGGCAAGAAGAATAGCAAGATCAATGATAGATAATGGAAGACTCAGCTTTGGGGGAAGGAGGGGGGAAGGGCAAGGGGGAAAGGAAGCACGTGTAAAGGGAGTCAGTTGTGATCCTGCATTTAAAACGGAAGCAGAAAGCCCCGTTGTAAATGCAGGATTTTAGGCTGGTGTAGAGATGCCCCCTGTCTCTTTAATAATCTTTAAGCTAGCACCTCCATTCCATGCATTCTCTTCTGTCACATTCAGAGCAGCCCAGAATAGTATTTTCCCCCTAGTGCAGGGATGGGCAAATTGTGGCATACAACTGATCATTGCGTATTTCGATCACCCTCAGAATATTGTCCTACTTGCTAGATTGTTTGGTTACTGAGGATCACATTTTGGTCTCAAAAGAGAGAAGGGGATGATCTATTGCGCTCTGTCACACGGCAGTGAGGAGAGTTTGCTAAAGCTGCCTTTCTAAATACAAACCCACAACTTTGGGGGATTTCGTTCTCCCTAAAAGCTATGAAAGAAGCAAAAGGGTAGTGGCGGTTTTTAAGAAAGAAGGAACAGCATGTCTTACAGGGTTACCGGACACCTTTCTTCAGAACAGTGTATGCCCAAGACCAGGTAGCACTGAAGGCTAGATCCTGCCTTCTTGCTCTGTTGGAGGAGGCACTGCTCCACTGCTGAAACTCTTGGCTTCTATTGTTGACAGAGGATGGGATCCCGAAAAGTGTTAGGGTGAACTAGCTTTTAATGGGACAACATTCAGTGCTGAAATAAAATGCATACTTTGTGAAGGTTCTTTTCAGGGAAAGTAAAGCTACTCCTGTTAATCTTAAAGATGGTTAAAGAAGCTTTAAGAAGGTAAATGTAATTACTATGGCATGTTTGATTTAGTGCAAGGCCTTGGTAAATGTTTCGTAATATGATTTTGCAGGAATACAGTCTCCCACTGTGTTATTATGCTCCTTGTCTGTGGTGCAAGATTGTTTATTTGAATCTTGAGTGATAGGAGGCTTACTGAAAAGTAGCCACAAAAATTAATAAGTCATAGTGGTGGAATGATCTCTCATGAAAAAATTGTCTTTTCTGAAGTATGAACAAAGCTATAGCAAGGAGACTACCAGTTGTTTCCCTTCCCTAATTCACATTTTGTTAACTGTCTGATGTCACCAGGGAGATGTGAAGTCTTTATAATTACAGCTCAAGGCCAAAAGAGAGAGAAATTAGGCTTCATGCATTAATGCAGAGCTACCTGGATGGCTTTACAGCTGGTTAGTTTTTCTTTTGCCCATTGGAACACTGAATGAATTCTGCATCCTGATCTGGTTTTATGAGCGGCATCTTAATTAATTTTCCACCATGAAAAAAAACAGATAATAACAAAATGCCCTTTGTTACAAACAATTGCTTCTTGCAGTCCTGCCAAGTAAGATGTAAAGAAGGCAAAGAGCCTTGGATACGGCATCCAATGTCCTACTAAGCAGCAGGGCTTGTTTCTTTCATCTTCCCTTGGAGAAAGAATTCAGGTTACGCTCTGCACAAAATTAAAGTGTTCTGTTCAGTTATGTACACGAACAGCTTTGTAACTGTTCCTTGCTTCTAGGTCAAGGGCTCTCCCTATGGCATGGTGCCAGCTTTATCCCTGGGCTCTCATAATCCCCTGAAATAAATCAACTTTCCATTGAAATCCTCTGCAGTTCGACTTCAAACTGCTGCCTCTAGCATGATGCTCTTTTATATTTTTGTGGAATTAAAAATAAATTGGAAGGAGGAAAAAGAGGGAAGGAAACAATACAGTAATTGTAGGTTGGATATAGAATTCCAAATATAATCCAAATTGTGTGTATTAAAGAGTATCTTTGTATGATGCCTTAACACCAGATTTCAGCATTTATTATCAGACCTAATGAAAGTGCTCTGGATTAAAGATACGATCTGATTGGCTAACAGAGTTACTATACCAAGATTATCACTATCATTACAACTAAACTTCTGCACAAATAGGCTGAATACCTATTGTCCTACTTCTAGGTAACAGAGTAAATTCCAAGATAAATTAAAGGCTAGCGAACACTAAGGAGAAATAACTACTAAAAGTTAATCCTTTTACTCTAATTTTTCATTTAATATGAAAGTATACTCATATAACTTGTATACTTTGAAGAGTTCAAAGGCTGTATTTTGGAAAACTGAAGTTTTTCCAGTGAAATGTTGAAATGTTTTTTTTCATATATGACATTCAAATTTCCTGAATCTGAAATCTGAAAATTAAATGCAGGATTTACTATTTTGTGACTGAAAAATAAGCAGGGATAAACACTCATCATAAATTTTACAACATGCAGTGGCTAGTTAATGTTAGAAAGAAATATGTCCCTAATATTTTCAAGGATAAATCTGTGACACAAAGCTGTGTACAATCTACTAGGATTTTCAACTCTTGTTATATGGTGTGTGTTTTTAGTTTACTAAAGAGTTTGCAGGACAGATAAAACGAAGTGTTTTGGAAAGCCCGACTGACAGTATGTTCTTGGCTTTGAAGTCAAGATAACAAAGTGATCTCTTGACTCTGATAGTCCATGCTATGTAACATCAAACCCAGATTAGCAGTGGAAACAGAGTTCAGATTATTAAACTATGCACAGAACAATCTTGGCTTGCTGCCACCTAGAGACCAAAATAAGCAATGCGGTTAATTTGCATTGGAGACACATTTCTTTTCTTTGGTCTGTAAACGGCCACAATTTGCAGCAGTAATGGCATCTAGATGTGTTCATGGATAACTGATGGGCTTTTAATACTGGAGATTAAAGCAGCAGCAACAATTTGTCATTGGGGGCTGGACTATGACTGGGCAGTGATGAGCTCTTGGGAGTTTCGGGGTCCCAAGAGCTCAGTGGTCCCCCAGTACTACGTGACTCATGTGTATTTTTGCACAATAAGTGCTGTCACGCAATCAAAAAGAAAAGAAAGAAAAACGAATGAATGAATGTGGAGACTGTCAGATAATTTTTTAAAATCTTGCCCAGACTATGGTACTTTTGAGTCAGCTGTTTTAACACACACAATTTTGTACCTGGACTATCTGCTTCGCCTTCCCAAAAATGGACTTTGCACTGCATCCTGGCACACACTGTTGGTGCTTCCAAACACGGGTGCTTTAGTGGCACCTGATTATTGCTTTTCTGCAAGTGGAATATGAACTTTGCTCCATATTCTTTGTGGCTGAAGAGCAGGGCGAAAATATTTCAGATCTGCCTTCCCCAACCTGGTGCTCTACAGAAGTGTTGGGCTGCAACCCCCATAACTCCTAGACAGCATGGCCATTTCAGAGGGAGCAATCCTATTGGAATAGGCAGCTGCCTCCGAACTCAGGGGTGACCAACCATCCAATGCAGGGTGGGTGGAGTGTGGAGGGGATCTTCTCCTCCACGCTCTGGCCACCTTGCATTTGTGGCTAGATGGCTGATTTCAGCTGTCTAGTCATGGGATTTCGAAGCTGGTGAGGGAGGCCAGACGATGCACAGGAAGCATCGTGCCAGCACTTCTGCACTCCCTGTGCCTTGCCGTCCCTGGGAATGCCCCCTTTTGCCCCGCTCCACGCTGCTCTTCTGAGCACGGAGCCTGGGGTCTATACATACCACCTACCGGGCGGCAAGGGCAGGGAGGTGGTATTCTGGGAGCCAAACAAACCTTTGGCAGTCTAGCTGCTGTCTAGCAGCCATAGGATTGCGCCCTAGACTTCATATAGTTGTCTGCTCCCTTTTCCTAAGAGTCCTAAGACATAATGCTTCCCTATGTCTATGTAATCTTCTCTTTTTCTGCCAAGGTTAAAGTTATAGCGATTAATGTTAGAGCAAACTCAAGAGTCAATTGGAGAATAAACACCCACATCTGCATATTTATGCTAACCATAATTATAAACACTCTTGATAACAAGGTCTCCTGCAGATATTTACAACAGTAAACAGACACAAACAAATAGACACACATCCTTCCCCGCTCCCACACACATACAGACACACAACCTTCCTCTCCCCATCTCTGTCACACAGTGGGTGCTTCCCTTCCCTCTCCCCTGTGAGGCCTATGAAAACTGCTCCCCTCCCCAGAAATCTTAGTAAAAACTCCCACCACTGCCAGTGTTATCGTGGAGACCATGGAGAGGATGATGCTCTAGCAGCCATGCTCTCTATGGTTGGCCCTCTAAATGCAGCTTTTGGAGAAGTTCTAGCAGCCATGAACAGAGGGCCAAACACAGAGAGCATGGCTACTAGAGTGTCTCCCTCTCCATGTTCTCCAAGCTAAAACTGATGGTGGCAGGCTCCAATCAGAAAATATTTCTTTAGATGGATATGTCTAATAAGACTTGCTTTTGTCATCCACTGGCAAATCAGTGTAAGCAGCAGGGCAAACTTCAAAGTTAGGAGACTTGGCAGGCTGTAGAAGAGACCCTTGAGAAATACACACTTCTAGGCTTCAGTAATAAAAACACAGTTCACACCTAAGGCAATAGACCAAGAAGATATAAAATGAAAGAAGAAGCCATGCAACAATTAAAAAAAACAACACCTGACAGGCTACGTGCACTCATACAGGCACAACAAGTATTACTCTGGAATATTTAAATTTCTAAACGTATAGCTTACCTAAGCCAAGCTGTTCAGGGTGTGTGTGTGTGTGTGTATGTATATGTATGTATGTGTGTGTATGTATGTATGTATGTATGTGTGTGTATATATATATATATGGTACTTCCCCCCAAACTAGGCCTGCAACTCCATCAGCAACAATTATAAAGTGACAAAACAACAACCAGGAAGCCATCCAAACTTAACACCCCACTGAGCACCTGCAACTCCAGAGTGCTCCTCCTGGTTCCCTTCTGTCCCTTAAAGGGCTATACATACGAGGTGGTGTGAGAGCAAGCACTGTGGAGAAGGTCAGAACAGAAGCAAGGTAAAGCTAAAACAGGGCAGGAGAAATTTGATAAATTAATTCATGATGGTGTGGGAACATGTGATGACTTCCACGATGGGCTAACTGCAAGCAGTTTGCTAGAAGCTTTTGAGTTGTGTGAAAACTTGATGTAGCTTTTCAATATGCCGTCTCATATTCAGTGTGCATATTTTGTATTAACTTTGAGTCAATTTTTAGTTCAAATCACTTCCTCTTTTCCGGCTGTGTTCAGTTTCATTCATTATTTCTATTTGCTGTTTGCTTAATTGCCCTCCCCACCACGCTCCCCGTTTAGAGTGCTTAGTATATTTTTGGTGCCTTCTCTGATCTGGTGTTGGTTGTAGCTTGGCTGATCTGGTGTTAGTTCTGACATGATGTCTTCAAAGATTTCACTGAAGACAAGGAACACTATACTAATCATGTAGTACATGAAGATACTGTATTTTCTGTCCAAAGGAGACAGGAGCCATCCACGGCAGAAGCTTAACATAGGAGATCGGAGGATAAGTATTTGTATTTGAGTTCTAGAATGAGTCTGAAACATAAACATTTGTTTTGTTTTACACAACCACCAGGAGTCCATCTACATGGCAGTGGAGAAGTGCTTCAGAATATTATCCGCATTTTCATGGAATTGGCTTTGGTCCATCAGTGACACACGAAACAAGAAAAGTGGAGTACACTGTACCTAAAACTGCACTTTTCATGGGTCACACAGCACTTGAAATCAACATATTTCCAGGTTGGGTGGACAGAGCAGAACTGAACCTCATCAACCTGGCAGGTGCTCATCAATGAGAGTGGCTTGTGTCCTGCCCCCCCCCCCACTACTACATTATTATGAATGGGGAAGTAACTACTTTGCAGTTCTGAAGTGTTATGCACAGTTGGCACTGAAGAAACTAAAATCCCCAATTATCCAGTACAGCATCTGAAGGCTTCCCCTGAGAGCACCCCACCAGCACCAGGAAGTTATAGTTCCCACCCCCTTTTCCTATTTATGCCCACTTCTCAATTAAGAAGCTAAATCCTGCTATTATCCACTAAAGCATTCAGAGGGGCACCCTGAGGTCATCCCTCCTGTGCAATTTCGACCCATTCCAGCAAACTGTCAGGGGGTTATACTTCCCACCCCCTTTCCCCCTCTATGCACACTTTTCAAGCTGCGAAGTAACTCAAACATCAGAGAAGCAGTGAAGTTACACAAACATCAGAGAAACACGAAGTTACACATGCATCAGAGAAGGATCACGATTCCCTGATCGTACATCCCCAATACAGCAAAATTAAACAAGCATTAGAGAAGTGGCAAAGTTCCACAATCATCAGAGAAGTGCCAAAGTAACATAAACATCAGAGAAGCACATAATCATGGCTATCAACAGAGATGGGCTGGGAAATGGAGACTAGTTACTCCCACTGGCAAAAAGGAAGCACAGAGCGATTCTGAAGGCTCAAAAGAGCGCTCTAGCACTTTGATGAGTTGGAAATACAGGCTAGTTACTCTAGTTACTCTCCCTGGGGTCAGTAGTGCTCTTTCTCCTTCCCTTCTGGGTATTCCTTAGTTGTAGTGTATTGCACGACTGCAAAGTTGTAGGTGTATCGCATGGCTGCGAAGCTGCAGGTATATCGTGACTGCGAAGTTGCAGGTGTATCATGGCTGCGAAATACCAAGGCTGGCCACCCTCTCTCCTTCCCTTCCAGGGATTCCTTAGTTGTAGGTGTGTCATACCACTATGAAGTTGTAGGTGTATTGCAGTAACATGACTGCAAAATACCACAGGTGCAGGCTCCTGCTGCTGGCTGCCCTTTCTCCTTCAGCTCTGTGTATTCTTATTGTGCACTACATATAAACAGGCTACTCCACTATTGTGAATGAAACAGCACTACTGCTATTATGAATGGGAAAAGGAGACTACTTATTGTGAAAGCAGCCCTACTGCAAATGGGGAAAAACAGGGAGGGGGGAAGGGTTGGCTCCACCTCTTGACCATATCACTTGGAGGTCATAGCCAGGTGACTAGGATTTAATGCCTAGGATTTAATGGGGGCAGGGACAGAGCATACTGCTGCTGAACTGCTCCAGAGCCTCATTTCAGAAAAACAATGGAGTAAAAGGACTTTCCGAAAATGCACATTTTCAGGACAGATGCTGCGGGATGGCAGTGGATTAGCGACAATATCATCTGTCACAAATGACCCCAATGCGCTCTACAACTGTGTTAAATCGACTGTGTAGATTGGCCCCAGGATTTATTTGTATGCAGAATCTGTAACGTTACTCATACTGAAGTGTATGCAAAACTTTTTCTTTTTCTGTGGATTCCCAGCCTTGACAACTTGCAATGTCAGTATGTTACTGTTCAAGGAACTCAGCCAAAGAACAAGTTCATATATTTTTTAAATCCAGGGATGTTGTGAGAGAAGTGGGAGCAAGGGAGTGTGCCAGTTCTTGTTACCCAATTGCTCCTTCTGCAGCCAGGCAGAGCTATGCAACCCTGGATGCCCCGTCCCTGGGTTGTTTAGTATGGTGTCTGAATACAGAACTCTGGGTTGTTGGGGGAAAGACAACCCAGAGTTCTTAGCCAAGAACAAACCATGGGTTACAACTCTCCCAACAACCCAGAGCTCCTCATTCAGACAACACACTAAACAGCCCAGGAACGGAGCATCCCTGGCTTGTTTAGCTCAGCAGGAGCGATTCAGAGGCCAGGAGCCAGCTTGATTGCTTCCTCCCGCTCATTCTCGACTACCCAGGTAAACTGGGTAATCATGACATCCAAACCAGGTCATCGTCTATGAACAGTTAATTAGAATTCTAGTATTACCAAGGGTTTGTGACTGGCATGTTGCAAGTGAACGTTCTGATCTGATTGGAGAAATATCAGAATGTGAACAGCAAAGGTGGGGGGAAGAGCTTGAATGCACTGCCACATTTTGCCACATTACTGTTTTATCTTTTGTGTCCACTGCTCTGAAATCTATTTTAGATATGGAGCAGTATACAAATATTCTAAATAAATAAAAATAAATAAATTTGGGGGGCACAAGATGCCATTGGATCAATGTAAATGATTCATCATACAAATTAATTAATGTACTAAAATGTGCAGGGTAGGCAAAGATGAAAGAGCCCAGGTCAAGCATTTGTTTGCATGCAAATTAGGGCTTTTGGGGTGTTCCCATTCAACTGCAACTCCTCATGTTGCATTGGATCTTCTGACTTCGTGTGGTAGTTTCAGAAGCAGCCTTCCACACCCTGGTGCCCTCCAGAAGCTTTGGACTACAACCCACAGCATTCCTGACCACTGGACATGCTGTCTGCGGCTGATGGGAGTTGAAGTCCCAAACATCTGGAAAGTACCAGGTTGGGGAAAGCTGTTTCAAAAGGATATAAGGCTCTGGTGGAAAGTGGGGGACCCTCATAAATTCCACCTGGTTCTTTGGGATACAGATTTATTTTTTTACCCAGATCAGCTTCCATAATTACAGGATAAATGTGGTGCTTAAAAGCTCACCAGATTGCTTGTTTCTGAGCAGTGACAATTAGGAAAGTAAATTGCAGGGAATATTGCAGGGAATATCTATTTCCCAGTACCACAGAAGTGATCAGAATACTCCTGTCAGGTATCACAAATTTGTACAAATCACTGTGGAAAAATAAATCTATGGAGTCAGTGAAATGTTTAATTGCTTCTGAAACAGGTTCCAATCAGAAAATATTTTTTTTAGATGGATATGTCTAATAAGACTTACTTCTGCCATCCACTCATATTGCTGTGATGGTTTCTAACAACATTTATAGACTTTTGGAATCTCAAGAGCCTTGAAGCTGATGGCACACTATCTCCAACTAGAAGTATAATAAAGATGCTTGTTACAGATTCCAAAGGATATTTCACAAACCAAAACAGACCATGTATTTGGAAACTCAGTATGGCGTATTTTCATTTTAAAAATAATTTTGTAGACATTGCGAGATAATACACTCAAATTTGTTTTATGTAGACAAGGACTAGTTATGTTTGTAGAGTAATGGGCCATATTCTGTCATTAAAAAGGTCAGAGGTCAAATGCCACTATTGTTGCCCTTACCAGGGAATCCTCCAAAATGAAAGAGTGATCAGAGAAACAGCTATGTCAGAAAAGACCAATATGAGCTCTTAATAGGAACCTAATTGCACTGTTCTCCGGAAGACAGCCTTGAAAGTTTCAAATTTTGCAGGAAAAAGAGGAAGCCTTTCACTCACCAGAGACCTGGCACGAAACAAAGCACATTGGAAGCTTATCTTACATTTGGTATAACATTTTAACTGCCACCGTTTTGTGGGCTTTTATAATCAAGCCTCATAGAGCCAGTGCTTCCCTAAATCTCCTTTTTTGTCTGGAGTTAGAACTGATTGGGAACAAAAGTCTTTCTTCATTGTAGTTATGCTAATTTAACCCTCCATCAAGAGGTGGGCTCAAATGCATCCTGACAGCATTGGGGTGGGGGGTGGGGAATCATAAAATGTTTGTGTCTGTGTTTTTATTCCTACAGCTTTTGGGGTCAGTTCTACCCCTTAGTTATTGGAAGGACTGAAACAAATGAAAAACTGTGCACAAAAGATATGGGTCAAAGTGACCCCACAAAATTATATTTAAATTTGATAGTCACTCATGTCTACAGATACTTAGCCCAGAACCTGTTCTTTCAATTTTTTGTGAGAAAGGAGCATACCAGAGGGGGGGAAACCCATTGTATTTTGCCTATTTTCAAAAAAGTAGATGCTTTAGCATAATGGGAACAAAAACCCCCCAGAAATTCCCCATAGTCCCTTGCCCATAAATCCAGAAGTGTCAGCAGTAGCTTATTTGGATTTTAAGAATATCTGACACTTGTAAATTAGCTTACTTGTAAGTAACATTTCACACCTGAAAGACTTAGAGCTTCACCATACAAGGCTAAAATCCCACATCCTTAGTGGGGCTTCTGCTTCCAGATTCTTTGCAGGATTAAGGTCATCTCCTTTACATGGGCAGACATGTCCTTTGAATTGGGGAATTCCAAGTTCTAAATATTTCATTTTACAGCCACTAGATGGCACTGTGATTATAGCAGAACTGTGCAATTACACAGAGCCGATATACCAGATTGTTGCTTATATTATCAGGTTATCTCCAATCTTTAAAAAGGTAGGATAAAGATCAGAAAGCACGGGAGACGCCCTGGAGGTTGACAATGTCATGTAAGGGACTCACAAACTTCCATGAGTGACCAATCATGAGTGTGCAATAAAAACCTTATGTAGAAATGCTCAAAGAAAGGAAGGACAGTTATTCTCCTTTCTTCAATGTGTAATAATGCAGCAATCTTAGACCAAAATTCCAAGCTGAGATAATTCTTTATTATAATAAAACTTAAGGTGATGTGGACACATGTGACCAGATGGTCTCCACGAACACTTCCAGAAACATAATCAAACGGTGTCCAGTCATGTTTTTCCTCCCCTTCAAATATGTGGACATTGCCTGCTTAAATGCCTATATTGTTTGGAAGTGGAAAACACATGATGATGTAAACATCCCAAAAGGAGTCTTTTCCTAGTAGACCTGGTAGAGCGAATCCTGGGTTGAGACTAGACACATAGCCAGCTTGCCTGGGATGTCAAAAGAGGCAGCTTCAGAACTGGTAGGACCTGCCCCTGCTAACACCAGAAAACGGAGATGTTATTTTTGCAGCTGACAATACATTACTGCAACTATGCTTTATGTAACCATTTTGTCTGTCCTACTCATGCAGTTGTGAAATGTGGAGATTGCACATAGGCTGCTTGGATAGTGTGTGTTATGGTTGCAAGGAAATGTGTGGTTGTTGTTACCAGTAATGCACAACTCATGATTATTGCACTTATTTTTGTGCAACAGTTATAATTATATGTATGCTAATGCCACAATCACAACAGGAAGGCCTGGCATGCTATGGTCCATGGGGTCACGAAGAGTCGGACACGACTGAACAACAACAACAATGGCACAATGTTTGGGGGTGTGTGTATGTGTAACAAAACATTGTACCATTAGTGCGTGAATGCGTGTGTGTGTGTGTGTGTATATATATATATATATAAATTTATTTTTCAAATTTAACAGTACATCAAAAGTGCAGTCCTATGCATGTTTAGACAGAAAAAATGTCCTACAATTCCCAGCATGCCCCAGCCAGCCATGCTGGCTGGGGCATGCTGGGATTTGTAGGACATTTTTTCTGTCTAAACATGCATAGGATGGCACCCTAAGTAACTTCACAATGCGAGATATAAATAAGAACATCAATTCATCTTTATCTCGATCCTTGTTACATGCAATTGTGTTGCTTGTCTGATTTCCTATCTTTATCAGTTTATATTCTGTTAACCTAATAAATCTTTCCATAAAAGACTGTGGTGCTTGATTTACCTCTTTGTGCTGCATCATAAAGTTTATAAAATCCTACCAAGTCATGATGAAGTTATCCCCTTCTTGAACATTTCTGTATGCCCTTCATGTGTTGGTTAACTTTTCCATTAAAGCTATCAACCATAATCTGAGACACCATTGTTGAATAGATGGACTGTGAGTGCTTTTCCAACTCCTCGCTATTTCCATCCTTACTGTCCAAAAGAATGTCAGAAGAGCCTTATTTTTTAGTTGTATGTTTTCATTGTCATATAATGAGACTAAGTACTATGGAGTCAGTTAGACCCCCACATACCGTTTGTGCGGGCGTTCGTAGTTTACATTGTGAGGTATTGTTGACACTGATGACTCATGAGCAATTATGTTGTTTTACTGGAAAAGGGAAGGTCTCAGTAAAGGCATGATTTTTAAACTTCCAAATAGTCTCATTCTTAATAACTCCCACCAGGTATTTTATTTTTTGGACTACATTTGACCCTGATATAAGATTGGTAGTCAGTGTTTCTCTCAAGGTTCAGAGCGTAACCCTATGCAGTTTAGACAGCATAGGACTTTTTTCAACTTGTAGGACTTTTTTCTGCCTAAACCTGCACAGGATTGCACCCTTAAAGGCCCAGTTCACGCTTTAGGTGGTGTGTTTCAACTCTCTGGTGAACATCCCTGTCTGTATCCCTTCATGGTAAGAAACATATACCTCCACTCACTTACTGTTACCTCTGCAGTGTCCTAGTCAAACTCGTCTCTCTACCTGTCCAGTACTGTTTTCTTTTCCCATGTTCTCCTGGTGCATCTGGTTCCATGTTTATCTTCTAGGTTGCAAAACAGTGTGCTTAGATGTGACTGGAGAGACATTACAACCAGGTGGCAGGCTGCCCTTTCATAACCAATGATTAACTCAGTTGTGATCTCAGCGCTGGTCCAGGTTTCTGGACCCATAGATGAGCTTTAAAACTTTGTCTCTTTCATTGTGCCCATCCCATGGTTTTTCAGGGCCCATGCTTGGATTCAGTTGCCTTGTCTCTCAATTGTTGTCTTCCTGACCCTAAAGCCCTGTTGATCTATTCCCCATACCTGTCTCAGTTTCCTGTTCTCTCTGCCCTTACCCATTCACCAGCGGCTTAGATCCTTGTGCTCTTCTCTCTTCCAGTACTTGGCTGCAATCCAGAGAACACATGTACATTTAACGTTGATAGTCTTGTTCACCTGAGTTAATTCTTATGACTCTTTGTTTTCCCCTGAAGCTAACTTTCTGCCAAACTGATTTGCCAGGATTCCCTGGAGGATCCAAGTTTATCTATCATACAGCTCCAATATTAAAAGAATGTTTCTGGCTTTCTTTGAATAGCACAGTGATTATAAAGCACTTTTACTTACTTAGGGCCAGGTTTAATTTAAAAAATCCCACCCAGCATTTTCGTCATAGGGAATGCTACAAATGCTTTACAATATTTGCTTTTTAAAGATTGTCTGTAGTGCCATGACTTGGAAACAGGGCAATCTTTTCATTGAGACTGGGCCTAATAAAATTGTTGATGGTCTTGCACCATACAGACAATTTATTTCCTTATAAGAAAATCAGCTAACAACCTGCTGACAAGAAAATTTGTTTCACAGCTCCAGCTATGAGCTAAATTCTGGAGACCTCCATTTGATAATCCATTTGCTCTAAAGGCAATCTCTTGTCTGAGGCAGGTAACAGTATTCGAGATTTTAACAAAATATGTCTGCATGTTTTTCATGAAGAGTCTGATTGATGGGTTGGTAACCCACAGCTCACTGTCTCATTTCTGCCAACAGTATCAAGGATAAGGTAGTACAGATTAGCAGAGGGACTGTTAGCATGGAGCACAGTAAGAGAGACTTATCAGTAAAAACCAACAGCCCAGACTTAAGGGAAAGCCTATGAAAACGGATGGGTCCTTCAGAGCTTTCCTGAAGACCTGCAAGAAGGAGTCTGACGAACCCTTGATGGAAGTTGATTCCAGAGGTGTGGGGCCCCTGCTGAGAAGGCCCTCTCTCTTTTTACTCATCAGCCTTGGTGGCAGGCAGGTGAGAAGCATCTCTGTTGATGAGCTCAAAGTGCAGGCAGGCTGGTATAGAAGAAGGCGGTCATTCAAGTAGCTTGGGCCCAAATAATGTAAGCCTTTAAAGGTTATGCCCCCTCATCTCTAGCCAGTTACATTGGTTACCAATTCATTTCTGGGCTTGTTTCAAAGGGCTGGTTAATATCTTTAATGCCTTAAATGGTCTGGGATCAGGTTACCTAAAGCACCACCTTCATCCATACAATCCTGCCCATATGATTAAGTCATCATCAGGGCTCTGCTTATGTGCTTGCTGGTTAGAACATCTAGATTGGTGAGCACAAGGGTGAAGGACTTCCTTGGTGGTGGCCCCTTGATTTTGGAACTCCCTTCCTGCTGCTTTGTGCTTTAAAAAACATACTTATTCAACGTGGCTTTTCCTGAGTATGTAGTTAACATGTGTTTTACTCTCAACAACCTCAAACTTGCCTTAATTTTTTCAGTTCTAATAGTGCTATTTTTGTATAGTGATATGTGCTTGTGTTCAACATCTTTATTGTTTGTAAGATGCTATCTCTGCAAAACAGGATACAAATGTGTTGAATGCATGAATGAATTTGGCTATGGGAACAATGCTCTACACAACACTAATTGAGCCACTCACACAACACAGTAGGGTGTCCATTTACATATTGTCAGAAAAGAGGAAATTATCCAAAAAGAGAGAATAAAAGAGGGCAGATTTGCATAAAATTTGCATATGCTAATTTATATGTACAGATGGACATTTCGAAATAATTCCTATAATTGAAATAGAAAAACCAATATATCTTAACATAGTGGGGAAGACTGTGATTAGGTGCTAGTAAGTGTATATGAGCAACTTCGAGGCCCCTGCTCCTGCTTTTTATGGTTCTTTATCTTTCAACTGGACTTGGTCTGGACAGTTTTTCAAATAGAACACTGTCCTCTGTAGACAGTTGTACTGGCCACCCTAGGCAGTTGTACAGAAGAGACCAAGGCTTTTAGAAGAGAGTGGGCCACATGGACAAAGAGGAAAGGAAATCACACAGGAAGTTCTCAGGAACCAGCATGAGGAAGAGTCACCTGGTAGTTCAGAGAATATAACTTAGCAAAGAGAAACAGAAGATGTTGGTTTGAGTCCTACTATAAGGAGATATGGAAATGACCTGTATAACAGACAAACCTTGCTGGTGGGCTGTGATGCCAGCAACAATCAGTTTAGATGGAAGGGAGTGGCAGAAGTATTAGTACAGAAGCCTCCTATTCTACAGAACAACTCACTAACTGCACAGCCACAGGAGCAGACAGAAGACAGACACATGAGGATTGTTGTTGTTCAGTCGTTCAGTCGTGTCCGACTCTTCGTGACCCCATGGACCATAGCACACCAGGCCTTCCTGTCCTGCGCTCTCTCCCGGAGCGTGCTCAAGTCCATATTCATTGCATCCGTGATGCTATCTAGCCATCTCATCCTCTGCCGTCCCCTTCTCCTTTTGCCTTCAGTCTTTCCCAGCATCAGGGTCTTTTCCAGGGAGTTTTCTCTTCGCATTAGGTGGCCAAAATATTGGAGCTTCAGCTTCAGTATCTGTCCTTCCAATGAGCACTCAGGGTTGATTTCCTTTAGGATGGACTGATTTGACCTCCTTGCAGTCCAGGGCACTCGTAAGAGTCTTCTCCAGCACCACAGTTCGAAAGCATCAATTCTTCGGCGCTCAGCCTTCCTTATAGTCCAGCTCTCACAGCCATACATTACTACTGGGAAAACCATAGCTTTGATTAGACGGACCTTTGTCGGCAAGGTGATGTCTCTGCTTCTTACTATGCTGTCTACGTTGGCCATAGCTTTCCTCCCAAGGAGCAAGCGTCTTTTAATTTCATGGCTACAGTCACCGTCTGCGGTGATCTTGGAGCCCAAGAAAGTAAAATCTGTCACTGCTTCCATTTCTTCCCCTTCTATATGCCAGGAAGTGATGGGGCCAGATGCCATGATCTTAGTTTTTTTAATGTTGAGTTTCAAACCAGCTTTTGCACTCTCCTCTTTCACCCTCAACAAGAGGCTCTTGAGATCTTCTTTGCTTTCTGCCATTAGGGTGGTATTGTCTGCATATCGGAGGTTGTTGATAATTCTCCCAGCAATCTTAATTCCGACCTCTGATTCATCCAACCCGGCATTTCTCATGATGTACTCTGCATATAAGTTAAATAAGCAGGGTGACAATATGCAGCCTTGTCGTACTCCTTTCCCAATTTTGAACCAATCGGTTGTTCCATGTCTGGTTCTTACTGTTGCTTCTTGACCCTCGTACAGGTTTCTCAGGAGACAGGTAAGGTGGTCTGGTACTCCCATCACTTTAAGAATTTGCCACAGTTTGTTGTGATCCACACAATCAAAAGCTTTAGCGTAGTCAATGAAGCAGAAATAGAAGTTTTTCTGGAATTCTCTTGCTTTCTCCATGATGCAGCGAATGTTGGCGATTTGATCTCTAGTTCCTCTGCCTCTTCTAAACCCAGCTTGTACTTCCGGTAGTTCTCGGTTCGCATACTGCTGAAGCCTAGCTTGTAGGATTTTGAGCATCACCTTGCTGGCATGTGAAATGAGCGCAATGGTGCGGTAGTTTGAACACTCTTTGGCGTTGCCCTTCTTTGGAATTGGAATGTAAACTGACCTTTTCCAGTCTTGTGGCCACTGTTGAGTGTTCCAGATTTGTTGGCATATTGAATGCAGCACTTTAACAGCATCATCTTTTAGGATTTTAAATAGCTTGGCTGGAATACTGTCATCTCCGCTAGCTTTGTTGTTACTAATGCTTCCTAAGGCCCACTTGACTTCACTCTCGAGGATGTCCGGCTCAAGTTCAGTGACCGCACTATCATGGCTATCAGGGACATTCAGATCTTTCCTGTATAGTTCTTCTGTTTATTCTTGCCACCTCTTCTTAATCTCATCTGCTTCTGTTAGGTCCCTGCCTTCTTTGTCCTTTATCATGCCCGTCTTTGCACAAAACGTTCCCTTGAGATCTCCAATTTTCTTGAAGAGATCTCTAGTCTTTCCCATTCTGTTGTTTTCCTCAATTTCTTTGCATTGTTCATTTAAGAAGGCCTTCTTTTCTCTCCTTGCTATTCTCTGGAACTCTGCATTCAGTTGGGTATATCTTCCCCTTTCTCCCTTGCTTTTCGCTTCCCTTCTTTCCTCAGCTACTTGTAAAGCCTCATCAGACAGCCACTTGGCTTTCTTGCATTTCTTTTTCTTTGGGATGGATTGAGTTGCTGCCTCCTGAACAATGTTACGGACCTCCGTCCATAGTTCCTCAGGCACTCTGTCTATCAGGTCTTATCCCTGAAATCTATTCCTCACCTCCACTGTATATTCATCAGGGATATGATTTAGGTCATACCTGAACGGTTTAGTGGTTTTCCCGACGTTCTTCAATTTAAGCCGAAATTTTGCAAGAAGCAGCTCATGATCTGAGCCACAGTCAGCTCCAGGTCTTGTTTTTACTGACTGTATGGAGCTTCTCCATCTTTGGCTGCAAAGGACATAATCAATCTGATTTCGATATTGACCATCTGGTGACGTCCATGTGTAGAGTCGCCTCTTGTGCTGTTGGAAAAGAGTGTTTGCTATGATCAGCATGTTCTCTTGGCAAAACTCTATTAGCTTTTGTCCTGCTTCATTTTGTACACCAAGGCCATGCCTGCCTGTTATCCCGGTGATTTCTTGACTTCCTACTTTAGCATTCCAATCCCCTATGATGAAGAGGACATCTTTTTTTGGTGTTAGTTCTAGAAGGTGTTGTAGGTCTTCATAGAACCCATCAACCTCAGCTTCTTCGGCCTCAGTGGTTGGGGCATAGACTTGAATTACTGTGATGTTGAATGGTTTGCCTTGGATTCGTACTGAGATCATTCTATCATTTTTAAGATTGTACCCCAGTACTGCTTTTCCCACCCTTTTGTTGACTATGAGTGCTACTCCATTTCTTCTAAGGGATTCTTGCCCACAATAGTAGATATGATGGTCACCTGAATTAAATTCGCCCATGCCTGTCCATTTGAGTTCGCTGATTCCCAAGATGTCGATGTTCAATCTTGCCATCTCCTGTTTGACCACCTCCAGCTTACCTTGATTCATTGATCTGACATTCCAGGTTCCTAAACAATATTGTTCTTTACAGCATCGGATTTTCTTTTCACCACCAGACACATCCACAGCTGAGTGTCCTTTCGGGTTTGGCCCAGCCGCTTCACTCTTTCTGGCGCTACTTGGAAATATCCTCTGCTCTTCCCCAGTAGCATATTGGACACCTTCCGACCTGAGGGGCTCATCTTCCGGCGTCATATCTTTTAGGCTTGTGATACGTTCCATGGGGTTTTCTTGGCAAGAATACTGGAGTGGGTTGCCATTTCCTTCTCCAGTGGACCACATTTTGTCAGAACTCTCTGCCATGACCTGTCCGTCTTGGGTGGCCCTGCACGGCATAGCTTATGGCTTCACTGAGTTACGCAAGCCCCTTCGCCACAACAAGGCAGTGATCCATGAAGGGGCACATGAGGATGGAGGGTAGTAAATCAGGGCCCTAGCCCATGACACCTGTATTCTCCATCTCCCCCTGCCCCTGCCTCGTGCATACCATCCAGGGTGCACAATTCTATGGACTAAAAAGGCCTAATGTGGGGCTACAGTGGAACAGCAGTACATAAGAGGCCCCAGATTCAATCCCTGGCCATGGTTTCACAGGGGGAAGGGCTGGGCAGTGCCTTTAGCAATGTTTAGGGAAGAACATTATCTCCTCCACCCACTCATAACCTCTTACTCCAGTGACCAATAGTTCCTCAGCTCTGAAGCTCTTACTGCTAACTGCTAGCTGGTGCTGACTTGATTTTAGAAACTGTCCACCTGTGAGAAAATTTTAAAAAGTGAGTTGCAGCAACTTCAGAAGCTATTTCAGGATGACAGGAGCTATCCGCTGATGCTCTCCCCAAACTGGCCCCAGCTGTGATTACCTGCATTTCATCTAAACCACCCAGAGAGCTTTGGCTATATTTCTAATAACTAACTAACTAACTAACTAACTATGAATCCCAGGTTGGTGCAGAGAAATACCTAAGGTCCCCTTTTTGCCTTCTGTGCTTCAGACAACCTTTTTTTTAAACAGATACTGCTATCTATTTTATGTTCACAGTAAAATCAATACTGCATTGACCATATTGATGTTGCTGTGGCATCTTGACACAAACCTCCTTTTTCCTCACAGAGGAAGTAAACCTCAGTGGCAGGGTTGGTAATTTCCAAAGCAGAATTTACATGAAATAGCCTGGAAATGTGACACACTGGAGAATGAAAAACTTGTGTGAAAAAACAAAACAAAAATCTGTGTGAAATAAGGGGATACTTTTCATTCTCCAACTTGTGCGAAAAGCTTACACACAAGTTGGAGAATAAAAAGTATCCCCTTATTTATTGTCTCTGGTTTCTACCTCCCTGGGTCTTAATAAAAAAAAACCACTTCAGCAAACAGTTTTCATTAAAATGTACACTGCCATCTGAGACTTACGAATGACCCTGCCAGGCCAAACTGTCAACAGAGTGGCAATTTATATTAATACATTTGTTCGACTAGAACACTTTGCAGCAGAATATCTCAGCAAGTTGAGAGGCTGGTCAGTCAGAGACGCAAAGCTGTCTTGATTCTGGACCAATCACTTAATGAACTGGGCTGACAACCATCAAAAGCCAAGCTCCTGTTTCATATCCTTCCCCCCACTCTACCCCCCACCCCCCCGCTTCTTTTCCAATGACCTCTGTGAGGCTTTTAGCTGTTTAGCAACTAGCAAAGACACTGTCCCTGACATGGTAGTGTTAATACTGTCTGCAACAGATAACCCTCCAATAGTAGAATTCTTAAAGGTCTTTTGTCTCAGCTTCCCCTATTTTTAAACCATCACAGCCTGGCTTCAAGCACTTACCACTATAACTGCACTGTGAACACACTACTAAATTGATGTGCACAGGGTGATTGCCATTGGCCTCTGCACGGTAGACTGTTGGGTGATGAACTTTTGTTTAAGCTGATTGCTTGCTAATGGTAAAGGCTGATCAATTGATATTTCTTCAGTGGGTACTAGTGACTGGGAAATGTTTCCCTAATTGGCAATCTATCTGCAGGGTATAGTCCGAGACCAGTCTTTGTGAGAAACTCTTAAAACTTCTTATTAGATTGCATAGGATTTCATTATTTTTTCATTATTATTCATTAATTTGTATCCCACCTTTCTACTGGGCCATTCAAGATGGTTTAGAGCAAAGGTTTAAAAACAACAGAAATAAATGCACAGTGTTTAGCAGAGGTGGACAGACTTCAGCCTTGTAGAATCTACTTGCTTTTTTACTACAACCCCATGATCTACCAACTAGAGCTTGACGCAAAAGACATATACTTAGAATTAAAGAATTCTGAGCCCAGAAATTTGTTCTGAGTACCAGAAATTAACAAAACTCACAAGCATTCTACACAAAAATCCACTCCTGGTTTTCATCCCAAGCGTTCTTTCAGCAATTTAGGCTGGATCTATACTTACCGCCTTTTTTCGCTTCCAATGAGGTTTCACCGCCCACCTTTCACACTACGCAGTAGCCGCCTCGAATTGGAACCGGAATTTCCCACTTCTGTGCTCCCGCTTTCAGTACCCTAATATCCCAGTATTTCCCCTTAATGTGCTCTGATTTTCCGCCTTCGCTACCATATCCAGTCGTAGTCCCCTCCCCCGCCTGTCCATATGCAGCAGTGTTTGTATTTCCCTCCTGTCCAATCACACCTCTCGACAGCCCCATGTCTTCTTCCAGCTACCGATCACATAGCTTCCTCAGCAGCCCCCATTTCCTCAGCAACAAGCAAAGGGCTGGATGTTCGCATGCTTGTCTGATCTCGGAAGCTAAGCAGGGTTGGTCCTGGTCAATGCTTGGATTGGATTCCACCTGGGAATCAGGCTTCCTGCACTGAGTAGGGGATTGTTGTATTCCTTCAAATGAGATTAAGTTTTACCCCTTCCTATCCCCCGCTCTGGATGTGTTTTTTTTAAAATTCAGGCATTATCCTCGCAGAATCGGGGCTTCTCTGCAATTTTTTTTTTCTAATTGAGGCATGATCTTGAAAGCTTCGAGTTGTGAATCATATACACTGCCTTGAGCTCCTTTGAGGAAAGTTGAGATATTAATGTAATAGATATAAATAATTAATTCCACTTCTGTGGTAAGTGCTGGCAGATATAGTGGTCTGAGCCTGAGCTTAGGTTCTTGTGCAGGGTGAGGAACCAGCATATGGAAATGACTGTAAGGGCAACCCCCACAGCTGCATCTGTCAGTCACGAAACTGCTCTGTCACCACCCATCCTGCCTCTCTCAGCTCATCAGTATCTGTGGGGACAGTTACAGTGGAAGCAGCCACAAATATCCTACAGTCTGTTGTATCACAATGTGTCATATGGTATGTTGGGATTGAACTCAACAACCTGGATCCTTAGAACATATGTGTGAGATGACACAGTCAAAGAATGTGGAGTAAGCAATGTGAAAATGCTGACTTTTACTCAGAAAGGTCCAGCTATAGGGGTGGGGCGGGGCGGGGTGAGGGAATAAATAAATTCTGGCAATTAACCTAAAATACTGGCTTTTATTCAAAAATGTCCAGAAGGTTCAACAAACCAACAAACCAACAACCAAACTATGACTTCCTTTTTCTGATTGGTTGGCAACTGGAACCTGGGTAGTGTAATGGCTAAGAGGGTGAGCTGTACATTTGCAAGTCTCAGATCCAAACCTTACTTCACATCAGCCATAAAGTCACTCACTGCAATCCTATGCATGCTTACTCAGAAATAAGTCCCACTGAATTCAATGAGACTTACTCCCAGGTAAATGTATATAGGACTGCAGCCTAAGCAGCGTTAGACAATAAACAGCCTCTCAGTACAATTAAGAGCCAGTATAGAGTAATGGTTAGACAGTCAGACAAGGATTGGGGGAAACCAGGAGGTACAAATTAGGGATTTACGAAACTCACTTACCTTTGCTCCGTCCCTCCCCGCGGAATCCTTGACGGGGGGGAGGCGATCTGGTCCTCCCCCCCGGAATCCTCGATGGCCAGCTCCACTCTGCGGCCAGGCCGCAGAGCAGCCGGCCAGGGCCATCTGCAGCCGGATTTCTGGCTGCGGACGGCCTGGTGTGGACACAAATGGTGGCTGCCATAGCAGCCGCCATTTGCGTCCAGCTAGACAGCCGTGATAGGCTACGTAAGAATTTACGTAGCCTATCACAGCTAACGTCAAAACAAAAACAAAAACACACAGCGTACGCAAATGGCGGCAGCTACGGCGGCTGCCATTTGCGTTCCCTATTTTTCGCCGACTTATCTTACGTAAATATTTACGTAAGATAAAACGGCGGAAAAAAAAGGGGAACACAAATAGCGTAGTGGACGCTATTTGCGTTCCTTTATTTTTCGCCATTCTAACCTATGTAAATATTTACGTAGGCCAGAACAGCGAAAAATAAAGGAACGCAAATAGCGTCCACTACGCTATTTGTGTTCCCCTTTTTTTCCGCCGTTTTATCTTACATAAATATTTACGTAAGATAAGTCGGCGAAAAATAGGGAACGCAAATGGCGGCCGCCGTAGCCGCCGCCATTTGCGTACGCTGCGTGTGTTTTGGGGGTTTTTTTACGTTAGCCATGATAGGCTACATAAATTCTTACATAGCCTATCATGATCCAAGGATGGCAATGGTGGCGGTGGCAGCCCTGCTGTGGCTGGCCAGGAGACCAGCCACCGCCGCTGGAGCTGCTGCCGCCGAATCTGCCGCCGCTGAATCCGCCCCGGTAAGTGCCATCCCGGGGGAATTCCGTGGGGGGCGGGGGGGCAGGAGGGCATTCTGCCACGGATTCCGGGTTTTCACGGATTCTTTAGAATCCGGCCTCAATGGAATCCGTGGCGGAATTCTCTGCATCCCTATCTGCCTGACCTGGTATAAGGCAGGCTCCTATGTTCTTGAAAGCCATGACAATGATGCACTGTGTTTCTGCTATCACACTGCATAGAAACCACAATGGATGTCAATCTGGATGTGGTAAGATGATCCATCTTTTACCAGTCATGTAGATCCAGCCCAGCACAAGAGGTTATACTTCCAGATAGCATCAGTCAAAAGGAAGATAATTTGTGTTCCCCAGGTGGTATAGCATAGTGGCTAAGGTTGCAATGCAATACCTTGAATAAGTGCTCGGAGGCAGTTTTGGCATGGATGAAGGAAGAAGATTAGGGATGTACGAATCCCTTACCTCGTTCCACGTGAGGTCATTCGCGGTGGGGGGGGAGGCGCTATATTCCTCCCCCCAGAATTCTTCCCAGCTGGCTCCACTCCACGGCAACTCCATGGAGCCACCGGCCGGGGCCACCCGCAGCCGGACATCCGGCCGCTGGGCTGCACAGGGACACAAATGGCGGCCGCCGTAGCTGCCACCATTTGTGTCCCTGTCCTTTGCCGGACGGCCAACACAAGGTAGGCTCCGTTCTGGGCCCATTTCGCAGGGTGGCAGGGGGGGATGCTTCGTTCCGCCACAGATTCCGGCGGGCCAAATTCACTGGAATTCGGCCTCCCTGGGATCCGTGGCGGAATTCTCTGACATCCCTAGTACAAATTCTCATTCAGCCATGAAGCTTACTGGGTGACCTTGGTCCAATCTCAGCCTAATCTATCTCACAAGGTTGCTGTGGGAATAAAATGGGAGGGTGAACCTTATATGCCACCTTGAGCTCCTTGGAAGAAAAGCAGGATATAACTAAAAACAAAGGTAACCATGTTGATCATAAGAAAAATACAAAAATTTATATTATGTAATGCCTTTATTAGGCCAACCAAAAGATCACAAACAAGTGCAAGCTTTCAAGAGCTTCAGATCTCTTCATCAAACATATGAATGTAATATTAAAAAGTATGAATGTATGGATAGCATATAGGTATGTATATGTAAGGATATAAATGTAGTTTTTAAAAAATCTCAGCCCTCTCCCATCTCAATATGAGGACTCTGATCCTGCGCTACCATGCAGGATTATTGTAAGATTATTAAAATAGTGCATGTGAATTGCTTTGGACACTCAAAAACATGATATAAATGCACAATATTTTTATATCAGAGGTTTATAACAAAAAGTCTCTCATTTACCCTATTTCTAAAGCAGAATCTGCAGAAAATCTCAAAATGCCATGAAATATTTTCATATTGTAAGGATATACATTAAAATTCATTTGTATTGCTAATTTATTACAGAGCTTTGTGACCTAAAGACCAGGAAAGAAAATCCTTCTCTATGAGAAACAGCCTGATAGGCAAGCTATTTAATTCTATTGATGTACAGCAACACTGCCCTTTACAAATACAACTACTTCACCTTGTAACCAATGCTAATTATCTGATAAGATAGCAAACACAAAAGTGGCTCTGTTCTGTATGAAATGCATTAGCCTCAGAAAGGGGGGGCGGGGACAACTCTTCTTTAAAGCTGATTTACAGCTCCAAGAAAACTCCATCCGCCTTTGGATTCAATACAAACCTCCTGTAGCAACACTATAAATTCACAAAGAAGAAAAGAAGAAAATGTGATCTTGACTGGGAGTGTTCTAGGCAATCGCTTTGTATTTTTCACTACACTTGGTATTTGGAGTGACTGGAATGTCCAAGTGATCTCTTCTGACAGAGATGAAAGCATCAACCACATGGAACAAAGCACACAATTTTGTCATCTGATGAACTGTGTATGTAACAACACTGATTTTACTGATGACATCAAGGGTCCATGATAAACTACAGTGACACCATACCTAGGTAGCTCAGTCCAAAAGCCTGTATTCATTTTGATCAGTACTTTGGTTTTTCTGAGGAGAAAAGCAGCAGGACCTGTCCTTTCTTTAATTGACCAGTAGCTGTCTAATTTTGCAGGCCTGCACAGTAAATGAATGTGTTGCACTCGTGAAGAACACAAAGATAAACTGTCAGGCCAAGGTCCCATGGAAAAGAACGCACACACTGCCTCTGGAAGGACACAGAAAACCATGTGTGTGTATTTCATTTCATTCTGGCAAGTGCCTCCTGGATGACTTCTCTTTGCACACCAGCTCCATGGCACCCTTCCAAGGTAATTTGTGAACCTTGGTTCACACCATTTTCAAAGTAGGTCATACGCAGCAGTAATCTCAGTTGAGGAGAGATACCCTGTCAGCAGCAGTCACTAGAGGATGCAGGGAGGACAGCAGCCTCAGCCAATCACAGAGCCGGTAGAAATAAATACCATGAGGGCTGTGGGACGGCACACACTCCAAGGCCAGCAGCATCAGGGTGCTTGCCTTGTTCAAACAGCTGACAGACATGTTCTAGCAGAGCCAGGCTCAATCTCTGCCATTTATAGCTGTACAAGGACCAACTGTTCTCTTGAACACCCCAGCAGCAGAGATTAAATATTAACCTTAATGAAAATACAGAATAAGGAGAAATCTAACCTTTACTCGGAGCCAGAACCACAGCAAATGCTGACATATAGGATTTCCAGGAAAAGAATTTACTATGAGCTTTTAGGTTATCACCCCTTAGTAAGCCTAGTTCAATATACTTTAATATGAATACTTTAATATTTATTTAATATGAATAATTGCAAATATCATGTTTTCTAAACAGGAATGCAGAGTTATGCAGATTCTTACAACTTTTCAAATTTGCTGTAAAACCAGTTGATTTATTATCAGGAAAGTGGTTTTGCTATCTGAAGTTCAGAGTACAGAAAAATGTATAGTGACAGTAGTGTAGTGCATGCTGTTTCATATATTAGTTTTGGTGTTCCTCTTGACTATAGTGCAGATATGTTGTCTCATGCTCAGCCTGACAGATTTGGCTATCAAATGGTCAGCATCTGTCTATTATGAAGGTACAGTATTTTATTCAGGTCTGCTGTTATGCAGACAGCACTTCACACGCTTCCTGATGCTGTGGATTTGTCTCTGCTGGACAACTGACCTTCTCTTTTGTACAACAATGACAATCTCTAAAGCAGCCTTCCCCTCCAGATGTTCTGGATTTCAGTTCCCATCAGCCCAAGCCAGCATCAACAATGGTTAGGAATGCTGGGAGTTGTAGTCCAAAAGGCACTAGGTTGGGGGAGGCTCCTCTAAGGCCTAGTTCTCACGAACAGCAGATAAGGAGATTAATCTGTGTCTGGGCAGACCTACATCAGACTACAGATGGGGACTGACATGATGCAACGCTCCCGCATGGACAAAGTTTCATATACTTAGAAAATGAGCATGTCAGGTAGAATGCTAGGCTAGTACCCTTCTCCCTATCATCTAGGTTTCTATGTGCAGGGAATCTTTTGTATGGAGGAGCATTCACTCAGATGAGCCCCAACCTGTAGCCTAAAGTCCAGACTGAGGCTTACCACTTCATATGCTGTTGGTTTGTGAGACTTAGGCCATAGTCTTTCTCAATGAGTCAGCATGTGAGAAAGCATTATGTTGTATGGAATAACTGCTGCTGGCAACTGGAAATCTGGTAATGTTCCCCTGCTGCAATGAGTAGGAATTCCAAGACAAAATCTTAGGGGCAAAGGAGTTACTTTTGTCTAGTTTCACTTTCCATTTTTGTTGCTCGTCATTTTACTTTTGTCCCTGTTCTGGCTCCAATTAAGTTTATTATCCTGTGTGCCTGAGGAATTATAACACTGCTGCCTAGAGCATGGCGATGTATGGTGTAATCCCAGGGCCTGACAGAGTGAGTGGTCGGGTATGTGGAGAAGCTAGAATATTATTTGAACACAAACAGGATTGGGGGAATGCAGTCCAAGAGGAATGTGTAATTTTGAAGTTTGTGGGCAAAAGACTTGTGTCCTGTTATGAATGCTGGTGGCGCCACGAAAGCTAGGGAAGAAAAGTTTGAAAAAATTGTGCTCTCTAGTACAACAACATGTAAATGCCTGCAGTCTGCAGTAATGATACAGTCCCTCACATTCTACAGCTGATGACAGCCAACGGGGGAAATAATTTCTGATTTTGTGGATGAATCATGCCATTTGACAAAGTTTTGTGAAACTGGATATGCTTAAGACCATACGTCACATACGTTTGTGGCAGTAGGAGTAATAGATCAGACAAGAGAATACTGGCTATTGGAAAAGAAACAACATGTTAAAATGGCAGTGGACAGTACTTTATCAGTGAAAACGGCAGTCTCAAAAGTCCAGGATTTACATATAGGAAGGACTAATTGAACAGCAAGAAACCAGCCTTCTGTGGTGCCAACTTTGCAGCATTCTGGATGGGGGCAGATGATATCATGTTCCTTTACAGAACATGACAGGCTGCTGTTTCTGTTCTAATGCCTTGAATGATCAACAGATACTAAAGGCCAAATGAGACATGTCACTAAAGGTATCATTTGCAGTTGCGTTATTTTATTGGGACCATGGCAGAGAAGGAAAGGGATAATTACGTGTTTTTTTTTTAAATTTTTGCTGTAAACTTTTTTTTAACATAACCCAGGAGGGAAATTCCCATTGGTGTCAATGGGAGCTTCCCCCATCACCAGGTCTAATAGCAGCTTGGGTGTGTGTGTGTGTGTGTGTGTTTGTTGGGTCCATAGTAGGGGAAGAAAGAGTTAAACCTCCTCCCCATGAACCGCAATCCCAACAAAAGGTGACCCCCTGGTGCCTGCTATTAACTTGGCTTTTTCTTATTACGAGTGATGACTGCAGTGTCACATCTAGGTCCACAGTTTGTTGGCACTGTCACCACAGTGGATAGGCAGTGCAGTGGTGAGTACATGAGTACCCAACATCCATTCTACAACTACCCAGTGAATCAGCAGTGTCAGCCAAGAGAAGCCAAGTTGGTGGAGGTGCACAACAAGGAAAGTAAGGATGACAGTGGGCAGAATCATAGAGCTTTTCTACATGAGGCTGTTAACCTGCTGTATCTATTTTTGGTTTTGGCACAAAATTGAGATTTGAGCACTACACGAAGAGCGTTTCTTTTCCCATTTTTCCACTACATAACCTCTAGGTGGCACTGTGGTATAGTGGAATAGAACAATTACACAAGGGAAAAGTGCATTTTCTTTCACTTTCACAAATAACACCACATTTTCCCTGCTCTCAAAAACCTTGTCGAAAGTGCTGTTTAAAAACAGAAGCAAAAGGGGAGGGTGTCTTCATCATCTAAAGAACCTGTAAACAACTGTGAGTAGAGAACGATGAGTGCACAATAAATGCCTCATGTAGAAAAGATCAAAGTCATGTGTACCTTTCATCATCAATACAGGCACATGACCATTGCAGGTAACACCCTGGACATGTAAGTGGACACCAGGGCAGCATTTTCCAAAATAGAGGAGGACACCTTTTTCATACCAAAGGCCCCAGCCACACCAGCACCCTGACCATCTGCAAGGGCACAGCTTCAAACAAACCTGTGCATGAGAAACTATTCCCCTGACCTGCAGAGTGCTCCTGCCAGTGACATACATGCAAGAATTTACTTTTGTAGGTGATGCAAGGAAAGGGTCTAACCTTGATGGGCCAGAACTGGCTAAAAGAATTGAGATTGGCTTGGCAGCACATTTATTTACTCTGCTTGGGGTCACTGGAGGAACTCTTGGAGCAAGCAGGAGATTTTTATTCCAATGTAGGGTGACAGCCAAGATACACACAAGTCCAGATGTAAAGCTTCATTTTTTGAAAACCCACCCAGTGCCACATGACCTGTGCAATACAGTGGAAGCAGATATACAGCGTCTGGAGAAAGAAGATATTTTGGAGGCCGTCCAGTTTTCTTGCTGGGCCACAGTGATTTTACCAGTTGTTAAGGCAAATGAGTTTGTAAGGTTTTGCAGGGATTACAGAGTGACTCTCAACAAGATCACAAAGCTGGATCCATGTCCTTTGCCCCAAATGTATGATTTATTTGCATCCTTAGTTGAGGGGGTGGGACAGTATTCTTCACACAGGATCTAAGGGTGCTTCCAGATGGAGGAATCCTAGTGCCACCAGTCAAAAAACACTGTGCACCTGTTCCATCTTTTCCTTAACAGGATTTTCTGCAGTAAGAAAAAAAGATGAAAGAAGTGGTAGGAAAACACGAGAGTGTTACAAGTTGAAGACTAAGTAATCTGGACTCCTGGTAAAATTCTGTGAATGAGGCACAGAGATTGCACAATAAAAGCCACATCTGGAAGCACCCAAAATAATGAACAGCAGCTGCTTTGCAGTGAGGAATTGCTAAACCATTAACACGCGTGGTGGTGGTAGAAGCAGTATTTAAGTATATTTTGAGATGACTTTGGCCCCTGGAATTTTTCAAAGAGGGATGGAAAGTGTGTTATGGGGGATTCCCAATCTTGGCTGTGCAAATGATATTTTGAGATCAAAGGCAGATCAGGAATCCCACTATGAGAGTGTAGGCAGTGCTTGGAAGGCTCTAGATTTAAAGTGGGATTAAAGCTATATAGGAGTAAATGTTCCTTGACAGTCTTCCCTGTACAATATCTAGGATGTATTATTGAAGAAGGAAGCTTCTGCCTGCAAGGCAATTGCAGATGTCCCATCACCTGTAACAGTCTTTGAGCTTAAAGCATATTTATGCCTCCTGAATAATAATAATAATAATAATAATAATAATAATAATAATAATTCAGGAGACACAAATATGCTTTGAACATTGGGCTTTGCCTAATTTGTCTGCAGTATGGGTCGCGTTCCATGAATGGTTATGGAACAGAAATGTCCAATGGAAATGGATGGTGACTCAAAAGGTTGCATTCCAGATTTCAGAAATACTGTGGTGATCATCAAGGTACTGATGAACTTTGACTGTAGTCTACCAATGGTGCTGATGTCTCCCTGTATAGAATGAAGGTAGTTTTGACCCATGGATATCCAGATGACTCAAAAAAGCTTCCTGGATTTGCTTCCTCTGCTAGGGATATAGTGATACATTATTCTCACTAGATAAATAGGCACTAACAATTCTCTTTGGGGCCAAGAAGTTCCATTGCAGTTAGTAAGCGTATACATTCATGATCTCACAGACCACAAGTCGTTATTTGCATGGCTTGGTGAACACTAACTAGTGCCTACAATGGCCTCATGTCAGGTGGAGTGTATTACTCAGGTCCCTTTTTGAGGATTCAGGTAATAGAGGCCTACAGGAGCTATGGAACAGAATGGAGGAAAAAATTGGTCAATAGGATCATGGCTTGGTTTGCAAAGCAAGACTGTCTTTCTTGAGGTCAGACATCAGTTTGAAATTTGGTATGTTGGAAAGACAGAAAATAGAAACACTGGATAAAGCCAAAATCTAGAGCCAAGACAATAGATCAATATGGAAGAAGATAGAAAGTACAGCACTCCCTATGTCCAGCCACTCTGGGTGATCTTCATGGGTCTTGCATGTACCTAGGTATTCTGAAAAAATTGGGAGTATGCCAGTGAAACAACGGAAAACTGTCTCTGCAGGTTTCTGCCCTTCAACATGCCATTAATCAATCCAGAACCAAATTTCCCATTGGCAACTGGGGAGAAGAAGAAAAAGCTCGTCAGAAGGCAGGAAAATTAAGGGGTGTGAATGGATCAAAAACCAATTGTATCTCAGTACCAGAACTCTGCTCAACTCCTCTCTTCTCAATTTTACTTTTTGCTTAGTTTCCATTTGTTAGCAGATTCTTACTTGTTCTGGGAAGTTTTGGATCCCATTTTGCCTTTTTTACCTCCTCTTTGAGACAGACAGACAGGCAGATGGGATTTCTTACTTTGACCTAAAGCTTTTGAAGCTTTTCTTAGCCATCTTTTCTGAGAAAGCCTTTTGGGCTAGATGCTGAACTCATGAACAATTTGGAATGGATTCAGGCCCTGTTGGTGTTGTTTTTAATATAAAATTTCTTATTTTATTTTCATTTATTCCCTTGTGAGGCTCAAACTGCCCCACTTATTTTTTTTAAATCCTTTTTTTCAATTTCCACCTGGATCAGTCCTCCTCCACTTCCATCTGAGCCCACGTGAGTTTGTCTCCTCTGCTTAGTATTTCTTCCTCAGTTTAGGCCTTTAAACTGCTATACAGTTGGGAGTGTAGTAAGCTTTTACTAGTTTGGACAGGTGGAAGTTTTAGATGGATACAATTTGGGACTTTTTAATATTTATGCTTTATTGGTAACTGACCATTATTGTTTTAGTTACAATAATTTTTGTATAAATTGCTGCTATCTTTATATCTCTATTGCACTGTCTGGTCCCTGAGGTTAATTTTCTATTGTTTCTGTATTTACATTTTCACATTTTTTCAGGTAAATCATTCCATGTATCTATTTGTTCATTTATATACTGCTTTCATATTTCATTGCTGACTCTGCATGTTTTCATCATTTGTCACTAAATAAATCCTTCAGATTTATTTTCTGACTTTGGTCCTTTCTAATTACCACCACTAGCTTACCGGAGCAAACTCAACAGAGCTAAAACTTTGAACCTTATTTTCAAAGTGGTTATCAGCTTGACGTTATTGGTATGAGATATTTGATTCTGGCCAGGTGGATAGCATTCAAATGCAGATGTGCGCAGTAGATAGAGTTTGCCAGACACCCTTTTATAATATAAGAATGAGGATAATTTTTTGCCCAGGCAGGAGAGGCCCTGCTTTGGTTCAATAAAGTTTTTACCCTCTTATATTGGGTATCTGCAAAATTATTATGAGAAGCAAGTGAATATGTGAGGCATTAAGTGAAAAAAGTGAATAAATGAGTAAGTGAGTGAAGTGAGGAAGCATATAAGTTAGTAGATGACTAAATTTGCAAGGGAGCAATATAAATTATTATTTGTGTAAATTATTACTATTTTTATTATAGGACTGAGTGAGTAAACTACATAAAGAGTGTGAGTAATGAATAAGCAAGAGAATGAGTTGGTGAATAATTATAATCATCCATGCTTGGCAACAGCAACCACGAATAAGATCACACAAGTCTAGAAAACCAATCGGATACAAGCAGTAATTGATGCATGCATGATGTGATCATTTTACTGAACTTCAAAAATCATGTGGGTCAACAAAATATAAACTGATATTTGACACATTGAAGTTGCTAACCATTTGTGCAGTGCTGATCATCTGAAAACATGGATGAACATGAAGAAGTGGTAAAGTCCAGGAAAAGCTGTATCACTTAATTTTGCTGATTGTACAACTTGGAGGTTACTTCTTCAAGTGTAGACTACTGTAACCAGGTTATCCCTCTTCAGAGAGGAGTGTAGCTGGGCCACAAGCCTAAGCTGGTAGAAGGTACTCCATGCCACTGATGTGTTCAGTCAAATCACATGAGCTCAGATCTCCAGGACCAGATGATCTGTATCCTAGAGTAATGAAGGAACTGGCAGAAGAACTCTCATAACCACTGCCTATTATCTTTGAGAAATCATGGAGGACAGGTGAAGTGCCAGATGACTGGAGGAGGGCTAATGTTGTCCCTATCTTCAAAAAGGGTAAAAAGGAGGAACCTGGGAAGTACAGACCAGTCAGTCTGACATCAGTCCCTCGGAAAATTCTGGAGCAGATTATAAAGCAATCCATCTGAAAGCACCTTGAAAACAATGCCGTTATTACTCGAAGCCAACATGGATTTGTCAAGAAGAAATCCTGCCAGATGAATCTGATCTCATTTTTTGATCAAGTAACCTCCCTTGTGGACTGTGAGAATGCTGTGGACATAATATACCTCAACTTCAGCAAAGCTTTCGACAAAGTGCCCCATGATATCCTGATGAACAAACTAGCTAAAAGTGGGATAGATCTACTATCAGGTGGATCCACAGCTGGCTACAGAATTGGACTCAAAGAATGCTTATCAATGGGATCTTCTCAAACTGGGGAGAGGTAATGAACAGGGTACCGCAGAGCTCAATCCTGGGCCCAGTGCTCTTCAACATTTTTATTAATGACTTGGAGGAGGAGGTGCAGGGAACCTGATCAAATTTGCAGATGACACAAAATTGGGCGGGATAGCTAATACCTTGGAAAACAGAAACAAAATTCAAAGTGATCTTGATAGACTGGAGTGCTGGGCAGAAAACAACAGAATGAAATTTAATAGGGATAAATGCCAAGTTCTGCACCTCGGAAAAAGAAACCAAATGCACAGTTATAAGATGGGGGATACTTGGCTCAACAATACTACAAGCGAGAAGGATCTTGGAACTGTGGTAGATTGCAAGCTGAATATGAGACAACAATGTGATGTGGCTGCAAAAAAGGCAAATGCTCTTTTGGGCTGCATTAATAGAAGCATAGCTTCCAAATCCCAGGAAGTACTAGTTCCCTTCTACTCAGCACTGGTTAGGCCTCATCTGGAGTACTGTGTCCAGTTCTGGGCACTGCACTTTAAGAAGGATGCAGACAAGCTGGAGAGGGTTCAGAGGAGGGCAACAAAGATGATCAGGGGACTGGAAACAAAGCCCTATGAAGAGAGACTGAAAGAACTGGGCATGTTGAGCCTTGAGAAGAAAAGACTGAGGGGAGATATGGTAGTGCTCTTCAAGTACTTGAAAGGTTGTCACAGAGAGGAAGGCCAGGATCTCTTCTCGATCATCCCAGAGTGCAGGACACGGAATAATGGGCTCAAGTGACACGAAGCCAGTTTTCAGCTGAACATCAGGAAAAACTTCCTGATGGTTAGAGTAATACAACAATGGAACCAAGTACCCAGGAAGGTGGTTGGCTCTCCCACACTGGAGGCATTCAAGACAAGGCTGGACAGCCATCTGTCAGGGATACTCTGACTTGGATTCCTGAACTGAGTGGGGGGTTGGATTCAATGATCTTGTAGGCCCCTTCCAACCTTACTGTTCTATGATTCTATGATCCTGGCAGCTACCCAAGGAGGCCAAGTGCTGGTCCCATGATACAATAGCAGGATGGGACATCATAGGTCTTCAGACTTGGGGTAGAGATAGGGGAAAGGGGAATGTACTAAATTACTTGGCACATTTTCAGTCACACACAATGTAGATTCAGAGGGAAGAAATTGAAAGAGGAGAAGGGGAGGAATGGCAGAAGACAGCTGAGACAGCACACTACATGAGGTACTGAGGTGGTATTTAACCCCAATAACTTTATGCCATATACACAAAACAACATCACCGAACTGTTGGAGAGGGTACATACCATCATATGTGGTGGGAATGTGGACAAATACATAGCTTTTGGAGGGTGGTCTTTCAAGAATGTAGTCATAGGAGTGGAGGTTCATATGGATCCTAAATTGGCAGTACTATCTTCAGTGGCCCTAATGAACATTTACCAGACAAAGAAATGCTGACTTTTATGATGGTAGCATCTTGTCAATTAAATCAAAGAATTGGAAAGAATCTACAGATCTATTAATAATTGTGTGGTATAATTACCTTTGGAATATTGCGTTGACTGAAAAACTAACTAAACAGATAAGGGCCCAAAAACAACAAAAAGAATCTGACACCTTCTGGTATAAATTCATTTACTTTATTAGTAAACAAGATTCTCATAGAAAACCACCACCCTGTCATGGACAGATATGGAGAGATACATTTCAATAATTACAACTGAATCTTAAACCCCTGAAGAACTTCTGTGGATAAATATAAGGTTATTAATACATTGAAACTCTTGTGATCCCTGTTGACTGTAACTGGATTTCCTATGTAATGTTGTATTTTTTTAGAATATGTTTATATGCTCATTAATTACATTGAAAATATGTTATTATAAGTCTATAATAATAATAATAATAATAATAAGTGCTACATGAGTGCCAGAAAAGCAAGGCAAAGGAAGGAAATGCGACCAAAAGTCTAGGAAGGTCCCAGGATCGTTTGAGTAGAGAGCAGGTTGCTGCTTAGAGGCTAACAACATGTGATGGCAGCAGGCTGTTGTATTAGAACATGAGTCACTGCCAAATACATATAAAGTAAGAGCTGGAAGTGGAGCAATTTGAAGCAGTGAGCAGGAGGGAGTGCTCAACCCTTTTCTGCCTGCTACTTTTCCTTTGCAACCTGACTTCCAGACTTTCCCCCCTCAAAGTGGGGTTTAAGGCTGGAAATAAACTCCACCAGGGAAAAAGAAGACAATTAGGAGAAGGAGAAGGGCTGTGAACAAAAGGTTCACCCACCTTCTAATTGCCACTCTTTTATACGAATTTAGCATGGCCTGTGCTCCACTACAGAGATTGTGCTACTATTGCATATAGTTAGTAGCACCTCTCAAGTAAGGAAGGATCACACTGTTTATTGATTCCTTTTAAGGTAGAAAACTGGTTCTGTGAAATTGATTCTTGGGGCTCTGATACCTAGGGTTTTTTCTGAAATTGCTAGTTCGGAGTTCCTTAAAATAATTTCAGGAGTATTTGTTCTTCTTGTTGCCATCAGGAACACTTTAGAAAGTAACATAGGGCTCCTTCACACTGGGCTTTTATCCTGCGATTGAGATTGTTCCTTCATGGAAGTTCGTGGGCTCTTTACATGATGTAGTGACCCTGCCGTGATCGTCCTGCACTAAATGCCCTTTGTTCCGTTTTTAAATAGATCACAGATAATGAGCTATCAAATTACCCCATTGTGTTCCACTTCAGTTTCCTCTGTCAAAAGAGTTAAAGCGGCAAGAAGAGGAGCGACATCAATGAAAGATAATGGAAGACTCAGATACGGGGAAAAGGGGAGCGGGGAAAGGAAGCATGTGTAAAGGGAGTCCGTTGTGATCCTGCATTTAAAACAGAAGCAGAAAGCCCCGTTTTAAATGCAGGATTTTAGGCTGGTGTAGAAATGCCTACAGAAAAAAAGAAAGAACATAAAAGAATAGTGGCCTGTCAAGAATGGGACAGTAGAAGTTGGAGCCATGAGGGCCACTTGGGTAGTCACGTATGAAGTAGCCACTTGGAGGTTGATTGTTTTTTGGCCGTTTCTCAGCCCAGCAGCTCAAGGCCATGCTCTGCTTCAGCTAATTGGGAAAATGATAACAGCCGTGCCTGGTGGGAAGATTCAGCCTCTCTGGCAGCTGGAATGGGGTGTCCTGGGACTAGGGATGGCAGAGAATTCCGCCCCGGATCTCGGTGAGGCCAAATGCCAATGCATACGGCCCCCCAAAATCTGTGGCGGAACGGCCTGCTACCCCCTTGGCCCCCCACGGATCCCCCCTGGGATGAGACTTACCTGGGGCGGATCTTCCGGGCGGCTCTGGCTCTGGCGGCGGCTGGTCTTCCGACCGGCCACCACTGCCACCATTTCCAGTCTTGGTAAAAAAAAAAAAAAAGATGTGATGGCTGGGTGGGTTTAAAAAAAAACAAACACCCGCGTATGCAACCCCCCCCCGTAGCCGCCGCCATTTGCGTTCCTTCTTTTTGACCATCTTAAGTCTACGTAAATATTTACGTAGACAATGACGGCGAAAATAAAGGGGAACGCAAATAGCGTAGCGGGCGCTATTTGCGTCCCCTTTTGATTCGCCATTTTAGCCTACGTAAAGATTTACGTAGGCTAAAACAGTGAATCAAAAAGGGACGCAAATAGCGCCCGCTACGCTATTTGCATTCCCCTTTATTTTCGCCGTCATAGTCTACGTAAATATTTACGTAGATTAAGACGGCCAAAAAGAAGGAATGCAAATGGCGGCGGCCGTAGCCGCCACCATTTGCGTACGTGGGGGGGGGGGTTTGTTCTGTTTTGTTTTACCCAGAGCCCTCCGCGGCTGGAAATCCGGCTGCAGACGCCTCTGGCCTGGCTGGGCCTGACCGGCTGCTCTGTGGAGCTGCCGTGGAGCACAGCCGGCCATTCGAGGATTCCGGGGGGGGAGGAACGGAGCTCCTACCCCCCGACGAAGATTCCGGGGGGAGGGACGGAACGCCTCCCCCCCCACCATAAACATAATCCGCGAACAGGTAAGTCACTTTCGTACATCCCTACGTGGGACTGGACTTTGATTGGGTGTTTCAAATCTGCTCTGAGTTGCTAGGGCTGGGCAATAAAAAGAGGGCTAAAGAAGGGGCAGGTTCTCTTCTTGGGCCTGACGGTACTAGGGTGTGCTGCTGGTCGATGGCTATCCTGAGAGGCCCATACTTTGGTATGTATAGGATAGACTAGCTAGCTTTATTATTTTGCTCTTGGGAGTGTGTGCCTTGGTATTTGGCATTTCTGGTTTTGCTTTGAGTATTCTAACTTGCTTGTAATCTGCTGTACAACCTACTACCTCTCCCTTTTCCTTCCTCTTTATTCCTTTCCCCTAATAAACTTTTATCCAACTTCCAGTTGGTATGGTGTGTCCTATATAACTTCAGTGCTAAATACAGTGCCTATTAGCCTGGGAGGGGAGCTACTGGGTCAACTTTGGGAAACTTGTGGTCAATTTGGGCCTGGCCTACCTTGCAGTGTTGTTGAGGTGAGACCAACAATCCTTTACAGGGTCCTTCTCCCAAGGCACTTATATTACACATATAAGTGTAATATTTTATACTAAATATTACACTTGTCTAAATGTCTAAATATCATCTAAATATTACACATCCATCATTTGGGGGGTGTATGATTTAACTTGGGGACACTATGATTTCCTTTCATGTATTTTAAACTGTATTTTAAACTTTCTTGCCACCATTTCTATTTATTCATAAGTTACAGATTTTGAGACTGGTTGCAGGGCATTTGCAATGAATTGTGAACTTCACCAACACTGCGTATCTAAGGTAATGACTGTAGGGTTTTTAAAAAAGCAACAACTGTAAAAAACACAGAGCTCTTAATTAGAATTTTTTCAATTGCATGTGGTATGTTGGAAGAGAAAGTGATACCTGCTTCCTTTGTCCCTGGAGTAATCGGGAAGAAAAAAGTGTGTAGTAGTGCTGATCCATTGCTTTCAGGTATACATCACACCAATCAAAAGCTTATACAAAAAGCAAGGACATGTACAGTCACTGGGTTGGTTCCAGAATTAGTCATACATAGAACAGACCTATTGGAATCAATGGCGCTTAAGTGTGTCATGGCTAATTTGTCCAATTGATTTTAGTGGGTCTACTGTCAGCATGATTTAAATCTGGATCCAACCCATAATTATTTTTATGTGAAGATATAAAAACCCTGTAAAAGTAGAAAACGGTATTTCTTGTTATACAGTCAAGGAAGGATTTTATAGCTTGACATAAAATATGATACTGTTCTGCTGATTTGCTTTCATAAAAGACATTTGAAAAACACTTTAGAGACCATGGAATTAATGACTGTTGTTGGTTTTTGAAATACCTAGTTATATATAAAAAAAGCAAACAAAAGGCCTCACAACTGAAACATTTTTCTAAAAATATGAATACCTTGATACAACTGGAAAGATAGTTGTTACTGCAAACTATTGCCTTCTTTAAGGAAAGGAAACTATAGTAAACAGAAGTTGGTAATATTAAGTTATTATTACATTGCAAATTGTACCAGCTTCTGCTATGGCTGTGTAAAACCTGTTCCATTTTATTTTTATAGATAGTTCTGCCTTCCAACATGCTGGCATCACCTGCTTGGGGTATTAATCTGCAAAAGTGGATATGCAGTTTTTGTGAAGCAGGTCAGAGTCACTGAACCACATTGCATGAATATTATTATCCACGATAATGCATCATGTCCATTATTCAAAAGCACAGGCTGCAGTACATCTGATGCAGTGGGCTGTAGTCCACAAAAGCTCATGCCAGAATAAATTCGTTAGTCTTTAAGGTGCCACAAGACTCTTAGTTGTTTTTTCTCTGGAACAGAGAGGCTTGTTCAGGAAATTATAATAGATCTTCTAGTCTGAGAGACAGAGATGTGTGCCTCCCTATGTAACATGTTCTGTCAAGCATTTTCTGTGCACAGGCAGGAAGAGCCAGCAGGGTGTGGCACACAACTGGCAGCAGAAGGCAGAGGCAAGTACCATGGTAATAAACATTAAGATCCTTGGGACAATGGGAGCCAGTGCTGCTGATAGGATTTACAAGCCTTGGAACAGATGTGAGATAGGCCTCTGTCTCCATAGTGCACAGAAGAACTAATACTAGATCCCAGAGACAGGGAACAGCATTGAAACGGTGTTTGTTGCTTGTGTATAATGTCACACTGCCATGTCTGGCTATAAATATAAATCAGGCAGTCAGAAACAGGAGCTTAAAAAAAGGGATCTAATGAAGCTAAAGAATACTAATCTTTTTTTTTTCAAGACAGCCAAGGATTTTTCTTGTAAATAGGGTGGCCAGTTGTGAATCTCTGAAAAGAGGACAATGGTTTGCATAAGATTTTGCATATGCTAATTTATGTGTATAGATACAAGATTAGAAATAATTATTATAATTAACATAGAAATTTACCATGGTGTGGATATCTCTGACCAGGTGACCTGTGTGCTTTGCTGTTCCAGTGCTGTTGATGGGCAACTTCAAGGCTCTTCCGATAGGTTTTTTTTTTTAATCTTTTACCAGACTTGGACTGCACACCTCTTCAAATACAGAATGCCTTCAAAATACAGAATAGTCCTCTGGCGGCCTTTCAAACAGAGGACTGTCCTCTGGAAAATAGGACATACAGCCACCCTACATGTTGTGAATGTTTCAAAACTGACAAGAAATGGCATGGGAAGGAGGGAACCCATGTCACAAGTCTGTGCTGGGCTAGGACAAATTATGCCTGGTGCAACTGTTGAAAACTAGATAGATCTTTTTAGGTGGTCCAGCATGATAGCCACTGTACTACACTGGCCCTTAAGTTGTGTCAGGGTTGCCTCTGAGCACAGGGGGTGGCACAGTAGCTCAGATTCTGAAGAAGAATTGCAAGGCATGGGGGAGGAAGTTTCCCAGGCTTGTCCAGAGATGGAGACACAGACTCCTCAGGCTTCAAAGGCCTAGGACGAAGAGGGCCTCTCTTCATACATTCCTGTGAGAGATAGCAAACAGGGAGAGGTGGGGCTTGGAGAGCCTGAATTCTTAGACACCAGGCACAGATGCAGAGCCAATAGAGACATGGCAGGGGCGGAGCTTAGACGGTCTGCCCGCTTGGCCTGGTGAGAACAGCTGAACTTAGAGGTCTCACAAGAGAGAGGGAGTCCCCCACCCCACCCCTTAAGTTAGGATGGTAGCCAGCCTTTTCTTCAAACTGTGGGCAACTTTCGTAGCTTTCCTTTGAACTCCCTGAAGGCATTTCCTTTGTAGACTGTGAGTCACTGACAATTTGCATCTGTATGACCCAATGAAGTAAGTGGATTAAAGAGCCGTGGATTAAATAGCCATGGATTGAAGCCTTTTTGTCTGTGTTTTGAGTTGGCTTTTGAAGATTTCAGCAGGGGCAAAGGGAAACCTGACAGCTTGCCTACCATCCTTTCCCCCCATCTTTCTCTACTCTCTTCATCATTTCTTTTTCACTGACCACGCTCTGGGACAGCGCCATGGAGCAGGCTTTGAACACATTGATGTAGGAGAACCAGGCTCTTTGCGATCAGGTCAATCAACTGACGGGTGCTAAACAACCCTTACAAGTGGCCGCTCAGCCCCCTCCACCCCCAATCCCTCCCCATTGAAAATGCCCTGTGGCACTGCCTGAGAAGTTTGCTGGTGACAGAGGAGTTTTTCAAATTTTTTGCGCCCAGTCAGAACTGTATATGTGCCTCTGGCCAGAAGATTTCCAGAAAGACCAGATTCGTGCGGGGTTTATCATTAACCTGCTTTCAGGCATAGTGGCTAAATGGGCTTCAGCACTTCTCCCAAATGACCTCCTGCTGGCAGACTACCAAGGCTTCATGACTGCGATGGGGGGATTTTTTGGTGACCCCCTTTGTGCGGAGATGGCAACCCGGGATATCTGCCACCTCAAGCAAGGCAAGGACTCAGTTTCCAGCTATGAGACCACTTTTCACTTGCTCATGCAGGATTTACAATGGAACAATGAGGATCTGGTGGCCCAATTTTTGGACAGCTTGAATGCTGAGCTAGCACGGGCACCACATCTTAGATGAGCTAGCATGGGTGCCACATCCACCGACGCTGGTGGAGCTCATCCAATCTTGTCTGCAGATTGACAGATGGCTGGAAGGGCACCATCAAGCCAAGAAGACCTCTGTTAGCCAGGATTTCCCTCCTCCCATTCCCCTGTGGCCACTGCCCTTCCCCCCACAGCCCTGCTGCAGGGACAGAGGAGACCCCGATGCAACTGGGAGCAACCCGATCCATGCTATCGCTGGAAGAACTGGAGCGGCAGTGCACGAAGCCTCAGTGCTTCAGGTGTAGAAAGAAGGGCCACTTTGCCAGATTCTGCCATTCCCAACCAATGGCCCCACCCCCCCTCCCCACCTCTTGCCCCCCAAGCCTGACTAGGCCACCCCACCAAGTGTATTGGGGGTCTCCAGTGAGGAGACACCATCCACACCCAGGGTACGCCTTCCACACATCCCCCCCATCCCATCTGCTGCTTCCTGTGCATCTCCATTCTTCCCAACGGTGGGGGGAAGAGGTCATGGTGCTGGTGGACCCTGGGGCACCAACATTTCTGTTCTGCTCTCCCTACCCCTTTGAAAATGGAGACTATCGACAGCCATCCTCTCTCTTCCAGAGCAGTCACTCAGATTACAACTCCAGTCTAGGGATGTACGAAAGTCACTTACCTTTTCGACGGGGTGATTCATGGTGGGGGGGAGGTGCTCTGTCCCTCCCCCCGAAATTCTGGCCGGGGAGGAGGCGCTCCGTCCCTCCCCCCCCAAATTCTGGCCGGCCGGCTCCGCTCCACAGGGATTCTGCGGAGCCACCGGCTGGCTCCTCCAGCAGCCGGACATCCGGCCGCTGGCTAGCAGGGATGCAAATGGCGGCGGCCATAGCCACCGCCATTTGCTTCCCTGCAGGTAGCCGTGATAGGCTATGTAAATGTTTATGTAGCCTATCACGGCTGATTTTTTTTTTAAAAAAGCGCGTATGCAAATGGCGGCACCCATGGGCACCGCAATTTGCATTCCTTCTTTTGGCACGTCTTAGTCTATGTAAACATTTATGTAGACTAAGATGGCGAAAATAAGGGGAACGCAAATAGTGTAGACGCTACGCTATTTGCGTTCCCCTTATTTTCGCCGTCTTAGTCTATGTAAATGTTTACATAGACTAAGACGTGCCAAAATAAGGAACGCAAATGGCGGCGCCCATGGGCGCCGCCATTTGCATACGCGCGTTTTTTTCTTTTAAATCAGCTGTGATAGGCTACGTAAACATTTACGTAGCCTATCATGGTGTTTTTTAAAAATCTAGCCTTGCTAGGCTACGTAAATCTTTACGTAGCCTATCACGTTTTTTTTGTTGTTGTTTTTTAACTGGAAATGGTGGCGGCGGCAGCCGGTCAGAAGACCGGCTGCCGCAGCTGCTGCCACCGAACCGCCGCCGGAGCCCCCGCCGCCAGGAAGATCCGCCCAAGGTAAGTCCCGTCCCGGGGTGGGGGTGGGGGGGCAGACCGTTCTGCCACCGATTTCGGGGGGCCAAATGCACTGGCATTCGGCCTCCCCGAGATTCGTGGCGGAATTCTCTGACATCTCTACTCCAGTCACCCTACATTCCCAGGGGCATGCCGAGCAGATTCAATTTCACCTGGCCATGGTGCCCCAATACCCAATTGTGCTGGGCATGTCCTGGCTCTCTAAACATAACCCTCAGATTTCTTGGGAGCTTCATCAAGTGCAGTTCTCATCCCCCTACTGCCAACAGCCTTGCTTCCTGGGAGCGAAGACGGCCCCAGCTCAGGCCTTAACCCTTTCCTCTCCCTCCTTATCTCCCCCAAGCAGTTCTTCTTGAACTCCAGGGATCCTACCAGAAGAGTATTTTGCGTTCCGGGATGTTTTTGACAAGAAAAAGGCCGGCCGACTCCCCCCCCCCCCCCATGATTGCACCATTAACCTGATCCCAGGAGCTACCACCCCGGCTGGCCACCTGTACTCTATGTCAGAGCCAGAACTCCGAGCTCTGAGGGAGTTTTTGGATACTAACCTGCGGCGCGGTTTCATTCATCCCTCCACCTCCCCTGCCAGTGCTCTCACTATGTTCATGAAGAAGAAATCAGGGGAGCTCCATCCCATCCATGACTACAGAAACCTCAATGCCTTAATTACTATCCCTGACAAATACCCCCTTCTCCTAATTCCTGCGATGCTCAAGCACCTGGAACAAGCCAAGATTTTCACTAAATTGGACCTGTGTGGTGCCTATAATCTGATTCGCATCTGGGAGGCAGATGAGTGGAAGACCTGTTTCAGAACATGGTACAGATCCTATGAATATTTAGTCATGCCTTTCAGCCTAGCGTCTGCTCCCTCTACTTTTTCGTGTTTTATGCCATCTTCCAGGACTATTTGGACACTTCTTATTATTTATCTGGATGATTTACTTATATTTTCTTGACCCCCACTCCCATCAACAACATGTGGAAGTATGTACCCTGGTCTCCTCTAGTTTAGACTACTATAATGCACTCTACGTGGGGTTACCCTTGAAGACGGTTCGGAAACTGCAGCTGGTACAGAACACGGCGGCTTGCCTGATTAAAGGCAGCCCCCGGTGAGATCACAACATTCCAGTGCTGAAGGAGTTGCACTGGTTACCAGTTGTTTTCCGGGCCAAATTCAAGGTGTTGGTTTTGACCTTTAAAACCCTATATGGTTCCGGCCCAGCCTATCTTAAGGAGCGCCTCCAGCAACACCAGACAGGCCACTTAACAAGATCAGCCTCGGATGGCCTTCTCTCTGTCCCATCAGCCAGGACAGCTAGACTGGTGGGGACGAGGGAGAGGGCCTTTTCTGTGGTGGCCCCCACTCTGTGGAACTCCCTCCCTAGGGAACTCTGCCATGCCCCCTCTTTAATGAGCTTCCGTCATGCATTAAAAACGTGGTTGTTCAGGCAGGCATTTGGGGTGGGTTAGGGTATTTTAGAAAACGTTTTTATTGTAGAATTTTATTGTTTTGAACTGCTTTACTATACGCTGTACATCGCCCAGAGTGGCTGGGTGACCAGCCAGATGGGTGAGTAATAAATTTAATAAATAAATAAAAAATAAATGTGGAAGCTGTCTTACAGTGTCTCTGGAATCACCGCCTCTTTGTAAAGCTGGATAAATTGCCTTTGACTTGACATACTTGGACTACCTAGGTTACATTATTTCAGCAGACGGCATCAAGATGGATCCTGCAAAGGTCCAAGCTGTCCTCTCCTGGCAGGCTCCATCCACAAAGAAGGACTTACAACATTTCCTGGGTTTTGCCAATTTCTACAGAAAGTTCCTGCCTTGCTATGCAAGGCTGACAACTCCTCTCACATTCCTCCTCAGAGGCAAGAAATCTCCCTTTCACTGGACTGCCTCCACCCAACAGTCTTTTGAAAAGCTGAAAAGGCTATTTAGCTCTGAGCTGATCCTTTTACATCCTGAGCCAGGGAAGCCTTTTGTAGTGCAAACAGACGCCTCTGACTTTGTGGTGGGGGCCGTACTCTTTCAGCCAGGAGCAGCAGGAGGTGAGTTGCAGGCTTGTGCTTACCACTCCAGGAAATTAAACATGTCCAAGCAGAATTGTACCATCTGGGAGAAAGAGCTGCTAGCCATAAAATCCACCTTAGAGACATGGCATCACCTTTTGGAAGGGGCACAGCACCCAGTCGAAGTAAGAAGTTACCATCATAACCTGGAACATTTCCAGACAGCCTGAGCCTTAAAACAGCATCAGATTAGGTGGTCTTTATTTTTTTCATTATTTAACCTAAAGATCCACCACATGAGAGCAACCGACAACCAACAGGTGGATGCACTCTCCCATAAGCCGGACCTACAGCTAGGAGGTGAGGAGAGCCCCTCCCCTGCCCTGATCCTTCCTCCCCAAAGTCTCTCTGCTGCTGTGGGACCTCACTCTTGGATAGAGCTCCTTCGCACCAACCAAGCCCAGGATCCCTTTGTCCGCGAAAAGGTGGCGGAACTAGAACAAGCAACTGGCTTGTCCAAGTCTACCTCCTTCTCCTTGCAAGGAGGACTGCTTTACCACTCACTCAGGGTTTATGTGCCTTCTGAGAAAGAGTCTTCCATCAGTGCCACAACTCCCCCACCACTGGGCATTTTGGTTTCTCCAAGCCCTTACATGGAGTTACGCGGGTATTTTGGTGGCCCCAAGTGTGTCAGGACATCAGAACCTATGTCACCTCCTGCGAGACCTGTCAATGAGTGAAAGACCCCTCAGGCAAACCCACTGGCTTACACCCCCCTTCAGACACCCTCAGGCCCCTGGAAGCTAATCTCCCTCAACTTCATCACTGACTTGCCCTGCTCACAAGGTAAGACCACCCTTCTGGTGGTGGTGGACTTGTTTTCTAAAATGGCTCAGTTTATCCCGTGCTCAGGGCTGCCCACGGCCAGGGAGACTCTTTTTGTCATGTTTTCCAGCTGTATGGCTGGCCGGAGGGGCTTATTTTGGATCAGATCCCCCAATTCATGGCTTATTTCTGGCGGGAGTTGCTTGCATTGCTCAATGTGACGCTCAGGCTTTCCTCCACTCACTACCCCCAGATGGATGGTCAGACTGAACGTATCAATGCCATGCTGGAACAATACTTACACTGTTATGTAAACTACCAACAAGACAACTGATTTTCCCTGCTGCCTCTGGCAGAATTTACTTACAACAATGCATGCCATGCCTCCACCCGCCAAACTCCTTTCTTTGCCAATTTTGGGTACCATCCCAAGGCATTCCTCTTCTCACCTGGCCCTGCCTCAGTGCCCATGGCCCATGAATTTTGGGAGGAATTGCACTCTGTGCACCACCTCTTACAGGACTACATCGAACAGGTGAAAGCAGTGTATAAAGAAACTGTGGACTGACGTCGCCAGCCTGGCCTGCCTGTGCAAGTTGGGGACTGGGTCTGGTCTCCCCTCTCCCCCCTGCTCTAAGAAGCTCACAGACTGATGGATGGGTCCCTTCCAAATTGCAGCCCAGATTAACCCTGTCACTTTTCAACTGGCACTCTCCTTCTCCATGATGGTGCATCTTGTTTTTCATTGCTCCTTGCTTTCCCCAGCGGTCTCTGGCGATCCCCAACACCTCTGGTGTTGCAGGGGGAGGAGGAGTTTGAAGTCGCTGACATCCTGGACTCGCACCTTCTCTGTGGGCGCCTGCAATACCTGGTGGACTGGAAGGGGTATGGCCCGGGTGAACATTCCTGGGAACCAGCCTAACATTTACATGCCCTTTTGCTGCTAAGCCATTTCCACTGGCAATACCCCCACAAGCCTGGGGCCCCAGGGAGGGAGCAAGGGGGGGCCTCATGGGAGTGGGGATGAAGTCAGGGTTGCCTCTGAGCACAGGGGGTGGCACAGTAGCTCAGATTCTGAAGACGAATTGCAAGGCACGGGGGAGGAAGTTTCCCAGGCTTGTCCAGAGATGGAGACACAGATTCCTCAGGCTTCAATGGCCTAGGATGGAGAGGGCCTGTCTTCACACACCCCTGTGAGAGATAGCAAACAGGGAGAGGTGGGGCTTGGAGAGCCTGAATTCTTAGACGCCAGGCACAGACGCAGAGCCAAGAGAGACATGGCAGGGGTGGAGCTTAGATGGTCTGCCCGCTTGGCCTGGCAAGAACAGCTGCACTTAGAGGTCTCACAAGAGAGAGGGAGACCCCCCGCTTAAGTTAGGATTGTAGCCCGCCTTTTCTTCAAATGGTGGGCAACTTTTGTAGCTTTCCTTTGAACTCCCTGAAGGCATTTCCTTTGTAGACTGTGAGTCACTGACAGTTTGCATCTGTATGACCCAATGAAGTAAGTGGATTAAAGGGCCGTGGATTGAAGGCTTTTTGTCTGTGTTTTGATTTGGCTTTTGAAGATTTCAGCAGGGGCAAAGGGAAACTTGACAAGTTGCTTTCCAGGGATGCTTTCAGGAGAGGCTTTTATTGTGCAATTGTCCTGCCTCGTTTATGGAATTTTACCGGGGCAGGGGACACACACAGATGATGATGTCTTCCATTTGTAATCCTCCGGTGTTCCCCCACCATTTCTTCTATCTTTTTTCTTTCTACAGAAAATCTGTTAAGGAGGGAAAGATGGAATAGTTGTGCAATGCCTTTTGATTGGTAGGGCAAAAAACCTTCTCTCTGCAAGCAGTCCAGGAATTTATTTACCCCTGCTGTCCAGCATGTCACAATCACCCACAACAGATCTGTACAGCTTCTTGCATTCATCCACATCACTAGTGCTGCTGGGAAAGGGTGAGTGCTGTTCTTTATTTCTGGCTGTGCTTGCTGATTATTACCACTCTGAGGATCCCAACATAGCAGTTTAAAGAACTATGGCCTTGTTCTGGCCTTGAGGAACCTTCTTTCCTCACATTTTGTACTTTCTTCCTAAACATTTTTTAAAAGTAAAACATAAATAAATAGCAGGTTTGGAATACTTGTAATACTTGCACTATGGCATTTGACTGTCAGCAGGTAAATCTGTTTAATTTTAAAGTTTCACAAATATCTAGGAAAACCTACTGAGAGTAAGGTATCAGGGGAAAAGGTAAATGCCTCTTGTTAGCATTCTCAGTCACTGTAGTTATGCCGTGGGAATATTTTTAAAAGCATCAACATTTTGAGTAATGTACAAAATGCAGTTTCAAAGATTCTGGGGGTGGGGAATTGCCTTTTACCTCTGAAAAACCTTGAGACCTAGATTTCATAGGAAGACACAGATGTACTTTAGTTTGTGTGATAGTAAGATAATATCTTGTTGTTTTGTGTTGATTAAATGAAACCATAAACAGCATTCTTTTTATGGTGAAAAATGCACATACTTGAATGGGAACAGAAGCTTTGCTTCAATAGCATAGTTATTTGCTGCTTCAAGGCAAAAATAAAATCAGGATAAATGTACTCCAGTGCTGGGGAGGAGGAGTGCACAACTGTCAAAAAATTAAATTACATATATTTTAAAGACAGCCTGCTGCTTTTCCTTGTCTCCATGCCTCTGAGGTGAGCATTCTTCAGCTGCTTCTGCCTGTTGCCATCCTGGGTCCAGTCTACATGGAAACACAGGCAGAAGTGTTTTCAGCTTTTATCCAAATTATCATGAAATTGGCCATCAGCAGCACACAAAGCAAGAAAAGAGGAGTATGCACCACCTAAAAACCCACTTTCACAAGTCACACAGAGTACTTTAAACCACATTACTTTGGGGTTGGGTGGGCAGAGTCCCACCAGTTGAAGTGAACATCATCAACTCCAAAGATGGAGTTGATGATGTTAAACTGAATCCTACGGGGAAGGGAGATGTAAAGTTGGGGGTAACAGTGGATGTAGGCTCATGCACTGCAATGGAGAGAACAGCTCTAATAGCACCCAATAATAGTCTTCTGACATATGTAGGAAGAAAGCCAGACTATGAAGCACATGGTCTTCGATGTCTATATACTAATGGCCAGAGTATGGGAAACAAACAGAACGAACTTGAACTCTTAATACACGAGGGAAATTATGACTTGATAGGTATAACTGAGATTTGGTGGGATGACTCCCATGACTGGAATACAGCAATTGAAGGATATAACTTGTTCAAAAAGAACAGGAGGAACAGAAAGGGAGGTGGGGTTGCACTGTATGTGAAAAATACATATCTCTGCACAGAAATACAGGAGGATGAGCTTGGTAGCCCCATCGAGAGCATTTGGATCAAAATAAATGGAGCAAAGAATAAAAGGAACCTGATGGTTGGAGTCTACTACCAGCCACCCAATCAAGGAGAAGACAAGGATGAAACTTTTGAAAAACAAATAGCCAATGTTTTAAGGAAGCATGATGTAGTAGTAATGGGGGACTTCAATTTCCCCGATATTTGTTGGGAGACAAATTCTGCAAAACATGGCCCCTCCAGGAAATTCCTGACTTGTGTGGTGGATAATTTCCTCCTACAGAAGCAGAGGAAGGAACTAGAGGATCAGCTATCCTTGACTTGATCCTAACCAACAGAGATGACTTACTGGATAAAGCAGCAGTTACAGGAACCCTGGGGGAAAGCAACCATGTTGTACTTGAGTTCTTGGTTCTAAGGGAAACAAAAGTCGAGTGTAGTCAAACGCATACCCTGGATTTTAGTAAAGCTGATTTTAATAAACTCAGAACAATGATCAGTAAGGTCCCATGTGACGCTAATGGGAAAAGGAGTCCAAGATGGGTGGGAGCTTTTAAAAAAGGAAATTCTCAAGGCACAATTACAAACAATTCCAACAAGAAGAAAAGGTGGAAGACAACAGAAGAAGCCAATGTGGCTTCACAAAAAGCTTAGAGATGACCTGAAAACAAAAAAAGGACACATATAGGAAGTGGAAAGAAGGCCAAGTAACAAAGGAAGAGTTCAGGCAGGTAGCACAGAATTGCAGGGATGGCACCAGGAAGGCTAAAGCTGAGAACAAGCTGAGGTTAGCGAGGGATGCTAAAAACAACAAAAAGGCTTTCTTCAGCTACGTGCATAGTAAAAGGCAGAGGAAAGAAATGGTTGTTCAGCTATTAAATAAGGATGGTAAAACGATAACAGATGACAAAGAAAAGGCAGAGGTGCTCTATTCCTACTTTGGCTCAGTCTTCTCCCAAAAGAGGGTCTATGACCCCCCTGGCAAAGGCAAAGGACAGGCTGAAGGGGCAGGATTGCAGCTTGAGATCAATAGGCATATGGTCAAGGAACACCTAATTACTTTCAATGAGTTCAAATCTCCAGGGCCAGATTAACTGCATCCTAGAGTCATAAAGGAACTGGCAGAAGAACTCTCAGAACCACTGTCTATTCTCTGAGAAATCATGGAGGACTGGTGATGTGCCAGATGACTGGAGGAGGGCTAATGTTGTCCCTATCTTCAAAAAGGGTAAAAAGGAAGAACCTGGGAAGTACAGACCAGTCAGTCTGACATCAATCCCTGGGGAAATTCTGAAGCAGATGATAAAGCAATCCATTTGTAAGCACCTTGAAAACAATGCAGTGATTACTCAAAGCCAACATGGATTTGTCAAGAACAAGTCCTGCCAGACGAATCTGATCTCATTTTTTGATCAGGTCACCTCCCTTGTGGACTGTGGGAATGCTGTGGACATAATATACCTTGACTTCAGCAAAGCTTTCGACAAAGTGCCCCATGATATCCTGATGAGCAAACTAGCTCAAAGTGGGCTAGATGAAACAACGATCTGGTGGATCCACAGTTGGCTACAGAATCGGACTCAAAGAGTGCTTATCAATGGGGCCTTCTCAAACTGGGGAGAGGTAACGAGTGGGGTACCACAGGGCTCAGTCCTGGGCCCAGTGCTCTTCAACATTTTTATTAATGACGTGGAGGAGGTGGTGCAGGGAATGCTGATCACATTTGCAGATGACACAAAATTGGGCAGGATACCTAATACTTTGGAAGACAGAAACAAAATTCAAAGTGTTCTTGATAGACTGGAGTGCTGGGCAGAAAACAACAGAATGAAATTTAATAGGGATAAATGCCAAGTTCTGCACCTAGGAAAAAGAAACCAAATGCACAGTTACAAGATGGGGGATACATGGCTCAACAACACTACAAACGGGAAGGATCTTGGAATTGTTGTCGATCACAAGCTGAATATGAGACAACAATGTGATGTGGCTGCAAAAAAGGCAAATGCTCTTTTGGGCTGCATTAATAGAAGCATAGCTTCCAAATCCCGGGAAGTACTAGTTCCCCTCTACTCAGCACTGGTTAGGCCTCATCTGGACCACTGTGTCCAGTTCTGGGCACCACACTTTAAGAAGGATGCAGACAAACTGGAGAGGGTTCAGAGGAGGGCAACAAAGATGATCAGGGGACTGGAAACAAAGCACTATGAAGAGAGACTGAAAGAACTGGGCATGTTTAGTCTTAAGAAGAGAAGACTGAGGGGAGATATGATAGCACTCTTCAAGTACTTGAAAGGTTGTCACAGAGAAGGCCAGGATCTCTTCTCGATCATCCCAGAGTGCAGGACACGGAATAATGGGCTCAAGTTACAGGAAGCCAGATTCCAGCTGAACATCAGGAAAAACGTCCTGTTAGAGCAATACCACAGTGGAACCAATTACCTAGGGAGGTGGTGGGCTCTTCCACACTGGAGGCGTTCAAGATGAGGCTGGACAGCCATCTGTCAGGGATGCTCTGACTTGGATTCCTGCATTGAGCAGGGGGTTGGACTTGATGGCCTTGTAGGCCCCTTCCAACCCTACTATTCTATGATTCTATGATGCTGCTCAGCAAATGAGAAAGGCTTGTTCTCACTCTGTCTATGCTCCCTTTCTGTACTGGCCACCCCCTCTCCTTCCCCTCTGTGTATTCTTTAGTTGTATTACTGTAACGCAACTGCGAAATACCACAGTTGCAGGCTCCTGTTCCTGGCCATCCCTTCTCCTACCCCTCTATGTGTTCTTTAGTTGTCAGTGGATTGTGGTAACCGGATGAACATGATCAACAGCAGAGATGCTGTTCAGCGAATGAGAGGGGCTTGCTCCCCGCCCCTCTCTATGCTTCCCTGCTCAGGGAAGTTTAATGGAAGAGATGAGTCATGTCCAGTAGTTTACCCTACACCTTTCCCCTTGCAACAACTGGGACCATGAAGCAGCAATACTGAAGCCTGAGGACAGACTGACAGTCCTGCACGGAGAGAAAGGGCTGCAGTTGCCTCCCTCTGCTTGTGGTCTGGAGCCGGTGGGGGTGGCTACTGCTGCTGCTGTCTCTGCTTCTCTGGCACTGAAGTCTTGTTTCAGCTGGGAAGTCTCCTCATCCTCCCCACGCACTCACCTGCACACATCAAGGAGGAAACCAGCTACTATTTTTGAATGGAGGAAAGCAAACTAATGCGCTCTTCTGAAGGGGAGAATTGGCGTGATCGCATGATTGTGATTCAGAGAACCAGAGGCTGCTATTTATGAATGGCTAAAGCAAACTGATGCGCTATTCTGAATGGGTGATGTGAAGTACTGCTAAGGGGGAAAGGAAGCCCATGTCCAAAAGCACCCTGGGCAGCCCCACCCCTTGACCAGGTCATGGCCAGGTCACAGAAACACCACGCACAGGATTTAATATTGGTGGACAGGGCAAATTGCAGCGGAACCACATGGGAGCCACATTTAAGGAAAACAGTACACTAAATCTACTTTGTGAAAATGTTCCTTTTCCAGAGGGAAGCTGCTGGGTTGCTGCAAATTGGTGGCAGCAGCATCTTTTGTGACCAACCCCAAGGTGCTCTCCCTCAACCCCAAGATGGTTTCCCTCCGCTTTAAATTGGCCATGTAGATTGGGCCCTGGATAGGTGGGTAAGCTAGTCAGTTCTGCTCTCTACATTTCTGTGCTCTAACCATTGGAGGGCAGCACACTATCCCCTGCAACATGTGAGATGCTGCTGCTGGATCAGGGCTGCAGCAGTTTGATCCAATCCATCATACCACTGTGCAGATACAGGGAAAGAAGTTATATCACTAGTAATGTCATAGTTATTGATCCATGATGCTAATAGAATTCATGCAACCACAGTGCACAAAGCACTCATGACAGCAATAGATATGCCAACAGAGGAAGAATAACTTTTTCCCAACAACAAAATAATGCACCTTAACAATATGGTATTGTTAAGGTGCAATATGGTAGCTCTGCAACAACTATGCATTTATTGTCCAAAAAAGATTATCTGAGAAGATCATCAGACCACAGAGAAAGATATTTTCCCTTTGGCCAAAGCTTCTTTTTTTTTGCACTGAACCGTGAGATGCAGTAATATAGTCTAGATAGCTGCCCATTCAAAAAGTAAGCTTCCAGTAAAGTAGACTTCCATTGACAGAGATCCAGGTTTCTCATCTTGGTAACGAAAACGATCTGTTTACTTTGAGGGTATTTTTTCCCAGTGGATGCTCATTATGACAAAATTTAGAACCCTGCTGAAAGCCTGAAACCATTTACTCACTAAACTCTCTGCGAGTATCTGGAATACTAGTTTCAAAGATGACTGCTTCCTTAGACTGTAAAATCTCAAAAGACTTCACTTCTCTAGTGCCCCATAAACATCAGAAATAGGTGAACATGGCCATAGACTCTTCATGTTACACAGTGCCTTGCTTATTAAAATACAGCTGCTTTCTTCATTAGAAAACTAAATATAGTTCAGCTCCCAGCAGACTAGTTTCTTTTTTAAATGTCTGTCTATTCCAGAGTTTCTTAGAGGAATGTTCTTTACCTTTCTCTATTTTTCAGGATATGTTAAAAAATAATGTCCCAAATAGTTAGCAAATATTGACAAGGGAGGTTGTGGATTAAAAAAAAGTTGCTAGAGCTTTGTGCAATAGCCCTGCTTTACCCTGATTCATTTATCTAAGACCACTATTTATCCAAACTAGCTGTACCTCCTCCCTATCCAGTTACACAATCCATTCAAGTATCAGCAACCTATAATTACTGTGAACATAGTACTACCAGAGTTATTTAGCATGTGTAAGTACAGGTTTCCTAAGGCTGATAGATCATTTCGACTTCAGCTGGCCTGTCAGACTCACAGGCATTGGACTGTACTCTAGTTGTGTTCTGTGGTTAGCAGGTACATGACTAGCAATCTCACATAGATTACAGAAACAGGGGGGTTAGATCCACTGAAATTAATGGAAGATGTCATAGCTAACTTAAGCCTCATTCATTTCAGTGGGTCTACTCTGTACAACTAAATCTGGATCCAACCCAAGAAGTTTCTTGGGAGGTCATGAGTTTGGCAGGCCTGAACTACAGTATCATAACATTAATTGAACCTTAAGCATCACCAGTATATTCACATTTTTACAAAACGTAATTGTATGTATTAGGTCTGAAACTGCATAGTAAAACAATTGCTTATCAACAGTGCCTGGGGGGTCATAGGATAGTTTAGATTTCTAGAACCAAGGTTGGAGACAGTGCTCGGACCCAGGAGGCTGAGCTCCCCACCCCTCCCTTCCTCCTCCCACCTGGTGTAGAGGAACCCAGCTGGCTGCCTCTTTGAGAATGCAAGGAAACTTTGGAGATGGAAGGAAGCAGTTGTGTGGGCGGGGGGCAGGAGGGACTGGGAAGGCTGGTTTATGAAGAATCCTCCAGCCTCCCCAGCCTCCTTCCCCCCCTCTCCTCAGAGCCCCAGCTAGACAGGCAAAAAAACTCATCTAGCAAAAATGCAGAGCAGGAGGAGCGCGGAGGCAAAGATCGCCTCTGTGTTCCTCCCACTCTGCACAGGATGCCTGTCAGCCTCTGAGATCTTTTCAGGGAGGAGCGGGAACGTTAAGACAGCTATCTTATACACACTTACCTGGGAGTAAGTCTCACTGAATTCAATGGGGCTTACTTCTAAGAAGACTTGCATAGGCCTGTGCTGTTGAAGTCATAAGAAACATTTTCTCTAATAATCAGTGAAATCATGTTAATTGCATTATGGGAATTTTATTTGAGCCATTTCTCAAGATCCATGAGTTTGTTCTGTTTCTCTGTGTAACACTGAGGTCTTCATGCTTTTCTAAGGTCAAATATTATAACACTCCTTGTTTACTTCAATGCTGATGGTTTCCATCTTCAACTATATATCTATATCTATATATAAAACAAATGACAAAAATATATGCTTAGGGTGCAACAGCTTACAGCTCCATTTCTAATGCTGGGTGAATTTGTAATTGTTTAAATAAAAACTAAAGGATGTGCACTTTTTAGTTTATAAATATATTAGTTTCTTTTATAGCACACATGTTTTGAGTCCCCACGATAAGAGGCTCTACTTCATTCCCATTGGATTTGGTTTGTTTGTTTTAAATCATGGTGCATCTCTGCATTTCCAAAGACTGACAGAAAGAGGGAGAGAAAATATGAAAATGTTGAGAAAGGACATGCAATATTCCTTTCCCAGGAAATAGTAGTATCCCCACTGGGAGAACTGGTATGTCTGAAATTTCCACACCAAAGGCAAATGGATAAACATTACAGCTGACACAAACTACTGAACTTTTAGTGGACATATATAGCCACTATTTGTTCCTAGCCACCCCTAATTTGAAATGGATTATCTTCTGATTAATTTAAGTGAGTGACTCTTCATAAAAATAAGCATACACCAGATTATCTATAACTTTTTGGTGCTGGTGAAAGCAATTATAGAGGGAACCAATAGGGTGCAATCTTAAAGCACATTTACTTGGAAGTATTCCTAGCAAAATCAATGGAATACAGCTCCAAGGAATGTTCTTAGGATAAGATTGACAGGTATAGAACTATATAAAGCTATACTGTGCCAGAATATAAATAAGGAAATCACAGTGGTTTAATTGGGAATATTCAGCAATTCAAAAGATTCAGCTTGCAGTATACATACAGTAGAATTTAAAATACTAATGCCAGAAGAACCATTTAGTCAGCCACAGCCCATTGCCAGTGCTGCCAGATCAGGTTCTGAAAATATAATGACTTATGAAAGTCATAAGTCTCCACGGCAACAGAAGGCAAAGCCAATGGTGGCTTGCCTGGATTTTTCAAGGAGCCAGCTTTGGTCTGCACAGAGCTCCACAAATGAGTGCAATGCACCATTCTAAGTCCCTTCACAGGAACTTACTTCCAGGTGGGGTGGGGGGATTGGAGTGAATATCATCAGAGTGGCAAAGGCTGATCAACTAATGCGAGAGGCTTCCCTGTCCTTCCTTATAGCTGACAAAACTGTGAACAAGCGAAGCATTAATTAATCCAAAGCAAACTTTAAAGAAATAGTGGTGCGGCCTTCTTTCTCCCCTGAAGCTCCTGATGCTGCGAACAATTGAAGCTTTGAAGCTTCACATTAATTACTCCCTTACAGCTGAGAAAGCAGCTTCAACATAGCACTTCACAGCCTTTAGCAGAGTTAACCCTCTGAGTACTTTGGAGCACCATGGCTCCAACCAGCCCCCGTTTTTATCCCTTTTCTCCTTTCTGCTGAAGCTCCCGATGCTGCAAAGGATCGAAGCTGCAAATTAATTACTTCTGAAAAGCAAGAAAGCAAACATTAAAGACACACAGCTTCAACATTAAGGCTCCTAAATGCATTATTTCGATGCATGGGAATCTCGGTAACTTCTGGAGTGCGCATTTTGGGAACAAGACTCATTGACTACAATGGGAGTTACTTCTGAGTAGACACACATATGTTTGCGCTGGGAAAGACACGGATAGGAAACACAGGGATAGGAAACAAGCCCCGTTCCAACCCAATGCAGCACAGGGTCGAAGATGCGAATTAGTTACTTCTGAACAGAAATAAACCAAACATCGGAGAATTGCAGCTTTGAGATAGCGTTTTACAGCCTTTAGGGAATTAATGCTTTAAAATGTCTATTTCAATTGAGGGGGATCTCTGTAAATTCTGAAGTGCACATTCAGGGGTCAAGCCTTTTTGACCACAATGGGAGTTACTTCTGAGTAGACACTAATTGGTTTGTGCTGGGAAACACAGGGAAGGAAAAACACCCCTTGACCGGGGTCACGGTGAAAGGCACACACCTGGGCAGGGCTAGGATATCCAAAGTAAATGCAGGGGTTGCGCACACAACAACTATACCGCAGATAACCCAACTTAAAGAAAAGAACTGGACTTAAAGTAGTCTCAGGAAATCTGGTTTTTTTGTGAAAAGTTCCAAGGTGGCTGCAGGATGGCTACGATGTCATGTGTCCCAAATGGCGTCGAAATGGAGCCAGCTCACAGCAAATTGACCGTGGATACACCTCCACTATCCTTTTTGAAGTGCAGCAACTAAAACCACACAATATTTCAAGTGGGATCACACCACAGATATTAGCAATTTTATTTTTTATTCCTTTCCTAATGATGCCAAACATGGAATTTGCCTTTTTCACAGCAGTTACAGACTGACCTTTTCACTGAGGTATCCACCATGTCTGCAAGATCCCTTTCCTGGTCAGTTACTGTCAGTTCAGATCCCATCAGTGTATATGTGAAGTTGGGATTTTTTACCCCAGTGTGCATCAGTTTACACTTGCTTACATTGAACTGCATTTGTGCCATTTCAATGCCCATTCTGCCAGTTTAGAGAGATTGTTTTGGAGCTTTTACAATCTCTTTTTATTTTAACCACCCAAAATAACATGTTGCCATCAGCAAACGTGGCCACCTCACTGCTCAGCCCTAACTCTAGATCATTCATGAACAAGATCCTTGGTGGACTCCACTTTTACATCCACCCATTGTGAAAACTGTCCACCTATTCCTACTCTCTGCTTCTTGTTCTTTAACCAGTTGCCAATTCATAACAGGACTTCTTCATTTATCACGTGACTGCCTAATTTGCTCAGGAGGCTTTTGAAAAGGTTTTGGAAGTCCAAATAAATAATGTCTATAGAATCACCCCTATCCACATGCTTGTTGACATTCTCAAAGAACTCTAGAAGGATAGTGAGACAGGATTTACCTCTGTATAAGCCATGCTGATTCTTCATCAGCAAGACTTGTCCTTCTATATACTTGATAATTTTACCTTTAAAACTTTCCATCATTTTACCCAGAACAGACATTAAGCTACCCAGCCTGTAACTTCCTTTTTAAAATCTGGCATTACATTGACCACTGGCCAGTCCTCTGGTTCGGAAGCCAATCTTAGGGACATGTTACACATTTTTGTTAGATTTGGTTAGATTTAACATTTAAGAACTCTTAGATTGATATCATCTGCACCTGGTGATTTATTTATTGTCATTTTATTCAATAAGGTCCAGAACTTAATTTCTGGTCACAACTATTTGCATTAGTTCCTCAGACTCCTTTCCTGAAAATTTCAGTTCAGGAATGAGTATCTGCCCTACATCCTCCATAGTGACGACAGATGAAAATAATTCATTCAAGTTTTTTGCTATCTCCACATCCTTCTTTAGTATCCCTGTCATCCCACATCCAACCACCTCCCTAGTCGTATTCCTGCTTCGGATGTACTTAGGGCACAATCCTATGCATTTTTAGATGGAAAGAGTCTTTCAACTCCCAGTTCTGGGCTGCATCCTATGTACACCAGTTGCTGGGGAACATGGCCAGGAAGTTGCTGCTGCACTCTTGTCCTGCTTGTGGGTTTCCCATGGGCAGCTGGTTGGCCACTGTGTGAACAGAATGCTGGAACAGATGGACCCTTGGTCTGATCCAGCACAGCTCTTCTTATGTTCTTATGTCCTTACCCTTAAAGAATGTTTTATTGTTGGTTTTAACATTACTCGTGATATGCTCCTCAAAATATTTTTTGCATCCCCTGGTGTTAGGTATACAAGGAGGTAGAAACTGCAAGGGAAAAATGATTTCAAGGAAGGAAGGAACTTTTTGCAGTACAAATATTTGGAGAAATGTTATTTCCTTTACCATAGGCCAGAACCCTATAGGTAAAATGGAAGCACACGAAACCATCTCTTAAGTTTGATCCCAAAATATTAGCACATAAACAATTTAAATTTATTAAAGAAATTTTTTTTAAAGAAATTTATTAATAACTAGTAGAACAGCATGATAGGCTGTGTGATCTACACTTTGCCTGGGCCTTTCCCCTGAAATAAGGAAAAAGCAGGGTGGGGGGGAGAGAGAGATGCAACCAACCCCCCAATGTCACACAACGGGCAGACCAATTGCAGCACTGGATACCTAGGGATGTCAGAGAATTCTGCCATGGATCTTGGTGAGGCCGAATGCCAGTGCATTCGACCCCCCAAACTCCGTGGTGGAAAGGCCTGCCCCCTGCCCCCCCGCGGATCCCCCGCGGATCCCCCCCGGGACGAGACTTACCTGGGCCGGATCTTCCAGGCAGCAGCGGCTCTGGCGGCGGCTCCGGCGGCGGCTTCAGCGGCGGTGGCTGGTCTTCCGACTGGCTGCCGCCACCGCCATTTGCAGTCTTGTAAAAAAAACCAAAAAAACCCGACGTGATAGGCTACGTAAAGATTTATGTAGCCTATCATGGCTGGGTTTAAAAAAAAAAACACGACGTGATAGGCTACGTAAAGATTTACGTAGCCTATCATGGCTGGGTTAAAAAAACAACAACTGCGTACGTAAATGGCGGCGGCTATGGCTGCCACCATTTGCATTCCTTATTTTTGGCCGTCTTAGTCTACGTAAATATTTACGTAGACTATGACGGCGAAAATAAAGGGGAACGCAAATAGCGTAGCGGGCGCTATTTGCGTCCCATTTTGATTCGCCGTTTTAGCCTACGTAAATATTTATGTAGATTAGATGGCCAAAAATAAGGAACGCAAATGGCGGTGGCCATATCCGCCGCCATTTGGGTACGCGGTTGTTGTTGTTTTTTCCTCAGAGGCCTCTGCAGCCGGAAATCTGGCTGAAGACGGCTCTGGCCTGGCTGGGCCTGGCCGGCTGCTCCGCAGAGCTGCCGCGGAGCACAGCCGGCCGTGGAGGATTCCGGGGGGGAGGAACGGATTGCCTCCCCCCCCGTCAAGGATTCCGGGGGGAGGGACGGAACGCCTCCCCCCCCACCATCAACATAATCCGCGGAAAGGTAAGTGACTTTCGTACATCCCTATGGATACCTTCTTCCCAGCTCCCAGAGATGCAGAAGGCCAGTCAGAGCAATTTTCCTCAGGCTTTTACACCTGAGGTGTCAGGCCATTGTGTCTGGTTCTTTCCCCTGCTCAGGTTCGCCCTGCCCCCTCCAGAGAGTCACACAAGAGGGTTGCTGTAATGAGGTCTCCTATTTCAGATAGACATAGATTTGGTCCTGGCAATTCCTGTCTGTCAATATTAGTTTCTTTATCCATGTGTTTCACTGGTATGGTATCGCAATTGTCCCTCAAGGACTCAGAGCAGTGTTTTTGTCTCGCAGACTTGCTAAAGGCTACTTAGTGCATTCATTATTTCACACACACCCAAAAATTTTCTCCAGTAGTCCAAAGAACTTGGATAAACACATATACCACTCACTCACAGTTACTATACAAGGCTAAGCATTGAAGATTTGTTTTGTTTAAGCCTGTGTGGTATAAAGTTATATAAATGTATATTGTGATAATTTATGGAATGCAGTACAGAAGGCTGAGAGTGAGTAGCATTGCATTTCTTCCCACGTTTCTGCTGAAATATTCATCTCCAGGTTTTCCCACCCTTATTCCATGTTTTCTTTAGCATTGCCACAGATGTTTGGGCAGCTTGCACTAGAAGAGACTTTGTCTTATTAGGAGTACACTTGTACATTTATAGAATGTAGGTGATCAGCATCCTAACTTGAGTGAACAGCTGTACCTTAATACAATTAATGTCCTCTGTGAGTATTCATTGAAAGGTTTACCCTATTCAAGCTGAAGAACAGCCATGCATTCCATCACTGCGCCTTTGATGCAACTGTTCAATAGACAGAGGACTTCTGTCTCAAAGACTGCCAACCGCATGTACTTCACTAATACTAGAGTCATTACAGATGATGGATGGATGAAAGCAAATAAGCCACTACATTTTATTGATTTATAAGTTGATTTATATTCTGCATCTTCAGCCATAACAAGGAACCTCAGAGCAGCTAAGAAAACATATATAACAATATTAAAACGATAAAATGTATCAGCATCACCACCACCAGTGACTGCTGGCACACTATAATAGATGCAACTAGGCAGAGATAGGAGCCTCATCCTTCGGTCAGAAGTAGTACTTGTGGGAAGGTGATATTTCTTTGGGAGAAGGTCATAGGTTTCAGTAGGAAGAATGAAGAGACAACTCTCATAGGGAATATTTGTTGCACTAAGCTTAACTCAGAATTAGCAAAGACTACTATGATAGTCAAGTGTCTGCTGTGGATTAGTTTGAGACTCGTTATGTGAGTTGACAAAAGAAACTGACAGAGGCACATCTTGAAACCATTCAAGGAATCTATGTCTTGTAGTGTATGCAGCAAGATGTATGCAAAGCAAAACAAGATGAAGATGAAATGTACTTTCTTGTTAACTTATTCAGAACACAATGTGTGAAACCACACATACAACAGAATGGAAATTGGAATTTATAAAAATGTGAGATTAAGCTGCAGCATTTTGAGACATGTGGCATGTGTCTCAGAAAGTTAGTCATGTCACACATTTCCCCCCTACTGAGGCATGTCACAACCTAGAGAACAAGTCACAGCCAAAACCCAAACTTCACTCATGCCCTCTGCTAAATCAAGGCATAGCTACATATGTCTCTTCAATCCTTATATATTAAGACTATTCCAAACTTTATTGGCCAAGTATGCATTTCACCAAGAGAATCTAGAATTCAAGAATATACCAATATGCCATGAGATATAACTGGCATCTGGAATTCCTAATTAACAGCCTGGATCTTCCAAAAGTTCAGATGGCAAGAGCCCTCTGAACTAACAACAAGATGTAACATTTTTACTTTTAAAATAAAATGCCTCTTTGGGATCATTCATGTGTATTAATAGAAAGCCATCTGTGTGGGGTGGCACCGCCTGCAATTCACCCTTCTCAACTCTTATCACCAGATGGAGATTGGGTCAGTGTGGTGAAGCTGCATTTTGCACAAATCAGAGGATTTTAGAAAAGATTATTTATTGACAAAAATTAGAAATAGAAATCAAAGTATTCTAACACCGTTAAAGGTAGAATGATTGTTGGCACTGAAGTATGTCGGTCGCATCTTTGCCAAGGCTGGGCTCAGACCTGGCACATGGGTACAGAACAGTGACATAGTTGATCTGCTTTAGCACACCATGACTTGGTCGCCACCTTGCCCCTTCTGTCCTTATGGAGTAGGGGAGCCTCTTCCCTCTTGTATGGTGGTGATGAAGTGTGTCAGATCTGGGCATGCCTGGGCTGATATTCTATGACAGCCTTCTGAACCTGGTGCCTCCATATGTCTTGGACTCCAACTCCCCACATTCCCCAGCCAGCCATGTTGTAGCCCAGCACATCTAGAGGAACCAGGTTGGCAAAGGCTGTTCTATGAACATGACCTTATGACTTTCCTGTAAGCAGAGCACCCCATGTCCTTATTTCTCCTGTCTCTTTCCCACCCCGCCTCAACTTCATTGTTCACTACTTTCCAATACAAAATGCTGAGGATAGAGATTCCTGCTATTTTATTTAAATGGTGCACAATTTCACCATCCTGCAAAATGCAGGAGGGTAAACTTGCTGGTCTCATAGAAAATAATGCTATAGAATTCAAATCATGTTAATTAAACATCAGATTTGAATACTCTCTAAATATGCAGAGTCATAGCATCCTGTGATTTGTATATATAAGAAAGAACTCTTCTGGAGAAGGATGTTAGCATGTTGTTACTGAGGAGCTCAGCTGAGCTGCCATTTTAAAGTATGCCTCACATACCTTGACTCTAAAATCTCTATGCTGTCCAGGATGGCTGAAAAAGCAAGGGTTTAGGATTAGCCAGGATGAGGAAAGCCTTGTGCAGGTGTTCAGCCTGCTCACATGTGGGATAAAAATGGGGCGGGGATGTGGATGCACCCACAATCCCCTCCTTTAGGATTTAGAAATAAAGTGAAGTTCTGTTTACATCCAAACCTGAACATATAAAAGATATCACCTTTCTAAATCTCAGTGTTCAGTCAAACTTAACAGCAGTTTAGGTGCAACTTCAAGATCAAAGCAGAATGCTCCATCATCTTACTAGTCAGCTTTACCCTTCCTTAGCCCTTTCACCTTGTTCTGTTAGGATTCCAAGGGAACACACCGCTTTACTCTCCCACCTTCAGACCACTTTAATAGAAAACACCCCACAATATATAACTTCAGGGATATGCAGGGCTCCGGTTGCCCCCTCGTTTCCCTAACAAGGATCACATACACTGCCCCTAGTCTCCTTGGGCCTAAGACAACACTGTGATTTGCAGATGTCATCCTAGAGAAGGAAAACTACTCTCTTCCCTTGATCTATAAAAGGTAATTTTATGTTGAGTACTTATCCTTCTCTCTTTCTCTCAAACTTGCAGCTTTTTCTCGCAGCACAACCCCAAGTTCTGTGTCACCTATATATCAAGTTGCCCTGTTGCAATTAGTTCTTTATTGTTTCCTTCAGCTTTCCTATCATCCTTCCACAAACCTATCTGGTGTGTATGTATGCCTTTTAGCCACACTTGGCATGCCACGTCTTCATCTCCCTATGTTCCTTCCACCATACAAGCTGCTTGTCCAAACTGAATGCTGCTTATCTAACCAATATTTCTATTCTGTACAAAGTTGCACATTAATTAATCTACCTCTTAATATTCTGTAATAAAATTAGTATCCTTTGATCCAAGGCTTGATATGTATCCTATTGCAAATTTCCCCTTGGTACAAGTATACAGTGTGACCTCCCCATGGTGCACCATAACTCTAGTTCAAACTCCTAAAATATACATGTCAGTTGGGTATGTGGGTATACATGTATAGATGCATGCATGCATGCATGCACGCACGTACATGTGACCGAGGATATGCAGTGATAATGTGTATCAACTGAGTATGTGAGCAATTATTTATCACTAAGAGAGCAATCCAATGGTCCATAGACAGCAACCGGGCTGCCATAGGATGCTGCAGATCTCCTCCTCTGCGCCTGTAGACAGAGCTATGAGTACGGAGGAGGCGAGCCCATCATGAATCTTCCCTCCCTCCCCCCTTCCTCCCCCCCAGGCACCATGGAAAGCTTCTTTCATGAGATCAAGTTCTTAAGAGAAGTTGGAGAGAGAGAAAAGGGGGCATGATGGTGGGCAGGGCGGGCGGGAGAGGAGAAGCTGGGATATGCATAATCCTAAGGCCTCTCCAGTCCACTCCCCAGACACAGAAAGGTAAGTCAGCTAGATAAGCTCAGAGGCCCATCTAGCTGTTTTTTGCAATCTAAATGGAGGAACAGAGGTAAGATCACCTCCGTCCTCTTGCCCTGCCTGGGTCTTGACAGCAGAGCATAGGACAGGCAGAGAGCTCTGCCTCTTATCATTCCAGGTGGTTATGAAGACAATAGATTCAAACCTGGATCTTAATTCTTGTCATATCACTGATACCACAAAAGCGAAAATGGCCAAGTTGATTTCACTGGCAGTACTCTGATTAAAAGTCTTGTTGCTTAAATGTGAGCACAATTATTCAGGATAAGGCTTTAGAAGTCATGTAAACAGAAGGGCTAATTCAAATGCATGCTTTGTTTCTTTTTTTGTCCAAGCTGTATTGTTTTTTTCAGTCAACTCAGGTTGAATTTGCATGTTGTTGATTCAGCTTGCTTGTGAATCCAAAACACAGATCAACTCACAATCAGAAGATGGCAAAAAGTAGGTTAATCAAACATGGATTAACATATTCTCAGGATGCCAATTGAACCGTGCACACAACCAGTTTAACAAGTGCGGATTCGATCAGGGATAGCTGAAGAAAAAAAATGTTTTATTAATCCAGTTAATTTACTTTGAAATTGTACTTTTAATTACATGATGAACCTGCAGATTGTTTAAATGCCTAGCAATCCCATGACTGTTTATTTGTCCCTTATATATTGCATGACTGTCACTTACGCTGTTTGTGATGCCATCTCTCTTCCTCCATTCAGATCCCACTCCAAAATCTACCTTTCCATGAGGCCTTTCATATAACCTCCTAGTTCCCATGCCCTACTGAGGGTCAAACTACACATTATGTTAAATGCATAGCAGGCAGCTTTGTCAGTTTTTTTTTTTTTTTTTAATGAATACCAAATGCACTGGGATGGATTTTCATTGGGACCTCAGAGCACAAGTTGGGGAATTTGAATTCTTCCCTCCTCAGCCATGATCCTGACAAAAATCACAGCCCCCAGCCCCACATCCAGCAATTAGCTTTAGAAAAAAGGCCCCATTGACACCAATGGGAGCTTCTTTTCTAAAGCCAACTACCATGCATGGGAGTGATTTTTACTGGGATTGTGGATGGGGAGGGAAGGGTTAAATGTCTTCCCCATGTGCTGTGGTCCCAGTGAAAACCGCACACCCTTGTGCTTAGGATTAATTTTTAAAACCCAGACAAAGCTGCATGCTACAAGTTTAACAAAATGTGTGTAAGCTTAAGCACATGCAACTGAAACGACCACAAGTTGCTTCCCTTTTTACACTTGTTTCTATTCCCCTCCTGTTCTTCTGCTGTTTCTTTCTCTTGTACTCTGTAAAGCCATGCACACCGGTGGTGCTATGTAGATAATAATAATAAATAATATTATCTGTTGTTTTCCTATTGCATTTGTAGAACATAACAAAAGATCCAAAATTAAACAGTTAAAAAGGGGGTGGAGAAGAGAGGTGTTAAAGCAGTTTTATGTTTTAAAAACAATACAAGGAGTGAAGAAGGAAACTGTGATGTTGTCATCAGCATTATCATTGTCGTCATCATTATTGAGGTTTGGGATGGAAAATAATTCTCTCATGTCCAGAATATTAGAGAAGGATAGTAAATAAGCAGGGTAAGTAATGACTTCTATATCATATCTACAGCTGAGCAAATACCATTTTGAAAAGGCTTTTCTAGGCCCGTTCCAACCCTACTATTCTATGATTCTATGAATGTCTCCTGGGGGCAATCTTCACGAGAACGGAATGAGAAGCAAGTTGGAGTATTACCTGGATTTTCATGGAATTGGCTTTGGTCCATCAGGGACACATGATGCCAGTTGCACCCGGCTAAATGTACGATCACCCTTTCCAGCAATAACAAGTTCACGAATTTAACCCCTCTACCTTGTGTGCACCTCGCCAACAGTTAGTTTTGTAGGATGAACGGGGCACACACACATCAGTGAGATCTTTCAGGTCACTCTCCCTAGTTGGCTGGGGTAGCCAAGTGGTTACCGGTTAGTTCAAGCAGTTGTGGTTACTGCAATGTGCGATAGGGAGAAAATGCTTTTACGATTTACCCTGTTTATTAAAAAAAAAATACTTGAGGGGTCCTAAACAGAGGTCACCTAAGTATGCAGGGTGGCTGATGTAGTTAAGAAGATAAAAAGCAACCACAACAACTGACAAAGTGAAGCGAGGAAAATAAATACTGGAACTCTGGAGTGCCTGGCTGTGAAATGGTGGAAACATTGGGGAAATACAGACAGGTGAAACACCCCTTGACACACCCCTGGGCAGGGCTATCACGCCGACGTAGGTGCAGAGAATAGGAATACACAGCACGAGAAGCATGAAGAACCCGAATTAAAGGGAAAAAAAACAGGGTATAAGTAGCCTCAGAAAATATGGATTTTTTTACTGCAAAGCCTGAGATGGCCTCGGTTTTGCCACGACGTCATCTGCTGCCAACGACCTCCAAACGCTCCCAATCCGCAGGAAATCACCGCGAGAACATCCCCCAGGACATAACAGGAAGCATCTGAAATCTGGTGCAGCGGTGCCTACATGTACACAGTAGTTGGGTGCTTATATTGTCCTTTCAGGTATCAGTTGCACAGCACATGGAACACCTCATTAGAAACTCAGCTACTGGGATTTTTCAGAATTCATTTACTCAATATACCCAGGAACTTTCTGCTCACAGAAAGCAGAATCAACTTTTTGAAAGGCTAGGCTACTCCAACCATTATAAGACTAGGCTAATGTGAGACACAGTTTACCAATGCTTCACCTTGATGTCAGGACTTAGGCCTTGATCACAAGAAATAATGTTTATTCATTTATATTTATATTCCATCTTTCTTCAACAAAGCTCAAGGTGGTATGACTAGGCTTCCCAGTAATCTCATATTCAGGCACTTACTGGAATCAGACCTACTTCAACAAAGTTGCTGCATCATGTTCCTTCAGACCATAGCCCTGGTCCATAATAATGAAGACAATTCCATGGAGCATGTGCAAAGTGCCTTTCCCTTTGCCAGCTAACCTGCTCTGATGGTGTCCTTCTATCTCAAATGGAAATGCCATTCCATCCTGAACGTTGTCCATGGCCAAATGTCAGAACTTGTTTTGAACATCTAGCTGTCTTGGAACATGTGGAATAAAGAGACTGCTCTGAGCATGTATGAAATGTGCTCCCCTCACTAATGGAGAGCCATCACCCAGTTTACATATTTCTGGGATTAGGAGCAAGGTTCTTTAGTAGCCTTGAATTCATGCATCAGCATCTCTTTCAAGAATAAAACTCTCCACTAAGGGAGCAATCCTATGGCCACTAGACAGAGGCTGGACGGCCATAGGATATGCTGTTTGCCAGGAACCGACCTTGGAGCCTGTGCTCTGAGGTTGGTTCCCGGAAAACCGACCTCCCCGCACTTCTGCGCTGCCTTGCAGGCAGCACGGAACAGCCCTGTCCTCCGTGCTCACAAGAGGAGCGTGGAGGGGCCGGAAAGGGGTGTGGCTGGGGGCATTCCAGGAAAGGGAGATCGTAGCAGCCTGTACGACACATCCAATGTGTCATACAGCAGCCTTCTTCCCTGCTCCATGTGTCTGCGGCTAGACAGCTGCAATCAGCTGTCTAGCAGAAAAAGCAGGGCAGGAGAAGTGTGGAGGGAACGATCCCCTCCGTGTTTCTCCTGCCCTGCTTTGGATAGGCAGTCGCCTCCGAGTTTGGAGGCTGCCGCCTATCTAGATATAATTGCGCCCTTAGAGAATCACACATCTGGGATACAGGGAGGGAAGGTCTCCCATGTGATTTCTAGGCATGCCTGATCTCTGGCACCTCTCATTTTAAAAACAAAACATTATTATAAGCCCATTTCAACATTATGAAGAATTATTTATTTTTGAAAAGAGATCTCCAGAAGTAATTTTCTGACTTCGTTCTTAGTTCACCAGAGGATACTGCTATAATCATTTGAAGGTTGTGAAAAGACATGTGTAAATTTCTTGCTCAATGGCTTCTTTATTCTGATGTCAAATATTTGATTTTCTTCTATTTCAAATAATAATAATAATAATAATAATAATATCCTGTTAACTTTAAAAACTGTTAATTTAAGCACCATTAGAAAATTGATATCTTTCCTTTTTAATGTATTTAAATGTCAAGACTTGTTAGTGCCAGATTCTTACTCTGGACGTGACAAATGTAGGACTTAATCATGGGAAGCTTGCTCCTGAGTGCTAACCATTCATAGCCAGTAGCATGTATGCTGCACATTTGGCTGACACTACCACGCAGTGAGCAAGGATGGGGGTGTACTAGGCATAACCCAACATTTCACATATGCAGAAAGGCCTTTAGTATTCTGTGCCCTTGTGATTCTTAGTCCAGCACAGCACAGGCCTTGGCATATTCATACAGTAATATGTACAGTGTGAATACAGCATCCTTCAGTGCTGGCTGCAGGTTTGGGGGGGGGGGGCTTGGGTAAGACATCCTCAATGGCTCCCCTTACTTAGCCAGCCTACTCCTTCACTGCCACTGTCACCAGCTGCTGCTGCTCTTATTCCTCATGATTTCTGCCTGCTTGCCAAACAGAGAGCCAATGAGAAAACAAGCAATGACAACTACCACCACTCCTTCTCACCACTTCTGTTCCCTTGTTTGCTCACTCCCTCTGGCCTAGAGCAAGAGATGGGTGAACAAGCAGGCTGCAGTGCTGAAGATCTGCAGCAGGTTGAGGGGCTTCATGACAATGGGCCCCTGATAAGATGTGGGTCTTGCACATACACCCAAGTGCCATGTGCAAATGACAACCTAGTGGTACACCAAACTACAGGACCTAAAATTTTCCTCCTTCCCTTTTACTTTAAGACACATCATCTGTCTGTGGGATGAAGGGAATCTTTGGAGCTCACAGCATTGAGAGAAGCCTCTTTTCCCCCTCATCATTAATTGTATTGGCATAGCAAGGGTGCCAAGCAGGAGCTTAAAAGTGTTTGGGCACAGAGACAGTGTCACAGTCAGTATTTTCCCCCTCTGTGCCAGTTCTACAAAATGGCTAGCATCCTTTGCAGAGCCTTCCTCTGTGTGTCTATGTGTGTGCACACACATGCCTGCACGGGAGCTGAGCCATGGTTGGCAACTAGATTGGCAACTATAACCAAGCACTGGGACACCACCAACCCTGAGCTCCCATATACAAACATAGGCCACTAGTTATCTAATGGGGCAACACAATAATATTACAGTTGCTTTTATGCAACAAAAAACTTATTCCTGGAATGGGGAGAGGGGAAATTAGTGGAAATTATGTGGGTGGTAGCCTAGTAACTGTACAAACATCCTTTATTGCTTCCAAATTACAACAGGGAAGATATGACTAATTGTGTAGCAACCAACTATGTGATCCCCTCAGTTTTCTCTCTTCCTTGAACAAGTATCATATCAGCACAAAGGCAGTTGGCCCATCAGGACAGGTCAGTTGGCATCTCTGGCTTGTCCAAGTCCATGCTGGATTTGAGTTTCAGACACTTTCTCACACTTAATTAGAACTGGTCCTTTATTAAACAGAAACATTGCTGTTCTAGATAAAAGACAAAAAGCAGACTGAAAGGTCCATGCAAAAATACCTTTGGCTTTCCATCCATGGGCTAGGGCTGGCAGAACAATTATGTCATATTCTCTATGCCAGGGGTAGGCAAACATTTTGGGAACATGGGCACATTTGGAAATTTGAGAAACTGTCCTGGGCACTATCACAAAATGGGTGTGCTGTAGATGAAAGCATCAGCCAGGCAGCCACCTCCATCTTCAGTTCCTAAGGATGTCTCTGAGCCTCACGTGTGGCCCAGACGCATTAATGGGAAATGAAGATGAGATCAGCCAGGGACCCTTTGCTTTGCTTTGAAGTGATCCCAGCTGCCGGTAAGAACTTTTTTTATATATCAAAATTAAAAGTGGGAGGAAGACGCCAAGAAAGTTGTCCAAGGGCACACTGGTACTCGCAGGCGTCATGTTGCCTACCCCTGCTCTTTGTCACTAACTTACATCATATAGGGCCAATCTACATTGCGCCCGCCATCACAATGAATTTGGTGTCCTGTTGGGTTAAACGCTCTCGCATTAAAATGTGATTACCCACACTCACCCACTTTCCTCATTGCGGTCCTTCATCAAATGCGCAAGCTCGGTTCACACTCGAGTGCTGTGCTGTTTTCCTGCTCTTAAAGATGGAGGCTCTCATTGGAGGATCAGAAACTCTTCCTAAGTTTTATCCTAATGAGACTAAGTCTCAAACGAGACTAAGTTTATTTGAAGCTTCCAATCTTCAAATTTTCAAATCTTTGAAGATCATGCCTGAATTAGAAAAAAAAAATTGTGGCGAAGCCACGATTCTTCGAAAGTAACACCTTAATTTAAAAAAAACACAGCCAAAGCGGGGGATAGAAGGGAGTAAAACTTAGTCTTATTTGAAGGGATAGAACAACCCCCTGCTCAATGCAGGAAGCCTGATTCCCAGGCGGTCGCCCATCCCACTACTGACCGGGGCCAATCCTGCTTAGCTTCTGAGATCAGACAAGCGCGTGCACATCCAGCCCTTTGCTTGTTGCTGAGGAAACATTGAGTGCTGAGGAAGCTATGCGATCAGTAGCCAGAAGATGACATGGGGCCGTCAAGAGCTGTGACTGGACAGGAGGAAATACAAACACTGCCGTATATGGACAGGCAGGGGAGGGGACTATGACCAGATACGGTAGCGAAGGTGGAAAAACAGAGCACATTACGGGGAAATACCAGGATATCAGGGTATTGAAAGCGGGAGCACGGAAGCGGATGTCCGGGTGGAAACTGAGCCGAAAGAACCCCAGAGCAGTTCTGATTCTGAGGAGGATCAGCAATCCATGGGAGAGGAGCCAGCTCATCCCTCACAGGCACAGCAGCTGGCAGAGATTCCTCCTGCTGGCATTCCTGAGATAGACAGTGACCCTGGCAGTGAGAAAGTGTGGGAGGGGGGCTTGCTAGACGCTTGACACAGACGCAGGGACCGACGAGCAATAGAGGGAGCAGAAAGGAGGTGTAGCACCCGTTTGGCGTGCAAGCAACAGCTGCGTCCCATGGACCCAAGGGAAAGAGGGAGGATCTCTCCCTAGACCTTAAGTTCAGGGTCTTCAAGTGATTCCCATTCAAACGGGGACCAACTGCCTACCTGGAGCATAGCCTACTCTGCTGTTCATTGCTTAGTCACTGGTGATTAGCATCTGAAAGAGTCATTAAGTTGTAAAAGGATTAAAGCCTTGAAAAGAATCCTTTCGTCTGTGTCTTGAGTTCGCTATTGGAGTGTACTGAAAGAGGCCGCTAGGGCGCTCCTGACAGCAGGAAATTCTGGTTCCAATTCGAGGCGGGTACTGCATAGTGTGAAAGACGGGCAGTGAAACCTCATTGGAAGTGAAAAAACCCATAAGTGTAGATCGGCCCATAGTTGATATCTGAAGGGATTTTCCTCCAATGAAAATGAAACAGTTGTCTTTCATTGTACATGGCCCATAGTCAGAAAACCACATGGCACTGGCAGTAAATAAGGCCTCTCCCTTCCCCTTTATGTTTGTAGCTTCTGTGGGAAATGCTTACAGCTGATCAAGTTTCTGCTAGTAATATAATCAACCCGAATGTGTGTTTTGATGTGCAAGTTCTGCATTAAAAAATTTTTCCATTACGTAAACATGGGAAGAGCAACTGCTGTGATATCCTGCCTATCCTGGGAAGAAGAAACTGACAGGCCCAAAGTGCTGTGGGTTTTTATTGCCAGTTTGATTGCCAGTTTTTAAGTAGATAGCAGTTCATGCAACTTTCAAATGTCAAATGAATAATATGAGAAATCAGTTTTTTGTAACCCTCTAATGGCATTTTTTCTCTTTTATTTTAGTGACAGGTCTAAAACTTCAGTACTTTAGAAAAAAACGAATTTTGCCAACTCTCTAGGTTCTATGGCTTGCAACATGACAAACAAAGAAATACACAAATGGTTTATTGGTCTAGAGCTTGCAATTATTTTGTATTAGCTGGATATCTGAGGCTGTCTAAAGCACACACAACACATATTTCTGTGTAATGTTTTAAAACATTGTACAACACACATGTTCCTTTGGACCTTTAAAGCCTCAGATACATTACTCCCCTTGGCAGTAGCTAACATTTCACCTCTGATAATAATTCCTAATAGAGGTTTTCCCATGATAATTTTGGCAGCTATTACTTATGAAGATTACAATTGTGGTTTAAGGCAGAGTTTCTTAGACTGAAAGTATCCACATACCACCCTTGAATAGGCAACAATACCAGTTTAAAGGCTTCCACAATTACAGAACAAACAATTAAATTTACAAAGAATATTATTCTACCACAGAGTTACAACATTAATCCAAACTATGTTTGGATTATGTTGGGGAGGGGAGGACTTTCCTGCCTCCTCATCTCATAAAGCTCTGCTACAAATCATCCAGCTTTCTACAAATCCAAGCAAGCACTGCCCCACCTTGAGATGGACCCTGATCTATCTGCTCTGACCTCTGAGGCCATGTGTGATGCCTTTTGCTTAAATGCCATTCTGAAAAAACCTTTTCTACCACTGTTCCTTCAGGGGTGAAAAGCAGTCCCTTGGGTAGTGAATATTCTCTATGTCAGTTTTGGAGGGATGGGGGATCCTTCAGTTCCCATTTTCTTTCAGCCCTACACCACCGGAGACATTTATTAACTGGTATCAATGGTCATATCAAAGAATCATTCAGTTGGAGGGGGACTTGTAGGCCATCTAGTCTAACCCCCAGTTCAATGCAGGAAATCCAGAGCTAGAGCAACCACAACAGATGACTGTCCAATGTCGAACTGCTCTTACCATTAAAGACTTTCTTCTGATGTACAACTAAAATTTATCCTGTAACTCAGGGGTAGGTGATGGTGGAAGTTCTGGGGTCCATTTTCGCCACCGCCTCCCCCTGCAAGGGCCACACTCCATAAGATGTTGTGCCGTGAAAACTAAAAGTTAAAAAAGTGGTTCGCTGCCAACATTCAGCAGTAAACCACTCTGGAGTGCTACAGAGCACTGAAAGGATTAAACTCAGATTGTGTGCAAGCAAAATTTTACCCCTTTAGCACTCCATAGTGCTAAAAGTGCCATTTTTTTGTTAACAAACATTATTTTTGTCACCCTGGTCACTCCAGGAGGGGGAGGGGAGTGTGTTGCCCACCCCTGCTATAACTTAATAAATTTTTCCTCATAGAACTTGTTGTCCATACCTCTGAAGTACACTAGGCCCAGAAAAAGCCCTGTTGCATCACATTTAAAACCTCCCTCCTCTTTGATGAGGAACCATTGATGAGCAGTCTTTGACTATGATTTTCCAACCAGCTGTGAAGCCACCAGACAGTGCTAACATCTAGCCCATATTTAACCAGTTTATATGGGTTAAAATATCATAGGGAACTCTGTATTATGCTTTTCTAAAACTAAGAAAAATTACATTGACAGCATTCCCACAATCCATTAAGCTAGTAACCCAATTAAAAGAAAAGATTAGTCTGGAATTACTTATTCTTCAGAAATCCATGCTTCTACTGATAATAACTATATTGTTTGAAACTGGGCTGTGTCTACACAGGGCTTTTACACCGGTCCTATTGTGCCCTGAAGTTGATGTCAGATGACACATGCCCTTGTCTGTATCCAGTGCACTATTTCTAGCTCTAAAATCTGGTGTTTCTGAAATTGCTTTTCTGACAGATTATCCCATCGGAAGCTTTCACAATGCTTTTGGGATCTGTGTGAGCTGAACTGCCCTTGCTGCTGGCTGCTGGAGCAGCACTGATTGGTGGAAGGGAAAGTGGTGGGGGTGGGGTGGGGTGGGGGTGCGGAGAGCAGACTCATGTCTACCTAGAAATAACTTCAACTTGCACTTTGCTGAGTACAGGAGCAGAGGGTTGGGAGAATTCCTCTGCCTGTTGTTTTAACATCCATTGAGGGGGCGGGAGTGGTGCACAGCAAGCCTGCCATTTTAAAACTATGCATCCCTGCTTGGAAGTAACTCATCTTCTTTTGCAATTCACCATCTGCAGGGGGGGGGGGGCAGGGGGAGGTGAGGAGAGTCTCAAACAGCAGGAGAGGGAAGGAATGGAAGGCAGTTAACCTTGGGCTTCTCCCTAACAGGTTTGGAAATGCATATCTCCTATCTGTACACTTTCGAATATGAATGGGCCCAGTTCTCTCCTTTCTCCCTTTTAATTTCTCTCCCTCAAGGAACAAGGAGCTGGCATGGATAACCATGTCTACTCAGAAGTAAATCACATTTTTTCAATGAGGCTTACTCCTGAGAAAGTCAACAGGTTGCTTTTGGGTTCCCTTTGTAACAAAATAAAAAAACATCTCCAGGCAGCATCATAATTTTACACTCATTCCTGCAATGCCCTTCCTCTCCCACCCTTCCTGATTCTCGGGTACGCGGAGCTTTATTGACCTTTAGAGCTGATGGCCCCCAAATTACCCCTTATCCTGCCAGGACCATTGTTGTTGTTGTTGTGCACCGCTGCTGCTCAGTCATTCACAATATCACTTTTCTGGAGAAGTGTCACTGCGCAGTTAGGGGCGCCTCTGCCACGGGAGGGACAGAGGCGGGTGGGAGGGTGTTTGCATCTAACTCCTCCATTTCACGCAAGCGAGAGGCAGGGGAAAGCTTGTTGATTCAACAAGTGGAGGCGGGCAGTGGGAGCAGAGGGCTAAAAAAGTGAGATGTGCAGATATGCAGAGCTTCATTGATTTTGAGGTGATGGTTTGAGTGTGCACATATACGGGATCATCCCCACCCCACTCATTCTCATCCATTTCATTTGACTGAGCATGGAAAGAACAGGGGCAGAAGTAACTCAGTGCCTCCTATTGACTTAACAAAGAATGGGAATGCGGGGGGGGGGGAGCCTGTCTGTCCACACGTCCACAGCAATTTAATTCAAGTACTTTAATTCACCCTGACTTCCTCCGAGAGAGGGAGCATGCAAGGAAAGGTATTTGCTAAATGTGCTTACTCGGAAGTAAGTCATGCACATCCACTATACTTGACTGAGCAGGGAAAGGAGAACTGGGATGGAGAGCAAGCCTCTGTTCATTCACTGCCCCACACCTACGCAATTGATGTGGTTCTTGTACCTGCCCAACCAAGCTAAACTAATGCAGCTTTAGGTGTCATTTGCCCAGTGCAAGCTGCTCTTCATTCCTTTACTAGCTACCGCATGCCACTGGAGAAGCAAGCCCGAATTGATGAAACTCTGTATTCAACCTGAAACCGATCATAAAGTGTCTCCATGTGGATGGAGCCCTGGCCTGCAATGTCATTTTGTAAGTATATGCTATGTAAGTGCTCTGTAGTCTTCATCTAATCAGATCTGTTTGATGTCTGGTTTCAGAGACTTAAGCATAAACTCTATGGTCATGTTTACATGATTTCTTTCATAGCTATTACAGCTAGAAATGAACTTCGTTAAAAATTAGACCCCTTTTATCACAATTCTGTTGGCCAAGAGAAAATGCCTCACAGTATGCATGCCATATGATGAGCACACCCGTTTTGCGTACAAAATTATACAGTACAAAGTAACCATGTTTGAAATATACCTGAATATCTCCCTTCCCCCTCATTCCCGATCTTGGCTTTGCTGCTTGTAGTGTGTATTCTTTGGCTCTTGTGCATCAATTAGATTATATCCTCTATTGCTCTAATTACTGCATTTATTTCTAAGTAGTTGCAACTTTACCTCTAAGCTGTGGCAGTATGGAAAACACATCCTATGAAGAATGGTTGAAGGAACTGGGTATATTTAGCCTGGAGAAGAAAAGACTGAGAAAAGCCATAATAGCACCCTCAAATACATGAGACTGTCACACACAAGAGAGCTAAAAAAATGTTCTTTGCTGTCCCAGAGGGCAGGGGTAGGTCTAATGGCCTTAAGTTACAGAACGGTAGATTTCAGTTGAACATTAGGAAAATATTGTGATGGTAAAAACAGTATGATAATGGAACTAGTCCCTGAGAGGGGTGGTGAGCTCTTCCTCTTCAAGTGGAGGTTCGACACCCATTTGTTGAAGATGGTCTAGCTCCAGTTTTCCTGCATCAAGCAGAGGATTGGACTAGATCAGGTGTGCAGAACCTTCAGCACAGGGGCAAAATCCAGCCCTCCAGGGTTCCCAGATGAACACATTCCTTCCCCTGACCCCACCCCCTCTCCTCTGACCACGGATAGTTTGGTAGTTTCCTAGCGTTTGGGGGGTTTTCTCCCATTCTAAAAAGTTGTAATGGCTCTCCTACAGCTTAGTTGCTGGCAGTATGAGCTGCAAGCTAAAATATCCTAAGGGTGGCATTACTGGTATGTTGGCCCTGCCCCTATTGCCTTTGACTTTGCTCACCACTGGAACACAGCCCCCCCACCCCGAGCTCTAACATGGAATGTGCCCAGACACATATCCACAGCCTGATGGAACTCTGAGCTCATCACCACTGAGCCACAGTGGTAGGCAAGGTAATAAGCCACTCATTTTCCTGGCTTGGGTGAGCATTTATTTTCCTGGCTTAGGACAACATTAGTGGCCGTGGGATGTTTTTTTTAGTTTAAGAACAGGATGAGTATGCCATTTTTTATTTTATTTTTCGTTGGCTTGGGTTCATATTGATGAGGAAGCTGGCTGTTATAGGTTGTTTTGAATGTATTTGTAGTCAGCAAGGCTGTCTGTGGGTAAAACCTCTATGTGTAGGGTTCTCACTGTTTTTGTTTTTGTTTAAATCTCTCAGGAGGTCACTTACTACTACTTAGCAGAGTCCTGAGGCATAATCACTCTTGGGCTGTGGAGGGGAATGAGTAAACTGCCTTTAAAAGAATTAAGATCCTTGGTGGGGTGTTGATGCCTTAAAATCACACAGGAACACAGTTGGGTACAGAACACCCAAGAAATCAAATTTTGTCACTGGGAAAAAATTAGTTCAAATGTGAATCTGAAATATATCTTGTGGAACTATCTCAGAAGCTTTGTCTCAGGTGGGTTTTACCTGGTTTTGCACCTATATCATAAAATGATATCAGAACTGAGTCGAAGATATCACAACGATAGTTGAGCAGATGCTACTTGCCCATTTGCTAATTCATCTTGCTGTTTATTTCTGGTGTCTATCACACACTCCAGTGTTTGCTCGTCTTCTTTTAAAATTAGTGCTTGCAATTCAAATCATGTTAGATCAACACATGGTTGCACCATTATCAGGGTTGCTGAACCCTATGAACCCTACTGGGGAAAGACATTCTGGGGCTGTTCACACAACACGCTAACCCACACTCAGTGGTTGATTGTGGGTTGTTATTGAACCGTGATTTGTTTATTGAACTGTGGGTTACTGTGTTATCTGAACCCAGGATATTTTCCTCAGGGTGGCTTGTTAACCACCCTGAACAACCCAACAACAAACTATAGGTTCTCAAGGTGGCTTGTTCGAGAAAAATAAGCCACATTGCATGGTTAACAAGCCAACCTGCAGAAAATGTCCTGGGTTCAGACAACACATTAACCCATGGTTCAACAAACAACCCACACTCAACCACTGAGTGTGGGTTAGCATGTTGTGTGAACCCAGTCTCTGTGTGTCAGTTGCAATCAAGGTGAAGCTTTCCAAGTGATTAATGGGAACACTAAAAAAAATGCCAATTTATTTTCAGAGCTATGTCAATGTAATTGCTTTGTTTTGGAGGGCATGGAGAAGGGAGAGGGGGAGTGGCATGAGAGCAGCGAGCAGAAGAGATGGGACCCAAGCCCCACTCAAGGATGGGCCCTTTTGAGAGAGGGCTGTGTCTGACCAAATTGGGGCCAGTCTAATTCAAGCAGGGGTACTGGACCCATTGACTATTTCCTATGTATTCGTGACGTAATTATGTCAGGCATCAGCATGTAACATCATGCCATTTTCAACATGATACCTTATTGGTTGGATAACATCACATGGTATTATTTCCGGAAGTCACTGCCAGCTATGGAAGAATGCAGGGCCGATCCACATTGCGCCCGCCATCGCAATGAAGTCGGCATACTCTCGGGTTAAATGCACTCGCATTAAAACATGATTATCCACACTCACCCTGTTTCCCCGTTCCAGAACTTCATCGAATGTGCAAGCATGGTTCACACTTGAGCGCTGTGTTCCTGCTCTTAAAGAGGGCTGCTCTCATTGGAGGAGCAGAAACTGTTCCTGTTTCTGCTGATTCCCCGCCCACCGTCCCTCTCTTCCTCTATCCCTGTGTGTGTGTAGGGATGGCGTAAGCATCCTGTTGGGGCTCAAAGCCCAGTGAGAAGTTGCCAATACGCCCCCCCCAGACACCAGTTCCTTCGGCAAGAACAGGGGAAGAAGGTAGCGCCTCTCATCCTCCCCCCATCATTGCTACAGTGGCAGTGGCGTGGGAGAGGCTGGTCGTTTTCTGTAACTTTTCCTGGCCTTAGGGAAAATGACCAGCTTGTCCCTTGCCACCACCACTGTAGCAGGTGGAGGTGGAGGGAAGAAAGAGGATCCTCTTCTCCCCCCTGCCGCTGGAGGCCAGGGCAAGAGGCTGGGGGGTGTCCCCCAATACTCTTTTCCCCGCACCAGCCCTTTGCAGCTGGCACAAGGAAGAGGGGCAGCAGCAATGGCACCCAGCGCTCAGGTTGGGGGGGGCTGCTAGCATCTCCGAAGCTTCGAAGCTGTGCAACTTCGAAGACCGCCCTGTTTTTTGTCCGCTGCTCATGAGATGACATTGCATAGCTTCCTCAGCACTCAAAAGTTTATCGCCAACAAGGAGATGGCTGGAGGTGCATGCTCTTGTCTGATCTCGGAAGCTCAGCAGGGTCAGCCCTGGTCTGTACTTGGATGGGAGACTACCTGGGAATCAGACTTCCTGCATTGAGCAGGGGGTTGTCCTACCCCCTAAAATGACACTAAGTTTTACCTCCTTCTATCCCCTGCTTTGGCTTTTTTTAAAATTAAGGATCACAACTGAGTGCCTTTACACACATTGCCTTCCCCCACCCTTCCCCCTGATTCTCCTGGTAGCTTAACTTGTGCTGTAATGTTTTCTCGCAGCCCCAGTCCTGGGCACTCACTTACTGGGGAGTAAGCCACATTGAACTCAATGGAACTTACTACTGAGTAGACATAAGATCACTCCGTAAGTCTGCAAGCCTCGAGTAAGCCCCATTGAGCCCCATAGGGTGCTCTGGAACAAAAGAGGACATTGCTTCTGAGCTTGGTGGGGTGGGGGATCAGATGTGTCTCCCTTCATTACAGGGAGGCAGTTTACCCTCTTCTCCCTCTGACTGAGAAATGCAGAAGCAGGAGACACTCAGGTCGGGGGGGGGGGGGGCTGCTTGCATCTTCGAAGACTGCCCAGTGAAAAAATTTATGCTTGTGTGCAGAGAAATCAGGCTGAAGAAGCCACTGTTCTTTGAAGATTTGAAGATCTGAAGATTTGAAGATAATGCCTTAATTAAAAAAGAAAAGAAAAAAAAATCACTTACAGGGTGATCTTATGTTGGTGATAAACCTTTGAGTGCTGAGGAACCTATGCAATCAGTAGCAGGAAGACATAATGGGGGCATTGAGAGCTGTGATTGGACAGGAGGGAAATACAAACACCGCTGTATATGGGCAGGTGTGGGAGGGGACTACAACCTTATATGGTGATGAGCACAGAAGAGCAGAGCACATTAATGGGAAATACCGGAATAACAGGGTATTGAAAGTGGGAGCTTGGAAGCAGGAAATTCCGGTTCCAATGTGAGGGGGGTGCTGCGTAGTGTGAAAGACAGGTGGTGGAACCTCATTGGAGGCAGAAAAAACCGTAAGTGTAGATCAGCCCACAGCAGCAGCAGTAATGGCTCCTGGACCAGCTGTTTAATAGCCACAGCAGCTCCCACAGCAGTTATGGAGATTCTTCCCTCATTATGGGAAATGCTAGCTAACCTAAAATGTATACCAAATATTTTTGCACAAATGATTCAACATTTCTGCCCCTCCAAATGGGCCTTTTTAAAAGTTGGACTTTGAAATTTGCCTCATACCTGTTAATAACCACACAATACTTTAAAGTTTGCAACAGTGAATTCATTAGTGACATAATTTTCCAAAGGAAACCAGTGCTCTCAGAGTAAAAGTGTGTTCTTTTTAGAATGGATAAACAGGCCTGTTTCTACAAAGAAAGTTACCAGTACTTGCTACAAGTTTCAACACAGCCACCACTCTGGAGACGTTTGTTGGAAGAATATGGATTCCTTGAGAGGAGGTTGGCATGGTGAGACCATTATAAATCTGTTAAGGCTCTGAAAAACCAAGTAAGTGTATGCCTGAGATTTTAAAAGAGCTGAAGTATGAGGACTGCAAAAATGTGGGAACACTACTCCAGTTGAAGCAAACTTTCAAGAAACTCTAGAGAGTTTCATTCAGTAGGATGAGCTTACCAAGAAAACAGTCATTTCTGGCTAGGTTTCCAGTACTAGGAACAGCTGTGAATTCAGCCGGTAAACAGTTTTGTTTTTTGCTTGTCAGTGAGCTTCTAGAACAGATGCAAAACTCCTAAAAAAAATAGGTCACTGAGACATGAAAGGGAACGCACCAAGCTGAAAAACTGTAGTGCTGGGATATTCCTGCGGTGCTCATACTACCAAATTGTGTATTGCATGTACTTGTACTGTGCATTAGACTATCTTCTGATAAAGTTTCCTAGAAACTTAATCAAAAGCAAAAATAAAGTCTATCTGCAAATGAAGAAGGTGAAGTCTGATTCTTATGTTATGAGAGCATGATTTCCTCTCCTCCATGGATCAATCCCACACTGTTCTGGTGAAGTTAGAAGGTAGGATAGCATGCAGGAGGGACCAATAACGTAGTGACTTCCATATCAGTGTTGCCCCAGTTTAGGGTTGGGTCACAGTGTCATGGAAGTAACCGCATCACTAGCCCCTCCTACACGATTTGCCCAGCAAGGTGAGATTATGCCATGGGGGAACAGCAATCAAGTTGCTCCTGTAATGTAACAACCAGTGTTGAGTTTACAGTTGTTGCATAGGGATGTATGGATTGTGTAAAATCTGTTCTGTCTGTGTTTCGCAAATTGTCAGGCGCCTTTCGTTCAGTTGTCCACCCATTTCCAGAATCTGATGGGGGGGGGGTGTCAGAATTTGCACAAATGTGCAGTTGCACAAATATGCATGTGTGAAAATGTGCAGATTTCCCCCAAATGCACATTTTCACACTTTAGCTTATGGGTGAAGTACATATTTTTGGCTGGGCTTTTTAAATTTTTTCTATTATGAAATTTGCACAAAATTTGGGAAAGTTAGAAAACTGGTCTACAAGCCTGCAAAATCCACCCAACAGAGTAAAAGCTGGTCTGCTGCAGAATCAGCAGGTGGGATTCATGAAAATCCAAACTCATTTGGTTCTGTTGTGGATTTCTCCGATATGCCTAGTGTTGCAATATTGAGTAAAGGCAACAAGCGTTTCAAAGCTACATTTTGTACTTGACAGGTGCTTTCCTTCCTAAAAAGTTAAAGTCTATTTGCAGCAATGTGGCAACTTTGCCACAGATTTGTGTGAGATGCTGTTTTCCAAAGATAATCACTGTTAAAGTTCCCTCCTAAAATGGGGGTGGGCAACTTGTGGCCATCCAGATATTTTGGCCTACAAAAATTTTACACCCTAGCCAGCATAGCTAAGGGTGTAGAATCAAGGGAGTTGCTCGCACCTGTCTTAAAACATGGCTGTAGGGCTGATTTTTATTAATAGTGACAATTTAAGTACATGATCATCAAAGAAAAAAATGGCGGAAAAACAGTTAATTGGTGGGCCACTCAAAATGGCACAAGTAGGAAGAGAGACTTGTGATAGGCATAGCAATGATGTCACACACACCATCCAATGGCTACCTATGACCGGGGTGGGCAGAAGGTAGATCAGGATCCACCTGAAAATCTCTGGGAGGTTTTAAGTAGATCAGCAAGGCTTTCTGAGTTCCAATTGTCCAATAATAGCAAGAACTAAAAAGCTTCTTCCCCCTCCCCCCACCGCAAATTAGGTTGCTAAAAGAAGTGCTTTGAAGAAAACCAAGAGTAGTTTTGGGTGTGAAAGGACTTGGTTCTGGTACTGATCACAACTTCCTAAGCTGAGCATGTGCTTATAAGCACTGTGTTCCTTAATTTGTCGTGTATGTCTGCCTGCCTGCACCACTATTTTGCACCTGGCTCCAGTTGTGAATCTCAGGTTTCAAGTAGAAATCACAGTAGATCCCACAAGCCTGAAATCTACCTATCCCTTCCATGTGATAGTAGCACAACCTTCAGGAAAATGAAATTGTCACACTTGGTGGAACAATAACCATTGTCTCCCAGCAACTGCATTTAGCAGTCTAAGGGTGCTTCTAGATGGAAGGCTCCTAGCACTACCAATCAGAAGGCACCATATAGCAATTCCATCTTTTTTTTCCTTAACAGATTTTCTGTGGTAAGGAAAAAGATGGTGGGAATACACCGGGTTATGAGAAGAAGACAACATTGAACTTCTCCACACAGGTTTTATATCCTGCAACTTTACTGGGCTTCTGCATCCAAATTCTTTGCGGGATTAAGATTGGCTCCTTCACACACACATCCACTTTTTTTCTGGGGGCTGCAAGTTCTATATGTTTCATTATACAGCCACTAGATGTAGCTGCTGTTATAGCACAACTCCCTCTGTACACTGACAAATTCAATTTGTTTTTGTTTCTTTGTTTGTTTGTTTTTGTTTCATCATTATCTCCGCTTCAGATAAAGCCATGAAAATGGTTGGAACGAATGGGAGAAGTACTAGAGGTTGACAACATCATGTGAAGAAGCCCGTTGTCTGGACACACACACCACAGAAAATTCTCTAAAGGAGGCAAGACAATGACATGGTAAAAGCCTTGTCTGGAAGCACCCTAAGTCCTAGGAAACCGTGCTTTCTGAACAACAGGAATACTTTCCTGGTGACATCCTCTGAGTGTGTTAGTGACAACCTAGAAAAAGGAAAATATGAGGAAAAGTCCTAATACACATGGCATCCCTAAAACAGATGAATAAAAAGGCAGTGAGGTGAATACAATTTAACACTGTGTGTAAAGGAAAATGATCCAATAGTAATGTTTCCATTTTATTTCACATAAAGAGGAATGTTATGTATTCATTCATTCATTCATTCATTCATTCATTCGAAAAGGTTTTTTGGTGAAGCCTTTAGCTTAATTCCTTATTCCCAACCGGAGTAAAGCAGATGCCACCTTACCAGTTTGACTATAAAGTAGGGGTGTGCATTAACTTTTAACGCTAAAAGGACAAAACCTGCCTCTGCCTTACTTGCTGCTTAAAGACTTTGTTTCCCTGGCAGCTCATTTCTAGTATCAGAGCTGGGTTGGGGAGGGGAGAAATATGAAAGCAGGGGAGTGCTTGAAGATGAAGTGGGGGTGGAGTTTGCTCCCATACCCTGACCATTCCTTTTAGTGTTAAAAGTTACCTCCCACCCCACTTCTGCTTTTTTGCTGAACTGGCAAGCGTGCATTTAATAAACATGTGTGCATCTGGTTTGGCCCTTAGTATGTGTGACTGCATTTCCTCACATTTCTCACTTGTCCTCCCTACTCTCTGGTATTTCTTACCCTAGGAACATACTGAGTAATTGGTATATTTAGTTCAGTATTGTCCATCTAGCTAAGAACTGGTATTCTACACAGACTGGCCACAGCCCTCTAACGTTTCAGACATGAGACTTTTACAGCTCTATCTGGAGGTGCCCGGAACTGAACCTGGGACTTTCTGCATGCAAAACATGAGCTCTGTCACCGAGTTATGGCCATTCTCCTCCACACAGAGGAGTCTCTCCAACTGTTGACATCTAGATCATTAGCTCTTTGGAACAGGGACCTGTCTTTTCGCTTATGTAACTCCAGAAACCACCATGTCTGTTGAAAGCGCTGTAATCATCACTGACATTGCTTGCTGTTTAATTGTCCCCAGAGAGACAGGGCCATTTGCAGCGTATGGAGTTGTATTGCTTCAGGTTCATAGAAAGTGGTAACCACAGTTGTAATTCTGGACAGTTAAAGCCCATTCAGTTATCCATCTTTAATGTTCTTAATTAAATTATTGAGATGATCTCTCCCCTGTCTGCATGATGATGTCAGCAGCTTTGGCTCAAACACTGGAAAACTAACATCTCCATCCCTTGTACGATCAAAATCCCATGGAAGCATTCTGATGTAGCCGTGCTCCTCTGATGATTTAATCTGTTGTTCACATCTACTAAAAGTTTGATGTGGCACACTTAACATTTGAGAAGATATATATGTTTGCTTTCACACATACAAATTTCATGGAAGGAAAAAAATACTCCTGTAGATATTTTGCTACCAACCCTCATGTTGAAAACTAGAACAACACAAACCTATACTTGTCTACTAAAACGTAAGCAGATGGGACTTTCTTCTAGTTAAGAGGGTATAGAGTTGCAGCCTAGATCATAAACAACTTTAGCATCTATTACCTGAAGTAAAAATGTAGAAAAACAAATATATAATTGGATCTTAATGGTTTTTCAACGCAAAATCTTCAACTAGGTTTAGTCACTATTGAGAGACAAGGGCCCTTATCATCCTCTCACATTACAGTTCAGGTTTTATGTCTAGAGGGAAATGCTAAATAAATAGCATAACCAAAGATATTATGAATTACCAAACATATAGCTTTACCGTAAATCTTTTTCATTTTTAAAACTCCATGAGAAATGTCTTGATTTAACAGAGGTCCGGAACATGTGCTTACCTTGCACCTTGCTGGTCACAGGTCTGAAGACAAGTCTGAAGCAACATCTCTGGTTCAGAAGGAAAGAGGAGGAGAAGCAAAGACCTAGGAAAGGAAAGCGATCATTTATTCATTCTTTATGTTTGCATTCAAATAATTAAAGTTTCATTCAACATGAATTACATCTCCGCCTTAATTTTAATAATATATGAGGCGACCCACTTTTCATTTTGCATACCAAAGTTGGAAGACACAGGAATGTAAGACTTTGCCTTCCGGTGAGTCAGACCATTAGTCCATGTAGCTCAGCACTGCCTGCACCGACTAGCAATAGCTCTCCAGGGGCTCATACAGTGGTCTTTCCCAGCCTTACCTGGAGATGCCAGGGGTTGAACCTGAGATCGGCTGCCTGCAAAGCAGATGCTCTACCACTGAGCTATGGCCCTTCCCTACCTGACCATATAATGTGAACATGAAGCACGTTATGTTTCCCCTAAGAGACAATTTTCTTGGTTAGCTGCATAAGTTCACCGGTGGACATAGGCAGCTAACAAAGAAAGTGGATGCTAGTTGTACAGTGGCCTGTTCACACTACCAAACTCTTCCACACAATTGTATCCACAGGGACATACCCACACAGAAAAATGCTAGTGTAAACTAGTCTGTGCAGGTCCACTGTGAAGAACTGATGGGCACAGCTGCTGGGAAAAGCCAAAATCATAGAGATGGCTCCTGGCTCTCCACTTCTCCAGGCCACTTTACACTAACCCTGAGGAATTTGACAGTATGAGAACTTGCCTGAGCTGTGTCAGTCTCCAATTATTCAGAGAAAAGGCAAGTGGATTTGGGGTGTGGGGAAGCTTCCTGACCACAACTGAGGGATCAGATTCACAATCCTGAAACATCCCTCATAACAGTTACTCAATTCTCTTTTTAAACTCATCTTAGCAGCTCCTTTGTATTTATGAAAGAACTTGAGTTATAGAGAGTCCTTTCCTCATTCTGCTCCTCTTTTCACTAAGTACATAATAACAGGTAAGAGATGCACCATGGAGCCCCTAATGGCCTGAACTAAAAACTGAAATACTGTAATAAAAAATTATTACGCTACATTGACAACAAAGCCAGTTGTCAAATGAAAATGCTCACTAAAGACAATCTATAAAATAAATTGGACTAGATATATTAACCCTCCAAATGAGGTAATTCGTTTTGACTAGACTGTGGTCTGCTTTCACTATAGTAAAAGAGCTCCATCTGCTGGCAGAGGGCAAAGGGCTCATTTTAGTGTATCTTTCATCCCTCCCCCACTTTATTAATGTGTTTTAAATGTGTATGTGATTTTATCTCATGCAAGCAGCACTGCTCACCCTGAGACAGCATGGAGGGGACACTGTGTAAAGTTATTATTAGGGAGATTGGATAGCTTTTTATCATAGTTCAGGTAATGCAGTGCTGGAGACGCCATTTTAAAAGTGCCTATATTTTCCTCCTAGAATTGCTGCCCTTTCATGCAAAAGACAAGTTGCAAAATCTGCTTATCATGTGGTAGACTTTTGCCTTTTAAACCTAGGTGACATCGTGCCAAAAGACTGTACTGTACAATTTGCATTAGGGTGGAAATAATGGCAACAAGATAAAATTGCACTAACCAAATCAAGTAGAGGGATTCCATGTAAGGAAGAGCAAAATGAAGCTTACACCTCAGGACAAAGAAGACCTAACTTAAAATATATGCAGATGGGGTTCTAATTGGTTGTAATTACCAGGACGAGGAGCTCGGACCCTTAGTGAAAAGTTCTAACATATGCACGGTAATGTAAATGTATGTGTTTCAGTTGCAGAATGTTATCCAGGTAAGTTAGAGTTAATGGAACGTTGGGGTGGGAGGGAAAGGTGGGAGGGGCTTGTGAGTGGAATTCTAAGGGGTTTAAAAAAGAGAGACTTGACAGTTTAACAGTCAGAAAGGGTTTAGGGATCTAGTTAATGTACATCTAGTGAGATTGGTTTGGGTGATGGGTTTAGAAGGGGTAGATAGGTAGGCTAGGAATACTTATAAGATGATTAAATAATAACCTTTATGAATTTTCTTGTAAATAATATTTGTTTATTATTTATATAATTCCCCATGTCAGCTTGATTTGTTATCGCTACCAAATTAGAAAAACCTATTTTCCCGTCATTACTAGGTTAAAGAAAACAAGTTAACCTAGTGGGTGTCTGCTTGACACAAGGTAAAAAAACTGAATTCAGTTAGTATTTGGGATTCAGTTAGGAGAACTAGCCAAATCTGAGGCAGACATCCTGGGGTTATTTTTCAGTTTCGAGCATGTGGAAATGGGAGGGAGAATAACCCGGAGACAGGAATATCATAAACATTATCTCACTGTGTTTAGTATTATAATAAATAAACAAAAGGCAGATTCAGTGACAGGAATGCTTAGACAGAAGCATTACCATTGAATGTGATCAGATTCTGGAATATAATGATTAAGCCTGAGTGTCTAAGGGCACAATTCTACGTATGTTTAAACAGAAAAAAGTCCATGCTGACTGGGAAATGCTTGGAGCTGTAGGACTTTTTTTTCTGCCTAAACATGCATAGGATTGTGCCCTTAATGACAAGAGAGAGAGAGGGTGTTAGTTGTGACATTTTGTATTGGCTGCTTGGTAAGTGGTATAATATCTCTACTGATATTTCATAAATATTTCTAACGGGGAAAGGGTTGTTGTTGTTTTTACATTACAGTTAAGTATCATAATGCCATTACACAAATGAGCTTGGACCAGTCACCAGCTCTCTCTCAGCCTAACCTACCTTACAGAGTTGTCATTAAGATAAAATGGAGGGTGGACCATGCATACCGCCACGAGCTGCTAGGAAAGGCAGAGTATAAATGTAATAAAAATAAAATACACATCTCAAAAAGGATATTGTCACACTATACCCACTTCCAAATGGAGAGAATTTCCAAAGGGGAGTGCAGCAGAGTTTAATTTCCTTTGGCTGATAATTGCACTGGAGATAAATAGTGTCTTTGTAATCTTTTGTTTTATTTACTCTTTCAGCAGGCAGCAATCTGCCTGTACGCCAGATTTCCAGAGAGGAGCTGTTGCAGCCTAATTTTAGCTCGACTCTCAGTTCTCTCCCTTCCACTTCAAACTGCAAAACTTTCTTGTTTTCCTGTCACCCTCCTTTCACCTCAGAGCACTGGTCTCTCGAAGGAGACTGCCTACCAATATCTGCCATTGATGAAACATCAATTTATCATCTTGGACTATTAGCCAGCTAGCCATAGGGCTTTTCTATACGAGGCTGTTAATCCACTGCAGGCCAATCTACATTGCTCCCACCATCACAATGAAGTCGGCACTCTAAAACATGATTATCCACACTCACCCTCTTTCCCCGTTCCATTGTACTGGCTAACAAAGATCTGTAAAGTAACATTTAGGACCACATTTAAAGCAAACTATATGTGAAGCCTTTAATCATTAACCAAGAGAACCATTCACCACTCTTACATGCAGTTAAGGCAGACTGGAGTTTGCAAAGCTGCCTTTCAAGTATTTGAAGCTCAGGAGACAAGGGATTTTCCCGTTTATTTCATGCCCTGAACTCTAGCTTAGTTTTGTAATTCACCGCGTCCCACCCCGCATTTGAAGAGAAAAAACTTGTCAGCCATCAGAATAATGTGCATGCTCAATTTGAAAGGTAACATTCCATGTCACGTTGAAGCAATCAGTCGGTGTCTTTCAGTCTGGATGTGTCAGATGAAAGTCAGGGCAGATGGACATGATGTAAATAAAGTGAATATAATCTTTTTTATCGCATCAAACCTCTGCCATATTCCCATTTCTGGACATGGCTGTATAGATGACCCTTCTAAAGAAATATTTTTGAACATTATTTAGAAGATAAAACAGAATACAATGTTGTTTGGCATTTGAAAAAAATATATATCTACATCTGTTTTAATGAGTATTTACTCCTCACACAACAGGTTATAAAATCACAGCAGGCATAGCTGTGACCAAACAGCATGTTTTAAAATTGTTATTGGCAGGAACCATTGTCATCTGAAGTGCTAACGCAAATATCATAAACCACATGTATTGGCAGCTGCTGGAAGAACCAGCATGAGCCTATATTTCACCAATGGAACATGCATACACAGTAGGCTATGCCTAAACTCTGCAAAATGGGATGATCTGAGGAGAAAAGTTTACTAGAGGGGTGCAAAGAAAGCCAGTGTATTGTAGTGTTTAGAACTGGATTGGACTAGGTTCAAATCCAAACTTAATTGTGAAGCTTATGGGGTGAAACTGGGCTGGTCATTTTCTCAGCCTATCCCAAGGGTCCCCAAACTTTTTGGACCCATGGACACATTTGGGAATTTGTGAAACTTCTGTGGGCACCATTACAAAATGCCTAATCAGGACATTGCTGCTTTGGCATCTACCTGTCACATCTATGGATCTTAGGCTGCATCTTATTCAGCAAAAACATTTGGTTCGTGTCTATTTGGCACCACAACATCTCTTTCATAAGGGATTGTCTAATTTGGCTAATTGCTGGTGGTGCAATACAGCTAATGCTTCTTTAAAACATATGTTTTGGCAATATCCAGTAGTTGCTTCTTTGTGGGAGGAGGTTATTATACAGATAAATGTTGTACTGGAACAGTCTTTAATATTTGCTCTTTTAAACTATTTACCTGCTTCCTGGAAATTAAGAAATGGTCAACATAAATGGATTCTCCATGACCTTTTGACAGCCAGAACACTGATATTACAACACTGGGAGGATAAACACTCACCTCCATAATGCAATGGATTGAGGACCCTACAATGCTTTCAGTATTTGAACAGATGGAATATAGACTCCACCTTCAAATGGGTACCTATTTGGATATCTAGTCTGCTTTTGTTGAAGCCTATGTATAATTGCTAGAAAGTTGTATGCATTTCATATGCATTCATTGGTATGGGTATATACAAATCCATGTACCTATATATAGAAAACGGGAAAAATTTTGTTTTTATTGTGTTTTATTGCTCTTACATTGTATTGGTTTTATGTGTTTTTATTGTTGTATGCCTCCTTGGGAGGGCTTCTGCCTGAAAGGCAGCTAAGAAATATTTTAAATAATTTTTTTAAAGGTGTGCAGAAGCCCATGGACACCACGTTGGGGACCCCTTCTCTGTTGCCATTGGAGGTGCTGGCAGGCACCATGTGTCTGCCATATTGGGGACCCCTGGCCTATCCTATCTCACAAGGCTGTTATGAGGATAAAATGGGAGGGGGGAAAACTATGTGTGCTCCCCTAAAGCCCTTGGAGAAATGGTGTGATAAACATGTAATTAAATCATTAGGAAGAATAGCAGAAACTGCATATTTAACTGAAAGTAAAATTTATGAGACAGACATTGACCAGCATAAGCTCCAGATATCTAAGTACCTTGTTCAGTCAGGTCTATGCCCATCCCTTTTTCTCTTTTTCAAAGGCCCATGTAATATATACCTAATATACCACTTTTCAGTGACATACCATACAGTTCTTTCACATTACATGTTTGTTATATGTTCAGTTGTTCATTATTAAATTCACAATACATTATTTCAGTTTAAATTAGCTCATATTAATCTAGGGCCATCTCTATCACTAGACAATGGGTGAATACAGACAACCAACTTACCACGTGGTTAATGTTTGGCAGTTTCCTTACTTCTTTAAAGTGAGCTAAAGTGTGGTGAAATGCTGCAAAACAGACAACCATCACTGGCTCTCTTATTCTAACATTGCTGCAGCTCTGCCCGTAGTTATTGACTAGTTTTGTTGCTGCAGGGTGAAGATCTATTCCTTCATGCATTGCTGCAGTACTGTTTTCTCCCACACCCTAGTTCTTTGTTTAGGCAAGTGGGTGGTTTAGTCACAGACATAACTTTTTTTTTTTTTACTGATTATAGTCTTATTTCAAAGAGGTCAATAAAACATTTTCCTGTTTCTTTAGTGTTAGTATCTTTCTCTTAGGAAAAAAATCAGCCTTTAAAAAAGAGATTGTGTTTTTTTTAAGCTTATAAAGTTATTTGTTGTTGCTTTGTCATTAAGCCTCTGATTCCACCTATTTCTTATTTTATATTATCTATGCATGTTTGTGGTTAACCTTTTATTAAAATTGTGATTGCACTTTGCAAATGTGTACACATGCATAGAGACATGCATTTCCAGTAGCTTTCAATTGGAATGGCAGCTTGGTAAATCAGCTAAGGCTGCAATCCTATACATATTTACCTAGGAGTAAGTTCCAAAGAACTCAGTGGGGTTTACTTCTCAGTAGACATGCACAGGACCATGCTGTAAATTTATTGCTAGAATTTTACCTCACAGTCTGATAATAGCCTCAAAAATGCATTCAGCCATATGAAGACATTGCTAACAGGTTGACAGCCTATCTTTACCATCTAAGGACTTATTTTAACTGCAGAAGCTACTCTAAGCAAACAGATCTTTTGAAACTGCAATTACTTTCCACATGTAGAAGGGAGTAACAATAACATTAATCATTTTAACAAATCTTCAGAAATGAAATGGGGGTTGGACTCGATGGCCTTGTAGGCCCCTTCCACTATTCTATGATTCTATGAAATCCAGAAAACAATGGCACAACCTTTATTATGACCAACACGCACTTGTGCACACAAAAGCAAACAAAAAGCAAAAGAAACTTAAATATTGTTCGGTTTAAACCTTGAAATCAAGACCAAGCATATAAACTACACATTCCACACAGTCTCCTCACCACACAACACACACAAAGAGCTATAACTTCAGAAATATGACTATGGTTTTCTTGATAAGAAAAACATCAAACACACCAAAACATGAGTGATTTTTTTTTAAGTACATCAGATAAGTGCAAACCTTGAATGAAATTTTAAAAGAACTTGGAATAGAAATTTGAAACTAAAAATCTGAGAAAAAACAGGAAAGACATGCTGCTCCTTGAAAGACAACTCTAGCTGAGAGACTTGGTAGCTCAGAGGACTACCTTCTCTACTCAATGTCACCTGTCATGGATTGCTAATACAGACAACCAACTCAACAAATTGTTAATGTGGTGAAGCCTTACCACTTGATAAGACCCCCTTCATTTACAGACACTAGAATCCATGGCAGGAAAAATCTTGCCATGCTTTTCACAGTCCAAACAGCTGAGCAAATCTCTGATGGGACACTTGGTAAGTTGGTCATCTATACTGGGCCAGCCTTAGGTACCAGCTCTTTGCAATAGAAAAGACCAGATGGGTTAGACTTCATCTTTCCACTATTCTCTTTGCGCAATTGGCTGTACTTCCAAAGGACAGTAAAAGCTAAAAGAAAGATGGTAAATGGACTAATGTAAGAAGTAAGACATTGCTGGATAGTATAATGCTACATTAAGTGCTGTGTAGAACCTCCATTTTAATTCCACTTCCAGCTAATTGTGGAAAAGCAATTTGTCAGCAGCACTAAACAGCAACCCCAGTTAACTATTTGTGTAATAGTTAATAACTCTTTTGGAAGTGTACATCTGTGGGCTCTTCCATGCCCCAAACTGCTGGGCAAATGTTTTTATACAGCCCTAGGGTAGGAGCAGCTCTAGGTAGTACCAGGGCTAGAGAAATCTTTGTTTGGATTTGACCTGCTGCCTGTTTGGGAGCAAAATTATTTAGTTGGAGCTGTACTACAGCATGGGCAGCTAAAAAAAAAACATGTGGTCTATGTCATCTTGGACTTTGAATGTGCATTGGAGAAAGGATTCTAGAACATGTAAGTTTACTAGCTTAGCAATTCCAGATAAGCACTTTAGGAGGTTGAAAGGCAACAGAAACACACACGCACAACTGCAGACGCACTTCATATAAGAGGTTAATCATGCACATATACACCTATGCAGTTTGGGTTGCTGGTGGTAACCATGCTGCTATGGTAACACCGAAGCAGGTCTGATAATGTTTTCAGGATGTGGTGATTAGCAATGTTGCCATATGCCTGTGACATGTCACATCATTTATACAACTGGCAACCCTGCCAGAAAGCATCCAAATTCCCCATGGTTCCACTATGTCAGTCCCTAGTGCCTCCTCCTGGCCATCAGGATTGAAGCATCTACTGCTACCTGACCCATCTACTCACCCCCCACAATCCTCAGACTCCACCAGTGCCTCTGAGGGGTAAGATCAACTGATGTCATAGTTCCTGTTGTCATCTTTGTCATCCTCCTCCTCTTCCCAAACCTTAACAACTAGCAATGGGGCAAAAGCACCTTCATCAGTCTCCCATCCATTCTGCTCCGTATACTGCAGCAAACAATACAGTCTTGTTGCAGGCTCCTTCCCTCTCATGAGACATCCTGGGACAAATGTGATCCTGAAAGGCGGCCAAGAAAATGATTAAATAAAACAAACAAGCAAACAAGGTCATGGCTTTTTAAAGGAGCCACCCTGCTTACTGGCCATTTGTAGGCAGAGCTACACAACTAGATAATGACCAGGTTTGCACAATCACCACAGCCCACCATGGCTTAAAAAAGAACCCATGAGCAGTTTTAGAGTTGTGGGTAGTTTGTTGATCATGCCAACAGCCCTCCTTCGCTGGGTTCAGATGACACTACACGCTGCAGTTGCAGCTTGAATATTCAAAATAGCTGACTGACCGCACTGCAGCCTACTGCGGCTTAAATAGATAAGCCACGGTGAGCTACTTGATCATGCAAACAGGAACCACAAATAACCTTCTAAATCTAACAGCACAGAGGAAGTGGGAAGAGATGGAGGTCCCCTACAGTGGAAATGGAGGGTGAAAGAAGGCCCTCTGAGGCTCAGTAAACCATGTGCAAGCCCAATAAGTGAAGATGGGTTTGCTAGAGCCAAGAGCCCCAGAATTAAGTAAGAGGGAGACATTTTAATACATTTCATAGTTCACCAAGGTCCTAAGACTGGTCCTTTACCAATACTAAAGGTGTAACAGGACAGGAGTTGTCCTCATCAAAGCAAAACTATATAATTAAATTAACTGGTTTATGCCACCCTGTTTGTATATTCACACACTTTAGTGACCTCCTTCAGAGAAAAAGGTTCCTTTTTTCTATCATGAAGCTCAATAAGGATTTGGGTTTTCTGATTGCTTATACTCTGGGGAGGGGGAAGGGTATGTTTTTAAAATGTATTTCTCAGTTTGGCTCTTTGATTATCCACTGGAATGGTTCCTTATTGGCTTGCAATTCTGTTTCTAGTTATGTTCATTTAATGATTTCCCAAGGGGTCTTCAGAAATGAGGTTACAAATTAATGTTTACTATCAGCAACATCTTACACTAAATTTGTACAAGTTTTCTCAATCTATGCAAAAATAAACACTGGGAAATTTGCTATGCTGGAAAAAGTCAACAAAAACAAAGGCACAGTTAACCACAGATAGACAGATATGTGTAGCACATATGTTGTAGTCTTTGATCAATAATTTCCATTGCTAATTACAGATGCTCAGGGAAAAAAATCATGCCTGTTGAAACATTAAGTTTGAAGTTTGGATGAATAATAAAGCTGGTCCTTTACTCTGCATGTTTTTAATGTTTTATTTCCAATTTTGCTAATGCTGATTTTTGTTTTACTTTATCTGGTCTCTGACGTACAAGATTTTATGTGAAGCCACAGCAGGACTGGAGAAATGCCCTATACAATCTAGTTACTGTAATGAATTATTTCAATTCTTCACCTCTGGAAACTTGTGTAAGTTGAACTACTCTGAGCAGGGCCTGTATCTGTAATCTAATTAATATACCTCTGAGGCTGAACATGAGGCTCAGCCAGGTCCCAAACAGCCTTGGCATAAAACTGCCTTCCCCAACTTGGTGCCCTCCACATGTGTTAGACTGCCACTCCCGTAATTCCCAGCCTGTAGTCCAACACATCTGGAGGGCACCAAGTTGGAGAAAGCTGGCATACAGTATAACATCCTTTATTTTTCATTTGTCTCCTCTGAACGCCAAAGCCTGATGAAGCATGTCTTATTTGCAAACTTGCTTTTATTCTAAAGGTTTATTTCTTCAACAGAATATATAATCTGTTTTTTCTCATTTTGTGGGATCAGTGCAATTACTATCGATTTGATTTCGTGTTATTGCAAGAAGTCCTTTATTTTAAGGAAAGCCTATATTTTAAAGGACAGGCGCATATCTCAGAATATCACAGTACAGTAGAACATGATACATACCCATTACATCAGAAACTACAGTTCTAGAGAATTCTTTATTTTTGAAATTGTTATCTGTTATGTTTAATATATTCAACAGTACTTCAGATATATTTCCAGGTCTATCCTTTAGAGGAGGGGTGAGCAACTTGTGGCCCTCTAGATGTTTTGGTTGTGAACTCCCATCAGCTCTAGCCAGCAGAGTGAATGGTGAGGGACGATGGGAGTTGTAGGCCAAAACATCTGGAGGAACACGAGGTGCCCACCCCTGCTTTAGGGCCTGAATTTAAGTGACCTCCAGAATTGGTGTTAAGTAAGCAGTACAATCCCCTTCATGGATCACTGCCTTGTTGTGGCGAAGGGGCTTGCGTAACTCAGTGAAGCCATAAGCTATGCCGTGCAGGGCCACCCAAGACGGACAGGTCATGGCAGAGAGTTCTGACAAAATGTGGTCCACTGGAGAAGGAAATGGCAACCCACTCCAGTATTCTTGCCAAGAAAACCCCATGGAACGTATCACAAGGCTAAAAGATATGACGCCGGAAGATGAGCCCCTCAGGTCGGAAGGTGTCCAATATGCTACTGGGGAAGAGCAGAGGGTATTTCCAAGTAGCGCCAGAAAGAGTGAAGCGGCTGGGCCAAACCCGAAAGGACACTCAGCTGTGGATGTGTCTGGTGGTGAAAAGAAAATCCGATGCTGTAAAGAACAATATTGTTTAGGAACCTGGAATGTCAGATCAATGAATCAAGGTAAGCTGGAGGTGGTCAAACATGAGATGGCAAGATTGAACATCGACATCTTGGGAATCAGCGAACTCAAATGGACAGGCATGGGCGAATTTAATTCAGGTGACCATCATATCTACTATTGTGGGCAAGAATCCCTTAGAAGAAATGGAGTAGCACTCATAGTCAACAAAAGGGTGGGAAAAGCAGTACTGGGGTACAATCTTAAAAATGATAGAATGATCTCAGTACGAATCCAAGGCAAACCATTCAACATCACAGTAATTCAAGTCTATGCCCCAACCACTGAGGCCGAAGAAGCTGAGGTTGATCGGTTCTATGAAGACCTACAACACCTTCTAGAACTAACACCAAAAAAAGATGTCCTCTTCATCATAGGGGATTGGAATGCTAAAGTAGGAAGTCAAGAAATCACCGGGATAACAGGCAAGCATGGCCTTGGTGTACAAAATGAAGCAGGACAAAAGCTAATAGAGTTTTGCCAAGAGAACATGCTGATCATAGCAAACACTCTTTTCCAACAGCACAAGAGGCGACTCTACAAATGGACATCACCAGATGGTCAATATCGAAATCAGATTGATTATGTCCTTTGCAGCCAAAGATGGAGAAGCTCCATACAGTCAGTAAAAACAAGACCTGGAGCTGACTGTGGCTCAGATCATGAGCTGCTTCTTGCAAAATTTCGGCTGAAATTGAAGAACGTCGGGAAAACCACTAAACCGTTCAGGTATGACCTAAATCATATCCCTGATGAATATACAGTGGAGGTGAGGAATAGATTTCAGGGATTAGACCTGATAGACAGAGTGCCTGAGGAACTATGGACGGAGGTCCGTAACATTGTTCAGGAGGCAGCAACTCAATCCATCCCAAAGAAAAAGAAATGCAAGAAAGCCAAGTGGCTGTCTGATGAGGCTTTACAAGTAGCTGAAGAAAGAAGGCAAGCGAAAAGCAAGGGAGAAAGGGGAAGATATACCCAACTGAATGCAGAGTTCCAGAGAATAGCAAGGAGAGACAAGAAGGCCTTCTTAAATGAACAATGCAAAGAAATCGAGGAAAACAACAGAATGGGAAAGACGAGAGATCTCTTCAAGAAAATTGGAGATCTCAAGGGAACGTTTTGTGCAAAGACGGGCATGATAAAGGACAAAGAAGGCAGGGACCTAACAGAAGCAGATGAGATTAAGAAGAGGTGGCAAGAATACACAGAAGAACTATACAGGAAAGATCTGAATGTCCCTGATAGCCATGATAGTGCGGTCACTGAACTTGAGCCGGACATCCTAGAGAGTGAAGTCAAGTGGGCCTTAGGAAGCATTAGTAACAACAAAGCTAGCGGAGATGACAGTATTCCAGCCGAGTTATTTAAAATCCTAAAAGATGATGCTGTTAAAGTGCTGCATTCAATATGCCAACAAATCTGGAACACTCAACAGTTGCCCCAAGACTGGAAAAGGTCAGTTTACATTCCAATTCCAAAGAAGGGCAACGCCAAAGAGTGTTCAAACTACCGCACAATTGCGCTCATTTCACATGCCAGCAAGGTGATGCTCAAAATCCTACAAGCTAGGCTTCAGCAGTATGCGAACCGAGAACTACCGGAAGTACAAGCTGGGTTTAGAAGAGGCAGAGGAACTAGAGATCAAATCGCCAACATTCGCTGCATCATGGAGAAAGCAAGAGAATTCCAGAAAAACGTCTATTTCTGCTTCATTGACTACGCTAAAGCCTTTGATTGTGTGGATCACAACAAACTGTGGCAAATTCTTAAAGTGATGGGAGTACCAGACCACCTTACCTGTCTCCTGAGAAACCTGTACGAGGGTCAAGAAGCAACAGTAAGAACCAGACATGGAACAACCGATTGGTTCAAAATTGGGAAAGGAGTACGACAAGGCTGCATATTGTCACCCTGCTTATTTAACTTATATGCAGAGTACATCATGAGAAATGCCGGGTTGGATGAATCAGAGGTCGGAATTAAGATTGCCGGGAGAATTATCAACAACCTCCGATATGCAGACGATACCACCCTAATGGCAGAAAGCGAAGAGGATCTAAAGAGCCTCTTGTTGAGGGTGAAAGAGGAGAGTGCAAAAGCTGGTTTGAAACTCAACATTAAAAAAACGAAGATCATGGCATCTGGCCCCATCACTTCCTGGCATATAGAAGGGGAAGAAATGGAAGCAGTGACAGATTTTACTTTCTTGGGCTCCAAGATCACCGCAGACGGTGACTGTAGCCATGAAATTAAAAGACGCTTGTTCCTTGGGAGGAAAGCTATGGCCAACCTAGACAGCATAGTAAGAAGCAGAGACACCACCTTGCCGACAAAGGTCCGTCTAATCAAAGCTATGGTTTTCCCAGTAGTAATGTATGGCTGTGAGAGCTGGACTATAAGGAAGGCTGAGCGCCGAAGAATTGATGCTTTCGAACTGTGGTGCTGGAGAAGACTCTTACGAGTCCCCTGGACTGCAAGGAGGTCAAATCAGTCCATCCTAAAGGAAATCAACCCTGAGTGCTCATTGGAAGGACAGATAATGAAGCTGAAGCTCCAATATTTTGGCCACCTAATGCGAAGAGAAAACTCCCTGGAAAAGACCCTGATGCTGGGAAAGACTGAAGGCAAAAGGAGAAGGGGACGGCAGAGGATGAGATGGCTAGATAGCATCACGGATGCAATGAGTATGAACTTGAGCACGCTCCGGGAAAGAGCGCAGGACAGGAAGGCCTGGCGTGCTATGGTCCATGGGGTCACGAAGAGTCGGACACGACTGAACGACTGAACAACAACAACAACAACAACAACAACAAGCAGTACAATGGGGAAGGGCAGGTTTTCATTAATCTCCTTGCTTTGCACTTGCAACTAGCCCCTAGTTAAAAATCAAACATTCACCAAAACAGCCGTTTTTACTCGCCATCACCTCAGGCTTTTGTTTAGCCTTTTTGGAATTTGGGGATGCCTAAAGTCTCACATAAAAATCCAAACTGTCTGTTAGTCTATAACAGGGAGTGCAACAGAGCAGTTTACAGTTGTGCAGTTAGGTAATTATATGCTCTTTAGATGGTAGTGTATATTACTTCACTTACTTCACAATGTTTTAAGCCAGTCCTGCTGTCTTTGAGGGCCCTTCTGCTCATTCTGTGGCCCTGGACTCTGCTCCAAAGTTTTGCCCTGATGGCGCAATTGGCAGTTTAAGCATGCAGGTAGGCTCAGAGGGTTTAAATCTGTAGACACAGTAATTCAGTAAAACATAAAAGCAAACTATCCTTAGAAAACCAGAATCACATGACATTCTTTTATAGAACAACAGAAACAAGAATCAGCACAACTTGGGAACAGCATTCACAAGGAAGCATGTCAAAAAGCAGAATCGCATGACATTTTAACATAAAAGGAAAGAAAGTATTTCAAAATATGGTTCTTTATCCCAGGATGGTATGAAAGAGACAAGACTCACACTTGCTTCGTTAAAGGATTAAAAGTCAATTTTCCAAACCACATTCCAAGTTTTGGAGGCAGGCAAGAGCAAGCTGCTATTAACCCCCAAGTACATGTTCTCCCAGAGAACAAATGAAGCATGAACAAGGAAGTGTATCCCAATCCAGCAACTACCAGCTGCACCTCAATCTGAAATCTGAATTTTCTAGACTAGAGTTTAATAGGAAAAAGCTCTTCACCATTGGGTACAAGGTGTCCTTCCCCATCTGGGGATGTGAAGACATGCCTTGTATGTAACTGTTGTTGTTATGTATGTTTACTCTGTATGGCCTCTGTGAGGCTACAGAGGCCTTACTGTCAAAGGCTGGTGTGGTAGCTGTTTAGCAACATTTTGAAGCGGGGGAGAGAGACAACCATTTCGAGTAGTGTTAGATGGGGCCTGGATCAAGTAAATTTGATTCTGATTGGCTGGGGATTCTAGCTAGGTGGAAAAGAGTGGCTAGAAAGTTAAGGTATGATAGTTGACAGTTACATTAACCTGTGGAGAGTGTGGGGGGAGTTCTGCTGGTTGGATGTAGTGTTTTAGAAGGACTAGGAGAAAGCTGAGGAGAAAGTGAATAGCTAAGACTTGAATATTAAACTATTCCTTCTCTGTGGGATAACTGTATGTAGCTGGTGAAGATCAGAATTAGGGAGCAGGTGGCTGTGTTGTGCCAGGAGGCTGCCCTACGATCTTGCCACGCAAAGGTTACTCAAGCAGGCAGTAAAAACCCAGACAGACTATCCAAACAGCCACTAGCGCAACAGGAGGAGCTTTGGGAGTCAGAGGAAGACTGTGTTATGTGTGTATTTGCTGGAATTTGGCCTGAGGTAAAAGAAGTCATTGAGAGGCTTGTACCAGCAACTGTGTCTCTTAAGTCTTTAAGAATTGTCACTAAGCAGTCCTTTGAAAACCCCGAAGTAAATATTAGTAATCCCTTTTGTACAAAATATTCCTTTAATACATTACTTGTTTAATAGTTCATCTTGTCTGTTGTGTTGGTGTCCATCTCACGTCTAAGCCTCTTATACCAGCTACTAGGAGGTTTTAAAGTATTCTGACAGAATTGGTGGCAGAGAAAAAAGGGTCAGCTTGTGGAACTCTGAATTTTAGAGCTTTTCTACACAAGCCATTTATTGCACTCACAGTTGTTTACAGGTTCTTTAGTCAACAACATGAACTTCCAGTTTCATTTCTGTTTTTTAACAGTACTTTCACAGGGGTTTTTAAGAGCAGGGAAAATGGGGCATTATTTCTGAAAGTGAAAGGGAAGGTAGTTTGTTGCTTGTGTATTTGCATTATTCTGCACAATGCCACCTAGAGGTTAAGTAGTGGAAAAGCAGGAAAGGAAAAGGTCTTTGTGCAGAGCGCAGAGCTCAATTCTGTAACAAAACCAAACACAGATACAGCAGTTAAGAGCTTCATGTAGAAAAGCTCATAGCAGCAGAGAGTTTCTTAGGCACAGAAATATAAGCATTTGCTATGAAGAAGAAACCCCATAGGTAGGATTGCCCCGTGAGGGAGCAGTTCCCCCATAGGTGGTGGCAGTGATGGGGAGAGGAAGTCCCCCATATGTGCTGGCACTAGCTGTGGGATCGAAGTTATTGGAACCACACTGAGACAGATAGAGTAAAAAGGGATTTTAGAATTTGGTTTTAAACCGAAAAGAAATGTTTTCAGAGACAGCAGAACCACAGCTGAAGATAGAAATGGCAGACCATTTAAGTATGGATAAAGAAGCTTTGATCCAAGCTTGCAAAGAGAAAAACTTTCTGTATGTGGAAAAGTTAGTTGAGTTATATTTCTTAGCAATGATGATGCAACAGTGACAAATGTTAACCCAGTGTCGCCCAGTGTTATACAGCTGAGTCCAGTCTTCACGAGCAATTGAGTGCGAAGTTAGAACAGTCTGAATTCCTTTGCGATAGATGACGTCGTCACCAATCTGCTGCCAACCAGCCGCTTCCTTCTTGAAAAGCTGTGTTTTTCTGAAACTCCTTTTACTCCTACTTTTTTTTTTTTTTTTTTTACTGAAAGCGGCTTCCTGGAAGTTTTACCACAGTGTGCCATGTCCCCCACCCACCACTTTAAGTCCTGGGTATGCCTCTGTGACCTGGCAGTGACATGGTCAAGGGGGTGGGACACCCCATTTCCTCTTGTTTACCCAATGGAAGTTGTTTTTCCCATTCAGAAAATCCCCAGGAGTGCAGCAGTGACCCCTCACATTACCGCAGTAGTGGGGACACTCATTCACCTTAGGTTGTTGTTGTTCAGTCGTTCAGTCGTGTCCGACTCTTCGTGACCCCATGGACCATAGCACGCCAGGCCTTCCTGTCCTGCGCTCTTTCCCGGAGCGTGCTCAAGTTCATACTCATTGCATCCGTGATGCTATCTAGCCATCTCATCCTCTGCCGTCCCCTTCTCCTTTTGCCTTCAGTCTTTCCCAGCATCAGGGTCTTTTCCAGGGAGTTTTCTCTTCGCATTAGGTGGCCAAAATATTGGAGCTTCAGCTTCATTATCTGTCCTTCCAATGAGCACTCAGGGTTGATTTCCTTTAGGATGGACTGATTTGACCTCCTTGCAGTCCAGGGGACTCGTAAGAGTCTTCTCCAGCACCACAGTTCGAAAGCATCAATTCTTCGGCGCTCAGCCTTCCTTATAGTCCAGCTCTCACAGCCATACATTACTACTGGGAAAACCATAGCTTTGATTAGACGGACCTTTGTCGGCAAGGTGATGTCTCTGCTTCTTACTATGCTGTCTAGGTTGGCCATAGCTTTCCTCCCAAGGAGCAAGCGTCTTTTAATTTCATGGCTACAGTCACCATCTGCGGTGATCTTGGAGCCCAAGAAAGTAAAATCTGTCACTGCTTCCATTTCTTCCCCTTCTATATGCCAGGAAGTGATAGGGCCAGATGACATGATCTTAGTTTTTTTAATGTTGAGTTTCAAACCAGCTTTTGCACTCTCCTCTTTCACCCTCAACAAGAGGCTCTTGAGATCCTCTTCGCTTTCTGCCATTAGGGTGGTATCGTCTGCATATCGGAGGTTGTTGATAATTCTCCCGGCAATCTTAATTCCGACCTCTGAGTCATCCAACCCGGCATTTCTCATGATGTACTCTGCATATAAATTAAATAAGCAGGGTGACAATATGCAGCCTTGTCGTACTCCTTTCCCAATTTTGAACCAATCGGTTGTTCCATGTCTGGTTCTTACTGTTGCTTCTTGACCCTCGTACAGGTTTCTCAGGAGACAGGTAAGGTGGTCTGGTACTCCCATCACTTTAAGAATTTGCCACAGTTTGTAGTGATCCACACAATCAAAGGCTTTAGCGTAGTCAATGAAGCAGAAATAGACGTTTGCTTTAACATATCCTCCCCTTCTGTGCATATTTACTCAGAAGTAAGAAATAGATCTCACTACCCTGCCGTGAAAGGGTTAAAGGTTAACTTTAGTAACTCGCCCTTAAGTGCTCTTTTGCTTGCTCTCTTAAATAGCTATTGCAGTGCTGTGCTTCTTTGATGTTCTGTAGTTTGAAATAGTTTCTCTGTTATGTAAAGTCCCTTCTCTGCTCTATCGCTTTATCGCTTTTCATTGTGAGCAGGGAGAAGGAGAAAAGGAGTAAGGGAGAAGGGGGGAGGCGGGGTTGGAAGCAATAACTCCAGGGCAGAGTGGCAATGGGGCAAAACTGAGGGGCTGGGCTGGGGGGGGGGCTTCAGATGCTGCCCTGGAGAATTGGGGATTTTGGCTTCTTAAGGCAAAAGGGAGCACATGGGGAAAAAATCGGGTGGGAGCAATAACTCCACCACAGATTGCTGGATTGGGGCAAAACTGGGGTTGGGAAAAGCTCTCAGGGGGACCCTTCAGATGCTGTACTCGAGAACCAGGGATTTTGGCTCCTTCTGGGAAATCTGCACAGATGGGGAAAATTAGTTGCTCTCCATTCATAATAATGTATTAACAAGGGGGAACGTGGGCCGGGGGGAGCCTTTCTCATTGGTTGAGCCCATGCCAGTTTGATGACGTTCAGTTCTACTCCCCCCACCCCAGTTGGAAGTATGTTCCTTTCAAGTGCTTTGTGACCCCTGAAAACCAGATTTTAAAGGTACGGTACTATCAGCTTATCTTGCTTTGTATGTCCCTGATGGAGCAAAGCCATTTCCATGAAAATACAGGTCATAATTCAATATGCTTCTCATTCCATTGTCATGAAAATCCCCCCCCCCAACAGATACAGCTGTAGGAAAAGCAGATGGAGATAGAAGCTAGGTGTAGTTTGAGGATCACAACAAAGAGAGGCAGCTGGAGGAAAAGCATATGCAAATGGAGGCTCAACAATATGCTGAGCAATGTGAGATGGAGGCTCAACTGCATGAGGTGCAGCATCACATGAGGCTGAGCAACAGAAGAAGCAACATCTTGAGAAGAGGCGGCTTCAGCTCAAGGAAAAGCATCTGAGCTTGGAGTTGGAGCAATGTGGTGGCCTACTTCAGCAGGAACCCAGCAGAGTGACCCCAAAGGAGTTCACATCCTTCATAGCAGGACAGGATTTGCAGTGTTTGAGAAGGCGGCAAAGAAATGGGGAACTGAGGAGGCAGACTTCATGAAATATCTTCCTAGTTTAATTACAGGGGAATTAACTGAGGTTTTTAACAGCATGCCTGATGATGGGAATGGGTCTTATATTGAACGTAAGGAAAAGATTGATACCAGTTAGGACATGAATACTTTAGGAAAGGTTTTAAACAGGTTCACCTGGAGGGATCTGGGTCTGTGGTGGAGTTTGCAGTTAAAACGGAAAGAACTGTTGTGGAAATGGGTTAAAGGGTCCAAAGTGGATACTTTGGAGAAAGTTGTTGAATTAGTGTTCTGGATCAGTTTTATTTTCAGATCCCTAGGGAAATAAAGGTCAAGGTAAAAGACAGGTCACCAGAAACCCTGATGCAGACTGCAGAAATTGCAGACCAGCTAATTTTCAATCATGAGGGGTATAGGAGTAGAACTTCATGATTTCAGAGTGATAAGAAATTTGGTTACAGGGTAAAGAAAGAATTCCCTGTAAAAATAGAAAGTAGTTTTTATCCTGGTGAAAAAGTAACGCTGTACCAAAAAGGTGAAACCTCTCAGTAGAGGGAAAGGAGTTGCTATGGGTGTGGCCAGAAAGGTCATTTAAAGCAGAATGTCCAGAGCAAAAAGGGACCTCTGGAGGAAAACAAGTACAGAGTGTAAACATAGTAAACAAGTCTGGAGAAGAGCAATAGCTCTCTTAAGTGGAGACATACTTGTGGCTTTATACTAACAAATGTTGAGGAGGTAAACTTCTTGTGCAGAGAACCTATCCAGGTAAGCATGGAACTGTTATGGGAATGTTGGTGTCAAGCTTCCCCTTATGACCTGGACCCCCTGAGCAATCCCATAAGGATCTCTTGCCTCCTTTAGAGTCCTACCTTCCTTATTTTAAACTTCCCCTTCCCAGTAACGTGGGGTTTAGGCTGTAGATGTGGGGTGACTGACACTCTAGATACAGGGTTTAACCACAACAGTTTACTAGAAGATTTAAAGCAAACTAATTACAACTAAATGTATTTACACAATATAGCTGAGTGATACAAAATGCATTAAAAGTAAATAAAATTAGCAAAAGACAAGTTCTTTTACCCTAGCTGTCCTTAGACTTTTCTAGGCTGCTTCTTCCTGCATATTCTTCAGACTCTGCTCTCACTTCAGGCTCTGGCTGTCTCTCTCTTGTTCTGGCTGCAGCCTGGTCTTTCTGACTCTCTCTCTCTCTTTATATACCCTCATCCCTCAAAACCAAAAGTACTGCATCAAACCTGAAGAAATGAAACTTAAGTGGAGAAATGAAACTGACACTTAACTGGAGAAATGAAACTATTCCTCTCAGGGTTACCCTCTCCCAACAGAAACTCTAGGCCGCTAAGCCTGACCTTTTTTCCTTTTGTCTCTGTAGGTCTCAAACCTTCACAGTTGGATACAAGAGTATCTGTATCAGTAACAGCTGACTTGGTAGCCAAACAGGAAGTAGTACCAGGAAAGCTATTTGTGAAGTAATCACTATCGTACGCAAGGGCGAGTGATGGGGGCTTGTGAAAAGCCAGTGAGAACAGGCTGAGGCATCAATGGCATCAAACAACCCAAGCTAAGGAACTGCATCGCTACCTGGTAACAAGGCAGTTTAGCATTTTGGAGGAAACACTGAACTAGACAGACAACAGACAAGACACAACAAATCCTCAGAAGGGTTTGGTCAGGGGATATGACATAAGAACACAAGAAGAGCTGTGCTAGTCCAGCATTCTGGACAGTGGCCAATGAGATGCCCCAATGGGAAGCCTGCAAACAGAACATCAGTACCTTAGCATCCTCTTGCTTGAGTTGCCTAGAAACCCATCATGACTAGTAGCCATTGATAGCATTATCCTCCATAAATTTTTCTTTAAAGCTGTCCAAGTTGGTGACCATTATCTTGTAGTACATCTTGTGGTAGCAAATTACATCATTTAACTATGCAGTCTGTGAAGAAGTATTTCCTTTTGTCTGTCCTGAATATCCCATCATTCAGCTTCATTAGTATTATAAAAGAGGGAGAAAACTTATCTACTTTCTGCACACTGTGCATAATTTTATACACCTCTGTCATGTCCCCTCACTTATTTTTTCTAAGCTAAAAAGCCCAAACGTAACTTTTCCTTATAGGGGAGTTGCTCTAGCCCTTTGATCATTTTGTTTTTTTATTTAGCATTTATCTCTTGCCAAGAATTATAGGAAAACTATAGGAATTATTTCCTTGACTTTCTCCACTCCCCTCACCTCAGGCCAGACACAAACAATGATGTGTAGCATGTCCAATATTCCAACACTTTAGAGTCTTGAGTTTTAATGTCTGGACACCTGTTAGGAAGTAATAAAATCCACTGACAACTGACTGTGCATTTAGTATAGTACTATTGTAGTACTGTTATCCCAGTGATTTCTTGACTTCCTACTTTAGCATTCCAATCCCCTATGATGAAGAGGACATCTTTTTTTGGTGTTAGTTCTAGAAGGTGTTGTAGGTCTTCATAGAACCCATCAACCTCAGCTTCTTTGCCATCAGTGGTTGGGGCATAGACTTGTATTACTGTGATGTTGAATGGTTTGCCTTGGATTCGTACTGAGATCATTCTATCATTTTTAAGATTGTACCCCAGTACTGCTTTTCCCACCCTTTTGTTGACTATGAGTGCTACTCCATTTCTTCTAAGGGATTCTTGCCCACAATAGTAGATATGATGGTCACCTGAATTAAATTCACCCATGCCTGTCCATTTGAGTTCACTGATTCCCAAGATGTCGATGTTCAATCTTGCCATCTCATGTTTGACCACCTCCAGCTTACCTTGATTCATTGATCTGACATTCCAGGTTCCTAAACAATATTGTTCTTTACAGCATCGGATTTTCTTTTCACCACCAGACACATCCACAGCTGAGTGTCCTTTCGGGTTTGGCCCAGCTGCTTCACTCTTTCTGGCGCTACTTGGAAATACCCTCTGCTCTTCCCCAGTAGTATATTGGACACCTTCCGACCTGAGGGGCTCATCTTCCGGCATCATATCTTTTAGCCTTGTGATATGTTCCATGGGGTTTTCTTGGCAAGAATACTGGAGTGGGTTGCCATTTCCTTCTCCAGTGTCTATTTCTGCTTCATTGACTACGCTAAAGCCTTTGATTGTGTGGATCACAACAAACTGTGGCAAATTCTTAAAGTGATGGGAGTACCAGACCACCTTACCTGTCTCCTGAGAAACCTGTACGAGGGTCAAGAAGCAACAGTAAGAACCAGACATGGAACAACCGAGTGGTTCAAAATTGGGAAAGGAGTACGACAAGGCTGCATATTGTCACCCTGCTTATTTAACTTATATGCAGAGTACATCATGAGAAATGCCGGGTTGGATGACTCAGAGGTCGGAATTAAGATTGCCGGGAGAATTATCAACAACCTCCGATATGCAGACGATACCACCCTAATGGCAGAAAGCGAAGAGGATCTCAAGAGCCTGTTGTTGAGGGTGAAAGAGGAGAGTGCAAAAGCTGGTTTGAAACTCAACATTAAGAAAACTAATATCATGGCATCTGGCCCTATCACTTCCTGGCATATAGAAGGGGAAGAAATGGAAGCAGTGACAGATTTTACTTCCTTGGGCTCCAAGATCACCACAGACGGTGACTGTAGCCATGAAATTAAAAGACGCTTGCTCCTTGGGAGGAAAGCTATGGCAAACCTAGACAGCATAGTAAGAAGCAGAGACATCACCTTACCAACAAAGGTCCGTCTAATCAAAGCTATGGTTTTCCCAGTAGTAATGTATGGCTGTGAGAGCTGGACTATAAGGAAAGCTGAGCGCTGAAGAATTGATGCTTTCGAACTGTGGTGCTGGAGAAGACTCTTACGAGTCTCCTGGACTGCAAGGAGGTCAAATCAGTCCATCCTAAAGAAAATCAACCCTGAGTGCTCATTGGAAGGACAGATACTGAAGCTGAAGCTCAAATATTTTGGCCACCGAACGCGAAGAGAAAACTCTCTGGAAAAGACCCTGATGCTGGGAAAGACTGAAGGCAAAAGGAGAAGGGGACGGCAGAGGATGAGATGGCTAGATAGCATCACCGATGCAATGAATATGAACTTGAGCACGCTCCGGGAGAGAGTGCAGGACAGGAAGGCCTGGCGTGCTATGGTCCATGGGGTCACGAAGAGTCGCACACGACTGAACGACTGAACAACAACAACAAGTGTAGTACTGATTCCAACACAAGGAGAGAAAAGGTAAAGGTCAGTTCCACAGAAAAAAAGTAATATAATATTGTTATGCTCACTTCATTTCTCCAGGTGGTGAGACGTTACAGGACACAGTACTTACCCAGGTTTGGTTTCCTTTGGAAGCGATTCACTGGAGCCTTATTGCTGTTTTGGGTTTATTTAGAAATATACAGCCTGAGCATAACAGAAGACTCAAGTTTAAACTGCAGCTGACAGCCAAATCCACTGCCCCACATCAGATCTTCAGAGAAAGGCAGCCTTCAAAATGCTTATAGAATCAGAGCCTCAGCTCCCTGTGTCCCACTCAAAACTGCAGTCTGTTGCTCTTCACTAACAGTTAACTTGCCCCCTCCCCCAGGGGATATGCTACCATTGGTGCTGGTGTGGTCAATACCGTCATCTTCTCCAACCTAAGAGGAACAATTGTCTAACAAGTACCTCCCATGGAAACACATTACCTGCTGAATATCCTGGGCTAATCACTCCTTTGTCAAGTCCTAGACTCTGGCCAGGTATTGCTTTAAGCCTGTGATGGGCAACTTGCAGTCCTCAGTCTGGTTTCATGCGACCCTCATCCTAATTCCAAAAGCCCTCTGCATGCAGTCAGTTCAGACCTCTGCCAAAAGTGATCTATCCCTTCCCTAGCAGCATTCATTGCAGGAAGGAAGGGGGGGAGGGGGAGAGGGAGAGAGAGAGCGTGCAAGAAGGAGGTGGCAGAAAGAGAAAATGGGTGACCCACCCACTTTTGGCTTTGGGCCTGCCTATTGCTGGCTTCAGGTCCACCCGCCACCACCATGTGGCCCCTGACAGATTGCCAATGAAGGAATGCTGTCCTCAACAGAAAAAAGTTTACTCACGCGTGCCTTAAGGGAACCCAAAGTGATAGTCTTATTCACAGAAAATTTGATAGCAAAACTCATTACAATATCCAGGCAGTTGGACATCTCTCAGTGCTAGAGATTTCTGGTAGGGTTAAAAAACAAAACAAAACTGGAGAATCTTAGTTAAAGATGCCAGTAAAGTTTTCTGAACTAGGGCTTGGATGCAAGCCCTGACGGGATAGAGTGTGTGAATGGGGCATATAGATGGATTTGGCCCCACCCACTTTTGGGGTTGGTCCTCTTCACCACTGGGTAAAAACCGTTCCTCACCCTTGTCTTAGAGGAAGAGCTAAAAAAAATGTAAGGGAAGGTGTGGCTGCAGTGAGCAAAAATTGTAAGCAAGCAAAATTATGTGGGGCTGTAGAAAGTACTTACTGCTTCTTAAATAGCATGGAAGTTACAATTAATTTACAATTACAATCACAATTTACTATTTTCATGCTTTTTAGTGCATGTATGAATTTGTAAGAGGTTTAACTCTTCTTTTAAATCAAAAGTAGTTTTGATGCTATAATTATGTAGCATTCTTATCAAAACAGTTAATCCTACCAGGTAGTAACATTATTCTGTTGCTCTTCCTAAGGAACGGCATCTATATATGGCCTTCAGTAGAGTAAAAATGAGCCTTGAATTAAAGCCGGTGTATGATGTACTAGAATTATATAAAAGGACTGCAGTGATGTCAGAGAAGTCTATTATTCATATCTGTAGGCGCTAGTTATTAATATTTATGAACACATCTAATATGAACCATGGCCAGATTAATAGTGTACAATATGACGGTTTTCTACATAATTCACTTGTGTGAGATTCTGGGCCCCCTCCAAAGTAAAACACATTTAATAATTTACTCATGAATGCTATTTTTATCCAAGCTTTATTCAGATTCAGTATCAGAATACACATCTTTCCAAGGAACGGTTTGACTTTCTGCACTTCAAGCCTATTGTGTCAGAAGCCCTTTCTAATTTCGCACCTGAAGATTCAGTGTGACAAGTTTTAATTATACAACCAGGGATTGGTGAATACATTTAGTCTGTACTCTATGCTTGCCATAGTTTCTCTTTTCCATACTACCAAAGTGATTTGGGGCATCTGGATGAATTCTGGTGCATCACAGCAAGGGTGGACAGGAGGTAGATCTCCAAATGTTTTAGACTTCAACTCCCAGCATTCCTGACCACTAGCCATGCTGGCAGGGGCTTCTGGAAGTTGAAGTCCAAAACATCTGGCAATCTGCCCATCCCGGCATTAGAGAATTTAGATTATAGCCAATGTCAGTGCTAATTGAAGTAGACCCATTGCAATAAATGGGACTTAAGTTAGACTATCCTTGGCTACAACCCTGAAAGTGGAGCTACTGCATACTGCCCACCAAGACCCCTGGAGGTTTGATGTTGTCTCCTTTGCAGTGGTGCTGCCAGAGTTGAGGGAGACGTTGGGCAAGATGCCCTTGGTGGGGGGCTTACATATTCCTGGGTGCTCCACCTCCCCAGTTTTTCATCCACCCCTGGTGTTCACTTTCTCCTCACTCTTCACCCCTACCTGATGCTCTCCTCCCTTCTCTCTTGCCAGGCAGTGGCAGAGCCAGCACCACCTTTTCTTTGACAGTAGAATCATAGAATAGTAGGGTTGGAAGGGGCCTACAAGGCCATCAAGTCCAACCCCCTGCTCAATGCAGGAATCCAAGTCAGAGCATCCCTGACAGATGGCTGTCCAGCCTCGTCTTGAATGCCTCCAGTGTGGGAGAGCCAACCACCTCCCTAGGTAATTGGTTCCACTGTGGTATTGCTCTAACAGTCAGGATGTTTTTCCTGATGTTCAGCTGGAATCTGGCTTCCTGTAACTTGAGCCCATTATTCCGTGTCCTGCACTGGGATGATCGAGAAGAGATCCTGGCCTTCTTCTCTGTGACAACCTTTCAAGTACTTGAAGAGCGCTATCATATCTCCCCTCAGTCTTCTCTTCTCAAGGTTAAACATGCCCAGTTCTTTCAGTCTCTCTTCATAGGGCTTTGTTTCCAGTCCCCGGATCATCTTTGTTGCCCTCCTCTGAACCCACTCCAGTTTGTCTGCATCCTTCTTAAAGTGTGGTGCCCAGAACTGGACACAGTACTCCAGATGAGGCCTAACCAGTGCTGAGTAGAGGGGAACTAGTACTTCCTGGGATTTGGAAGCTATGCTTCTATTAATGCAGCCCAAAAGAGCATTGGCCTTTTTTGCAGCCACATCACATTGTTGGCTCATATTCAGCTTGTGATCGACAACAATTCCAAGATCCTTCTCGCTTGTAGTGTTGTTGAGCCACGTATCCCCCATCTTGTAACTGTGCATTTGGTTTCTTTTTCCTAGGTGCAGAACTTGGCATTTATCCCTATTAAATTTCATTCTGTTGTTGTCTGCCCAGCACTCCAGTCTATCCAGATCACTTTGAATTTTGTTTCTGTCTTCCAAAGTATTAGCTATCCCGCCCAATTTGGGTGTTTGGGTGTGCTGCAGAGAGTTCGGGTGTGCTGCAGAGAGAGGCTTCAGGGCATCTCTACACCCACCTAAAATCCCACATTTGAAACAGGGCTTTCTGCTTCTGTTTTAAATGCAGGATCATGACAGACTCCCTTTATACGCGCTTCCTTCCCCCCTTTCCCCCTTATCTGAGTCTTCCATATGTTTCATAATACAGCTGCTAGATGGCACTGTGATCTAGTGCCCCTTATTGCGACTTTTCCTTTTTTACAAGGAAACTCAAGTGGAACTCAAGCGCTGTAATTTGACAGTTCATTATCTTTGATCTTTAAAAAAACAGAATAAAGGTCATTTAGTGTGGGAGATGCCCTGGACATTAACGACATCATCTAAAGGGCCCACAAACTTCCGTGAGTAACCAGTCTCAATAACAGCATAAAAGCTTCATGTGAAGAAGCCCTCAGTTTCGCCCAGCATTGCAATTTCCCCAGATGCTTGATTTCCCCACAAAACTAGTCATATCAAAATACAAATAGAATAAAACAATAAAACAAAACTTTGATAAAACAACTTGGAGGCAGCTAAAACACACACAGCAGATTCAATGATAAAATTGACTTCAAAATGGCTGGGCAAATAAAAAAATGATTTTGACCTAGAAGTTTATAATGTCAGTGTCAGTTGTATCTCTATGGGTAGGGTATTCCAAGGCTGAGGCACCACTACAGAAAAGGCTCTCTCCATTGTTGCCACATAACGAAAATCCCCTGGCAAGAGTCCATGGAGAGGAGCCTCAACTGACGATCTTAAGGCATGGCCAGGCTGGAATAGAGAGAAGTGCTCCTCCTGGTATTTGGGTCCCCAGCCATTTAAGTTTTTAAACGTAAGCACCAGCATGTTGAATTGGGCTCAGAAGCAATTAGGCAGCCATTTCAATTCTTCCAGTGTAATATGATTCTGGCTATACCAGTTAAGGATCTGCCAGCCACATTCTGCACCAGTTGATGCTTCTGGAACATCTTCAAGGGCAGCCCCACCTACAATGTTAATCCAGTTTGGGGGTTACCAGAGTGTGGATCACAGTATCCAGACTATCCTTGTCAAAGAATTATGTAGTGGGCAAATTAGCCAAACCTGTTAGAAGGCACTCTGCATATGCCCCTGAAGCCACCTGGGCCTCCAGTGACAATGCTCCCAAGGTATGTACCTGCTGTTTCAGGAGGAATGCAACCCCATCTAAAAAAAGGTTGTACGCCTAATTCTGGGACATAAGACCCACTTACCCACAGTGCCTATGGCTTGTCAGGATTCAGCCTCAGTTTACTGGCTCTCATCCAGGCATCAGTTCAGCACTGGCACAGCCTCACCTCACTCAGATGACAGAGAGATTCTAGATGGGTGTCATCAGCATACTGATGACGTCACTCCAAACCCTCTGATGAGCTCACCCAATGGCTTCATATAGATGTTAAAAAGCATGGGGATACAATGGAACCTTCCGGGACAACCACAATACAATTGCCAGAGAGTCAAGCAGAAACCAGTACTACTTTATGAAACTGACCCTTCAGGTAGGAATGGATCCACCATATCACCATGCCCACTATATCCAACCACAGAGCTGATCCAGCAAGATACCATGGCCGATGTTGTCAAAAGTGACTGAGAGGTCAAGGAGCATCAACGGCACACCCCTTGTCTTTTTCTCAACAGAGGTCATCCATCAAGGCAACCAAGGCTGTCTTGGTGCCAAACCTGGGCCTGAATCTGGATTGAAATGAATCTAGATAATCCCAAAACGCTTGGAGCTGAACCACCATCACCCCCTCAAGCACCTTGTCCAAAAAGGGGTTAGCAACTCAGCGATACCTGTTATAATCTCTCTGGTCCAAAAAAAGGGATGTCACAACTGTCTCCTTCAAAATGGCTGGAATTAAGCCCTCTTGCACAGAATCATTAACCACCTCCAAGACCCACCCAGTGGGTCCACTGTGCCTTGCTGTTCAAAGCCAGAATGGGCAAGAGTCAAGAATACTGGTGGTTGATCAAACCTCTCCAAGTACTATGTCCACATCCTCATGCTGGAAAAACTGAATCTGTTCCCATAAAACCAGACTAGGTGGTGCTGTTGATGCCTCCACAGAAACTATATCAACACTGGCATGAAGTTCAGAGCAAATATGAGTGGCTATACCCTCAAAGTGCCTTGTAAATTTGTCATGGCAGGCCTCAGAGGGTTCTACAACACCCCACTTAGGGACTATTGGCAACAACCTATTTACCACCTAGGAAAGCTCTGCTGGATGGCTACCCAATGATGCAATGGAGTTGCCTTTTTGCAGTAGCATCGATCATGGCCCCTGATTTTATTTATTTACTTTTATTTATTTAAGGTATTCCTAGATTACCATGCAATAAAACAGAAATATCAATATCATAAAAGAGACAGCAATAAAATCACAAACAGATGCAAGCTTGGATCATAGTCCCTTGTAACCTGAATTGCTTACTGTTTTAGGTTGCCACATTTTCCCATAAAGAGGCTCTGTGACTAACAGCCATATGACAGTCAATGGAGATTGTGTTGGGAAACCTACTGTTGAATTTCTGCCTCTCATGCAGTTATTAAAGGTACAAAATCTCTGTCAGAAAAGAAGTGGCAAACTTATTATCAACTAAAGTCAGAGACTCAGGAACATAATTCCTTCTGCATACAAAAGAACCAGTGTTTTAAGAGATAGTTATCAAAAGTACTATTTATTTTAATGAGCAACTGGAATACAAGAAGTAGAGATTTATATTTGAACTGAATGTTGGCCTTCTACTTATTTTTCCTTTGTAACAGTAACAGCCTGTTCTTTCTTTTCACATTGCTTTTTACCAATAAGTATATTTGTAAAATCTGTAGTGTAGACAAAACATGATGGTCACATTACTGTTACTTGAGCACAGAATTAATTCAGAAGAACAAGCCCATTTCCAGTCTTAAATAATCTTATGTGCTTTTAGAAATTATTTCCATTAACATTTATTACAGGATTTCAGTATAGGAACTATACTAGAAAAATAAAGCACACAATTCTTCCAAAGCAGGTGTGATGTGATTCATGTAATTTTTAATTGTGGTATCTTATCAAGACCATGGCATGGGAGGAGCAGTGCTTTAACCCTTTGCTGCTAACACGGTCCTGATCCAAATCAGCCCCACTCAGTGGCTGCTATTTGCATTAGGAGGGAAGCTCCTACTGGAGACAATGGGAAGAATCCAACTAAAGTTCTACTTAGAGTAGACCCATGGGCATTAATTGGACAAATTAGTAATGACTAACTTGCCCCATTCATTTCAATGGGTCTACTCTAAGTAGGGCATTAGCTGGATTCTACCCCAAGAGAGCTTCCCTCCTAAAGCAAATACCAGCTGTAGAGGGCCCTGATCTGGATGAGGACCAAGGCAGGGGCAAAGGGCTACATTATTTCTTCCTCCCTCCTGCCACCCCATCCATGGTCCTGATCTGGATCAGGCTTCCCCACAGCTTCTATTTACTTTTCATTTTTTAAACATTACTAATTGGATGAATCTGTTTTTGCCCTACGTCTTATTGCCTGGATTTGTGGTTCTGCAGTGATAGATATTCTAGTCACAAAATAGCTGGCACTGCACAAATGTGTAACAGTATTGATACAGACCTGTGTTTTAAGGTGGCATGTTGATCAGTGGAGCCTATCCTAAGTGTCTGTTTGTTGACATAATACATCAGGATAGATCATAGAATCATAGAATAGTAGGGTTGGAAGGGGCCTATAAGACCAAGTACAACCCCCTGTTCTATGCAGGAATCTAAGTCAAGCATCCCTGACAGATGGCTGTCCAGCTTCATCTGGAATGCCTCCAGTGTGAGACAGTCCACCACATCCCTAGGTAATTGGTTCCATTGTGGTATTGCTCTGACAGTCAGGACGTTTTTCCTGATGTTCAGCCGGAATCTGGTTTCCTGTAACTTGAGCCCATTATTCTGTGTCCTGCACTCTGGGATGATCGAGAAGAGATCCTGGCCTTCCTCTCTGTGACAATCTTTCAAGTACTTGAAGAACACTATCATATCTCCCTTCAGTCTTCTCAAGGCTAAACACGCCGAGTTCTTTCAGTCTCTCCTTGTAGGGCTTTGTTTCCAGTCCCCTGTTCATCTTCATTGCCCTCCTCTGAACCCTCTCCAGTTTGTCTGCATCCTTCTTAAAGTGTGGTGCCCAGAACTGGACACAGTACTCAAGATGAGGCCTAACCAGTGCTGAGTAGAGGGGAACTAGTACTGCCCGGGATGTGGAAGCGATACTTCTATTAATGCAGCCCAAAAGAGCATTTGCCTTTTTTGCAGCCACATCACGTTGTTGACTCATATTCAGCTTGTGATCTACCACAATTCCAAGATCCTTCTCACTTGTAGTATTGTTGAACCAAGTATCCCTCATCTTGCAACTGTGCATTTGGTTTCTTTTTTCTAGGTGCAGAACTTGGCATTTATCCCTATTAAATTTCATTCTGTTGTTTTCAGCCCAGCGCTCCAGTCTATCAAGAACACTTTGAATTTTGTTTCTGTTTTCCAAG